>NC_143438.1:81380000-81992500 GCF_987193195.1 Phasianus colchicus
CAATGCCTCTACCTAACGCCATCACACTGCAAGACTCTGCTGTAGGATCTCTGTTTTAGACATTAATGTCTAAAATAATGTCTTTAATAGAAGCAGCAGATGTACAAGGAAGAAATAAAGACATACAGAGCAGGAAAGAGGGAGGACAGCACTGATTAAGTTTTGCTGTGTTACAGCTTGTTCTTTCAGAAAGGCTTGCCATCAGCTGTTCCCTAGCACTGTGCATGTGTCTCTTTTGGCTGGAAAACACGGCATTGTGTGTCAGCTGCAGCATGACTTCTCCTGGCTATTGCTCACTAATTGCAGACCCACTTCAGGGTCATTCAGCTGAGCAGCCTATCTACTCAACAGGATGCTGCATTTCCCCATTATGAAAAATGCTTCGTGTGGCATATTATGCTGAAGGCTCTACAATGAGAGATACAATATACAAATTACGTTACATCAGCTGTGCACTTTCTCCCAATCCATGGTGTCTTTTTTAGGAAAATGAAATAAACTAATTCATGATAATGCTTCTGGTGTTGATCTAACTGTGATTTTCCCACTTCTCTGCTTGTGTTTAAGTGCATGTAGAAGAGCAGTGCTCTTCTCTAATACCTTAAAAGATACACACTAAAATGATATCTAACCATCATGAAACAAAAGGACCCCACTTCTTCAGGCCGTATGTCCTTAAGTGGTCCTTTCATAAGGAAAGCACTGTTAGAGGAGAAAATGGAAATAAAGCATCGTGGCTCCATCTGGTCTTGCAAAGTCCAGAGAATAATAATTGGCCAAAAAAGTGGGGAAGAAATACAGCATAGATGATCAACATAGAGAAAAATGACAACCTTTTTACTTATTTACAGACTGCTTAAATATCCAGAGGGAGCTCTGCATAGCTCTTAAAAGTCCCCAAGCTGGGGACACTTAGGAGATTCACTACCTATGCCATATTTCCCTATTTCACATTGCCGCAAAGAGGACTTAAAGCTCATAAAATATACTTCCAAAGAGCACATTAGTCTCCTTTTGGAATGATGAGTTTCCATTAAGACTGACAGGTATTTTCCATAATTTCCCAAGGGATAAAATCCCCAGACTCCTCTAAAAGGTTTTCAAACCCCACTGCTGCTGCCATTCAAAACACAGAAGCAAAACACCCTGCTCCTACTGTCCAACACAAAGTGCTGTTCAAAAACAAGTGACAAATTCTCCAACAAATTGCAGCTGAACATAATTTGCCTGCCCTCCTTGATTTTGCTTATAAGGAAGAGTGTTTTGTTCACATTACTCTTCCTGCCAAAAGCATATTATCACAAGCTAAAGGGGGAAATTACTTTGTGGGAGTCTTTAATTAAAAGAGGGTAGCATTTCAGTGCCCCTTTTCTCTGTGATAGGTATTGCTGCCCCTCCCCTCTCCCTTCTCCATCGAAAGGAAAAAACAATACAGAGCATGTTGGCATGACAGGCTTTTACTAAATCTCCATCACCACTGAAATTCACTCCTTTTATACACCGTCAACATTGCTTAATGCTATAAATAACTGTTCTGTTCATCAGGGTCCTGCTCGAGACTGGCTAACACACTGCTCTTTTATAGCACTGTCCAGTAATTGCAAACCACGATTTTCTCACCAATGTGTTTATTTAGCATTAAGAAATAATTGGAAGGAACATGGTATCACAGTCTGACTGTGTTCGTCTTTTCTTGGATGAGAGAGTGTAGAGACGAGTGTGTGTTCTTTAGATGATTACTCTTTCCCTCTGCTTCACTTCTATCTTCACTTCTATCTAGCTGACAGAGATATCAGTCAGAAGCCACAGCCAGACGTCCTTGTGCTATTTGTGATCAGATATCCTTCAGGGATTTGCCGCCTGGCAGGCCACTGCAAGGTTTTAGGACCTTCTGCAATTATCCCATTTTTTCCTGGAAACAGAATTTTCTCCTTTAAATGGATTCCCTCTTCCTTTTGGGGCTGATATACATCTATGAAGCGTATCGTGCTTTCAGTGCTTAAAAACTCCTGGATCAGCAGAAGTGTGTGCATAGTAGATGCTAAGGGTTTATCTGACAGCGTGAGGCATTTGGATGGGTAATTCCCAAGCTCATTTTAAAAGAAACTGGGGGGTTTTTATTTTCACTGTTATACAGCAGAAATTTATCACAATTGGAATAAAAGACTTGGCAAAAAACATAAGCACCTCCTTGTCAAGAAACCGTTACCTAAATAGCCCCCGAGATGTATCACAAGCACAAAAACACATCCTGTCCTCAGGAGATGCCTTTCAAAGCCAGGAGGTGAAACAAGGCAGGAAAAAGTGCGGGGTTCCAAAAACGATGACCCAAGGTCACACAGTAAGTCAGCGTAACGCGAGCTCAAATCCAAAACATGGAAACACTGAGGAAAATTAAGGTAAATTAACCTAAAGAATGAAGTCACTGTACAGGAAGTTGTGTGCCTTAAACCTACAAATGGATGCTTTCACTCAAGCATGAAGTGGTCATAACTCACTACATCATAATTCTCCTTAGTGGATTTTATGTGCTTTATCACAGAAGCATTGACTTACAGCATTAGCTGGTTTGGCTTATCTTTCCTCCATGTACCTGTGTATATACAGCCCCACGCTGTAATGACTGATTTGAAAGTTGAGCTCAGATTCAACACAGCAATTTGCTCTGGCTGTATAAATCTCTCACACCCCAAAATAATTGTGGGAGAGGTTAGGAAAGGACAGGAGTTCCGAGCACAGCCACTGCTGTAAAAGCATCTAGCGAACTCCACTTTGAGCTGCATTTCAGAAATACCTGAACCACTTGGAGCTTTAGTATCTCCGCAGCATACCTCTCAGGTACTTCTGTGAACATGCTGAGTTGTAGCCATGGGGCTGTGGCATCTGGGACAGGAACATGTCCTGGTAGGAAGAAATTGCCATTGTAGGACAACGGAAGCTAAGGTTGTTTAAAAAATGCATTATAAAAGGCATTTTAAGAATCTGAGTAATAAAAGCTGTGGTTCTAGGCTGAAGAATGATTCCATTAATGCAAGTGTCACTAGATGTTTCCATGTTTATTATGTGCTAGTAACTCTGAACTGAATGTGCTCAATTTGTGAGTACAAAGACATTTTTCTTCTAACAGCCAATCTGAAAAACTCAAGCTGGGATCTGAGAGGTGTGGCGGGTTTTTCATTCTCATACCTCATTACCAGTAAATGTAAATTAATACATACTTGCTTATGTGGCTATAACTGATTCTTATTTTGCTCTTGTTTTTTTTTTTTTTTTTTTTTTTTTCCCTAATCTTGAAACTGATTTGAATACAACAGCCAAAAAATGCAGACCAGAACGCAGAGTTTATGCAGCGCTGACCCCACTGCCTGCGCACTATAACTCTGCATGCACAAGCACAAATCCAAACCATCTGACTAACACCACGAATGTCGCAAAACTAATAACCAAGATAAATGATGAAGATACAACGGCTTAGAGTCAAACCCTCCCCAGACTACTGCATATTTTGTTATTGTCCTCTGAACTCTTGCCAGCATCTTTTCAGGAACGACTGCACAGGGCTCCATGTATTATCCCAGACACAGTCACAAAAAGCCAGATAGGAAGGCTATTACCCCTCTAAATTATAATATAGTATCTCTGTCACTACTTCCCTGGTGGCAAGTACTGCACCGTGAATTTATACGTAACCTCCAGCCTAGATGCTGGAAGGGCAGGAGTTTATCAAAATGGCTTTGAGCAACACTCCACCCAGCTCTGTTGCAAGCCACCAGACTGGCTCAGAGGGACAGATTCAAGCTGCTGCCTCTTCCTGGGACAAGGCTGCAAGCAGTTTAAGTCAGTAGCCCTGCTGAAATGAAATGAGATTTTTAGAAGACTAACCTAAATTATAATTAGTTTGTAATAATTAGCAAGGAACAACAACAATAAAAATAGGATTCATTCTCTTAAAATGATTTTTAATGTTGTAATGACTGGTAGTAATTATACCAGAGAAGGGCTATTGAAAATAGGGAGAACAGATAACTTCAGAAAAGAGAACTCATTTGGTGTTTATTTGCTCCAGGGTTCTAATTACCCTGGAAACTAGCAGCCCTCCTGATAGGATTACCACCACAACGCAACTGCAGCTGCAAGGAACGCTGAGCACATCAGTTTTTTAGCACCATTAAGACAGTCCTCTATAAATACCAGATGCATCTATCTATCCATTACTATCCCCTCTCAGCGCTTATTAGCCCAGCAGTCGCAGAGCATATCACAAAAATGAAATGTGTATCGGTGGCAGAACTGGCGCAGTAGAGCAAGTAATTTGTATCAGGCTGTATAAGAGTTTAAGTTTTATTATTAAGTATATGTCACAGATATACTAGCACCAGTTCATCTTTCTTCCCCTTATAGTTCAGATTTATACACTTATTAATAAACTCCGGATGGTCATTTCAACACTCTCATTTAGCAGAATAAGCTGGTGATATCTGATCAAGCTTGCATGGATACTGCGTGGCAAAGTACAGAGCACTGGCAACTTTAATTGTGGCCATTGGGGGGAGATTGATGATGCCATCTATCTTGGTCCTATCTAATAAATCACATCTTCCCCAGCCTCCAGCTGATAGGTTGGAGGGGAAACGCCGGTCAGCCTCAGTGCTCTGAGCACTCAGAGGTGGGCTGCGGAGGACGCTGGGTTTCCAGGGAGCCGCACAATGCGGTATTTCTCTCACTTTTGCCCACGTGGATGCTCAGACAATTGCTTTTCCAGGTGGGTTTTGAAAACCATTAAGAGGAGCAGTTTTGCTCTGCCAAAAAGGGAGGAGGGACTTCAGAGCTAAGGCACTGAACAGCAGCTCCAGAAGCTCAGGTTCAGCCGTGGCTCCAGTACGGATTTCCCAAGCAGCCTAAAGCCATGCTTCTGTGCCTCCTGGAGGAGTAACCCTCAGCTGGTGCTTCCCACCATTTGTCTTCTTTAGTGGAGAAGGCCTTCAGGACAGACACTGCCTTTTGATATATATATATATATATATATATGCAGCCATTTTCACCTGGGGGTGGTAGGCACAACAGCAATACAAAACTACAACTATAAGAGCTAGAACACATCTTCAAATATCTCGTGCTCTTCCTCCCCCCCCCCCCATTTTTCCAGCAAGCTAATAAGAAAAATTAACATCGCAGAGCATTTAGGCATTTCCAAAGTCTGATTTGAACAGCATCATGCAGAAAAAGGTAAAAATGTTCTATAAAGAATATATTTATCAAAATAATCAGCAGACAGGGCAACGCCAAACTGGCAGTTTCAGTAACAGATCAAACTCTAATACTCTGTGCCACAGCATCAGAAGAGAAATTAAGATTCTTACATTCCACTTTTACTGACTGTGTTACTCTAAGACCTGCAAGAGAAGGAGGGAACTATCCTGGCTGAACTGTGATTCTCCACATCAGAAGACAACACAGAGCAGCTCGAAGATAAGCACAGCAGACACAGAGACACAAGGAAACAATGAGACAGCGCTGGTCAGCAAGACAGCAAGCAGTCAGCACATCACAGTAGATCAAATGCTGTCAAATTTTTGCCAGAAAAACACAGTCATCAAGTGGAAGCTGAAGGAAACCGTGGGATGATTTTGCAGTGGCTCTCAGGGAGTGCTCGAGGGGCAACACAGGTGATACCATCAGGTAGATAGATGGTGGAATTGCAGCAATGGCGAATGATCTCACTTTCCATGTGAGATACTGGGGGTGGGGGGGAAGGAGCCTGAGAAGGGCTGGGACAAAAGAGAAGCTGCCTAGGTTTGCTACATACCCAGGAGCTGGGCCTGAAGAGGATTTCCAGTCACTGTGTGGGGGGCAGATTACTAAAGACTACAGAAGTTCTCTTTGAACTGATGCTTACAGACATCACAGAGGTAGGTGCCCAGACCTGAAGACTCCTGAAGTCTTAACTTATTTGAGCTACGTGCACAACAGTAGGAAAAGACTCTATCATATCTTTGTTAATGACCTCATTAATGAATACAGAGAGAGACTCACTGCTGCAAATCCTAATTGCTGGCTAATGACTATAACAGCAAATAGTACCTATTTCTTGAGCAATCACATCAAGTGAAATGCTTACTGCATTTCCAAGCTGATCTTCAGCTTTCAAAGGGGAAAAGAGGGACTGAGAATGCTGCATACAGTCACATAATAATTTCAGTTGTGAAAAAGACACAGCTTCATGGTTTCCAAAGCTATTTTTGTACGTGCTTGGAGAAAGCGCAGTTTAACAAAACTTCACAATCAGCGATCCTCACAAAATGTTCAGCATGTATTTGCCAGTTCTGTACTAAGCTAATTCATTTTTTAAAAGCAGCTTAGCAGAGATTTCCGCTCAGATTTAGATTTGCATTCCATTGTATGATATTCTTCAGTACAAATGAAACACTTTGGAGATAAGAACAATCACACTGTTTCATTAGCCTGAAATATCTCAGATGGGGACAGCAATAAAAATAGATAATAAAATAAAAGATGGCTTTTAGCACAGCAGAAAAGCTGTTTTTCATAGCAAGGGTTCAAAATGACTGGCAAAAAACATATGAACGAAGTTGTGTGAGTAAGGTCAGATCAGAGTGTGGACTGACACATTCAGTTGGTGAAGCCTTACTGCTCTCCTAGCTGTGTGTGTTGTGTATCCTAATGCACTGGGAGCTTCAGTGATTCCAGGGGTTGTTTTAATTCACAGGCAAAAGCAAATACAGATGCAAATGTTCCCTAATGAAAAAGTGTTCCACAACCCCTCAAGACAGAGAGGCCAACCTTATGATCTACAGACGCTCTTTTTCCTAAGGTTAGGCAGGATGCCATTCACATGTGGATGTCTCAGAGTGTCCTTCCTCCTTCCACAGGAAGCCCTGCTGAGTGCTCTTTTCTCCAAGTCACTCCAAGATTTAAGTAAGTCTAATGGAAGTCAGTGAGAGCCCCAGAATATATTGTAAGCAGTGCTTGCCTTACATACTAATATATCTTTGGGTTTTTTTTTCCTAGAAAAGCTAAATATTATTCTTGTTAGAAAAATGAAACCAAAATAAACGAATATCCTGGTTGAAGGGATAGAATCCACCCTCAGTAAGTTTGCTGGTGATACAAAGCTGAGAGGAGTGGCTGACACACTTGGAGGCTGTGCTACCATTCAACAAGACTTGAAAGCTAAACTAGAGTTGCCAGAGCAGGGGATCCTCAAAGCGTCCCTCTTTGACGCTGATGATGGCAATGGATGCTCTGGGCCTGGAGCTGGATCACAGGTCAGTAAGACAGCACCTAAGGTGCAGGATAAGGGAACTCCAATTGCTAGATCAGCCTCAATGGGAGCCCAACTCAAATGCCTGTACACTAATGCACAGAACATGGAGAATAAGCAAGAAGAGTTGCAGTGTGTGCGTGCCTACAGAGCTATGATGTCACTGGCATAACTGAGACATGGTGAGATGGCTATCGCAACTGGAATGTAGGAATAGCTGGGTATAAACTCTTTAGGAAAGACAGGCAGGGGAAAAGTGGAGAGTGTTGCCTTCTATATGAATGACCAGCTGGAGTCGATGGAGCTCCAGGTGGGGATGGATGAGGACAGAGAGCTTACGGATTAGGGTTAAAGGGAAGGCAGGAGAAGGAGACATCATAGTGGGATTCTACTACAGGTTGCCGACTGGGAAGACAGAGTTGATGAGGTCCTCTATAAACAAATAAGAGCAGCTTCATGTCCACAAAATGTGGTCCTCACTGGGGACTTCAACCACCCTGATATCTGTTGTAAGAACAACACAGCAGGGCACCAGAGATTGAAGAGATTCCTGGAATGTGTTGATAACTTACTTTTACAAGTAGTAAAAGGAACTCATGAGAAGAGGTGCTATGCTGGATCTTGTCCTCACCAACAAGGAGGGGCTGATGAGTGATGTGAAGCTCAAGGGCAGCCTTGGCTGCAGTGACCATGAAATGGTGAAGTTTAAGGTCCTTAGGGCATCAAAGAGGGTGTGCAGCAAGCTTGCTACTCTGGACTTCAAGAGAGTAGACTTCAGCTTCTTCAGGGAACTGCTTGGCAGGGTGGCATGGAATAAAACCCTGGAGAGAAGAGGGGCCCAAGAAAGCTGGTCTGTATTCAAGGACATCTCCTCCAAGTCCAGAAACGGTGCATCCCGAGAAAATGGGAGGTAGGCAAGAATGCCAAAAGGCCTTGGTGGATTAACAAAGAACTGCTAGACTTACTTAAGTACAAAAAAGAAAGTCTATAGGGAGTGGAAGCAGGAACGGATTACCTGGGAAGACTACAAAGACATTGTTCGAGCAGCCAGGGATCACATTAGGAAAGCTAAAACCCAAACAGAATTGAATCTAGCCAGGGATATAAAGGGGAACAAGAAGAAATTCTACAGATATATCAGTAATAAAAGGAAGGCCAGGGAAGATATAGGCCCCCTCTGGAAGGAAACTGGAAATCTGGTCATGAGGGATATGGAAAAACCTGAGGTGCTCAATGACTTCTTTGCTTCAGTCTTCACTGGCAAGGGCTTGAGCCGCACCACCCAAGCTACAGAACGCAAAGGCATGAACTTGGAGAAAGAAGATCTGCCTGCCTTAGGTGATAGTCATGTTTGAGATCATCTAAAGAACCTGAAGGTACACAAGTCCACGGGACCCAACGAGATTCATCCACGGGTTCTGAGGGAACTGGCAGAGGAAGTTACCAAGCCATTACACATCATATTTAAAAGGTCATAGCAGCCTCTTGAAGTTCCCATTGTTTGGAAAAGGGGAACTAACCCCCATTTTCAAGCAGGGAAAAAAAGTAGATCCAGGGAACCACAGGTCAGTCAGTCTCACTACTGTGTCTGGCAAGATCATGGAGTAAATCCTCCTGAAGGCCCCAGTAAGGTACATGGAAAATAAAGATGACCAAAGACACCAACCTGAGTAGTGCAGCTGATATGCTAGAGGGAAAAGATGCTATCCAGAGGGACCCAGACAGGCTTGAGAGGTGGGCCCATGACAACCTCATGGAGTTCAACAAGGCCAAGTACAAGGTCTTGTACCTGGGTCAGGGAAATTCCAAGCAGAGATACAGGCTGGGTGGAGAATGGCTTGAGAGCAGCTCTGAGGAGAAGGACTTAGTAGTGTAGGTTGATTAAAGACTCAACATGAGCTGGAAATGTGTGCTTGCAGCCAAGAAGGTCAACTGTATCCTGGGTTGCATCAAGAGAAGTGCAACCAGCAGTTCAAGGGAAGTGATTCTGCCCCTCTACTCTGCTTTTATGAGACCTCACCTAGAGAACTGCGTCCAGTTCTGGGGCCCCCAGCACAAGAAGGACATCAAGCTATTGAAGAGGATCCAGAAGAGGGCCACGAGGATGATCAGAGGGCTGGAGCACCACCCCTTCGAGGACAGGCTGAAAGAGTTGGGGCTCTTCAGCCATGAGAAGAAAAGGCTCTGGGAGGACCTTATAGCAGCTTTCCTGTACCTGAAGGGGTCCTACAGGAAAGCTAGGGAAGCATTTGCATTGACAGGACAAGGGGAAATGGTTTTAAACTGGAAGAGAGGAGATTTAGACTAGATATCAGGGAGAAATTCTTTACGGTGGGAGTGGTGAGACACTGAAACTCATTGCCAAGTGAGGCTGTGAATTCCCCCTCCCTGGAACTATTCAAGGCCATGCTGGATGGTACTTTGAGTAACCTGGTCTAGAGGAAAGTGTCCCTGCCTATAGCACGGGCATTGGAACTAAATGATCTTAAAGGTCCCTTCCAACCCAAACCATTCTATGACTCTATGATTCAACAAGACCTGGACAGATTGAATAGTTGGGCAGGAAGGAACATGATGAGGTTAAACAAGAGGAAGTGTAGAGTCTTGCACCTGGGGAGTAATAACCACATCCATCAGTACAGGTTAGAGGATGACCCGCTGGAGAGGAGCTCTGCAGAGAAGGACCTGGGGGCCTTGGTGGAAAGCAGGTTGATCATGAGCCAGCAGTGTGCCCTTCTGGCCAAAAAGACCAGTGGTACCCCGGGGTGCATTAAAAAGAGCACGGTCAGTGGATCAAGGGAGGTGGGTCTTCCCCTTCTACTCTGCCCTGGTGAGGCCACATTTAGAATACTTGTCCAGTTCTGGACTCCCCACTTCAAAAAAGATAGAGATCTCCTAGAAGGAGTCCACCAGAGGGCCACAGAGACAATTAACAGCCTGGACCATCTCCTGTATGAGGAAAGGCTGAGTAACCTGGGTCTGTTCAGCCTGAGGAAAAGAAGACTGGGAGGGGATCTGATCAGTGTTGATAAATATCTAAAGGGAGGTGAGGCCAGGCTCTTCTTGGTTGTGTGTAGAGACAGGACAAGGAGCAATGGCCTAAAACTGGAACACAGGAAGTTCTGTACTAAGAAGTTCTACTGTAGAAGAACTTTATGGTAAGAGTAACAAAGCACTGGAACAGATTGCCCAGAGAGGTTGTAGAGTCTCCTTGTATGGAGATATTCAAGACCCAGCTGGATGCCTACTTGTGTAACCTAGTTTAGGGAACCTGCTTTAGCGGGGGAGGGGTTGGACTCAATCATCTCTTGAGGTTCCTTCCAATCTGTGATGCTGTGAAATGATACACTGCATTTCAATAGCCTTTCATGTTTGAATGTTATTGGTACATATCACTGAGATTAAATTTTTACATTTCTGAGGTACATCAGAAGTTATTTTAGGAAGAAGTTAAGCTATGACATTTTCAGGTATCATCAGAAAGATTACAATGAAATGTTAAAGAGAAGAGCTATTCCCTCCAGACCAACAGATGCAGGAATGGCACATTCTCATCTCTCCACATGAAACTCTCCAAGTCCATCACAAGCCCTAAATCATACGACAGCATACTTCAATTATTCCCCTGCTTCCAGTGTGCTAAAAATAAGACTGACATCATAAACCAATTTTAACTAATATTCTAAGGCTAAGCGCATGCCAGTGTCAGTAAATGAAATGTAAAATTAATTGTGCTGCAAAAGAGGAAAGCCTTATGAAAGAATTCACTGTAGTAGTAACCGGTGAGCACTTTGTATGCCCTCAAGCTTCACTGAAGTCATTATTACTTGTATGTCACGAGGGCTAGTTTCAAAAGTCTTTTTCAACATGATGTTCACAGTTTATTATCAGACAGGCACCAAACCAGCCAGGCAAAGCCTGGTGAAGTTTCAGTGAAGTTGGCTTCTTCCGGGGAACAGCATTTGGCATCACACTTGCAAAAGAGAAACTGTTTCTAACTGATGTTTTGACAGAAGACAAGATTGTCTACTTTAGAGAGACAAAAGGTATTTTCTGGAAGAAATACAAACTGTATGTTCTCAGCACCAGTGGTCATTAACAGTGTGCTGAAACTTTAACATGGAAGTAAACAGATGAGGGGAACTTGAGAGCTGGCACTCTATAGATCAGCCTTCTATACATCTTCAAATCATTACTGCTCACTTTCCTGACCAAAGCAGATTTGACTGCTGATACTAACACACTCCTAATGCAGCTGTGGATGGATGAGCTGGTTTCCATATGCTGCTTTCTGCCTTAACTACAGCATTGCCAGGCAGAAGAGGTCTTTTTGGTTGGTGACTGTGCTGACAACCTGAGAGCAAGTAATGTCTGTAGGACAGCATAGTCAGGGAGGAAAAGGGCACCCGATCATTTTAAAACCGAAACAAAGCAAGGAAAATGCTGAAGTTCATAGGAAAGTACACATTCACTCAGGCTCCTTTGTCTCTAAAAAGCTCTTTTTTCTCCCCTCAAAACAAATGTAGCTTAAGGAGGTTAATGAAGCAGTAAGGGAGAGCTGAATTTGCTGCACAACAGTTTTAGGACCAGAAGCTTGTTCCCTGCTCCCATAGGGCATGCAAAACTCAGGTCTGAATGAGTCACAGAATGGGCACGGCAGTTGTGGTACACAAATGGCCAATTAAACAAGCACACTAATGTCCACTGAAGGGAATGACAATTAGAAGCCCAAGCTGTGTCCTAGGGATGAGATGAAGTGACAGTGAGGAGATGCAGCTGTTTGGAACTAAATGTGCAGAGCTGGGAGCACTTTGTATGTCTTGTCTGTGTTTTCTCCCACAAAGATCTTGACTTTGTACAAAGATATTGACCACACTGTTGCAGAAGATCATTTCCAATCACGCTAAATATATCGTGAATACATTTTTATACATAAAGCATAGCATTTGAACTCGCTGGGTTTTGGTCCTAACCTGTGGAGGGGAATACCATCTAATATACAGGAATTAAGATTAATGAATATTAGAAAAATGCTATGACCAGCTGTGCTGGAGGGAAGGAAATGCTAACAGCCTTGTTCGAAACACTGCTCTTGCTAAAAGGAGGTTACACTAAATGCATACAAACACAGAGGAGTTAGGAATGCAAGAGTAATAGTTTTCAGAGTGCCTGTGGCCTCACTAAGACCACCTCTTCCTCCAAACCAGGAGAGTGAGGACCTTGGTTCTTATAAGGTCAAACCTATTGCGTGATGTTTACACACCTGTTTCTGCATATGCATCCACATTTGAAGAGATGGTTCCTAACACTGCACCACAGAACGCCATCATCATACATAATTTAACATGGCCATGTGAAATTTAGTTTAATATGCAAAGATCACAGCAAGTGATAAACATTTAATGTTAGTGGAGAAGAAGGTGACACGCTATCATAAAATGAAAACATATAAAACAGTATTTGTTCTTCCTGTCATCCTCTGCTAGACAATATGATAACAAAATGACACACATGTACTTCCAACTTAATCTGGATACACAACAAAGCCTAAAATTTAAACTAACAGCCCGAAGGATTATGATCCAAGAACAGACTATGCCAAGAGAAAACAGAGAAATCTGATGATTACACTTTTCAAAAGAATGATCCCTCAAATGCATCATGCCAAGACTATAAATGTAACTGAATATCCATAGAACCTACAGGCACGATTTAAAATAGAAACCAGTCTTTAAACAAAAGGAATTCCACCTGATCCAAAGATGGGTATATTTTTCTTTAAAAGCAATTTTTGGTAGTTGTTTATTTTTGGTGTATTACTTATTTAGATGACACTGACCTGTAGCTTCATCTCACTTACATTCAATTTAAAAGAAATAATAACAATAACAACAATAATAACAATAATAATAATAATAAATCCTTATGCCAACTGAAAAACCAACTTTCTTTTCCTACGGATTTTGACCTTTTCTGTTTGGGAGACATTGATTTTTTTTTTAACCGTCTGTGTTTCTAATGGAGCTTGAAATTAACACGGTTTTTTGTTTACCTCCTAATTTGTGCACCACCATCATCAGTGTTGTCAGCACAGCTCTGGGAATAAGGTTTGTTTACTGCTTCTGCATAACCAGCAGAAGGAGCATAGGAGCAGAAAATAGTTTTGGTTTAGAGTTTTTCCTTTGTTTATTTTTTTGCCCAGGTCCTTTCATAAGTCATATACTAATGACTCGAGTGATAATGTGGCCCATTTTGTCAATATTTCTTAAATGGGACATAGCAAGACTTGAGCTGGCTCAGGGATATGTTGAATTCCTCTGACACGTACATCATAAAAGGTTGGTATTATTGTTGTGTCTCCTCAAAGCACCTGCCAGCCTTTTGCTCAGAATACCAACTAGAGAACTTCCACAGCAACTTCCTTGGCACAATGTCCTGATCTCTGCATTACGGCAACCTCCAATACCAGAGCCCCTGAAGTGGCACTGGATCACTGTCACCTCCTCTTCTCAGAGATGAATCAAATATTCAAGAGCAGTGCTTGGGCTTGTAGTCTTGTAGACTTCATCCTTACCAACTCTGTAAAAATGAGCTTATTTCTTTTGGTCACCATCGAAGTGCACGTCTGGAGGATTACATACAAATCACAGAATCACAGAATCACAGAATTGCCAGGGTTGGAAGGGACCTCAAGGATTATGAATCTCCAACCCCCCTGCCACATGCAGGGCCACCAACCATCCCACCTAATGCTAGACCATAAAAAATGCTAGACCAAATAAATTTGAATAACTTACCATCCTATTATCCTGTCCTCCAACAACTGTATGGCTGTTACATTATATGCCCGATTCATATTATAATGGGTCATTGTATAATTGACATTTTTGACATGCTACTGAACCATTAATATTACCAATTAAAAATAATTCTATCAATTTTCTAGATAAAACTAGAAATTCTATGCATTGATCATGTTTTAGTGCAAAGGGATGGACTGCAGAAACCGTGACATCTCTTTACCTGTTTTTCATTATTTTTCAACCTAGACTTCATTTTTTAAGGATCGTTGTGGCCAAAAAAAGGAGCACAATTCCATTAATTCTGATGATCTCCCTCAGCATAACCTCAGTAACACGCATTCCTTCTTCTTCCTGTCAGAAACACGCCCCGCTTCCCCAGATTCAGTACAACCTCCTGTTCACACTCCCCAGTTTCCTCCTGCATATATGTAATATTTGATGACTCTCAGCATTTAATGCTACATCGATTCGATACCTTCAGTGATGGGCAACATATATCTAACCGTTAAGTATTCCTTAAGAAAACCCACATTTCATTCCTTGTGAAGGATCAAGAGCTATCTTCTAAATACAGTGATGTGGCATGCTGAAAATCATACCTTACCTGTTCTGTCAACTGTGCTTCTCTGTCAAAATAACACCTTTTAGTTAACTCAAACATGCTGTGTATTTCAGTTGTTTCTTTTTCTGTATTCTCTCCACTCCCCAGATAACAATCTTCTTGATTTCTGCTAGTATCTTCATGCCTAAAGCCTTTTTCCCCTACAGAAGGTCATTAAGTTTCAGAGAGTTTTTTTCCTGCATGAAGTTACCAAAATTAGGCTCTCTCAGCATCCCAGAGACTAAACAACTCTACTTCCTCTGGAGCCAGGAACTCCTAAAGGTCATCTTCTGACCCATCTAGAGCCCTACTTATGCACTCTTCATCCCCCAGGTTGTCTACAGACTCAGTATAAATCATTATCAAGAAGTAGAGAGAGGAAAGCTGTTCTCCAATTTTTAATTCAACTCCCAGGATAACAAAACAAAATGCAACAAGGCCCAGGGTCTTGTCACTTAGCTGAAAAAACAAGCAGAAGAAAAGGAGTGTAATGCAATTCCCAGCCTCCTCTGTTGACCCTAAGAGGAAGCCCCATGTCCAAGAAGGAGGGGAGCTGGGCAGCCATGGAAGTGAGTTGCATGGCCTCCCTGAGCAGAGCAGCTATAAAGAGGAGCCTCGTTTATTAGTGAGTACGTTGGAAAAGCATCCTCATTTCCTAAGCCATCCAATCTGATTTTAATTGTCTGTTTACTTCTGGCCTCAGCTACATGGAAGCAAATGACAACACAGACCACTAAGTGTCTCATGAGCAATCCAGACTCTCAGTGGATTTTCTCAAAAATGTTTTAAATAACAGATACTTGGATTGCACTACAAGCACAGCAGGTCAATTTAGGAGCAAACAGTGTCTCAGAGGAGAAATTTGCCTGCAGAGATTAGGAAAAGATTCTCTCCCCTTCCTCTATAATCATATAGTGGGAACCATTAATAATAAGCATTTGTCATCTCTCTGCAAATATAAGAAAAGGGCATCTCCTATTCTAAGAACTCTGTGGTTAACAGCGATGCCTGGAGTGATAGGATGTGGTGCTCTCACTGTAATTGCTATAGCATTGTACATTTGGTTAACCAGCTCATTCGGGCCACTGCCAAAGGCAGAATGTTGGTCTAAATGGACCCTGGTCAGATTGGGAAAACCAATCTCGATGTAATTTGAGAGCTCTGAACAGATCTATGGTGTTAAAGGCAGAGGAGGCTGGAAAAAATACAGAAGGACTTCTACACGCATTTTGTTAAAGGTTTACTAAACTAAAGTGGTTTGCAACAGTGAGTATTTAGTAGGGCACAAAATCACAGGATCTTAACGGCGCAATCTTAAAATAATGAAAATGGTTAAAGTTTGTATTCTCATCCACTGCTATTACAATAATTGCCTTATAAATAGATTCATGCATTTGTCTGTTTTTGTTTCAATTTTTGTCAAAGACTGATGTACCAGAATGTTAATGTTATATAATTATATATTCTGTAAATTAAAGCAGCATGGCGTACTGGTTGGGAATAGCACATTTCACACTTCATTACTTCTGCTGCAACTCAACCAATGTTAAGCTCTGAATTTTCTGTTTCCAGTAGTCAATGTTCTTTGCTCATTGCTTTTTTTTAAAGCATTTCTGCCTCACAGTTCTTTGCTGCTTACCCACAAGCTATTCTGTCCTCAGCGATGGACATACGGATGGCAACAGCAGAAAGCTGGAGGCTTTGTTCCTCCAGTAACAAACACAGGTAATAACAGAAACAAAGAGCAGGTATGGGAGGTTTATATGGGTGACATGTTGAGTGTCAGGACAGAATTGTCACCAGCAGCCCACTGCTCAGACTGCCATGGAAATGTTACAGCCAATGCACCAAATGCCTCAGTTCAATTTCAAACCACAGCATGTATTTCTTGTATTGATCAGATTAGGATAAAACCCATGTTGCAAGATTGCTATCAAGTTGTGAAAAGGTTAGTTGAAGTTTTAAATAGAGAAGATCACTTAAGCTGATCTGCAGAAACATATACAAAGAACATGCTTTTGAATTAAGAGATGCTTGAAATACTGTTAAATATTACTACCTCCTACCTTGACACCACTAAAAATGTAATTGTTACTGGCCCTTCAAATACACAATAACCAAGGAAGGTGCACATTCTTGCAAATATAGCTATGAAAAGATTAAACCAAGATGCTACCAAAATTCTCTTAGCATATTTCCACGTGGACAGTTTTAATACCAATCGTAAGAACAAGAGAGAAGAATTTTATTTATTGGTTTGCACAGAAGAGGGAAGTCACAGCACAATCCAGATTTTTCATTTGTTTCATAAAATCTAGATTTACTTAGGGCCAATTAGTAATGTTGTCAGCCTGGCCAACATATACAACTACAGTAGTAAAAAAGGAAGTTAAACAGCTCAAAATGCTACTATATTTTACATAAGGACCATCACTGCGAATATAGGTTAAATTACTGGTTTGCATCACCCAGGAAGCCCAGAGTAGAAATAGAACCAAGATGTCCACAATGGCAGTTCTATACTAACCCCAAGCACATCCTTCCATAAAGGTACTTTAAATAAAGATGCACATTTTCCTTTCCAGCTTGGCAATTCAGCTTCTTTTTAAGACCTTTAATTATAGCTCAAATTATGCTCAATTTATTTTTCCATGGTTGTTTTTTTCCTGTCTAGGCTCCACTGTTTTTTCCTCTCTCTAGAAACACTAAATGCTTTAAAATCTCTTTTGTTGTTTGCAAGCAGGAAAGGAGAACTTCTTGAGAATGTTTCTCTCTTTCTCCATTTAGGAAGCAAAACAGATGTTGTGATCTCCTCAGGGAGAAGGATCCTATCACACACCAGGTGTGAGCAAAGGCTGCTTTGCATAGGGAGAGGAAAAGAGCAGCATTAAAGGACCTTGTTGGAAAATCAGAACCAAGAGCAAAAACATTTGGGTTTTGAGCAAGAAAGGTAAGTTCAGCCACCTAAAGAAAAGAAGGGGTATCAGGAAAGCAATAGGGAAAATAACACTCTGCTTTGCATTGGCAGGAGAAGTAACCACTACTGCCAACTTTCCCAATATTAATCTCGCTCTTCCCTTAAGGCAACAGCTCCACAAACCAGAGAATGGCATGAAAATTTCTACTTTGGCTTTTTAATAGGTTTAATGCTTCAGCCTGAAACCAAGGACAGCAAGAAGACTCAAATTCCCCAAACATAGAGAGCAAAACACGGGTTCCTTTAAAACCTCATCTTTTCTGAAGGGCTCAACGTTAGATTTTTTAATACTGCGGGCTGACATTACTGAATAACTTTCAGAGCCCAAAAGATTTCCTAAGTCTTCTGTTGCAACCTCAGAAGATAATTTAAAAAAAAAAAACAGCATAATAAGAAACAATTACTTAAATATATTTTGAAACATTTACCCTGTATATATGTGAGCATGTAGTTAAGAAGTAATTCTGTTTGTATTAACAGGATAGCTTATGCATATGGCAATAATTACACACAAAAATGGCATAGTTAGTTCAGGCCATTGATTTGATATTGACCTCATTTTTGATGATACGGTCATGAGCTCACTCAATATCACACAGGGAAAGAAAGGTCAGAGCAACTTCATCTCAGCAGAAGCTGCTCAACTAACATAAAGAAAATGGTTTCATCTGGAGTTTTATGCAGCTTTATTTTTTGTCCTCTCACAGATCAAAGAGCATCTTTTTCCTGCGTGAACTAAGTGAAGTTTGCATGTCAGCTCAGTTTTAAGGCCAGCCTTGTACCACAGGCATCTTCAGAGCTTGATATGAAAGAGGAGACATATGAGCTGCTTGCAATGCTGCTTACAAGGTCAAATTTAAGAAGAGACAGGTGTTCATAGGCATTATTCATACCCAAATGCAGGCCCAGATGCTTCCCTAGAACCTTCTGTGGCCTTCTCCTGGCATCTTTTTTCTTTTATGTAGGAAGCATGCTAAAACAAGCCAACGCCCATTCACATGGGAATGAGAGCACTATGGTATTCAAGCATTATTTTACTTGTTTTGTTCATCTGTTTAATTTTGATGTACCCATTTTTGACAAGTCCTTGTTGAGCAAAGCTGCCTGTTTACACAAGGGCTGGGGTGCTTGAGGAGAGGCAAAACTACTGATATGCCCAAATTTATTCCCACAGGCAGTGGGAAAATCTTACAATCATGGAATGGTTTTTGTTGCAAGAGGCCTTTAAAATCACCAAGTTCCAACCCCCTGCTGTAGGAAGGGTTGCCATCTCCAGCTCAGGCTGCCCAGGGCCCTGTCCAACCTGGCCTTGAGCACCTCCAGGGTTAGAGCACCCTTAACTTCTCTGGGCAGCTGTGCCAGTGCTTCACCATCCTCTGGGCAAAGAATTTCCTTCTGACATGTAACCTCTTTCAGTTTAAAACCATTCCCCGTTGTCCTATCACTACAGACCCTGGAAAATGTCACTCTCCATCCTTATTATAAGCTTCTTTTTAAGTATTGACAGACCACAATGCAGTCTCCTTAGAGCTTTCTCTTCTCCAATTTAACCAACACCAGCTGTCTCAGCCTGTCATCACAGAACAGGCGTTACAGTCCTCTCATCATTATTGTGCTCAAATAGCGCTCATAATTGCTGAGAACTATTGCCATATTGTTTCATGATGTGATAGCTGTGTAAATGTGAGGTGTCACCACTGGTTGCAGCAGGAAACCAGTGGAGCACAGCTGCAGGGGTGCAGGAGAAGAAAACAAGACCAAAACTACAATAATGGGCCTCTTCAGACCCCCCAAAACTCTGCTCTCAGGAATTGTGTGCCAACTGTAATCTCTAACACCATACACTGGTGCACAACAAAACGGAATCCCATCCATTGACTGCACAGGAACATCTCAGGTCAGGATGATGTCATGTGTAGAAGTTTTTTACAGCAGGTAAGCATGTCAGAGAATGACAAACAAAACCCTCTTCCTCTGAGAACTTAAAAAAAAGAAAGAAAGAAAGAAAGAAAGAAAAAACAGAGAATTCTCTTTCTTGACTTGCTTTTGTCCTCAGAGAAGTGAGGCCAGAATTTGGAAGTGGAAACGTTGCCTGGAATAACTAAGAGCAGTACTGTAAGAATCCAAATCATTTCTTCAATGGAACACTATTCTAATACTCTAAAGTATTCTGACCCAGCAGGGCCAGGGCTGCTGTTTGTGGGTAGAACATGGAGGCAGAAAATTATCACGTGGTATTTTTCAGTCTCTATTGCTTTAGAGTATTAGAATAGTGTTCCATTGAAAAATGGTGCATGGTGGCATCACTGCAGCTGCGCTGTGTGCAGAGGGACAGAGGTTCAGCCTCCATGTGCTGGTGACTTTGTCAGATCCCATGCTTGGTAAGAATACAGAAAGGATTCCAAATGCATCAGACTTGACCTTTTTACTCTCTTGGCAGTGGAATGAAACCTGTCCTGCTGCATTCATGAACTTCCAAGAGGACCTAGGCCAGGTTTTTCCTCCATTACCCAAATGCACTCTGTATTTTCTGCTCTTGAGAAATAAACAGATTAACAAGCTCGGTCCAACAAACAATAAATAATTTGTGTGCACAAACAGATTTGATTCACAACAGGCCAATGGTGCATGTTACTCGTGCAGCATGCTGCCTGCTATAAACGCAATGCGTTCTCCAGCTATAGGAAAGCAAACGGATACAGCTGCTGAAGGGTGATGTGAAATTAAAGAGGGAATGAAACGTGTGATCTTATTTAATCACACCTGGTGCTTCAATTTTTCAATAACAGCACCCTGCTAGACTGTGTCAAATCGGTTCTACAAAGAAAAAAATATGGATGGAAAATGAATTAACTCTTTCACCCCCACAGTTAATACATTTACACCAGTCAGAAATATATTTACTGGTTGCTGTTAGGAATCTTTTTTTCTCAGATGAAAGCTGCTCGGCACCTGGTTAAACGAGCTTAGTGGCTGATGGCATTTCTGTGGCAGTGGGCGAGCACGTGCCCTCCACTCTGACAAGCACAAGCCTCGATCACACGTACAACCTGTTCTAACCTACAAGACACCTTCCTGGTCAGAATCAACTTGAAGGAATCGAAGTGCCACCTTGAGACCAATCATTTCTCTTAGCTTCCTTAGATCAGTGGCACATATGCACAGAGAGTCAGAGGCAGCAGAGAGCTGGGGATGGCAGAATGGAAAAGGGGAGAAAGCAGCTTTCCCCTTGCCTTGGTTGCTCTGCTCAGCACAGATTTCCTGTATGAAGAAAATTCATCCTTGCCATCACCTGGTTTCTGTTTCCTTTTGGGCTTTCCTTTTTTGAGGACTTGTTGTTGTTGTTGTTTTTAATGTCATATTTTGCAGTTAAGTGTTTGGGTTATATTAAATGTCAAACATGATTTGATTCTGCAGGCATTGCATTGTGTGATTACTTATGTCCCATTGGCCAGTCAGACACTGTTCATCAAACGCTGTGCCCTATGTCCTAGTAAATCACTTTGGTAATAGACAGCAAGGTGCTCTATCTAATGCAAAAAAATGGTAATTATGGTCAAATGTTCCATTCTTCAGGGAAAAGGGAAAAAAATCCTTCTACATGATTTCACTCAGCAGCAGAAAATAAAAAGCCAGCATATAATTAGCTTAACATAACCATCTTTATATTAAATTTATAGAGAAGAAAATCAAACATGAAAAATAACTAGCAGGCTTCCATTCTGGTCTCCTCACTGAATTAATGTCACCGGTATAGCACTGAATAAAATAAGATGTATAAGGCTGCTGTGTGGATGAGCTGTGTCTTTTGAGAATAGTTCATTTTTAGAGGGGACATATTTCTTGATGCAAGTGTTACCTATTTAAGAAACTCGTATCATTCCAATATTGTTGTCTCGAGAGATGTCTAGTTTTAACATTGTGGTTTCAGCTAATTTACTGAAAACCTAAGACATTAAAGCAAATACCTCAGAACAGTTTTAAGAACAAACATTTTAGTTTCTTCATCATTACTTGTATAACTCATACTCAAAGAGATTATCACACCAAGGAGCATACATTGATTCTTTTTTTAATAAATAAAAAGGCATCATAAAAGATGTCCATAAATAGAAGATGTTAACATTGCAACATGAGGGATTAATTTAAAGCAGGGATATTTAGAATGCTGAAAATAATCACAACTCAAATCAACAGACCGGAATCCTTGGTTTAAATCGCTTTTATTCTTGTTTTGCCTTTTTAATTCCTATTTTGCCTCTACTCTGAGGCAAAGATGCAAATCCATTTCAAGCTGGATATCAGAAAACATTTATTCTCAGTAAGGCATTGGAATAGACTGCCCAGGGAGGTGGTGGAGTCTCCTGTCCCTGGAGGTATTTAATAAAAGGGGAGATATGGAACTAAGGACATACTTTGGTGGACATCGTGATGATGGGTTGACAGCTGACCCATGTGATCTTAGTGGTCTTTTCCAACTTAATGATTCTATGATTCTGTGATGCTCACAGGTAGTTCCTGAGTGTTCCTCATACCCACAGTCCTCTACTCTCATTCCCTCAGATACTGGATTCTGACATATATTTATGTCAAGTTTCTAATACCCAAACCAAATCTCCTTAGGTGAAAACTAAAGTAATTACTTTACAGAGAAAATGTACAATTACTTTCCAGGGAGAGAGGGCGTGAATAAACATCACTTTTATATTACAAATCCTTTAACATGCCTGAAAATTTGAGTCCGTTTCCAAGTGAACCCAGTTCTTGTAGCATTTCCTCAGTGGTACTTCCTAAATCTCTGCTGTCTCCCACAGCTCGCTCTCTTCTGGCCTTCTCCACTTTGTCTATATTGTGTTATAGCCCAAAGCACACTCTGGACAAAGCATCAGAAAGCCAACAGAAAGGAGTTAATGATGTCCTACAGCTTAAACACGAGACTACCACTTAAACTACAGTCTGGTCTCACCCCCATCCTCATTTTCTCACCCAGCAGAATCTATCAGGCTGCTGATTCATATTCAGCTTGTGATATCCCAGCCCTGCATGCTCTCACAGCACTATTATTTACTCAGATGTCCCTCATCTGCATTCAGACATTTGCTTTCCCTTCCTCACTGCATGCCTTCTTACTTACATTTGCCGAATTTTCATCTTTTGGGCATTTCCACATTTTATCAGGATCACTTCAGACTTTAAACCTGCCCCCCAAAATGCCCAAAGCTCACTACAGCAGATAGTCCCATGCCACTGGATTCTCCAGCCAATCACCCAAGTCACTAATGTAAATAATGACCAGCACTCGATCAAGGGCACAGTCTAACAGAACCACACTTCAGGCTCCTTGCCCACTTGACAAGCAAACAATAACAATTCTTTGAACACAGTACTTCAACCAGCTTTTCACCTATCTCACAGCAATTTCAACTGGATGATTTTCCCGTTTACTTGTAAGAAGGCCACAAGGCTGTCTGCAACACTGTCAAAAGGTATACTAACGTACAGGCACACCTACTACTTCTCTTACATTCAAAAAGGAAACTAAACAAATCCACACTGGCTGTTTTTCTGTCAGCTTATTATCCTCTAGGTGTTTATAAACCGATTAATAATTTGCTCCAGCATTTTACCATGTACCAAAGTTAAGCTGACAGGTTTCCTCATTTTAAGTACTTAAGTTTGCCCTTCCTCATTCTTCACAAGGTTTAAAGCTAACACTTTAGGGATGGTTTCTGCTGACTCCTAGGTAATTCAAGGGTCAATTTTCATTAAGCCCAATGACTTGACTGCATCTAATGTACCTCCACATGCTTAACCTCTCTTCTCTTATTTTAGCATATGCCCTTTTTCCTCTAGTGAAATTAACTGTTTCAATCATCTTGTCATAATTAACCAGTTTGGGAAAACAGAATCCAAGAAAAGCTCAAGTGTTCATCCTCCTCTTTATCATCAGGTTTCCCCTCCTTGTCTTAGAGCAAAAGAAGTTTAGTTATTTCCTTCATATTTCCCTTCTGCAACTCATTAAACTAGGTGTTTGCGCTACCTTTTAATTTCTTTCATTTTATAATGCATTTTCCTATTCCCATTCCTGATTTTCAAGTAATTGCCAACATCCTGAAGTAGTTCAGATATTCTGTGTCTGCCTACTTCAATAGGCAGTCTGCTGCCATGTCAGTAGTATCTTCTCTTTCAGAAACCCACCAGTTCCCTTGAACTTTATTTTCCCTCCCTTCCATCCTTACCTATCTATTCCAAAGTTCAAAGAAACCAGCTCTTTTAAGTCCTTTGACATTATTCAGCCACTTTTACTTATTCTTTCCCTTCTTTCAGATCAAAAACTCTTGTTTTTGTGATCATTTTCACTCACTCTGCCTTCTTCTGCCTTCAAATTCTCAGACACTTCCGTCTGATGAGTCAGAATAAAGCATAAATTTCTTCACTAATTTCCTCTGCCCTCAGAAACAAAAGTGACCCTCTTTAGATGTTAATTCCTATTAGATAGCCTGCATAAGATGCACTTGACCAAGGGCAAGCATCTATTCATACGGTCATTCTGGTGAAAAGATGAGGACCTCCCAGAGAGATTCAACTTATTCCATAGTAGATGCCTAAAGCGAGTCATGTAAACACATCTAATGGTTCCTATTTTTCCTACAGTCACCCATTAAGGGAAGCTCTGACTATTAGCTCAGACACTGACATCTCTCAAACCACAAGGCCATGCAGGATGGATGGCACTAGTCCAGCTTCTTACTCAGAGCAGGGTTAGTGGTAAAGCAGGTTGCCCAGGGCTGTGTCCACCTGAGTTTGAAATATCTACAAGAATGGCCATCCACAACTTCTCTGGACCTGTTCCATTGTTCAACCGCTCTTTTTTCTTGCTGCATTTAATTAGAACTGTCTAAATTACAACTTGTGTCCATCACTTTTCAATCTGCCCCCATGTGCATCTCAGAAGAACCTGCTCTGCCACTTCTGCGCCCTACCAATAGGCAGCCATAAACAGCCATAAGACCTCACTGAGCCTTGTCTTCTCCAGGTTGAGCAAACTCAGTCCTTACCCTCTTTTCCTACACCAGGCTCTTGCCCCAGGCAATCATGGTGACTTGTCTGTTGACTTGCTCCGGTTCATCAACATTTTTTTATTGCAGAGCCCAAACACTGCCCAGTGTTCAGGATGTGGTCTCACTGACACCAAAGAGAACAATCAGTTCTCTTGACCTGCTGGCCTCATTGCTCCTTGTGCAGCCCAGTGCATTGCTGTCCTTTCCAGCAAAGGCACGCTGCTCGTTTGTATTCAAATTGTTGTTTACCAAGATCCCGAGGTCTTTAGCAAAGGGCTCCCTGGCCATCAGCCCTCAGTCTGTGTTGGAACAGGGTGCATTTCCTCCAGATATACCACTCCATTTATGCTTACTGAACTTCCTCAGGTCTGTCAGCCCACTTTTCCAGACTGCCCATATCCTGCTGAGCAACAGTGCTGCTCTCCAGCATACCATGCATTCCCCCAGATCTGGCATCATCCTACAAACTTGCTAAGGGTGCACCTGGTTTGGTCACCACGGTCACCAACAAGTGTAGTTGGGCAGCGTTGGCCCCATCTCTCAGAGATGTCACAAGCAACCAGGTGCCAAATGACACCGATCACAGCTCTTTGAGCTTGACAGTCCAGATGATCTCCCATTTGCTGTATCATTTTCTTGTCCTGTCCATATCTCAGCAGTGTGGATATAAGGATTCTGTGGGAGACCATATTAAATGCTGTACCAGAACCAAGGTACACAGCATGCACTGCTCCTTGCAGCTCCTCATCACAGAAGGTCATCAGGCTGCTTTGCCCTAAGTAAAGAACAAGAACAGACTGTCCCTGAATGCCGTAAGGCAAGTCATAGGGGAAGAAGACCGGTGTGGAAGAGCCGAGAACTATTGTTGAGACTCCAGAAGAAAAAGAGAGTCTATGCCCTCTGGAAGAAGGGACAGGCTATTTGGGGAGATTACAAGGAAGTAGCTAAGGTATGCAGGGAGGAAGGTGGGAGGGCAAAAGCCCAGCCTGAACTCAGATTTGCAGTAAAAGAGAATAAGAAATCCTTTTATAAATACATCAACGGTAAGAGAAGAACCAGGGAGAATTTCCATCCTTTACTTGATGCAGCGGGGAATGTGACCACTGAGGATAAGGAGAAGGCTGAGGTCCTCAATGCCTTCTTTACATCTGCCTTTAATAGGCAGATCAGTTATCCTCAGGGCACTTTACGCCCTGATCTGGAAGTCTGGGATGCTACGCAAAATACAGCCCTGGTGATTCAGGTGGAGACGGTTACAGAGCTCCTCCAGACAGGCTCCATCCTAGGGTGCTGAGGGAGCTGGCGGGGGTGATTGCTGAGCTGCTCTCAGCCATCTACCAGTGCTCCTAGTTATCTGGAGAGGTCCCAAAGGATTGGAGGCTTGCCAATATGACTCCCATCTACAAGAAGGACCGTAAGGAGGATCTGGGGAACTACAGGCCTGTAGCCTGACCTCAGTAGCAGGGAAAGTTATGGAGCAAATCATCTTGGGTGAGATCACACGACTTGTGTGTGGCATCCAGGGGATCAGGCCCAGCCGCACAGGTTCATGAAAGGCAGGTTGTGCTGGACCAACCTCATCTATTTCTACAAATGGGTGACCAGAGTGGTAGATGAGAGAAAGGCTGTTGATGTAGTCTACCTAGACTTCAGCAAAGCCTTTGAAATGGTCTCTTACAGTATTCTCCTGGGGAAAATGGCCCCCTTTGCCCTGGATAGACATACTCTTTGTGTAAGGAAACGGCTAGAGGGCCATGCCCAAAGGGTAGTGGATAATGGGGTTAAGTCCAGCTGGCAACCTGTTACAAGTGGAGTCCTCCAGGTCAGTACTGGGGCCCATCTTGTTTAATATCTTTACTGATGACCTAGACAACAGGATAGAGTGTACCCTCAGTAAGTTTGCAGATGACAACAACTTGGGAGGTGGTGTTGATCTGCCTGAGGGTAGGGAGGCCTTCAGAGGGATCTGGATAAGCTGGATCCCTGGGCTGAGGTGAATGGGATGAGGTTCAACAAGGCCAAGTGCTGGGTCCTGTACTTCGGCCACAACAACCCCATGCAGTGTTATAGGCTTGGGGATGAGTGGCTAGATAGCTGTGAAGAGGAAAGGGACCTGGGGGTGTTGGTTGATGCTTGGCTGAACATGAGCCAACAGTGTGCCCAGGTGGCCAATAGTGCCAACGACATCCTGGCCTGCATTAGAAATAGTGTGGCCAGCAGGAGCAGGGAGGTGATCATCCCCTGTACTCAGCACTGGTGAGGCCACACCTTAAGTACTGTGTTCAGTTTTGGGCCCCTCAGTACAAAAAAAACCATTGAGGCCCTAGAGTATGTCCAGAGAAGGGCAACAAAACTGGTGAGGGTCTGGAGCAAGGCTTATAAGGAGCAGCTGAGGGAGCTGGGATTAAAATGCTTCTTATTCCCTGGGCCTTTCCCAGGGAATTTCTGTAGACTATGCAAAAAATGCAGAAACTACTTGTTCCAAGCTCCAGATGTAATACTGAACTTGTCAGTATGTTGATTTTATTTAAACATAGTATGTATAAGTAAATAAATACGGCACTTCTTTTTCAGTTAACACAACGTACACATATTTATTTACATGATTAGCACTTTTATATACCACCCTTGACTGATTTTCACTGCTTATATTCTCGTTATGCTTGAGCACATGCACACATAGAATACACCTTTTTAAAAAAATTTAGGATTCATTTTGAGCTGCAGATTTAAAATAGAAGCTAGCATGTAAAAGTGAAATTCAATGAAAATGTTGAACACTTTTTTCCAAATAAGCTACACAATCAAGGCAAATCTAAGCTTATCATTACATTTTTTATGTAAGCATTCTTACTGAGCAAGGAAGCATTATCTTCACTTGAACAGAATGTCAAGTTCTGACTAACATATTTCTCAGCATCTCAGAACTGGTAGATGTTAGTCTCTATTGCACAAGTTTTATTTGAAGATTAAAAGAGAAAAACAAACTTCTCAGCCATTTTTTCCTCCCAGGTGGTTTCTTACCTTTGAATGAACTAGTCACTGAACTGAAATAGCTGGAAAAAACATGAAAAAGATATTATCTTTGCACCTGTAGAAGCAAAAAGAGTTTTGCACTTCAACAACAGGTGCTTAACCAGTGACTTTCACCACTCTGGTTGTCTGACTTCCTTCGCATTTCTGCAGCAAATACTCACTGCTACATGTTGAAAAATACCAATTGAAATAGTCACAAGAACCTGCAAGATCTAACATCACTCTGCTACTTGAAGTTCAAATAAATGCAATGCATTTCTCTTCAAAAAATAAATATGTCGTGCAGTTTTAACTTAAGTATCATAGTAAATATTTCATACTTACTTTGCAACCATTGGAAATGCTGCAGTATTTGAACAGGTTTTAGTTCTTTGATCTTTTATTTTTTTTAAAAGAAGAAGGATAAAAAAAAAAACCCACAACAGAGTCCTTGCTGTGAAAAACTGCACAGAAACACTTATTGCTTCATCCCCATAGTATCCAAGCGTATACTGGGGGGAAGACAGGGGAGTGGGGCAGATGTGAATAAATCAGCTTTTGATATTCAGGACTGTGTTGCAATAACTTTTGAGCAACCATGTCACTGTTTCCATAAAATTTTTACATCATGATTTTGCAATTGTAACACAGCTCTTGAAGATTCAGGCTATACAAGTTGTAACATGTACAAAATCTTGCTTCACTGCTACCAATAGGGTTCAGCCTGGCTCTTTGTATTGTTTGACATTTTTCCTACCTCAGACACAGCTCTGAACCAGAAGCTGAAGATGCCAAACATTACTTTTAAAGCTTACAGGATTAGTTTCTCATTGTAACAATTTATGTGCCTTTGTCTTCCCTAAATTTTATATGAAAACACTTCCTCATTTATGCACTAGGTAAGATGGGCACTAAAGAGAATACTTCTAAATAGGAAGCAGGGATGCTAAAACCCATACAAGGGGACATGGACGGATTTTATTTTTTGTTTGGCACATCTGTCAAACACCCAGATTCAATGTGCTGATAAAACAAGACAGCTTAAGGCAATAAACATGTCAGATCCATCTGCTCTTCAGGACACACAGAAGAAAAGAAATTGCTCCTTGTGTTATTCTTGAAATTATTTTGAAGAGGTTTCCCTCAGCTGCTGACAACAATTCAGCTCTACCAGCCTAAGCCAGAGGGTTTCCAACCTTGCTTGATTCCTGCTAGGCATGTTGTGTGCCCTTGGCTTCTCCACCCTTCTCTCTGAGAATTGGTGCTTGGGAAATGGATGCAACTACAAGGGAAAGGCTTCAGCAAAATCAGGAAACAAAGGAGGAGTGAAGCACATCGTGGATTGCCATAGCCTCAGTGGTTCCTGGGGTGGATTCAGAAGCCACAGGCTCCCCGCTCTGTATCTCTGATCTGCTTTGTACCCACTTATGTCCTCCATGGGGAAATTCGGGCTGGATATTAGGAAATACTACTTCTCTGAAAGAGTAGTCAGACTCTGGAATGGGCTGCCCAGGGAGGTGATGAAGTCACCGACCCTGGAGGTGTTCAAGGAACGTTTGGATTTTGTGTTGAGGGACATGGTTTAGTGAGAGCTATTGGTGATGGGTGGATGGTTGGACTGGGTGATCCCGTGGGCCTTTTCCAACCTTGGTGATTCTATGATTCCACTACTTTCTTAGAGCTACATCATCCCTTCTTATTGCTACTGTCCTTCATTCTATCTCCGTTACATCCAAAAACTTCCACAATTAATTTCCCAATCAGAATAGCCTCACAACATGAGTCATTGGTGTGACTGACTGCAACCAAAGGCAATCCTGAATGGACAACAACGACTGTGGTATCTGCAATGCATTTACCCAAGGGTGTGGGTGCAGCCAGCTCTGAACTCCAACACCAGCAGCTAGCAAAGTACTGACTGCTGCACAGGCTCAAATGCAGACCATGGCAGCTTGAGGAGAACCAGAGTAGAAACAGCTGGCAGGGCTGAGGTGTGCATGACAAAAATAATCTCCCAGCCATGTTTCAGCCATATGCAGCCACATTCAAGGAAGCTGGCAGCCATTCAGGGGACGTGCTACTTTCTCATATGAAGGTGGAATTAAAAAAAAGGGTTCTTGCAGGATGTACGCAACACACTGATGTTGGGCTGGCTGTAGACCTTTAACTCAAGTAACATTCATTCATTTCTCACTTCTGACTGGCAGGAGAAAAGAAGGAAGAAAGTCCTTAGCCTAAGTGAACCCAGGAGACCCAAGTCACAAGGAACAAGTCAGAGGAACCCAAGTCACATCGGCTGTGCGCTGGAGTGAGCAGCACAGAGTTTTAGCCATATGAAGGCAGAAAACAAGAATGCAAAAGCTTCTTTGTACCATATATTGGTCACATATCCATATTATGCAACCCATCTGGAAAACAAACATCCAAGAAGACAGAGCTCACTGGAAAAGATCCTGCTTTGCTCAGCCCTTCCAGACTGCTCCCAGTGCCAGGAGTCTTTAACCTTGCTTCAACTTTCCCCTAAATATTTAAGCTTACCTTGAGCTGACAGTATTGAATTCAGGCTGTAATGTTTCTATTGACAGTGACTTGCTGTAGCTCAAAAGCACACAAACTAATCAAGCAAGATGATAAAACATTTTGTCTCCTGATATGCAGGACTCCATATGCAGGTCAGCAAGAGAGTAGAGAATAATTATTATGAGATATGAAGGAAAGGGACTGAGGAGCAGAGGAATCACCCTTTCAGAAACCTTAGCTTCTGCTGTGCAGTGCCAGATGGAGTGCTCTGTACATCCCAGGTGTGCATGTGTAGCTCAGATGTGTAAAGCAGCTTAGACCTTGAGCTTATCATTCAACAGGTACATAACTAGCCAGCGTGGGTCACAGAACGGACACTGGTCCTGGTGAAGCCTTGCAGAAAAAGGGGGTGGAAATGAGGGTAAGTCACACAAGTCTTGCAATGCATGAGGTGGAACAACATGGGATCAGACCTTTGCTGTCTCATTCTGCTAAGCATCACAGCTGATGGATTAAGTATACCACCTACTGCTGTTCAAGAAAGTAATGGATATTATCAGTTTCTTTAAAAGGCTAAAGAAAACTGAGAAGGAACAAAACAAGTAATTAAAGCTGAGGGTCTGACTACTGAAACCTAGTAATATCCTTTTGGAAAGCTGGTCTTGCTGCTAATCAGTTTCAGCAGCCAATTTGAAGCCATCACACCAGCATGCTGTTATATGTAAGTTAATAAGCACTTACTATTGATGGTTTCTGCAATGGCTGTTTAATTTTTAATCGTATCCTTAATTTACTGTTTATGTTTTTACCCAATTAGAGTGTGTATGCGTGTGTGCATATGTGTGACAGAGAGAACACAGATAGCTGTGTTTGCTGGGAAGACAATGCCTGGGTAACATACATCCACTGGATGCATTTTTTTTTCCTTCCCCTATCAATTTCAGTAGGATTGCTACCCTCTCCAAATATGAAGAGATTTAAAAATTGTGCTTTCTAAATGAAGGGGTACATATCTCCTCCTGCTTGAAGTTTCCTCACATAGCCCTCCTGTTTTTCAGAAGGATGCCATTTCAGTCTGCTGTGCTACGTTGCATGATCCTGCTGTTAGAAATGGGCCTCACTGACCTCTCTGTACAATGCAGCACCTGGAACTTGAAACTGGATGTCATTAAAATATGCAGTGCAAAAAAATGACTGATTTTACGGGCACTCTCCTGAACAGAAATCTGAGCACCTCTTTTCATTTGTAGATCAGCTATTTAAGCAACACCTCAGGACACCCCCATCCCCCTCAACCCCATTTCAATCTCTCAATAGATTCCTACAGTCATAAAAACTAGATGAACTGAAGGGCTGGGTGATGGATCATTTATTTTTAAGCACTGAGAATTTTTCATGGTGATCAACAATAAAGTTCTCAATTACAGAGAGAGTAAATAAACTAAAGGATAAAGCTTTAAAGAGAGCTGGGTAATGACGGAAAGAGAGAGATTAGAAAATCTCAGGGTCCAAGAGATGAGCTAATCACAAATAAAATAACATTAAATTCCTATTACTATCTGACCTGCTGGTTGGTGTAATGCCAGTGAATGAAAAAAGCAAGAACAAAAAAGGGAAAGTCAGAAATCCACTCAGCAGAGGCATCATGTGGCTGATGTGGATTCTGGCAGAGCTCTCGGGAGGTGATCTGACACCCAGTGCTGCTCCCTGAGCCTGAGCCCTCCACATCAGATTGCCTCCAGCCATGGGCTCAGCCACACAGCAAATGAGGACAGGCAGCAACAGGACTATGCTCAGACTGCCTGCTCTTGCTCCCAGCAGGCAAAGGCTGGAAGAAAACAGCAGGGTCCTGTGTGTCCCTCATTCAGCATCTCTTCTGAGTAAGGGTGATGGCAGGAAGCTCGACAGTGGAGTCAGATGGAGGGCCCTGATAGGTACTCATTGCCTCCAGCCATGCTCATGTCCTGGCAGCCAGGTACTCACATCTGCTGCAGCTGTGTTCCTGCATCCACCAGAGCTACACAGAAAAAAAAAGACTGCAAAAAACAGGCTGCCCTGTACTCTACTTTGCTCTCAGGGAGAAAAAAAGAAGAAAAAAAAAGATGCAATTCTATCACTCTGCAAATATAACACGTCAACGGGTGGGATTCATGTGCTGAGGTAAAAGACTGACAAACAGAGAGGAGTGAACTGCTTTCAGAGAAAATGCCACCGGTTCCATTGTTCTTTTTCAGAAGCCCATTAAACGTGCAGTGCCGGGCAGGTACACATACCTTGGTGCAGGGGCATTTCCTCAAAACAACCACACCAGGAAGCTTTTCTATCAAGTACCCTCAGACCCGCACTCCAGGAACCGGACTCTGTATTTTAAAAAAAAGCCAGCCAGCCAGCTCAGAAAGGCAGCTTCAGTGCTCGTTTTATTCTTTGCCCCTGGGGGCAGGAACTTGCAGCAAGGAAGGATGAGAATATGTAATAAAAGGGAGACAGGAAGGTCTCCAGTAGGCTCTGAGTCCTAAAGATAGCAATGAAAGTAGCACGAAGGGAAGGAGGAAACCGCCCTCCCACATGAGAGGAAACCCCAAAATAAAACCTTTTGGCAGATGGTAAAAGGCTTTAGCATTCAATAACATGAACAAGCTGCATGAGAATGCACAAGAGCTTTAAGAAAGACACACAAAGCCCAAACAAAAGAAATATGAAGAAGCTTGGTTTTCCAGTTGCTCTTCTGTGTTATTATTTTGAGCCCTTTTTGGATAGGTTTTTCTGTGTAATTGAAACAGGACTTCAGGGGGAAGTTCTTTACTATTCAAGTGGTGAGGTGCTGGAACAGGCTGCCCAGAGAGGCTGTGGATGCCCCATCCCTGGAGGTGCTCAAGGCCAGGTTGGATGGGGCCCTGGGCAGCCTGGTCTAGCATTAAATGTGGAGGTTGGTGGCCCTGCATGTGGCAGGGAGTTGGAGCTTCATGATCCTTGAAGTCCCTTCCAACCCTGGCCATTCTGTGATTCTGTGAAACTACGCAGTTCAAAGTTTTCAAGTGACACCTTTGTTGCCTGTACTAATTATATGAAAGGGAAATCTTTTCAGTAACTTTTCTGAATTTTAAAGCAGGAAGTTCAGATCCCAACGAGTTCTTCAGCTGGGCTCTCAGCCTGGTCCCGGCCTTCCTGAGTCAGACTGGAACCACCTTTGCAGAGGTAAGAAAAGCCACAGTCATAAAATACTACCAGTGGTTTAATATTTGTATCAGGCTCAACTGCATCCACATAAGAGGAAGAACCTAGAGGACAGGACCCATCAAACAAGAGTTATTAAAGCACTCATAGCTGAGAAAAACTGTCAATGCACATGTAACTTGTAACCCTGTCCCAGGACAGTATATAAAATGAGTCCCTTGCTGATTAACACTAAAGGAACATTTAAATTACAAGTCAGAAAACCACCCCAATAGCACTCAACCCAGAACTTGTAACTCACCAATTTTAACTTTTTTTGTTTGATACTTTAATTCTACTGCCAGTGAGCAGTAGTTAGCTCAGGTGAAAAATTCTTCATAGAAAGTAATAGAATCTGAAAGATGATACTATCAATTGCAAGAAGTATATATATATATATATATATCACAGTTTTAGGGCACAGTATAACCAAATTCTGCTAACAGGTACAGTTAGTGACTGCAATATTAATATACTAAGGCAGGGGAAGATTGGTGGCAAATTACAAGTGGGTAACATCACTTGTTATATACTTCATGCTGAGAAGCAAAAAATAGCAAAGTCTGCTGCCTTGTTTTTCCCCTATTCAATTTTAGCTGTCCCAAATGAGATGGCTAGCCCTCCAGCTGGCAAAGGCAAGAGCAATGATGGGTGCAATGCATTGCACCTATCATAAGCATCTGCTTTAGAAAGGGACAGATTATCCCAGGAGGTGGCTATCATTCTCCATTGATTATCCGAGGAAATGTGAGCAATGACTTCAAATGGACAACTAACTTTTGTCTGGCTAATGTAAGACGCAATAAAGACACTTCAAACTCCTCAGGCTAAAAGAGCTTGTATTTATCTTTGATTATGCCCTTTTAGTAAAGAACAGGAATAGAAAAATAAGATAAAGAGCAGGTTTTGTGGTTTTGATTTTCATCAGTGATTATGAAATTAGTATTCCAAATAACATAGGTAGTGAACATCATCGAAGGAAAATTTAGGGCCAAGTGAAAAAAATAGGCATTATATAGCTAGGAAAAAGTTTATAAAGAGAATAAAATATCAAGATTGTATTTTTGATATATAATAATTGGAATAATTTCCAATAATTGGAAAGGGATCACAAAATTTTTCAGTTTTAGAAAGACTATGCTGGGTTGAAGAACAGAACACTTATGTTTCTGTACTTGCGGTTTTAATTAAGATACTAAAAAGGTTTATGGATTTGATCCAAAGGTCAACAAAGTCATTGGTACCCTTCATTGATTTGAATGGGCTTTATAGTCTCACGCTGTAGAGGAAAAATGGGGTTGATCCTGTTCTCATTTTAACTAGCTTCAAGTTTCACTGAAATCAATGAAGCATTACTCCTTCATTTGCCCTCACAGAACTAAGAGCAAAATTGAGGTCTCATATTTTCAGAGGGAGGTTATTGTGAAAAACCTACCTGTAGCTGGTGGTGGACATCAGTTTGCATACTTCTCAGTAACTACTCTTGCTGTCCATTCACTATGCTAGAATAGATACAGATTGTGTACATGAAAAGTTGGACCAACTTTTGAGTTGGCTGAAGGCTTTCCTAATGACTCTGTCCAATTTAAGCAGTAGAAACTTAATGAAGACACTAGCTTTAGGTGCTCCTAATTCTTAGAGATATCCTTGATGGAGGATTCCTCTCTTCTGTTCCCAGCATCTGGTTAATGCTCCTCATCTAAATACCTCAGGTTCTGATTGTCTGAATCAAGAGAAAACCCTGATGAAAGTAAGATAAGTTTTTATACCAGAATTATCATGTGATCAACTATACCATGGAGGAGTAAAATTCTCACAGTGACAGGTCCCATTATTAGAGAACCAAAGAGATCTCAAGAAAAGCGGTAACGGTATAATAAAGGAAAATATGAGGTGCTGACAAAGCAACAGTCACACATTTTGTGGCTTAACACAGCAGTTCATTGTTAGAATAAGTTAGAATAGTAGATAGAAGAAGGAAGAAAGAGAAATTATCAACAAACAATTCTAGCAAGCAAGTATCAATAAACAATAATTCACTGTAAAAAGAGCTTAATAGAAGAAAATAAAATGTAGTTTTCACTATAATAGCTGAAAAAACCTCTACACTTAAAAGATAGGTTTTTAGAAAAAGACAAGCTAAAGCTCATAGATATCTCATTTTAAGAAGATACAACTCAGCAGAAAGACCTTTGTTACCTTGATGGGCTGTAAGGGCTGGCTACTTTTCTATGACCCTCAAAAAACGATGATCCAGGTTTAAGTGGCGATCTACAAAAGTCAGCAACACCAGTGATTTGTGTCACAGTCAACAGCTGTAACAGAATGGATGGTATCTGCAGTGCCAGACACATTAAAGCAATTTGTGAGCTTAGAGAAAGATGTTTTCAGAAACTACATAGGTGACAACAGATTTGTCAGACAAGCTTTAGAGGGTAGGACTATCCCTCCCTTCCTTTTTCCTGTCCCTTTCATCTGAAAAATTGTTTGTTTGCTTCAAAAAGTCTTTAAAGTTTTGACCAAGAATGATAACTGCTGTGGATTCATGGAAGTGATGAATTTTGGAAATTTCCAAATGTCTACCCGCATCCTTAATTGTCTGACACTTCTAAAAGCCAGTCCATTGTCCAAGAGAATGCAGACTGCCTCTTCTGTCATTCAGGAGTCTTTAAATAAGAATGGCGCATCTTGGCACCTTATGACAGAAAATCACACAGAGCAGCTGAACAGTGTCACATAGTTGTGCTCTCTGGAACAGTCTAAAGAAATCCCTTCCAGACAACATTGTCTAATCAGCCCCTAAACACTCAGGCTAGGGGAAAACCAGCGAAAGCAAGCATCATCTCCCAGCTCAATTTTCATTGCAGTCCAGTTACTCAGCAGTTCTTAATGCAATAAAGGACAAAAAGAAACAGAAAGAAGTCTTTTGTTTTTGTTTCTTCAGAAGGGCTGGAATGAGCTAACATATTAAAGAAGGAAGAAAATGGGTTACCATTCCCTCTCCATCTCTACCTCTGACATAGGCCGAAGAGGAAAGAAACACTGTGGAAAACTTTTTTTTTTTCAAGTCTTTCCCTCAAAACCAACCATCTGAAAGTCCTACACAGCACCGCTCCTCAACACAACAAACATAAAGAGGACTTCATGTCTGCTGACTGATGTTCATGACAGCAGAGCTTCCGAACTGGTCTCAGCAAAATCACTTGTTTCAAGGCCCAGTTGTGGAATAGGCTTCACATCCACCTCACAGCATCACAAGTCAGCTGGTGGCAGCTGGGTGTCCCAGACCAGCTGACTGGGGAGATCTGAGTCCTATTTCTAGTGGAGCAGGCTTAAACCTTTAAGGCTATGTCAATGTATAAGCATTCAGGCTCTTCGCAAGCTTGAAGGGGAAACTTGACATGCATTTTTGTTCACAGATGAAAGCTTCTAACTTGCTTATCCCTATAATTCCTGAGGATGAGCTCCATCTCTCTTATGTAATTGAATGAGCATGCCCGGTCAGAGTCCTGGCATTTCGTATTGGGCTCTCAGATATAAAATGATGTGAGAACTCCTAAGCCTGGCTGTCTTCTAATTAGCCTGTCTTCAGTTGGACATCAGCTCTACAAACTAAATATATGTAAATTCACTCATTTTCTAACTATGTGGCTAACTGAGATTAATTCCTAAAATATGGAAGACACCTTAGTGTGACTGAGGAGCTTCAGAAATGTATGGTATTGCCATGTACATATTGTCTAAAACTCAGCCTTTTAGTCGTACACTATGAAAGACTAAAACTGAATGGTATTGGAGATGGTAACTGAGGTCTGTACGGAGCAACTCACTGCAGACTTTCAGAATGCATCCTCTGTTCCTACAGGTAAGTTTCCATAAGTCAGCTGCCAGGTGTCTGTTACTGCTAAAAACTCTGAAAGTTCTGTGAAGGTAACACTATGCATAACTGTATGTATTTAAATGTTAGGATCCCACAACACAGACGTAGCCGAACTGCTGCAGATTAAAAACTGAACAGATTAAAAAAAAAAATAATTCCTTGACCACATTTTCATCAATGCTTATATTGAAAAATGTGGCAGCTCTACTGATGTTATCTGCTGCAATTAGCCCTTAAATTAAAAAATTGAAATATTGAATAAGTACTAATCTTAGGTGGCATAGAGGTTGCACAAAGAAAATAAAATATTTGTTGAAAACTGTTCAGAATTTTGTTAGAATTCCAAACTCCTTAATGCCAAGGACTTTGTTAATATACTTCAATATATTATTTTATAGGGAATCAATTTCAATTAAAATTCATTCAAATGGTGACTAGAAAAATTCTATAATATTGATCTTAAGAGGGAACCAGCATAGTTAAAATTATTAATCATACTTGAACGTGCCATAAAACACTGTGCTAGTACCTGTGCTTTATGATCATGTCAAATTAAGAGGTTAAAAAAAAACACAACTCTTTCCTTTATGGAAGAGATCCACATCCTGCTTAGTACTGAAAAAGCAGTTCATAACACTACTGACTGACTGTATAAGTGAGTAAATGAAGGTGCTCTGTCATATGAAGCATAAAAGCCATTAAGAGAAACTTTTATTTGAATAGAACCACATTCATTTTTAAAATTACATTACAGAAAGGCTTTTAAAGATTGTGAATGAAGAAAGAGAAGTTTTAAAATAAGACACGTTCATTTTACACAGCTTAGAAAAGCACCATCATGAAGGCATAAGGAATGAGTTTTTCTCCCACCTCTTTGAATCTATCCAGTAATTAGAAATCTTTATTGCACAGGCCATAAATGCTAGCAACAGGAAGAAAAATGCTTTTGAACTTATTTGGCAGTGCTCACCTTCAGGGATTGAAAACAGCAGAACTTTATATTTTCAAAAAAGGCTTTAAGTGACTTTTGTGTTTGTTGAAAATGCCAATATGGAGAAACACTTTGCTAACAGAACACATTCAAGCAAGGTGTCAGTAACACCAGTGTCATAAAATCAGAACTACGGTGCTTCGAAAGCCCATCTGAGCAAAGAGAGCTTTACCCAAGAGGGTCCCAGATGTGATCACAGAGTGAGACCAGGGATCTGGGCTCTGCTTAAGCAGCACCTGTTAAGCCACTGTCAAGAGTACTGGGAAGAGGGGTGCTGGTCTGATCCAGGAGGACATTTCTTATCTTCTTATTTCCAACTCTGCTCATTCAGATTGGCTATCAAGGTGTTAGCTGATGAAGACAGTCAGGTTTTGAACCAGTAGCTCAACAGCAAAAATTTCCATGCACTTTCAAAGAGTAGGAGAGTATAGTTAGGGCTCTGATTTCTTCACTTATTTCAGAGAACAACTATCAATCCTACTTTTATTCTATGCCTGACTTCTGGCAAATCCCATTAGAAATGACAAATATGTAACATTGTAAATGGCACCATCTTACAATATGTAGATGTGCAATATTTAAATTCTGTGTGAACAACTGTACCTATTGCTGGAATCCCTTTTCCCAGCCTGTTCTTTTCAGCTGGGTGAAAACAAGTGATTTCTGCTGGCAGTGATCACAAACAGCTGCTGTTAAATTACAGCCTCTGACTGTTAAAAACTTTCCTGTTTGGCTGAAAGTCTTTCATGAATGGTCACAGCACAAACAGCAATATTCTATTTTTTTTTTTCTTAACCTTGAGCAAAATTGTTTCTTCTCTTTCCAGTTTACATATATATAAAGTATACAGTTGTAAGATCTGTTCATTGAATATGTGAGACAGTTTGGGGTATGGATTAGCTTAGAAGAGCCAAACTTCCCAGACCTAATTTTCCAGTAGACTGATTTCTAAGAAATTTTAAAAAGCGGGAATGAAAAAAAAACACCACATTAATAAAACAATAAGAAAATCAGACGACTGCAATCGTATCCTTGCAATCATACAAAATGGATAATATTGCATTCCCACTAGACTGAGTTGCAATGTTATTTATAGAAACACAGAAAAAACACAAGCATCTAATAGTATTATACAGCTAAAATCGCGACGCAGGAGTTCATCACTACAAATATCACAGTTGCGTACATCACGCTTCCTTATTCATACTCCAAACGAATACACTATGCATGTCCAACAACAGTTCTGTGCTAAACACATCCAGAGTGCACTGCAGTGTATTGTCCAGTGTATTGGAACTTATTCTGTCAGCTGAGTCACTTTGCAATTTGCTATGAATATATATTAGCATCACAGCAACAGCTAAAAGGTAATTATAAGAACCATACTACTTCAGTGGTCTATCAGGGACCGTCGATTGCACTGCAAAGTATATTCCTCAGGTTAGAAACCAGAAACATGAAATTCAAATAACTGATGACATAGATGGAACGTATGGATATTCATCGTCACCGATGCATGTAGTTTAAACATTTTATCTGTGCTCAGATATACTCTCCACAAAGAATATTCTACTCCAGGTAAAGCAGATTAAAACTATAGAGAAATCCTCAATGCATACTTGTAACCTGAAAAAAAATTGATTTTCATAAGTCATAACAGTGCCTACAGTCTGAAAAACCCCTCAGAATCAAGCACAGCTTCTGCCTACCGAGTCTACGTCCTCTTCAAGTGCTGCATATGTACTTGACTGGGAGAAAAATACAACAAAGACTGCTCTTTTGTACTCTAATGGATGGCAGCAAAGTCATTTTATGGTCTTGGAAGAGAAGTGTTAAGCACTTAGTACCAGTGCTAAGATTCCTACAGCAGTACAGTAGAGAACGTACAAGGGAAGAAGAGTAAGAAGGATAAGGACATTAGTGAAAAGAAAGCAGTAAGCAGAAGATCAGCATTTGTTTATATATAATCAGGCAATTTAGCATGTTGAATCCTGGAATACAGTTTATTCATGGACTTGGGACAAATTCTGACAATATTTCCATACTATTCTTTGTTTTCAACTCATGAGGTCATCAGAGATGTTAGACCATAACAGGACACAAAGCAAAGGAAATCAGCCAGGAATTAAGTTTGCTAGAGCTTTTCTGAAATACCAAGTATTTTTTTCTGTGCATTGGACAGGTGCCACGTATGCAGCATATGCAAGAAACATTTGCACAGTAATTTGTGCTAGAAGAAGAAAGGTTTTTCCTGACTAGCTGGAAGCATTAGGGTTAGGGGAAGAAACAAAAAAAAAAGTGAGGTCAAGACAATAAAAAGAAAATAAATGGGTGCCTGGTTAGAGGACAGTCAACATTTCAAATGCTTCACGCCCCTGAACACCACCACAGGGACATGAAGCCCAAATTCCACAAGCGTTACACACTTCCTCCCACTGGCTGTCTGAGAAGGCAAACACACTGCCTACCTTGAGTGCTCACATAGGCAACATCTGCTGTTTGTTACGCACAAGAAAAGGAGTATTTCTGGAGGAAGGAACTCATGACTCCTCAGGTGCCAAAACCTTGAGTCCAGAACATACCCAGGAAAGAAAACAGTACATCCTGGAAGTGTAACAGGATCACAAACTATGATAACTGAAGTTTATCATAAACTTCAGTTACTGATTTCTTTATAGGCATAACAAAGAAAAGTCCTGATCCCCAGCAAAGCCTCTTAAAAGACATGAAAGACAGCAGACAACAGCAGTTTAGATACTACTGTATCCATGAAGTCTACACAGCAGTAGGACTGTAAGCTCCAGTATTCTCTTAACTCCAAATGACCTTCCAGTTCTGCACTTCATAAGGTCCTATGTTCTCAAATTTTCTGATTGTTCAAGTTCCTTTTCAGGCAGGTGCGTAATTTCCAGTTATTGGTGCTGTGTCCTGTACCTATTAGAACACCGAAGGTCTCTGTGAGTGAAAATTCAGAAAATGGGACTTAAGTTTAGTGCTTCAGTGTTTTCATTGTGGAAAACAACAAATGTCCTCTGATATGATTATGAAAGCTGGAAAGGCAGCATTCAAATTCGTCCAACCTTCAACGTTCAAAAGGAAGAAGTAGACAAAGTGAACAGGAATTAGGAATTAGGACTATGTTTCTGACTGCCTGGGGAGGTTCTGTGTCAAACAGCTCACACTTTCTTTGCTTGATCATGCTTGCCTTTACTCTAGTATTAAAAGATTGCTAGTACTACAAAAATCCTTATAACAGCTTTTAGCGGGGTGGGGCTCATAGTTGTGGTTTACTCACCACATTGACCCTTAAGGCAGCGTTTCTGTTATGATTTTCCTCCAAAACCCAGTGAACAATCCATCACTGCAACACAACTTCTTTTCTCAGAAGGTATTTTTCACTAGCTCAGCACTGGTGCAGGACAATTATAAAACTTACTGAAGAAATAATGTCAACAGTTATCAACAGCTGTGATGCTTTTCAAGGAAGCACAAAGCCTTATTCTGAAACTTTTTGCTAGCAGGACAATTTTTTATTTTTTATTTTTTTTTAAGAAAATAGCACATTCTGCAGCCATATTCAAGTTTTGCCCCTTATCAAACTCAGGGAGAAGCTTAGGAGGGGGCCCAATGTCATCTTAAATTCAGGTATCATTTAATCTAAATCCAAAAGCACTTCATATGCTCAGCCCTATTAGCCAATTGCTGTCTGTGCATACTTTGCTGAGAATCCCACATCACATTGTTCTGCCATTTTGAGGACAGTCTCTTCTATGCTAGCCAAAACCAGGACTCACATTGAAAAATCTCAAAATAGCTACTTTCTGTAGTTATGTAAGGCTTTTTTTTTTTTCCTAATGATCTTTCAACTTTGGTTTAGAGTGGAAGTAGTACAATAACAGTGATTCCAGCAGTGTGCCGCTCTCCCCAAAAGACACTGGGAGATGTTTTGTCAAATTAGTTCCTCAACATCACTAAGTCTAGGAAAAAAGCACAGATTGGTAGCTGGGTCTGTGCCCTTCTATCGTAGTGAAGGTTGGAACAGCATTTCTGCTGATAATAGCCTCAATCAAATAGTCCTTACTCCAAAGAAAAGTCTTCCTTAAACTCAAGAGTTGACAATCACATACTGTTCTGGCTTTTCTGTCCCCAGAACACAGTGGATGGTGTGTCCTGAATGAAAAAGAATGAAGCAGTTTTAAGCAATTTTCTAAAATAGGAGTGGAAAAGAATGCTGGTTTTCTGTTGAGTTTTTAAAATGAGGTTAACTTTCTCTGCAGACAACAGAACACAGAAACACTTAAAATATCTGATAAGTACTACATAAAGCTTTTTTGAAACTTTCCCTATTCTCTCCATCGTCAAACAGGATATGAACTAAAGTCAGTGGAAGTCATTTCGCTGACATCAATGAGCCCCAGATTAGGATCCTACTGCTTGTAACTCAGCTGGTATGCTAAATGAATTCAGAAAGGATTTTTAATGGCTTCTTTTACCTAAAGATTCCTGAGCTGTGAATTATGAGATACAGGGCTTTTTTCCCCCTTTTATTGGAGGACATTTTGGAGGATAGAAGAGGACAGTGTAGCTATTGCAATTTGCACGCTGAATTTCCAAAAGGCAGAAACTGCTGGCACGCAAATGTTGTACAAAACAGAAAAGGACTAACAGGAAGCTATTCCGGTAACAACCTGGATTAGGAGTGTATAAACCATACTAAGTGTGGACATAGTTTGAAGAAAATGGGCAAGAGGACAGAATTAGCTTCAGAGAACAACTGACATGCAGCTTTACAAACTGCACTTAGTTGTGAAAATGTATCTTAATCTTGGTACTTGCAAACAAGCACTTTCAACAGACACACTCCAACGTGGTGTAAATGAGGTGATAAGGAATAGGAATACTGCTGTCATTCCATCACTCATCGCCCCCTGATCTGGGATCATACAATTAGCACAGATCTGGTGCACAGGAGAACATTTTGTAGTCAACAGTACAGTCCTATAGGCTTTATTTAAGATGACTAGAATGGCCAATGCCACTGTGGGGGAGGACTGCAGGAGCTGCAGACCATCAGCTTGTGCTGATTTTCATAAATCATATCATGGCATGTCTTTATACAATCAGACTATATAACATTGTTCTCTTTACATTGCAGAGAGAATACGTTAAACACCTACCTGTATATCAACTGCTAAACTTTCCTTCATAGTCCAGCATGTGTTTATTCATGCTCTTTCTAAAATCTAAATTTGTATCCTCAGCTTTGTGGACAAGGAATAAATCTCAAAGGATGAATTCCTTGAAATGGCCATCACCACCCTCTGACTACAGTCTGACTAATTGTGACTCATGGTTGATGTGTCCAGAGGGAAACAAGAAGCCTGGAAATATATAGTCCTCAATGACAAAAACAGGTTGATGGAGAGAACTGTCCATATTGACCAACTGATCCAAATTTATAGCTTCTGGATCTTCACTGTCCCTCAGAAGTAAAGTCCCAACTTCCATAAACTAGCCTAAACCAGTCATGGTGACAAAAACTTTGCAGTCTGTAAACTCTCTTAACAATTCATATGTAGGGAAAGAGAAAACAACCAATATCAGAGAAAAAGATTTAGGAACTGTGGATGAAAGGATGAATGGAAGAGGAAAGGGGCTGATATTTTAGCATGAGCATGGTGTTTGACACAACAAAAGATGGGGTGAAGTCATATTCACAGATCATATGATATAAAGGAGCCCTAAAGCTCCTCATCACAACCTACATGACACAAAGCCTGAAGGAATATTCAGCTAAGATATGAGCTCGTTCAGATAAAATGCAGCTTACTCAACTAATCAGAGAGTTTTTCCCCAAACACAGTGAGAAAAGCTTAATCGGGAACATAATGCCATGTGTGAAGGACATTTTGTTAAAAATACACTGCATGTACTGAAGAACTCTATTTTTTTCATACGATGTGACATATAACAGGCACTGAACCAAAAAACCACAGAAGTGTGTGGTTTATGCTATCTCACTGGACTAACAAGCAATATTTAACATTAAGAAAGTACTGCAGATATGTATTAGAAGATGTATAAATGTTACTTTACATTGTTACCACAATGACTGCTTCTCTTCTGTGTTACCACAGCTGTTAAAAAGCCTTAATAGAATGCTAATAATGCAAGTCATTATAAAACATCTTAACATCATATGGAAAATATGTACAAGCTTTTTTTTGCTCCCGCTTCCCTGTCTCCTAACCGAGATCACCATATTGAGCCCAGTTTTGCTTTTTTTAGCAGCTTAAGTTAGAAGCCACTCTATGCAAGTCAATAAAATTTCTCCAACATGAAGAAGGAATCAACCATCTACAAAAAGCTGAGTCTAACAGGTAATTTTCCACTGACAGCTCTTACCATAAAAGAGCTTACAGAGATTACTCTTTTATCTGAAGTAAACAATTAATAGAAATTAATTAACTAATAATTAATTAATTAATAGAAAATGTACAATGTCTACAAAGACAGCACGTTATCTACTTGTACCCTTTATTGTAAATAGTTTCATGTTAGTAAACAGACATTAAAGTAAGGCTACTCTCAAGCTACAGACGGAGCTTACTCATCATTCAAAAGAGTCAGCCAAACAACTCTATTTATACATTATTTTACCTTTTTTTTCCAATTTTGAAAGTATGTGGAATCTATGAGACATTTCCACGCATCATTTCTTGCAGAAGAATGTCAAGTCACCATTTATGCCCTCAGGCAAACTTCTACCTGATCTCAATAGCTTCCTGCACCAAAATTATTTTTCATACCTTGTGTAAGCAGTTGGAGGTTTCGGACTTCTTCTCTCACCTTCAGCTGAAGGACTTGCTGCAGAATGTGCTGTCGCAGGCTTTCCTGGGCAATGCCCATTCGTTCAAGCTTTTTGTCAGTAAGTCTCAGCAAAGCACGGCCTGGATGCAAAAATTAAGAAGAAAAATTACCCAAGTATTTTCACTAATGCAATATTCTCACTCTGACAGGCTAATTTCCTACAGCAAAAATTCTCCGTCTGAAATAATATAGTCTCATCAGTTAGATACTGTCTTACTGTCAAGGATCTGTGTTTAACTCTTCCCTTTCTTTTAATTTTATATATTGTATTGACGCTTTGTGAGCCATTTTAGGCACGTAAAATAGGTAACTGCTACCATTTTAGATGACCAGTTGCTGTAGCTGAGTGCCAGCTAGTCCCCCTAACAAGTCTACAATTGGTCCAGGTGTCTAAACATACTCTCACATATTTTCAAGCATCTAAATTATGTCAAAAAAAAACTTGACTGAAAGTGAATTTGAGCTATTTGATCAATTTAAGATATAATGAGGATGAATATTACTGCATTGTAAACATTTAGACATGTTTACAGTTTAATAGCAACACCTCTCAGGATGGCCCTGTACTTAGCAATCCAGCCTTCCAAATCCCTCTGCACAGTAAAAAGAATGAGCAAAGAAGGGGGGTGTGAGGAAAAAATCTTACATGTCTCCAAACATATTCAGTTGTATCTAAATGATTCCTGAAAATGATATTTGCTTAACTATTAGACTGCCTCTGCCAAGGAAAGAAGGCTAGTTGTAGTGACTCCCTTCTGAAGAGAATGGAGGGCCCAATATGTCAGCCAGATCTTATCCATAGGGAATTGTGCTGCCTTCCTGCAGCCTGAGTCAGTGACATTACAAAAAATCTTCCTGGTCTGGATCGACACTGATTACTACTCGTTACTGATAGTTCAGTGATGAAGCCACTGAGAGAAGCTTGAGGGCTATCAAAAGGGACTTCAGGGGATTGGGGTGGTTAGTTGATGGAGCAGTATTGGTGGTAATTTTTCTCTCTCTTCCACAGCAGTTAGTGATACTGAGAGGACAAGGCAAACAAATCTGATAAATACGAGGCTAAGAGGGTGGTGCAGTCAGAGGAATTTTAGATTTTTCAGCCATGGGATGGTTTACTCACAGCCTGGCCTGATGGCTGCAGATGTGTCTCACTGGTCTCAAAGGGGGAAATGGATCCTAGCCCACAGGCTGACAGAGCTTGTGGAGAAGGCTTTAAACAAGATATGAAGGGGGCAGAGGATGAAATAAGGCTTGCTTGAGATAAGCCTACAGGAATTATGATGGGGCTGGGGGTGAGGCAAGTTGTTCAGCTGAAGTGCATCTACACCACTGCACAGCATGGGCAACAAACAGGAGGCGCAGGAAGCGAGTGTGTGACAGGCAAATGACTTAGTAGCCATTACTGAAATATGGTGGGATAGCTCCCATGACTGGAGTGCTGCAATGGATGGCTATAAGCTCTTCAGAATGGATAGGCAAGGAAGTAGGGGCAGAGGCATGGCTCTCTGTAATAGAGAGCGTTTTGATGTTGTTGAGCTCAAGTATGGCAATAAGGTTGAGTCTCTATAGGTAAGGATCTGGGGAAGGGCTGACAAGGCTGACATCCTGGTGGGAGTCTGTTATAGACCACCTAAATAGGATGAAGAGATGGACAATGTGTTCTACAAGCAGCTGGCAGATGTTGCATGACCACCAATCCTTGTTCTCATGGGGGACTTCAAGTTCTCTGATATATACTGGATATACAATACAGTGCAGAGGAAGCAGTCTAGGAGGTTTCTAAAGTGTGCGGAAGACAACCTCCTGATGCAGCTGCTAAGAGAACCTACCAGGGAGGTGCTGTGCTAGACCTGCTGTTCACAGAGAAGGACTGACGGGAGATATGGAGGTTGGGAGCTATGTTGGGCAGAGCAACCATGAAATGATAGTTCTCAATTCTTGGTAATTCAGGAGGTCAGCAAAACGGCTACCTTGGACTTCTGAAGGGCAGACTGAACCATTCAGGATACTGAATGTTGCTAGGGTATGCAGGGAGAAAATTAGAATGGCAAAAGCCAAACATGAACTCAACGTGGCCACTGTTGTAAAAGTGAACAAAAAACTTCTTCACAAATATATTAATAGTAAGAGAAGGGCTAAAGAGAATCTCCATCCTTTACTGGATGTGGAGGAGAACATGACCACTGAGGATAAGGAAAAGGCTGAGGTTCTCAATGCCTTCTTTACAATTGTAATAGACAGACCAGTTATCCTCAGGATACGCTACCCCTTGACCTGGAAGTCTGGTATGGGGAGAAGAATAAAGCCTGCACAGTTGAGACCTTGTATTCCATCTAGACAGTCACATGTCCATGAGGTCAGATGAGATACAATCAAAGGTACTGAGGGAGCTGGCGGAGGTAGTTGCCAAGCCACTTTCCATCACCTATCAGTGTTCCTGGTCAACTGGAGAGGTCCCAGAGGACTGGAGGCTTGCCACTGTGACTTCCATCTACAAGAATAAGGAGGACCCAGGGAACTACAGGCCTGTCCTCACCTCCTTCTATGATCAAGTGACCTGCCTGGTATCCAGGGAAAGGCTGTTGATGTGGTCTACCTAGACTTCAGCAAAGCCTTTGACATTGTCTGTTACAGTATTCTTCTAGAGAAGTTGGCAGCCCATGGCTTGGACAAGTACACTCTTTGCTGGGTAAAGAAGTGGCTGGAGGGCCAGGCCCAGAGTGTGGTGGTGAATGAAGTTATATCCAGTTGGTGAGTGGTCACAACTGGTGTTCCCCAGGGGTCGGTACTGGGGCCTGTCCTGTTCAGTATCTTTATTGATGACCTGACTGAGAGGACTGAGTCCACTGTCAGTACACTTGATGACACCAACGTGGGAGGAGGTGTTGATCTGCCTGAGGGTAGGAAGGCCCTACAGAAGGATCTGGAAAGGCTGGATTGCTGGGAAGAGGCCAACGGGATGAAGTTTGACAAGACCAAGTGCTGAGTCCTGCACTTTGGTCACAACAATCCCAGACAACACTACAGGCTTGGGGCAGACGGCTAAAAGACTATGCAGAGGAAAAAGACATGGAAGTGTTAGACAACACTCAGCTGAACATGAGCCAGCAGTGCACCCAGGTGGCCAAGAAGGCCAATGGCATCCTGGCTTGTATCAAAAGTAGTGTTGCCAGTTGGTGTGGGGATCTAATCATCTCTCTACACTCCCTATTCCCCTCTGGTGAAACCACATCTTTGAGTACCATGTTCAGTTTTGGGCACCTTACTACAAGAAATGCATTGAGGCCCTGGTCTGTTTCCGCAGAAGGGTAATAAAGCTGGTGAAGTGACTAGAGCACAAGACTTATGAGGAGCAGCTGAATGAACTGGGATTGTTCAGTCTGGAAAAGAAGAGGCTCAGGGGTGACCTTATTGCCCTCTACACCTGCCTGAAAGGAAGCTGTGTCAAGATGTGGGTCAGCCTCTGTTCCTCATGTAACTAGTGATATGAAAAGACAAAGTGGCCTCAAGTTGCACAAGGGAGTTCAAGTTGGATATTAGAAGAATCTTCTTTTCCTAAAGAGTGGTCAGGCATTGGAATGAGCTGCCCAGGGAGGTGGTGGAGTCACCATCCCTAGAGGTGTTCAAGAAATGTATAGGTGTGGTAATAAGGAATCTGGTTTAGTGGGTAGATGGATGGAATGTTGTTTAGTGGTAGATGGATGGTTGGACTAGATGATCCTAGAAGTTTTTTCCACCCTTAATGATTCTGTGAACTACTGCTATTACCTACCTGGACTTGTGCAAAATGTTTGACACTGTCCCACACAACATCTTGGTCATGAAATTGGAAAAAAATGAATTTGATGAATGGACTTCTCACTGGATATGAAAGTGGCTGGATGGTCGCACTCAGAGGGTTGCATGTTAAATGCAGCAATTCAATGTCCAAGTGGAGACCAGTGACGAGTGGCATTTCTCAAGGATCAGTGCTGGGACCGGTGCTGTTTAACATCTTTGTAGGTGACACAGACAGTGGGATCAAGTGCACCCTCAGCAAGTTTGCAGATGGCACCAAGCTGAGTGCTGCACACCAGAGGGACCTGGACAGGTTTGAGAGGTGGGCCCATACCAACCCTATGAAGTTCAACAAGGCCAAGTGCAAGGTCCTGCACCTGGGCTGGGGCAATCGCAAGCATAAATGCAGGTTGGGAGGAGAATGGCTTGAGAGCAGCTCTGAGGAGAAGGATTTGGGGGTATTAGTTGATGAAAAAGGGAGGTGATTCTGTCCCTCTACTCAGCTGCTGTGAGATCCCACCTGGAGTACTTCATCCAGTTCTGGAAACTCTAACAAGAAAAAAGACATGAAGCTTTGGAGCAGATCCCAATGGGGGCCAAAGAGATGATCACAGGGCTGGAGCACCTCCCTTATAAGGACAGGCTAAGAGAGTTGGGGCTTTTCAGCCTCGAGAAGAGAAGGCTCCGGGGGTACCTTATAGTGGCCTTCCAGTACCTGAAGATGTCCTGCAGGAAACCTGGGGAGGGACTTTTCATAAGGGCATGTAGTGACAGGGCAAGGGGAAATGGCTTCAAAGTGGAAGAGGGTACATTTAGACTAGATATTAGGAGGAAATTCTTTACTGTAAGGGTAGTGAGACACTGGAACAGTTTGCCCAGAGAGGTTTCCCCAGAGAGGCCAGGGAAAGGAAGCCTTCTCATTGGTTGTGGAGGATCTGGTCAGAGAGCGTCTAGCCAAAATCAATGAACACAAATCCATGAGCCTCAAAGGAATGCACTGAGAGAACTGGCAGAAGTGACCACTGAACCACTATCAACTTTGAAAGGTCTTGGCAAACAGGTGGTGTGTCTGAAGACTGGAAGATAGCCAGCATCACTCCAGTCTTCAGAAAGGGCAAGAAGGAGGATCTGGGAAACTACAGACCAGTGAGCCTTAGAAAACTGACAGAATTCTGGATACCCTCTCCAATTAATTGGAAGAGAATCTTATCAAGAATAGTCAACATGGATTCACCAAGCTGAAATCATGCTTTATCAGCCTAGTAGCCTTCTATGATGTCATCACAGGTTGGGGAGAGAGCAGTGGATGTTGTCTACCTTGACCAAGGTGTTTCATATCATCTCCCACACAACATCCTTGTTATGAAACTTATGAAACTTGTGGGATAGAGGAGTGGATGATGAATTGGATTGACAACTGGTCGATAGGCAGAGCTCAGAGGGTTGTCATCAGCAGCACAGAGTCTGGGTGGAGGCCTGTAACTAGTGGTAGTTCCCCAGGGGTCAGTGATGGGTCCAGTCTTGTTCAATGTCTTCATCAATGACATGGCTGAAGGGATAAAGTCCACCCTCAGCAAGTTGCTGATGATACAAACTTGGGAGGAGTGGCTGCCACATTGGCAGGCTGTACTACCATTCAACAAAACCTGGACGGATTGGAGAATGGGGCAGGGAGGAACCTGAGAAGGTTAAACAAGCGTAGTCTTACACCTGGGGAGGAATAACCACATGCATCAGTACAGGTCAGGGGATGACCTGCTGGAGAGGAGCTCTGTGGAGAAGGACCCGGTGAGCAACAAGTTGGCTGTGTGCCAGCAGTGTGCCCGTGTGGCCAAGAACACGATCTTTGGACCAAACAAAAAACCAAAACGTCAAGCAGAGCTTTGCATTAGGAAAAAAAATCCTTTCATCCTTTCTTTCATCTTACCCAGTGCTGTGATATAGTACATAAAGGAATGTCCTGTGGCCCTCCATTGCTCCTAGATCCCCTGTATATATATTTGCCTCTCCAAAGGTGCCCTGATCAAGACTACCAAAGCACACTGAGTTTCACTGACACCACCTTGGAAAACAGCACATTGCTTGGTTCATTTTTTCAAACAGGCTCAACTCTTTACCTCCTCCAGTTCTGACTGCAAGCATTTTTAATTATTAAAAATCCCTTCTTTGATTTTTTCAGACTTTTTATTCTGAAAGCAGAAGAGAACTGTGAGGAACAACCTCCTCCCTCCACAACACTGTAGCCTCTCTGCTGACATTACTGGGGCTTTTGGATGAATGGTGCAATTTAGCTCATCATAAAGTGTTACTCAACACAAAAAGATAAGGCCCTTAATTAATCTCTTTCTTTATAAAACAGCAATACGGGTAAAGAATTTTTATGATTATTTTAATTAAAGATAAATTAAAGACACATAATATTTGCCCCTAACCAAGTAACTAGCAGTATCCCTTTCACTACTGCTAGATTTCACTCAGAAGTAGTTCTGTGAAGTGGCTGGTAGGATCTTGCTATGATGTAATGTTAAGCACTGGGATTTATTATTAACAACACTAGATCTTAATAAGCAAATGAAAAATGACAGGGTTCATGCATTTTCTGCCCTTCCTTGTCTCTCTTGCACTCGATGCTATGGAAGATGATGACCTTTTGATTAGGAATTTTTTCTTTGAAACCATAAACAAAGTTTCATGGGTTAATGTAATAGCAAACTATGGAAATTAGTTCCTTCCAGATCAATGCCAGCTGTCCAATTCCCCTGGTGATAGAGATAGTAATAATGACTTCAATTTTTATATCACCTTATCACACTAAAACATCTTAAAGCAATTTACAAAGGATGTACAGCAGTCTAACAGTATGGTCTATAATGTCAATCTAGTAGCTGAAAGCAAACAAAAAAATAAACAAATCATTAGTTTAAAGAGTGCCAACAACCATGTCATCTTAGGGCAGCAGCAGAAATATGAAAGGACAGAAAAAGGCCATGCATCGCATCCACCTCTTTTTGGCTGTGGATATAGTCACTACTCTTTACTTCCTCCAGGCACCTCCTTATTTCACATTCAAAGCAGTTTTCTATCCAGTCACTGCCTTTGGAAGTTGAGTATGCACAACACAGAGACGTCTTTTTCAGCTCCTGGCATGCCAGTTCTTCTGCGGCTTTGGCTCAAAGTGCAATGCCATTGGAAAAAAATTGTCTTTGACTCATACTGTTTGCAGCAGCTTTTACAAGCTGTCTTAAGTTAACTCCTTCTTACACCAAATCCAATGTGACCTCTTGAGGCAGTGATGAAGTAAGAAGGCAAATACCCAAAGGCAGAAGTTGACATTTCCAGAATGTAGGAAGTGCCCTGAACTAAGAGAATCCAATCCCCCCCATACCATCTTCCTCTCCCTCAGCATTCAAAACAACAAAATCCAAGCCAGAACTGAATAACTTACTATACTGCAACTAAGTCATGCCTTCAAAAAGGTACAGTTGACTGGACCACAGTCACCAAAGCCAGTTAGTTACTAAGGCCAGGGCCCTGGCAATCAACTAAGGATTTCAGATGCTTCACTATCTTACTGCCTGTACTGTAGATATCTGAAGGTGTTAAGGAACACTGCAAGGATTACTGAACACTGAACCCAGTTGCCCGGAGAGACTGTGAAGTTTCTGTCTTTGAAAATGCAAAAAAACTAACTAACTAAGTAGTTTTGAGCACCTGGCTGTAGTTGCCCCTGCTTTGAGCACAGGAGCAGGATAAGATGGTTGCCAGAAGTGCCTTTCAAGTCCAGCTATTCTCTGCTGCTGTGACTCAGCCTTCATGAAGGATCTCAAGATTAGGATCTATTTTCATTGAAAAAGTGCAGACTAATGGAGACAATGAATAAGAATACACAAAAGATGGTAATTTTGGCAAGCATCACGGACAAAATAGACTGCTATACACTAAATATTGGGGCTAGATTATTAATTTTCAGAGCATGTTGGACAGAAAATATTATCAAGAGCAGTACCCATAACAAGCATAAGGTTTTCCGAACAGTTTACTCTGATCTCTGCTAGGACACAAGCAAAGGAACTTTGCTTACATCCCAGGAAAACTTCCCAAAACTAAAGAACAAGTGTTATTTCTTTAAAGGCTGTTTTATATATAAGTAGTACCTACATGCATTGAAGACACTAGATTTTTTTTCAAAAGCTTCTTGGCCAACAAAACAATAAAGATTGTAGTTGCAAACACCTAAGTCGTGGCTCTCATTAATTGCACAGCAGGGAACCAAATGTTATAAAAAAAAAATAATCGCTCTTAGTATCTACATGCATCTTTTAGCACCTAAAACTCAGACTTCTCACATTCAGGAAAGTGCAGCTGTGGAATGTTATGAGACACCCTGAGGGCAGCAGCAGAACATAAAATATTTTCCAGCTTAATAATGGATTGATGGCCTAATTTCTTCTAATACGACTTAGCTGTTGCAGATCTCATTTGATCAATCTGGGATTAGATGAAAATTTGAATGGAGGGAGAAACATTGCGTGCCACAAAACATTAATATGAGTATAAGCATTGGTCCAATGAGGTTGGCATTGGCCCTAGAGCAAGGAATGTGGTGCAGTCTGCTGTACCTAATAAGAAATGTTCATACCTCCCATCTCTGGTAGAGTTTAATGCTTCTTTTCTTTTCCCTGAGCCTGTGAATCCTCACTGACTCCAGTTCACAGACATCTAGAGAGAGACCATGCTAGAAGTCTTGAAAGTATACTTGTAATGAAGATGAATAAGTAAAAGAGGATTTATTTTAAAAGTGTGGAAAGAACTGAAGAAATGCAGAAAGATGAGAGCAGATAGTACAAAGTTGATCTCACTCAAAACCTTGAAGAAAACTATGACTAATTACCATTGATGAAGATGATAAAACCAAAAGGGGAACAATGTGTATGAAATGTGGCAAAGAAAGGTGGTCTTGTCTCCTGACTACACTGACAGGCATAAGTGAGTATCAAGACAAGATACTCAGTTTACTTACCAGAGCACAGAATTCAACTAAGAAAAAAAGAAAAAACAGAGAACACAAACACATTAAAAAACTCTCTACTACCAGACCAGCAGCTCATTCAGCTTTGTATTCAGAGTGGCAGTAGGAGATGAATTAAGGCAGAGCTACCGGGAGTGTTACTTTCTGAAGTCATTCCTCTTGTACTGTGCCAGCATCCAAAACTGTTACAGTAGGGATAATAGTGAGTATCTCATTTTTAGCACCTACTTATTGTCTTCATGTCCATACATTTGTCTTTTTAATCCTGCTGATTACTGTCTGCCTCTGCAGCCTCCTGGGGTAGCAAATTCGAGAAGCTTGCTGCCCATTTTCACCAGTTTTATATTGATTTCTTACTAACTGCTTCAAGAGTTTCCTAGTTTATGCATTACAGTATTTGGTGAACAATTCCGCAGCCAGTTTATCTGTTCCTTCCATGATTTCTAAACCTCTGTCATATGCCTTTTGATCACTTTTCTGGATGGACACAGATACAAACCTAGAAAAACAGGAACACTAAATATTAAATTATCCAAACTGAAAACTTGAAAAAATATTTACAGGCTAGAAACACTACTTTATGTTGTTGACATGACAGGATATTCTTAAATGGTAATAATCTGCCTCTCTGGTTTCTGCATAGAACAATTTCAGACATAAGTTTTGTATTTATCTCTCTGTGGTTCTACTAACACATTCACAATTCTAGTTCTCTGGGTTTTCCTACTTGAAATGATCTGATCATAGCTTTCCTTTTCTTTGCTTTTCTTCACTTCAGTGCTTAAAAACAAGCCTCATAGGACTTACCAGGTAAAAAATTTCCAAGATAGAGATAGAGATTTTGATATCATTGTTCAGGTGCTGGTGAGACAGAAGCATAAAATTCCCAACACACACTCAGAAAAGAGGAATTCAAACAAGAACAGGCACAGAGAGAGGCTATGACTTCATAGTGAGGAATGGTGTAATTACTTCATGGGAAGAGGCTAGAAAAATGTAAAGTCACCCACAGAATGAAAACAGCCTCACGATGGCAGTGGAGGGAGATGAATATCAGGGAAAGAAAACTATTAAACCAAAGAAGTCAGATAAATAAAGGACTGGTGGATATGAACACAATTGTGGAAGATGGGTTCAGGAACTGGTTGTAAAAGTAGTACAAACCAAAATCAGTAATATTTTCAGAATTAACTTGATATGACTTAATGACACTGTTCTTGATAACCCATCCAATCTTACACAGTCCTAGGTTTTTACACAAGAATTTAAGAGCACACCACTCTTTCTCATGCCCGTCTCATCACTAGTCAACCAGACACATCAGTAGCTTCATCATCAATGCCTCGTGGCAAATTTTCTTGCAAAGCAGTTAGATCTGACTTGTCTTATTCATTATTTTAGCCCAGAGACTGGTACAGACTGTAGGTAAACTGCAACTTGCATTACTCCTCTCTTTGCCCAACTAGAATCCCACTAGGCAAGATTCAACTGCTTCAGAAGTAAAAATGGATTCAATTTCTATCAGACTTACCACTGCAGCAAACACTTCATCAATCTACAAACTAGCACAGGGGCAACTGCCAGCGGAGGTAAAGGACAATTTTTTTCCCCAAATTGCTATTGGTAGTTGCTGGGTACTTCTGATACAATTAACGCCTCTCAAGTGGGGACCTACTTACGTGGATAGGAGACATAAGGGTTACTGGTACAGAAATAAAGTGGCAGAGAATAGTTTTAAATGATGGGGAACAGAAGGAGCAAAGGAAACTTTTCAACCTGCATGCATATGTATTCTCTTCTCCTGTTAGCAAAAGCAGAAAACCTCCATGAAGCTGCAGAAATTATCTTGTGATAAGTCACAGGAGTGGGAGAGGCCCACACTTTTAGTATTCCTTCAGTGGAAGAGCAAGATAGCACAGGAAGACATTTTATATTTGTTCATGTATCAAACTAGCTTTGGACTTGTCTTTATTTGTTAACATCATCAAACAAGAATAAGATGACTTCCTGTCTTTTTATCATTCATTATTTGTTGGAGCTTGGATGAGGCCAACTCTACAGTAAAGCAAACACTGTCATACTGGTCAATTCACGTCTGATTAAATTCAAAAAATGCCCTGTGTAAACAAAGACACCTTCTGAATATTATCTGCATCCTTTCTTTTCACATTGTCTCTGTTTACAGTTCTGAGAGGAAAGGATGACTATTGTTACTGCTGCCACCGAGTCTACAATAAACCCGGTAAAATAAAAGCCCTCTCAAGTCACAGTTCTCTTGCATCTTCCTGCTCTTCCTCTGTACTTGGAGGTGCAAGCATGAACAGGATATGGATGAAAAATAACACAATCTTTAACACAATTGCATTTTCACATACAAAATTAGCAGCAACTAAGATATGACATTGTTTCTAAGTCTGTTTCTGACAGACTGGTCAGTAATAAATCTGTGAAGCTCATTTTAGCATTGCCTTTCCCAATTCCCTCCATAATCCAACAAATAATTTTGTAATTTCTTATTTTCTTAGTTCTGACCCAGTTCTGTGAGCTACATATCTCCTGGTCCTCAATGTTCTCTGAAAATGCGCCATCTTAGGTGATGTCTTTGTTGCACTCTGTTTTTTCCACGGCTCTTCACAGGGATCTCTCCCAGCCAGCTACCTCCAGCTGTTTCTCACCAGCTACCACAACCATGAGGGCTGCTACATCCCATTACTGGGCTCCAGCAAGTCCATCTGCTCAGTCATAATTATGCTGTCGAAAGAAATCAACTAGCCTGCAATAATGGTGAATTCATGTAAGAAACTCAATTAAAAGAGTATGGGTCTTGGATATTAGTTTTTGGGACTGCATTTTAAAAGTACAATAACATCTTAAAGTCAGTACTATACCTCTGCTCTGTCCCTGGTAGAGATAGGCTTCCTTTCAGATAGGCAGCTCAAAACAGTTCAGATATCCTCAAAAGCAATGCTAGAAATAAGATTCCCTTTCCAGAAATGAGAATCTCCTGACTCTCACATCCTCCCATTTAAATAAAACAACAACAAAAAACAAAGAAAGTGCAATTCCACAATTCCTGTTACTTGACTAATCCACAACATTTCAAGAAAGTATTTTAATTGTGTGCAGTGGGGAGAATCAAACATCCTTATATGTAGCAACCTTTTTATGACATGTTGGACCCCAGTGTCTAAAGAGTTACACATACATTCCAAAAGAACTTTATTCTAAGAAAACAATGGTTTTATACAGGGAAAGGAAGGAGTTAATGAGAAATGTGCACCATGATTACTGGAAGTGATTCAGTAAGTAATTCATTGTACTGATGGGAACTATATTGATTCCTTACAAGTCTTGGGTAAAAGACTGTTAGACAGTTCTGTTTTTCAGCTGAACATATTTGGGACCTGATGATTTTAATAGGAGGAAATAGTAATAAGTTGAATTCCCTTCTGAAATACAAATTCAGGCACAAATCATATTACACCACTTTTCAAATGTATTGTAAAAGGTGAGACAACCATTTTTAGTGCTCTCAGGAAGGACCCAATAGGACCCACAAAGTAAATTAAGGATAAATGTAAACCTTTAACAAGCAGTCTATAAATCCACATTGCTTACTGCATATACATTCACCAACCTACTTCCTGGCCATACAAAATTATACATTATCTACAGCTATATATAAAGATATAAAGACATGTAATAATGTACTTCTATTATATTGCACATCATATTTTTTTTTAAGAAACAAAATCCAGGACTATTGTTTGCTGGTATCAGTGTGCTAGATTTACAGTCCCTCTATTCAAATAAACAACCTCAAGGTCTTTTTTGCTCATAATGGAGTAAGTGAATCTGTCAACACCTTTGATTTTGTCTACCATCAGCAGGACACACAGTTCTTCAAGTCCTTGTTAATCCAACACTGCTCACTGTGCAAACCATTATGCATTAGATTCCTTATTAATTACAAAAAAATCACATTAGATCATGCCTGCTGGCAAAATTACTGTTAATTAATTCAGGAGTAAACACACATTCATATATTATAATGCACAGCTTCTACACAGAGTAGATTACAAAAGGGCAAGCCAATTTGGGAACCATTAGAATTGACTGAACTCTTTATAGAAAACTCAGATAGGAGCCTTTCCTGTAACTCCTTATGGCAGATCTTAGAAAGATCTTTTTTTTCTTCCAGAAAAACAGTACAAAAAAACAAGGAAAATAGTAACCACACATAGACACAAAACCAACACTTAACTCTTGAAGTGCCCAACTCAACTGCAGCTGGGAAATTCCTGAAACTACACAGAAAGCTGTCTTACCTTTTGACATTTCTAAAGCAAAAGTAGTTCTGCAGTTCTGCCTAGAACTGCTGTGCACATATAACAAAGGGGACAAGTCCCACAGAGTACACATGAAATCAAAAAAGCTGCAATTTCATTAAATGTGGAATAACACCTATTCCTATCACATACAGATGTACCCATTGAGCTCTTTAAACTACATTAATAACACTAACATGGCTGAAGACCAGGTTCTAGGAGCTTTCTCCCACAATCCAAGGGACAGAAATTGTCAGTAAATATTGTTGCTTGCTTTGCAAGTGAGCAATTCAATCAATAACTCAAAGTTGCTAGGCCACAAAACATGCACCAAGGTCACAATTCTTCAGTATGCAATATATGGAAGGATAAGGAAAGACAATCTATTTCTATGCACGATCTTCCACATTTTGGCAACACATTGGTGGGCAGTCTTAGGGACCATCTCACCCCTTCTGTGATGCTGGGAAGAGGAGGCCATTCTTTCTCTTGATTGCTCTGGCATACAGCATTCATACAAAAATCTACATGGAAGGACAGTATTTGGAAAATGTTTAATTCATTCTCTGAGTTTCTTTTAATGCCAAACTTGCAGGAAGTAAGGAGGGCCTACATAATGTGACCAGACAGCTTACTGTACTGCATAATGAAAGCTCTGTTGGCCATCACAAGTTCCAGAGGACCCAAATTTGAGAACTCAGATTTTCTATTAATAATTTCCGCTCACTGCTTTGTCAAAAAAAAAAAAGATTAAAATTAAAATTTTGTTTAATATTAAAATAAGCTTTGAAATCCCAGTGCTGAAGAACATACATTTCCTGATCAGTATCTGTAGCTCTCCTCTGCTCCACACTCCAAGCAGCTTTCAGCTTTCGTCCATGCCTGTTCTGGCTTTACCCTCAATTTTTAAATAAAAAATGAAATTGAGAAAGATTTTATGTTAATATTCATGATATTAATAATTAATGTTAATAAAAATGGAAAATTAAAAGCAGCATGCTCACAGGTTAAGCAGTGTAGGCTGCTTCAATCCTCCTAGCCTGAAGAATCAGTCATGTCTCTCCCAATGTACTGCTATTTCTCTTTGGGGGCTCTTAAGCAGAAGCATGGCACCTGCCAAGCTGTATGTTCCACCTTTCATGGGCCCTTAACTTATAGTTTATGCTAACAATTTTATAACCTACAGGACAATAATTTTCCTAGTGTAACTGTCGCCTCCAGTCAATTACGTACACAGTCTCATGGAGACAGATACTAATCTCTTGCTGCATTGCTGGTTTCATGGCATGATAAACTTTGTAGAGCTCCTTTGCATTTCTTCCAGCTTTTATTACTGTAGCTGTGAGGTGAATCAGGACATAAGGATTTTATTCTGCTTGTCTATTCCTCCTGCTTAGTGCTTGACCTACAGAAGACTATGGGACAACAGACATTTTGGATCAGAAATAATACCTAAGCCATTTGTTGTATTTAATCTGTAAACAGTTAGGCCCGAAGGCATATCAACATGCTACTCCATGACAGAGTTCCTAGGACCCTGAGGAAATGTGGCCTGTTAGCAGTGCATTTAGGATGTCGTATGCGAGATGGAAGGACACAACATCTGCAGCTGCTGGGTTTCACTGCCTGCTCCCAGCCCATTTTCAAGGCCAGGCCCTGAAGGCCAGAGTTCCAGTCCTCAGGGAATGTCCGTGTGGCTGCACACACTTCTTTTCCCATCCCTCAGTAAAACTACCGGAGGCCCGGGCAGGCCACAGAACTGGAAGCAGGATTTGAAATCCCTCAGGCTGAGGAGGAAGCCAGACATGCTTCTGCTAGAGCATCACACGTAGGCCCTGCGATGCCAAAGGCCGCAGCTGGGTCTGTGCGTACCTAGCTGGGGCTCAGTGGCAGATGCCTGGAAATGAGCTTCAGAGCAAAGCAAGAATGTAACACCACTTCCCAAAAATGCACTCAGCCTCCAAAAACCTGTCATTTAGGGAACAATTAGCACAAATGCTGCTGGCCTATCTGAGTTTCAGCTGAGTCTAAGGTCAATGGACGGCTTCCAGTGATTACAGCAAAACCTAGGGTTTCTTGTGACAGGAACCTCAGCAATGATTTTAAAATGGCAGAATAATTCTCCCGTCTTCAAGGTGATTTGATCCAGCAAGATGGGGCAAAAAGAAGAACCAAGTGCTGCTAGGAAAACATAAGCTAATTAAAACATGAAAACAGGCATTAGATTTCTATAATAAAGATAATGTACAATCAGAGAAAACTTGCAGTGAAATGTGTGAATCTGGACTCATTTCAACCATCAATTTAAGCCTTTAGAAGTGGCAGTTCAGAGTTTAGGTTACTGCAGTCACTACAGAAGGAAGGTTGAGATACTAGGGGGCTGTTTATGTCTGCATGAAATGCAGTATTCCAACAGGCCTCAGAAATAAGTGTGAGAAAGAGCAAGAGAAAGAAAAATCTATATGAAAACCAAACAAGTACTAACCAACTCCCAGAACTCAAGAAATTCACTTTGGTTTTATATTGTATTGTCTTTCTGATTAATTCCTTGGGTTTTCTTTTCACCATAAATGAAAATCTTCTCATTCAGAAACAGCTTTCATTGCTTCAGATCAGCAAACACTTAAGCATTGCATTATGGATGAATTTTCAGTTACATCTTGTTTTTATAAAGGAGTATATGGAGAGGAAATGTTTGAACACATGGCATGATCTACCTTTAAGACTAAAGAGGCACTGAGTTCAAAAAAATTTAATAAACAAAATCAGATTAGAGGAAAAGCAACAACTGTGACTAGTGAATGTATTATAGCCCATATGAATAATTTACAAATAACAATTTATATGAAGGAATAAAATTGGAAACTATAATCACAGAAATTTCCAATGGTAATACTGAAAAGTAGCTACATAAGTAGTCCCAAGGAACAGACAACACACTGTCTGAACACAGTGGCTTTACTTACAGAATCTGCATTATGTTAAATCTATGGCCAGACACTGTCCTGGTACAAAGAATGACTATTCTGGCAGGTTCAGCTGGGATACATCCCCTCATATTTTGACCAGAGAGGTGGTGGATGCCCCATTCGTGGAGACATTCAAGGTCAGGCTGGACAGGGTTCCGAGCAACTTGATCTAGCTGTAGATGTCCCTGTTCGTTGCAGGAGAGTTGGATTAGATGACCTTTAAAAGTCCCTTCCAATTCCAATGATTCTATTCTATATCAGAACTTGGACATAAAAACAAAAAATCTTTTTTCCATGGGTTTATACAGAGAGAACAAAAGAAAGAAATACAACATTTTCAGCCCAGCAAAAGTTTCCTAAACCATAACTTTTCTGAGAGCTAATACTGAATCATAAATTTAACTCGTCAAGTACAAAGTTGTTTACTTATCTTCATCTTCATTCATTTGCTTGCACTTAGTCTGGAACGTGTCCAGAGAAGGGCAATGAAACTGGTGAGTGGTCTGGAGCACAAGTCTTAGGAGGAGCAGTTGAAGAAGCTGGGATTATTTAGTCTAGAGAAGAGAAGGCCCAGAGGAGACCTCATTGCACTCTACAACTTCCTGAAGGGAGGTTGTGATGAGGAGAGGTTTGGCCTCTTCTCCCAGGCAACAAACAGGACCCAAGGAAATGGCCATAAGTTGTGCCAGAGGAGGTTTAGGTTAGATGTAAGGAAGAACTGTTTCTCTCAGAGAGTGGTCAGGCACTGGAATGGCTGCCCAGGGAGGTGGTGGAGTCGCCGTCCCTGGCAGTGTTCAAGAAGCATCTGGATGAGGAGCTACGAGATACGGTTTAGTGCTTGTGGTAGCAATGGTAGTAGGAGGATGGTTGGACTAGATGATCTTGTAGGTCCTTTCCAACCTTGTGATTCTATAATTCAGTATAAAAGCCAAATCATTTCAGGGTAAGCTTCAAAACTAGTTTTGGTTATGCATGAGTACAATTTTTTGTTTCTACATGATAAATGAACATTAAGGCTTAATACTATTTCCTTGGTTTAAGACACTTGCACATGGAACTGTAGCAAGTAATAATATTCATACAGAAAGCTTTGAACAGCAGCAATAGACACTTAAAAAAGCAAAAACAGATACTAAAAAATTATTTACTTAATCTTTCAATGTATAATTAAAGCTCTAAACCAAATGCTCATATCTGTAAATACTCCTTGCTCAATTCACTTTTATTTTCTCTGTAATGTTTTCCTTTGAGTCTTCTTCATGAAACACTTTATGTTCTCTTTTTCTCACTAGTGTTTTTCCATTTTCTTCTTGCTGTAACAAATTATTTTCCACAGCTTTCTCATACTGCAAAGCCTTCCTGGTTAAGAAATATGCTAAGTACCATGGATTAGCCACGTGAGCACTGACAGCGTGAAATTTCGCCAATACACCAGAAGTAAATCGGACAGATAGTTAAGTAGGATTGCAGGTGTCTATAGATTGAAGAAGTATCGGCTACAAATCCTTCAGCACAGTTGCATGAGAAGGTGATCTAATTCAAGTTATTTCCAGTCTGCTCCCAAGTAATTTTCTGATGACCTTTGAAGATGGGCAGGCCAAGATTCTGTCTGCAACATACAGTGAGCCATAGACACTCAGATTCTTATCCTGAAGATGTTGTATTTTGCTCTCAGCAGCCAGGTGCTACTTAAACGATAAGGAGGAGATCACATAAGGTCCATTTACAGTGCTGTAGGAAACATTTTTGTTATTAAACTAACAAGAAAAGAACCTGAGGTCTTTAGCCAACAGTATGCCCTTGCAGTGAAGGAGCTAATGTTATCCTGGGTTGCGTTAAGCTGATCACTGCCAACAAACAAAGAGAAGAAATCCTTCACTTCTGCTCAGCCCTGGTGAGATATATCCGGATGCTGTGTCCAGTGCTGGGCTCCCCAATACATGAGAGACATGGGCATATTGGAGCAAGTCCAGCAAAGAGCCATGGAGATGCTTATGAACTGGAATCTCTGTCACATGCAGAGAGGCTGAGATAGCTGGGACTGCTCAGCCTATAGGCTCAGCACTTGGGGCTTTTCAGTGTGTGTAAATGTCTAATGGAGAGGATAAAAAAGCACAGACTCAACCACAGGAAGCTTCACTTAAATATAAGAAGAAACTTGTTTATCGTGAGTGTGGTTAAGCACTAGAACAGGTGTCAAGAGAGGCTGCAGAGTTTTCATGGCTGCAGATAATCAAACTCGATGCGGTGCAGACCCAGGAACTTGCTCTGGCTGTCCCTGCATTGAGCAGGGGGCTAAGCAAGATCACAGAACTATAGAATCATTTGAGTTTGAAGGGACAGCAGCTCGGAAGGCAAATGGGATCCTGGGCTCCATCAAGAGAGGGGTGGCCAGCAGGGACAGGGAGGTGATTGTCCACCCACACTCTGCTCTTGTGAGGCCCCATCTGGAGTACTGTGTCAGGTCTGGAGTCCCCAGTACAAGAAAGACAGGGAGCTGTTGGAGAGGATCCAGAGGAGGGCCACAAAGATGATCAGGGGACTGGAGCACCTCCCCTATGAACAGAGGCTGAAGGAGCTGGGCTGGAGAAAAGAAGGCTGCAGGGTGACCTCATTGCAGCCTTTCAGTACCTAAAGGGAGCCTACAGACAAGAGGGGAATCAACTCTTTGAAGGGGTAGACAACAGCAGGACAAGGGGAAATGGTTTTAAGTTGAAGAAGGGGAGATTTAGGTTGGATGTCAGGGGGAAGTTCTTTACAGAGAGAGTGGTGAGGTGCTGGAACAGGCTGCCCAGAGAGGTTGTGGATGCCCCATCCCTGGAGGTGTTCAAGGCCAGATTGGATGGGGCCCTGGGCAGCCTGGTCTAGTATTAAATGTGGAGGTTGGTGGCCCTGCATGTGGTGGGAGGCTTGGAGCTTGATCCTTGAGGTCCCTTCCAACCCTGGCAATTCTGTGATTCTGTGACCTTTATAGGCCTTCTAGTCCAACTCCTCTCCTCCAGACCAAACAGCCCCAGTTCTCAGTCTGTCCTTACAGGGGAGGTGTTCCATCACTTGAATCATTTTTGTGGCCCTCCTCTGGCTGTGCTCCAACAGGTCTACATCTCCCCTGCACTGACGACTCCACATCTGAATGCAATACTCCAGGTGAGGTTTCACCAGAGCAAAGCAAAGGGGCTGGATCGCTTCCCTTGCTCTTCTGGCCAGTGTTCTGTTTATGCACCCCAATATATGGTTGGCTTCCTGGGCTATGAGGGTGCATTGCTGGCTCTTGTCCAGCCTGCCATCCACCAGTACCTCTATGTCCTTTTCAGCAGGCCTGATGACCTCCAGAGCTGCCTTCCAGCCTCAGTGACTCTCTATAGAGCAGCACTAAAAACCCAGCTGCTTGAATTCTGATAGCAACAGCAAGGTCAAAATTCACGGCAAGCAAAAACAAGAATCTTACATAATTTGTATATCGATATATTGAATTGAAACATGCAATATCACCTGTGGAGATAGGTGAAGAAATACCTAGACAGCTGGATCCTCACTCAAAACTGTTCACATACTAGTGAACACCATTTACAGTAGCCCTCAGCGGTAGCATCCAAACATTAGATTTCTGTGCTGGGAGTGCAATGGCTAGCAAGTTTATATATGCAGAAGGTGAAGGCTATTAAGCATGTGAAACAGGCCTTTTTTCAACCATTCACTCAATGCTACACACTCTCAAAACCAGACATGGCTGGTTCCAAGAATGAGCTTCTCAGTCAGTTAAACAGCACCACAGTTGTCCAGGCACTGTCATTTCCATTATCAGATTGCTCCAAGGGTTCCTCTGGCCTGGGCCAATAAACACTTTGCCAGGAACTCCCAGATACAATTCAGAAACAAGTACAAATTAGTGTGAACACAGCCACCGTGAAGAGCTAAAGCCCTTAGCAGAATGGGTGTGAGCCATTCCATGCCAATTAGTCTTAGTGCCAGAAGATGCTTGTGGAAACATCAGACATCAACACAGCAATATTACAGAGCCACCAGTTCCATTGTTAAACCCAACCAGCTCCACTGTCACAAGCCATAAACTGTTTTATCAGAAATCAGAGGTTCTGAGGTGAGACAATATTATTTCCTCCCTTGTGAGTTCCTACATGTCCATTGGCACAAGTCAGAGCACTTGGAAAGGATTTCCTCTGTTATTTCTTACCTGTTCTAAACTATTCAATAATATGGTTATTTCACTTGCTGAAGGAAAAGCAATGGGAAAGAGATGTTTGGGTAACTCTTTAGCGACTACAAGCAATTTCTTTTAATTTTGCTTTAGCTGTGTTTCCTGAATTTTACAAAGCTGTTAATAAGAAACACACTTATTGATACTTCCCAGTGTAAGTTCTGAGATTCACCATGGGTATTTTTATTAGGCTTTGGAGCACCATATTGACCACTGCAAAAGGTCTACCTTGAGGTGCTGATGGAAGAGGTTAGAAAAAAATGCAATGCCAGGATTTTTGAAGGGTCCAGACTTACACGTCCACACATGCAGACAAGAAGAACATTTGCACCTACAGGCAAGGGCAGCATCTCAGGACTCGCTGCATTTTAGAACTGCTAGCTGACTTACAAAAGCTTTCACTAAACACTTGCCTACAAGGAGAATCAATTCAAGTCTGTCATAAGGAGCCTTAGCGTGATTGGAGAAAATGGCTTTTAGAGAGCTAAAGAATAGATCAGCACCCAGCTAACCAGGCTCTTAACACAGAAATGTTTCTTTTCTTGCTGTAACTGACTTCTGCAATGCAGCCAAGGGTTTTCTGAAAGCAAGAGAAACCTGCACTTCAACATGGAGTACCAGATAATCTCAGTTACATGGAACAGCCTCTGCGAAATTAAGTGATTAAAGAAAGAGGAGAGTCTTACTTCAAACCCAGGAGCAGCTTGTGGGAAATGCACTTTCTCAGATAAGAAATTTTACTTGTGTGATAAAGTAAAATTTTGCATGCTTCAGAACCTCACGTGCACTCACCTACTTATGTGTGAACTCATGCAAAGTGCCTATCATAACTGAGGCATTCAAGCTTTTGTTCACATTTTATAACTTCAGTAAGTTGTTTATCACAAAGTTTTCACACAGTCCTTGTTCTGAATCTGTTACAAGGCCTGCCTGGATTTTAGGGCAGTAGTGTTTCAAAACAAATAGAGAGGTGTATAAAGCCATCAAATAACACATACTACTAAATGTCCTGATATTATTTTTAATTTAAAAAATGAATTGTATACCAACATGACAGTTGTGCACATTACAACATTTTTACTGAAGAGTCATAAGGCTGTGCAGAACATGAACAGCATTTGCTTAAGGAGGAGAAATTTCTCTCTACCACCAAAGATTCTGTCTTCTCATATTGATACAGCAACAAAAAATAAAGCACACGAGTTATCTCTGGTGCCCTTCTTAAACTCTTTTAGTTGGGTGATAACGTTGGGGCTTTTTTTTAATCCTACATTATTATTTTTGGATTGTGGTAAAAAATCACACAAACGGAAAGACAAATAAGGATAATTTTTCCAGAGCTCTATAATCACTCTAAGAGAGGAACAGAGAATTTGCATGTTCTCGAGCATAGCTGTCACATTCAGCCCAGTGGTGATGCGCAGAAAGGCAGTAGTTGTATGTTAGTTCTCCTCCCATTAAGTTCTATTTCTACGTAGTCCTGAATACTTACATTAATTGGAAACATGATCAGTTCCAGTGGAGATCTACAGTTCAGAATTCCGTTTGATTTTATGTGGAATCCTCGAGGATTCCTAAGATTCCATCTAGGTCAGCAGGTTATCAGACCTGGATCTGGATACAAGTTACTGACATCACCACAAGCTTCAGAAGCATGTGGACATCCAACAGTGTACGTTGGATAGAATCACAGAATCACCAAGATTGGAAAAGACCTCCAGGATCATCTACTCCAACTGAATACATGTACAACCCTTAATATAAGCAAACTATACAGGTCTGCAACTCCATAAAAACTAATCTGTCAACAACAAGTGCTTTTAAATGAGCAAATTATACAATGAATCCCTTCACAAGGAAAAAACCAAGTGTAGTTTAAGTTTGCCTTCATTTTTGCAGACCCTTGAAGCTGGATTCCAGGAAGTAAAGCATCACAGGTCTCATCACACTGCTGAGTGCCAATAATCAATGCAATATAGTTTAACCACAGCTATTCTATTTTACAAAGGCACTAGAGAGAGCCCTCCTAAAGAACCTCCTAAAGAAGGTTGTCCCCTTCTTTAGCACCTGTCCTAACTCCTGCTTTTTATACCTCTGTTAAGCTACTGCTGGGCAGTTGGCAAAGATAAAGCTCCCTTTTCCAGTGGTCAATTACTCTGAGCATTGCCACTACACGACCATAACGAAGCTGCCTGGGGCATGGCTGGGGAGTAAACCAGATAAAGGTATGTGATCTTCCCACAAGTAAAAACTGCACAGGATGGTAACAACCACACACCTGTATTTAAAACTATAGATGAAACCCTGCCTGATGTCCCCGGAGCAGGAGAAAACACATCAGTCTGCAAACAGATACTGCTTTACCAGCTGTATGAGCTGTAAGAAACTACTTTGAAAACATTGCAAGTTTGCAATAATTGGAAGAGGGCACAAGGACATTCACATCCAGTTTGCTGAGGGCAAATCCAACCCACTGCTAAGCTAACCCCCTTCCAGCATGGCTTGACAACCAGATGACATAGAAAGTTTATGGACAAAAGACATGGCGGTGCAAAACAATCCAAAGTCAAGTCAAACTAATTTGTTGCCCATGTTGGGTCACTGCAGTTGAAATCAGTTTCAGCACTTTTCAATAACCTCCTGCAGAGGAGAATTACAAGACTGGTCACAGTGGTTCACATAAAACAAAAGAAGCTCAATAACCCAGCTCTGATTCTTGTCCAAGGTCAAATTTGGCAACTTCACTTTTCTGCACTCAGAGAAAGCCATTAATTGTACAAACAAAGCAAGTGGTACTTCTTCTTTTCCAAATCAGACCAGAATTAGCAAGCCCTCAAATTCTTTGGGAAAGCCATTTAATCATTTTGATATATTTTTGAGAGATACTGTCCAAAGATACTGCTTCCCCTAGTCTCTCACTACCAATTATAATCACAGATTTGTACAAGCACATATTTCAGACTGTGACTGTTTGCACCATTCTTTTACTATAGGCAATTCATTGAGCTACAGAATGGATCCAACACATCAGAGCTTTTCCCATACAAAAGTGTTAATGGCACTGCAGTTTGCAGCATTTTTTTTCTGCCAGATGGATGATCATATTGGTGTAATGTTCCCAGTAATTTTTGCAACTCAGCAATAGACTGTACAAGATTTAGTGAATGCTGTTTAGCTAGACTTTGCTTACATAGAAAGTATGCAGATACTTGCTCACTACTGAAGGATTCACTCCAATGGGATATGAAGAACCATATTCTATTTTGCCTTAAATTTTCAAGACGACTGAAGAAGAAATAAGGTTTCCAGCTTATGCTGTAAGTTGTATTCTGACATCTGGCATTCCAGAACACACAGTAAATGTTCAGATAGCATAATTTTACTGACAACTCACTAGCTCTCTCTTAAAGGGGTAAAGCAAACAAACAGAGTTAGTCCCGAAGCACACCTGGTAGAAATGAACAGTCAATTAGGGAAATGAAAGCCAGGCATTATCCATGAAATTCACAAAAATGAAAAGGTTGTGTCCTTAAGAAATGGTGTCTCTGAAGGTCAGAACTGTATGCAGCAGTGGGGGTATGTAAGTAAACGCCACAAGTTTTACAAAGCAGACTTCCAACAATGAAGAAATATCTTAAACACCACAAATCTGAATCACACATGATAGATGAAACAGACTCACGCAGAGTTATATTGTGCTCAACTAGGTTTCATTTTTGGCGATAAAAGTATTTGTGCCACCAGATAGTCTGGAGAATTTGTTTTTCAACTGAAACATTAACTAAGCATCAACAAAAGCTAGAAGCTCAGGAGGCACACAGATGTCTACTCTACCTGCTTTTGTTGTGCTTTTTTTTAAATTTGTTTCTAATATCCTTATTACTACCTCCCACCTTAAAATATTCACTATGTCTAGTATAAAACAAAACTGAGCACCTGAAAAGTCTAATAAATATTAAAGCTGCACTGTTCAGAGCTTAAAAATCAGGAAATGACAGCTTTTTGGTAATTTGAGTACTCTCATCTCTGTCCTTTACTCATACATATTCCCCCACCGAGATTCTGGTTGTGCATTCATACAGTGTCTGCTCAAAGATAGGAGTCAACCTGCTCTGTGGAAGACAGCAAACCACAAAGTGTTGGAGGGCAGGAGGGTATTAGAAATAAGCATGACATATGATTGTCCTGTTCTCACACTCCTCCCTAAGCACTGCTTTTGGACAAAAGCAACATTCTAGGCTACATGCACGTTGATATAATATACTCATAACTACAGCTGGTTTGCTGTTTTAAAGAGGTGTGGAGATTATATTTGAGTATCATGTTTATTAAGGTTTCAGAGAGCCCTTGAAAATGATCACAATGCATAGAAAATATATGAAATTAAACATACTGATAATTATTTTTCTATAGAAGGAACGATAATGGACTTCTAGTTCAACAAATTATTTTTTAAATGAAGCAATGAAGTAAGAAATCAAACGCTTTCCTGACGGTATATACTTGATTTGCAGAATAGCAGCAGCCCCTCTAAACAGACATTCCTTTTACACTGAGAAAGGAACAATGTAGCTGATACACTCAAAACACTTAGGGATTGCATACATTCTTAACAAGGGAGACCAAATGCATGTTTTGGTACATGCATACAACACAGGTGCTGATGACTATGATTATAGCTGCTTGACACCTTTCATAATCATCAAGTGTTGCTGAATCACAATCACTGAGGCTGAAAATTTCCACATCAGTTATTTTGCATCAGACTGATTTTTGGTAGGCTTAATTGTTTTTGCCAGAATGTCAATGTATTTCAATACAAGGTCAGAGAAAATATTTGCTGTTCCGTTACAAGAAATTGCTATCAAAAGGAAGAAAAAACCCACAGTTTCTAGTTTGAAAGCAAAACTTGAAAATAAGCCTTTGTGCCAACATGCTGTCTTTGTGAAGATCTATCTGAATTTGTTCATATTAGAACCTTTTAAGCATTTCAGTCTGCAACCATTCAGCAGACTAACTCAAAAAATAATTTCAAGACGTTGTGCATGCATCAACTTAGGCTATAGGACAGAACCAACCAAGCCAGGTAGCACCTTTCCAGAACCAGGCACAACAGGAGAACAAAAACTGTCCCTCCTGAACTTCTAAAGATTTCCACTGTTGGAGTTCTTCAGCAGAAGAAGGCAGCAAAAAGAAGATTGTTCAACAGAAAGACTCAAAATCTGAACACAGATTGATATAAGGTCCCACTCCAACCAAAAACTGAGCCAGAATTTGCAGTCTCCTGAACAGACATTCATCAGTACCTGAAATAAAAAACTCCAGAGACTTCCCCTACTGTCAGCCAGATGCTGTGAATTCCACTGGCAAAAATGAAACCCTTGTTGTCCGCCAATCACTGTTCCCTGTACTAGACTGGAACCATCATGTCTTCCTGTAATGCCGTAAGCAGTCAGAAACAGATACACTGATTCAGCATTGGGAGTCAATGCTGCTCAACACCATAAGCTCAAGCTACATTTTGCAAGTGCACATGTGCTAAGTATCCCTCCCTTGCAGTATTACATGCCATCCCTTCCCCACCTCGCAGCCCAGAGTTCATGGATGCTCCACACAATCCTTCATATTTAGCCTGAGAGCTGTGCTCAAAGCTGTGTCATGCTACATTAGTGCAGATCTACAATTTTGAAACTGGTATTAAAGGTACGGGGTATTTGACTTGGACCATCCAGAATCAGTGCTTTTCCTTGAATCATTCACCCACTAGTTCAGCCCTCTCATAATTAAAAAAGACAAGCAGAAAGACAAAGAAAAGAGAGGTCTTGTTCAGAGTTGCTTAGCTCTATGATGAAAGTATTCTTTCAACTTCAATTGGAGTAGGTAACTATTTTGTTTTAATTAAGGAAAATTCAAGCATCAAGATAAAATCTTCTGGAAGCCTGCTACCTTTGAATTACTTTTTTTGAATGAAGAGCAGAGATAACGCCCTAACTTTACAATCTAAATCCTTGAACAGCTTTTACAAAATGTCCAACTCTGAGATTAGGTAGTCTGCTGAAAACAAAAGAAGCCCCAAGCACTGAAAATAGAAGCTGTGGAATGTACTAAAATGTACTCCTGCCTAAAAAACTGGATGAACGCAGGCCACCACTGCTTTCCTTTAGATAGACTTGATGTCTGCATTTTGCAGCTGCAGGTCCCATCTCAGCAACACAGAAGTGGATCAGGAATTTCAATGGCACTGCTTTATGTAGCATATGCAGGCCAAAGATAACACTACAGTTCAAATCTTTCTGTTGATCAGATCAAGGCTATGTCAATTGATGTCCATACATTTCTGGACTTGAAAAAAAAAACAAACAAAAAAAACAACTTGCAGTTTTATCTCTTTCGAAGAAATTGTCTTCAGATAGTTATTTTCACTATCAGTTTTATGACAGTGGGATAACCTCTTCTGATGTTGCAATTGTAAAGAAATGCATCGTCTGACTGAAGAATTATTTACCTATCCTACAGTGCTTTTTACAGCAATTCCCAGGTAACAGCTCCAGAAGTCAAAGTCTCTGAGCAGGCTGTAGATTCTGGTATCTGCCCCAGTAAGAATGCACCAAATACAGTTTCATCAAAAAATGTTTACCTAATCTAAAAAGAATGTGTAAATAAACATGGAAAACAGATGGTATTAATAATCTATATGGGAAATCTCCTACAGAAGTGATACCTAAACATAGAATGGCAGGTATGTGAGTATGTATTGGTATTTGTGGGCCCAGGAAAACCTCATAAGGTTCAACACAGCCAAGTGTGAGATCTTGCATCCAGGTCATATCAACCTCCACTATCATTACAAACAGGGGGATGAAAGGATAAAGCTCAGCCCTCCTGAAAAGGACTTGCGGGTACTGGTGGATGGGAAGCTGGACACAAGCCAGCAGTGTGCCCCTACATCACAGAAATCCAACAGTATCCTGGGCTGCAGCAAAAGAAGCATGGGCAGCAGGGCAAGGGAGGTGATCCTGCCCCTCTGTTCTGCTCTGGTAAAACCTCACCTGGAGTACTGTGTCCAGTACAGAAGAGACGTGGACCTGCTGGAGCGTGTCCAGAGGAGGGCCACAAAAATGATCCAAAGAATGGAACACCTCCCCTTTGAGGACAGGCTGAGAGAGCTGGGGCTGTTCAGTCTGGAAAAGAGCGGGTTCCAGGGAGACCTGTGAGAGGCCTTTCAGTATCTAAAGAGTGGCTATAAGAAAGGACAGACTCTTTAGCAGGGTCTGTTGTGATCAGACAAAGGGAAATGATTTCAAACTAAAATGGGAGATTTAGATGGAGGTAGGGAAAAAGTTTCCTACAGTACGAGTTGTGAGGCACTGGGACAGGCTGCCCAGAGAGGTGGTGGATGTCCCACCCTCGGAGACACTCAAGGTCAGGCTGGACAGTGCTCTGAGCACCCTGACCTAGCTGTAGGTGTCCTTGTTCACTGCAGGGGAGTTGGACAAGATACCCTTAAAGATCCTTGCCAACTCAGATGATTCTATGGTTCTGTGATCTCAGTAGACTCACAGAAAATGTGCAACAAACTATTTAGAGAAGTCATTTTTGCATATATCCCATTTAGTACACTTACAAAATTTAAGTCAGAAGAAGTTTCTAAAAGAAGACAATGATTTTAAATCTCCGAATTAACTGTTCTATAGTACATCAATCTAGTCTAACACCCTATCTGGTCAAACAGAAAAGAAAAACATGGATTCAAGCCCTAGGAGAGCTGCTGGGAGAGCAAGAGTTACACATACGAATTACTGACTGATTTTACCACATTGTTTCCTAAGTACAGATACTTACCCCTAACATGATTTTTTCTGAAGTGACACATACAGTAGCATGCTGCACAACATGGCAAAACAAAGAAAAGTTGTCCTTATATTAGAAATTTTACCCTAGACTTAGTCTGATATACAGATTGAGTAAGTAGAAAAAAACACTGATAGACTGCAAATACAGCTGGGTAACTAGCAGATTATTTCATCTGGAGTTTTCCTAATAGGTTTCTCACACAACACAGGGTGCTTCGTTCAAGCCTCATTTGAGCTTCCCAGGGGCCTTTGTTTCTGAAAGCCTAAACTCTCACAAAACAGAAAAGCAAAACCACAGAAGTTGTAGAGTGCATCGGAGTCTAGAGACTGCAGGTGTTTCCACTAAAGGATGGCTGTGATCATGCAGCATCACGCAGCCTGGGTGCTGCATGTACACATGCCTACCAAGTATTTTTCCACCCATCTATTTCATTTTTTAAAAACTCAATTCTGTCAGTGTTTGCCCTTTTTTCTAGTAAGCAGCTCCGCTGCTGAATGACCCACAAAGACAGGATTCATTTTCTTATTACTGAATCACTCAGGCTTCCAATTTCAGCTTTTGAACGTATGCTGTTGTCCTGGTAAGTCCGTGTCCCCAGTTATCAACTCACCTATCAACCTTCCTTTCAGCAGCTTCATCTCCTGTAACATGACAACACAAGGCTCATCTTCTAGGCTTGGGAAAAGGCTGGGCCCCTCCTTCCATCTATTTCTTTGCTGTTCTTGGAATTAAAATGCTACAACTGGACACATTATCTTGGTAAAGCCCTAAGCGACCTGATCTGCGTACATTACAACAGTCCCTGCTATTCAATACTTCTATAACCAGAGATTACATAAGTCCCATTAGCTTTGCATTGGGTGTACATGTAACACAGCTATTTACAAAACCCCTAATTCATTTTCTTCTCTGACAGGCTGCTTTCCAAGGGGCAACAGGGTATCCCTGCAGGGTGAAGGGATTTCTCAGATACTGTACTATATTTGGCTACAATTATACACATTTTGCCAGGACCATTTAACTCAATTACTTACATCATACTTGTACCACCAACCTGCCCTGCTAATTGTTGGCTACTGCGCCTAACCATAATCTTAGGCTACCAGCACAAAGCCCAAGTGATGTTGCATGACCAGTGCATGGGACACCAGTAACACCCTGTTCATTAGCATCTCCACATGTACAGGCATCTGCTCACAAACCAGTCAGACTCCAGCACACAGTGTACAAATGAAAAGGCAAATATTTAATTAAGATGTCACATAATCCTACGCTGTTTTGCTTCGGGGGATAAGTATACTATATTCTACATGGGGACTGGTAACTACTCAGCTTGTAACCTTGCCAATGTGAAAGAAAAAAAGAAAGAAAAGAGAAGAGTATCAGGTTAGTTTGACAGGTTGGTCATCAAGATGACTGGTATTAACTATACAATGCCATTCTTTGTTGACAGAAACCTAAATTAACTGTTCCATTATTTTGGCAGAATTGGCAAGAGGCTAACAGGTCTGTAGTTCCTTGTGTTGAGTGTAACAAAAAGAACAAAATCCTAGAGCATCGTTTCTGAAAAGAAAGAAGCTTTCTCTGTGAGACTGACTTGGAGTGAGTCAGTATGATATGGGTTTGAATGTGGCTTAATGTGACATAAAAAGGGATTGTGCACATCTGTGAATGGCAAATTCAGAAGTAGATTAGCTCAGGATAAAGGTTACAGGTGACATTCATCACAGTCAAGCTGTCTTTTGTTTGTTTTTGATAAGCCAGTATATGACAAGCCTTATCTACATGCACATAACATTCATAAACCAATGGACACAGGCAGTTTAGCATCACAGTTTAGCTAGTGCTTGACAACGCATTGGATCACAGTACTTTATAGATGTGATATGCTCCTAACAGATTGTCACATTCCTGGCATATCTCCAGACACTGTTTATACTTAACAACAGCAACAAAAAATTAGAACACATAACGAACACTTCCTTATAAGCCATTCGGGATTGTTCTACATTTGGCACTGCTTTCTGAATAACCCTACTAATCCATCTTCAGGTTCTAAGCTGTTAGATTTAGGTCAAAAGCATGCACTACAAGATAGAATATATGTAGTCTATGCAAAATAAACACTAAAAATGCACATCATAGTTACAGTTGAGAAAAATCTCAGCTAAATAGATCATCTGTGCAGATATTCAAAACCCAACTGGACCAAGTCCTGGACAATCTGCTCTAGCTGACACTTCTTGAGTGGGGAGGGGAGAGTGGATGGTTTCAACAGGACACTGCCAACACAAATAACTCCAGGATTTGTTATTTTGATCTGTGAACAAATAAGTCATCTCACTTCTGCAATTCACTGCACTCAACAGAACCTGCAGAGACTGAGGTTTAAATACAGAAACCTGGTTTTGGTATCAAACAGTTCTGTGAAAGATCTTCCTCTAATCACAGAACAATAAGACACAGGTGTCCTGTCAGAACACTCGACAGTACAGGGATTACACTGACGGCCTATCGTGAATACATGGCACACTGACAAAAAATGCACATTTCCTCAACTGTATCATTGTTCTGCATTTCAGAAAACAGAAGAGATCCTCTACTTCCCCTCTGGGGAGCATTTCTTTTTTTTAGTCAGTGATTAAGAAGCATTTTTAATCTGTGGAAGCTGGAGGCTTATCTCACCAACTTGGTGCACAGGAATTGCTCTGTTTCAGGCAGTGCTGTTGAAGAACAGGGTGAGGTCTGTATAGCTCAGTGAGTTGCAGGCTCCTGAGGTTCTCAAAGCTTCTGTGGGATAGCTCACATCCTAACATCATTTTTGTGTGTTATCCTTTAACCCTGCTTCTGCTGTAAATACGTGTAGTCTTCAATGACTGAAATCCACAGCAGAATGCATTTCAGCCACTTTAGTTCAGTATGAGCAGAACATTTCTAATAAGCCATCAAATAGGAGATCCCAAGTTTTTTCTGAGGTTAACCACTTAATATTTATTGCTGTATAACCAAGTTGGCCTCCAATATTTACTTCTGGGTTAAATAAGGTTAAAGAATTCTTGGGGAGAGGAAAGACAGTATATGTTTATTTTAACATATATTTATGTTAAAATTTTAAAGATGCACTGTGGACACAACTGCTTAAGAAGGTCCATAGATTAATCTAGGTGTCCATGTTGCAGACCAAAATGGCTTAAGAACCTGCTTTTTTATGTGTGTGCCTAGGCTCACATTTGTATCTGTAGTATTCCTGTTATAAACAACAAAAATCAATACAAAGGCTCAAGTTGCTCACACTGGGTTCCTCTTCCTCAGAAGCAAGCAGTCCTACTGGCTGCACATAGAAGGACAGACAGCTGCTTTTGTTAAAGTGTTGGTCACTACCAGGATCTGAGGAATCTATCAGACAACCACTTTACAGGGCATGCAGATCCTGCTGGGCGAAGAGCTGAAAATCAGTTCCTGAATGCAGGAAGGGCTTGGGCAGGATCCAGTCTTTTTTCTGTTCCAAGAGCTCCTTCCACTGAATTCAAGAGGAAAATGCTGGGTCTTTACATCTCTGCTAAAAGAGCAAGGTGTTTGCGACTTCCTTTTGCTGTGTACTCTACAATAACAAGGATAAAGCCCCGTGTCAGATCACCGTACCAGACCCGGTCAGACTTTCTGACCTGTTCAATTAACTGTATCAAATTTTCAGTGAACAGCACTTCTTTTCACTGAAAGCTACTCCCTTGGTAAATCTTGACTCTCGAAGACCAGCTTTTTCAGCTCTTAAGCTGTTAGAAAAAAGGGAACTTTGGATTTTACTTTTATTAAAATACAGTGGTGGTAGGGAAGAGAGGAGTACTTTTTCTTCCTGCCTTTGTTCTCTGTAAAAGGCTCAGTTGGCTGGGCTGATATTTCCAAAAACTGAGTCATTTTCAAAGACTAGAAAAAATTAGCAGCTGTCAAGCAATGGTTTGCAGATTTATGGAAAACTGAAAGTAAGGCCTGGCTTGTCCTACACAGATCACTGTGCAGTCGTTACCAACACAAGATTACATAAAGGTGGATATTCTGTTGGGATAAACTCTACTGTAGCTAATTATAGCTGTTGCTGTAATTTTGCTTTAGAGTGGATAACATGTTCTCAATACAGTACCATAAAAAAGTTGCTGAAAATACAGCCTCCCAGAATCTCAAACTGGAGACTGGGTATCTGTTAGCTGGTATGTAAGCTCCCCCCTGAGGAACGAAGAATTATTGCACTACATGTCAATGAACTACTGCAGTCCTTCCCACAAGACGGCCAAAAAGTATTTCTACCACATTGCAGTGAGACAGTCAGAATCAGGTTTCTTCGGGCTGTTTTAAAACTTCTGTTCAAGTTTTGCACAAAGACAAACTTAACAAAGAGTTAAGAAAAAAAAACAATATTAATAATAAAACACTTTCCTGAAGTGCATTTCCACTTCTTTGTGAACATCAACCTGGATACACTTGGAAAGTACTAAAGACTACATATGGCCATTACCCTTCAGCCAGGTGATACTGGGGGAATTCTGGGCACAGAACGTCTACACAGAGCAGGTCCAGCTCTTGTCGGCAATTCCACAAGTATCCTGACAAGAAGTCCAGAAAGAAAAAAAAAAAAAAACAGAAGGCAGCTAAGAACATAGGAAACTCAATTAAGGGCAAAATTTAAGATAAGAATGCATCTGTTAGAGATATGGTACACAAGTGGATTCATTAGCTATGTATACACATTTAAAAAAAAAAAAAAAGCAGAGAAAGTGGAATCACAGAGTAATTGTCTGAAGGTTCCTGGCTGAGGGAGGGTCAGAGGGGATTAGATAATGCTTCAAGTCTGAAGTGAAAGAAGGAATACGCTAAGTTATAGATAGATCGGATGTGTGAGACTGAGCATTTGCTTGTTTGTGTCCCAGTAGAGAAGTCAAACCTGGAAGACACTACATCCAAGACTGTGGGATTTCAGGAGAGCTTCCTTCTGCGTTTCATCATTAGGCTAACCGTGTTATTAGACTGGGGAACACAGCCAAATAATTATAAGATTACATTAAAATTAAATCCCCATATCATGAATAGCACATGCTGGCAAGTAACAAGCTGAAATAAAGAATCAGCTTTAGCTGCTCACTGATATCACAAACACACACCCACTAAGCAGCAAATTAATTCACTTCTTCAAAGAGAAGAATTGTAAGGTCCTCTAACAACTCCTCAGCTTAATCACTTAAGTTTTCCCCATCTAAATTTTCCTTACCTACAACTGAGCCATAAAATTGACTTAATGTCTGCACAGCAACAAGATAAATACCCCTTCCCAGGCTATAGCCCAAGTAATCTGAAAGAAGATCATCCAATATCTCCCATTTTTGTCCTGATTCCAAAACAAAACAAGAATGAGAACTTTCAAAATGCTGCAAGAAAGCCTGACTTTATGGTAAATGAGAACCCAGAAGCGCCAACTAGCAATTTAACCTAGCTGAAAATATAAGTTCCCAACTCAACAGATAGAGCAGAAATCTTCAAAAAGCACTGAAGAATTACACTTACTGAGACCTTGGTCAGGGCAGAATACTTGGAATCAGTATAATTCACAAGAAGGCCTAAATATTACATGCTCAGTTCCAAACTGAGAACTCCATCCTTCATTTCAGTGAAAGACTATGAGCATTTATGCACCATACTGAAGCACTTCATTGGTATTAACCAAAGAGGGATACAAAAGAGGGAAATAAAGAAGTGTGCTAAGAGTTAACTGTGCTACTTTCTAAGGCTTCAAGCTGCTCCTTGGAGATCTCTAGGTAATAACAGTGCTTCTCCCTGCCTGGCTTCAGTATCATACAGCCTAGTGATCAAGGAACATGGTAAAGTAATAACCCAATCACTAACAACTGGCAATGGTTGCAAAAGCCTGTAGAAAGAGAACTTCTGAGAAATGAAATGAAAGGGTAGAGCTTTATTATTTGACAAACTGTTACAACTATTAATAAAGTAGTCAATACTCATCTGATGCACCTGAAGAAAAAAACACTTCTTATGGTTATTATTTTGGCCTTTTTCTTCCTTTTGTCTCCAAAACAAATGGCAGTGGAAAAAGGAAATTGGCGGAGTATAAAAGGGTTGTTTTTATAACTCCTTTCTCTAAGTTGACTAAATTTATCTGTTTGGAGGCATTCCTTGCCTCTCAGTTGATTCCTTCAATAATCTACTCATTTACCCTGGGTCTTCTAAATCATACTTAAGTTGGATGTCTGAGTCACCTAAGATAGATAGGGTAAGCACCCAAAGGCTAAATCAGTAACTTCTAAGCTTTTTAGCTCTGTCAATGGATCACAATCAGTGTTCAGCTCTTGCAGACACACTGTGCAGCCTTATCGGCAAGCCAGAAAATATCACCAAGCTTTACAATATGGTTCAAGAGTTCCTGAAATAGGTTTTGATACAACTTTCTGTATCTTACCTAATTCACATTTTTAGTTCCCCTCAGAGTATGAAACAGAAAGTGATTTTGAAACTAGCTGCCAAGGTAAGAAGTTCTGGAAGTAACTTTAAATGATAATAATGTGAATAGGTGTTTTCTTAGAGGGTACAGTGGATCCAGCTTACAAGGAATGGGTAACACAGATCTTTTAGGGAGAAGGGTAAAGGATGGTACAATCTCTAGCTAGCAGAAGTTGACTAAAGCAAATAGAACAAGGTTAAATTTAAAAATGAAAAAAAAAAAAAGTGTTAGAGGGAAGAAATAATCCAATTATTTTTGTATGTAATTATGAAGCATTAATTCTGACAGTGCTCGAGGACCAAGTACTGAGGACTAAGTGCATGTAAACACTACTTCAAATGAAGAGCAATTCTCTTTTCTCTCCTGTCACCTAAACACTCACACTTAAAAGGTACAGAATAACTTATCTAAGGCAAAGCTGTTAGAGAATTTCAAACCCAGAGCTCAAGGACCAAAACTATACTTTCAATTTTCAATTTAAAAAATGTTTTGGATTCTGTTATACATCAGGAAGGTGTAAAAGCTACAGCAACTGCAGCTACCATGGCTTTTACTGAATTCCTATATGGTGGCAGAGTACAGAAAAAGAAGCAGCTAGAGTGCAATTCTGTTTTGAGTATGTTGTAGAGGAGTCATTTTTTGAAACCACGAGAGATCCTCCCAGGTGGTTACAAATGGAGAGAGCATATCCAAGCAAAGCAACCAGATCCAGGGAACATCAAATAAGAGAGTGTACAACATTCAACAGAGCAGCTCACACATCTGATAATGGAGGAGGAAAATGGAAATCATTAATTCCAAGTTTAGTACTTAGAAAAGTAGTAACATTAATAAGCCATGGGCAAGAAAGGCCAAACATGCCTCAGTCCCCCTTTGGCAACTTCCCTTTCCTATTAAACACAACAAAGTAATACAACTTCCTCTACACGTGACTTTATATAACAAACAATGGAATTAGACACTCCCCATCACTTGTGTACAGAAGAGAAGATTGTTCCACGTCATCACTAAGTGACTCAGTTTGCGCACACACAAAAAGGGCCTGGATCCTCTACACACAAGCAGAAAGTTGGTTTATCAACAAAGGGCAGCCACTTTAAAAGCAGTCCAATTTCTGCCATAATACTCCAGAGATTATTTTTCACACAGAAAACTTCTCAGGAAAAAAATAATATTTTAATATTGGAGCACTATCTGAACAATTTCAAGAAGTTGAAACATAGGTGCAATATTATTTTGCCTTCTGGGAGTTCCTTATATATTTCACAAGCTATAATCTGACTGAAAAACCAGACCCACCGTTCAGATATGAAAGACAATACCTTTCACAAAAAAAAGTTCTTTTATCAATAACAGGTATTAAGAAAAAAAAAATATTTCCACTTTCCAATTTTTGGTCTACTCAACTTCTTTCAATTAAATACATACGAAGCTATACAAACACAAGATTACATTAAAATATTTCTGATACTATTTTCCATGCAAAAAAAAAAAAGAACATTTTGCCACATATTATGCAAACTGGAGCCTTATCCCAAAGTCGTCACTCTTTGATGTGTTCCACATGTTAAAAGTCTGAAAGCAGCCAAGTATGAAATAGGGAGAACTCTTTAGTCCCTCACATTTTCTAACTCGAGCATCACAGCTGCATGAAGAATGCTGAAAAGAAGACTGACCTTATCCAGAGAGCAGAATAAAAGCTTTTTTCAGCGTGAAACAGTAATTTTGCTTTTTAAACTGCAGATGAAAGCAGTCTGGACTGATCTGACAGCCCACCAACCAACAGTGCTGCTAAGACCTCCCAGAAAGTGCAAGGAAAAGTGGCAGAAGGGGTTGTGGACAAGGCTAGCTTACCCCCTGCACCACAGAGAAGGGAAGGGTTTCACAGAGGGGGTGGAGATGGAAGCTATTTCTACAAACCATAGAATCATAGAACGGCTTGGGTTGGAAAGGACCTCAAAGATCATCTAGTTCCAAACTCCATGGCCAGGGCTGCCAACCACTAAATTAGGCACTAGATAAGGTTGCCCAGTGTCCCACCCAAGCTGGCCTTGACCAACATCAGATGAAAACTGATAGGGAGGAGAAATCCATTGTGCCAAAGAGAACGGTCATACGCAAAACAAGGAAGCTAATTCATGTTTTATTGGCAATATCCTCCCTTTGAAAACAATGATGGTTGTTTTGGTTTTTGGTGTTTTTGTTTGTTTGTTTCTATCAAAATCAATTTCTTCTTCAGTAAATGAAGTAGATGCTTTCTGAGATGTAGGAGCGTGCTAAGGAACACTCAAATTGTCACAGGTTTGTAACCAAAGAAAATGGCAGTAAACAAAACTTGAATAATGTTTTAAAGGAGGTTAAAGTACTTCCTACAACACCTTGCCTTGAACCAGGACCTTCTTTACTTGGAATCAGTCCTATATCTGATCATAAAACCAGTCCTCAACCAATAATAATCTGGAAGGTTGGTTATGAGTCGTTTATAAGAGACAATAAAACAATGTGAAATAAAATAAGCTAAGAAAAGCTGCCAGTTTGCATCACCTTCTACACTGAAACTACAGTAGGATTTGAGGGAAGGTTCGGGAGGGCCAGGTGTCAGGCACCAGAGACAGGGAAGCACTGGGGTCACCTGAAGAAAACACTGTTTTGCTTCTTGATGAGGCCTCGTGAGGTGCACTGTGCAACTGGCACAAGAGATATTTTAAATCAGTGTGATACTTATCCATCACGAGAGGATAACAAAGTTAGAATCACTTCTCAAGGGAGGAAACAGCAAGTGAGAAGTTGCTTCAAATAAAAAGGACCGTTAACAGGAAGACTCAGCTGGCTCTTAAGCATCTTTTATTCATGTATCACAATGCAATTATTTAAAAACACCACTATCGTTATCTCTGTTGTGCAGACACTAAAATGTGAATGAGGAGGACGAACATGATCAGAACGATTTCACATGGTGAATAAAACCACCTGCTTGTCATCACCCTTCCCACCCCCTGAGCTGTGAAGCTGAGCTGGGAATGAGACCCAAGCCTCCTGCTCTCCATGTCAGGCCTCTCACCCATACATTACTGCGTGCCTTGCAGACCAAACTCACTGAGTTGTGTGAAGCAGAGTATAACTTAACTGTGTATCCTGGAAATGTATCTGGCAGCACTGTGATAATAAAAGAGAGACCCTTTCTCTATATAGATAGAGTAACTTCAGTTCCTAGGATTCTCTAATGCTACCTCTCCAATACCAGAATAACCTGAAATAGAGCCAAATTCCAGCACAGTATCCTAAATCACAAGATCATCCTCTCACCAACACGCTCATAACATATTTCAGCTGCTGTAACATACTCCTAACATTTTGCAAATATGTTAATCAAATGAAAAAAATTGTTTCAGCCTTTAAAAGCAATATTTTTATAGGAATTTCATAAAAATACAAGGGATATAGTTGATGTAGTTGTATAAGGCAAATAGTTGATGCAAGCATATTAAAAGGTTATAGAATTACCCAGATTATGAGGCTATTTGTAGATTTTCAGTAGCAGCTCATACCTCATTTTCTGAGGTGCCATTTGGTATTTAATGAATATTCATAAAATTCTGGTTCCTTTTAAAACTAAAAAGGTTTTTTCTTGAGTCCTGTTCCTTTCCTCCTTAAAAGTTTAATTTAAAAAGGCTTGAGTTCTTTCAAGTACCTCCTATCAAATTCCTTCACTTGGACCAAGGTACCTCTTGGGTATTACTTTGACAGAATGAGGTTTGTTTAATGATCATAGCATTAAAACCTCATGCTCTGAAGACATGCATAGCACACTGGGGAGCAGGGTGTAAAAACAAGAGGTGAAGCAGGGTTTCTTTCCTTCCTTACTTTCAACAAATCACACATCAATAAGTAGATCTTTAGACATCTTATTTATTACTTTGTCAATGAACCGTTTTCCCAAAAATGGTTATTCCTTACTCGTTTTAAGACAAATCTTCCTATTAATTCTGAGACATTGCAAAAATCATAATTTGTTTCAATGCTACAGGATAATACTGCCAAAGAACAATTCACCTCTCAAGAACTCCCTAGTCATTTAGAACCGTTGCTTGCTGGCAAATTCAAAGACATATGCAAACACCAAAAGCACAGTCCATTTCTCAGTTTTGTTCCACAGACTGTACTGGTATAAAGTAGGTATAGAGGGCTGTACAGTCAAAACAATTCTTTATACTCCCCACACTGGTGTAAAAGTCATCATCTATTGAAGACCCTTTTGTGACAAGCTCATACTATTACCACTGCGTTCCTGGTTGCACAAGCCACTGTCATTTTTGTTCCTTCCTTTTTATTGTCTTATTTTTCAATATTCATTCCAGGAACCCTTAGATCTTGCTCAGAGTTGGTCTTTTACATTGTTTTGGTTCTGGTTTTGGGTCAAATACAACACAAATAACCTCTGACCCATTTGCTTAATAAGTCATCCAGATGCTCCGCTCACTGATCACAAGGATTTTGTGTTTACAAAACATATCCCAAATTCTTACTGGGCCTTTCTGTATTTTATCTTCTCCATCTGGCTGCAAAATGCATTTAATTGGTTCTGAGGTGCTTGTAATTACTTAGCAACTGGAGAATTCAGGTTGCAAGGCACCTCGGGAGATTTCCAGTCCAGCCTCCTGCTCTAAACAGGTCAGTTACGAGATCAGATCACATTGCTGAAGGCGTTTTCCAGCTGGGGCTTGAAATCCTCCCAGGACAGAGACAGCACAACCTTGTAAACAACTTGTTCCAATATCAACTGTGCTCATGAGGCAAAGTTTCTTAATACATTCAGCTTTAACCTCTCACTTCAACTTAAGTCTACTGTCGTCACATACAAGTCATCATGAAGAATTTGGCCTCATCTTTCTGATAACATTTCTATACACTTGGGGTTCCTGTTAGTCCTCCATCTTATCCCTAGCAAGTCACCTTTTCTCCAGGGTGAACAAGCCCAGCTCACTCAAGCCCCTGCTCACACTGCAAGTGATCCGCTCTGAGCAGCTAGGTGGTACCCACCTGAACTTGTTCCAGTTTGTCAATGTCTTAACAGCATTCTAGGTCCAAGAACTGGAATCTAAGAACCACAACCACTGCCCTTTATCTGCTGGCTACGTACTTATTAATACTGTCCAGGATTCTGATGGCTTTTTTCAATCTTCCAAGGCCCACTAATGGCTTATTTCACCTTCCTGTCTACTAGGCTAGTCCTCTTCAACAAAACTTCCCCAGCCAGTAAGTCCCATCCTACATGAGGTACAAGGGGCCTCACCCCCCCTAGAAAGCATCAGCCACTGCCCTTAAATTGTTGCAAATCTAATGAAAGAACACTGAACCAAGCCATAATTGAGACACTGTTAATATAAATTTACTTCTTTCTTGCTAGGTATAACAACAGATCATTTTTTCTTATACATCTGCAGCTCCTTTTTGTCAGGAGTAGCATAAATTTATAAATTTTCTACAAAGGATATTTTGTTTTGCATTTTTGCCCCAACCCAATAAACTGTAATTAGCAACTAACATTCCAAGTACTCAGAATACTGCGCTTTTCAACACCATTGGTTAAGGTGACAATCTATAGATAAGTTTCTCCAAGGTTTTTATTCCTGGCTTACGACCAGGCCTTAGCTTTTATCTTCAAATAAATCATAAATATCCTTCTTTTGTCATTTTCTTCAAGTCCTTTTTACTGTATTCTTCCATATCAAAGGAGCCTGTAAAGTCAATTTAATTCCTGAGAAATTTTCAACAATCACATCACTTTTGTGTAAGTGTGTCTAGAAACAGTTAAACTATCTTAGCTTAATCTTCATAGTAGTTTTCATGTTCCTTTCATGTTTTACTTTTTTTGAGCCCAAAACCTACTGTTCTGCCCCTTTGGTAGATTTCAAGTAATTTGAGTCATAGGATAAACAGCGCTGGAAGTATACTCCTGTGTTTTCATTTCACTCATTGTCACAATAATTTGTAAAATTTGTACAAACATTATTCTACTCCTTTTGTTATCGTGAACATTTTCAGTGGGAAGCGACCCACAAGGACCATGAAATCCTACTTTTATTTTTATTTATTTATTTATTTTTACTGTAGACTTATTTTCTAACACTCATGCTAATATCCTCCGTATACCTCTCTGAAGATCAATTTTGATTTTCTCTTTTCATTGAGGTCTATAAAGTTTGAATTTTCACCTATCTACAATGCTATCCATGTACATTTAGTTGAAAAGAAAAACATTTTCTTCAACTTCATCTCGTAAATGTTTAATTCTAAAGAGACAACGTAATAGTAAAACAATACTAGAGAAAAGAAAAAATAGCTTCATTTCAAAATTTTCTGATAGCTCTCTGGAGGAAACCAGCTCTATACACTTGGACGACGATCCAGACAGTTTTTAAGGACTACATCCAAGATACTGAGAAACAGATGAAGATTTAGAGGAAATAGGTGCAGTGATTATGTACAAAAACTAAACATTTACTAACTTGACACAAACCATCTCTTCCATATTAGTGCACATGTTTATTCAGGGCCTCATAGTGATTAAAGATTAGTAGTTCAATTTACCTTGTTTGCAATTACTCACATATTATCAAAAAGGAAAGAATAACAAAAGGAATCAATGGAAAATTTGAAACACCACAAGTACACGTATACAAACAGGCAATGAACATACAAAAGTTAACAATATATTATTCTTACACTGAGGTTTCATGTGGAACTGAAATCACTGAGTGATACTAAATGGTTTAATGTCAATTCCATGTTTTGCATACCACCACTTCAGAGAACAAAATAATGTTCCACATGAAATTTTTTACAGACTAAATAATTCCTGTGATATGAGTAAAAATGCTATTTAACTCCCAAATTACAGGTGTATTTGTATTAGTCCAGCTACTCAGCTGAACCGATGTCAGTTCAAAGTGGCCAGTTAATATACTACTACTGGAAACTGTAAACTTAAAAAGCCAGTGAGATCAACAAAATCAATATCAACTTATAAAGCAAATAGGAAAAAAAAATACGAGGATGCTTTTTAATATATGGTTCACTGACAAGACAGCAAGTGATGAGGGTTTAGATGTCCTGTGGGTGTTTGAGGGAAAAACTGTGACAGAATGAATACTTTTTAGACTAGTCAAGGAAAATTCATGAAGAGAGAAGCTCCTTATCAAATAAAGGAAGACATGCAAGACAGCAAATGGCAATGTACATTCTGGCTACTTATGGAACAGAAATCAGTTTCACTGGCAGAAATAATATTTCTTTTATTAATTTTAAGGACCATAAAACACTAGAATAAAGAGATAAAAAATATTCTTCATTGTCAGTTTTCTAGAACAAAGTTAGACAAATGTGTGTAAGAAAAAAAACTTGCTGTGTTAATCCTGATTCAGCCCTAGGGAGAGAATCAGTTGATCTCATTTCCCAGCCCAAAGAATACAAATGTAACCTAAAAAAAATATTTCTCAATGAAAAAAACTAATTTTCATTTTTTCTCATGAGTTGGGGTTTTGATTGTAATGAACAGGGTGTGGCTCTTACCCTCATAAAGAATGACTTCTTATTATATTAATCTTGAATAATCTGAAACTTCTATTTTCAAGGGAGAGGAGAATCACTTACCAAACAGTGGATAGTCCCCCTGCTCTAGACCTTGCAACTCTGGAGTCATACGATCAACAAAAAACCCTCAATGTAAAGCCACAGTCTATTACCAACAAAGTAGAACATTTTGTGACATCTTAAGTAAAATATTTCCGATAGTGCATACTTTACCAGTTATGTCATGCTGTTTGAATGACTCACTGTAGATTTGATACTGATTAGGGCAATGTTTCTTCAGCCATTTGCAGACATCCTGCTGGGTCCATAATGCCACAGGTTTGGTCAGCTTCACAGTCCCAGACTAGAAATGCAAAAGGAAAAAGAGAAATAACACATTTGCTAGCTATCTTCAGAAATTTTATGCTGGTATCCATGTACAATATTAAAATAATAAATGCTAGATGAGAGCTGCTGATACTGGCAGTCACCAGCACATCCACAAGACTCAGCTATTTAACTGTATCACTGAAGAGATTACACACAGTGGAAGGTTTTTTTAATAGTAGCAGGCAGTGCATCAATACTCCTTGCATCACAAAAATGTATTGTACTATGTTTTCCTTGAGAAACAGTTAAACTCTTTCTGGAAAGATTTTGACCATAAAGGACGAACTTCTTCCACATGCTTTGCAAAGATCACCAGAAAGGCAATGTTTCAAAAGGCTAATACTGGTTTTTGAAATGTGAAAACTCTAATTTCAGTACTTCCTTTTCCCATTATTTTCATTGCAACAATTTCATAATTTTGTCCATATTCCTTATATTCACAGAGATTTAATTTTTGCTGAGAGTCACTTCAAGGATTGGCCAAGATGTTAATAGTCCTGGCCTCTCCCACCTCCAGTGGAACTCCATTTGTTTCTCTATAGCTCTCACCTCAATTACAACCTGGCAGGGTACCATTTTTTTGTTGTTGTTATGGTCTTGTACTTTAAGTTAGCTTGGAACTACTGAGTGCTATTATTGGCACCAAATGTATTTGTTAATCTACAAATGCTTCTGAGATGGACATACTGAAGAGACATTTTACTCAAAATAATACCATATTTGGCATAAGAAGGATACAGGCTTCACACTTTTTTTTTTTTAAGGAAATAGAGCAAGTTTACCAATAGTCTCGTAACAACTTGAGTTTGTTTTTGCTCTTCACCAGGCCCATGCAATTTGCATTGTCACAGAAGGTAAAGATTACATAGAGCACAGTAGTAACAGAACTGAAGAGTCCTAACAGAAAGAAGTCAGCTTGAAATTAAGGCCCTGGCTTAGGGAACAAACTCTTCTTTTATTAACTGTTTCACTGATAATAGATGTAGTCCTGCAAAAAGCTGCAAGCCTGGACAATCCGGCACCACTGAACAACTGATCCCTGCAGCGGGCCAAGTTCAGGCACTTGCTTCCCACAGCAGAACCACCTTGGAGCCCACATCAGACCTCTCTCACCTGCTCACACAGTACTGGCAGCAGGACAGCTGACCAGTCAGGAAGGAAGGACTTCTATGTATTAGGAAAAGTAAAGAGGGCTGCAAAGATGGTGAAGGGTCTGGAGGGGAAGACGTATAAGCATCAGCTGAAGACCCTGAGTTTGTTCAGCACAGAGCAGAGGAGCTGAGGGGAGGCCTGATGGCGGCTGCAGCTCCTCACAGGGAGCGGAGGGCAGCGCTGAGCTCTGCTCTGTGTGACAGCGACAGGGCCTGAGGGAACGGCATGGAGCTGCGTCAGGGGAGGGGTGGGTGGGGGTCAGGGACAGGGTCTGCACCAGAGGGCGGTGGGCATGGAACGGGATGCACAGGGCAGTGGGCACGGCCCCGAGCTGCCGGAGCTGAAGGGGTGTTTGGACAACGCTCTCAGACAGATACATGCTCTGATTTTCGAGTCGTCCTACATGGAGCCTAGAGCTGGCTTTGGGGATCCTTATGTGCCCCTTCCAGCCCAGGATATTCTAAGACTGCGAGTGCAGTACTACAAATGAGTTAAAAACGTTACAGAAAAACTGCTCTACTTTTTAACTGTTTCTGTGCTCCCCCAGTCGTAATGCTCTTCCTACTTTGCATACAGCTGTCCCCACCTCACCCAGTTCCAGCAATCCAAAAGCAAAGGGCATCCAGACAGCTTGAACTCTCTCACCCATGCAAACATGATAGGCTAATCAGATCAACACATGTCACAAACAACCAGCAATACTTTTAGCTGAGAAATCTCATCTCACAGCAGTGGCCATTGAAATCAGCCAGCCACCAACTTATATGAAAAAAAAAAAAAAAAAAAAAAACCATACAAAAACACTGAGTTGTAAAAGAACAGAACTACAAGAGTTCAGAGCTTCTTATCAATGGAGGCAAAACAAAACTAAATAGCTAATACATTTAAAGAGTTGTTTTTCAACAGTCTGTCCAGGAGACTTAAAAATCTTATTCAAACGTGCATTATTTCCCACAAAGAATATCTAACATTAGACTTTGCTGATATAAGTTGGTGGGAATACCAGTGTACCCACTTACCTCATGATTTTGTCAAATTACTGAGTCTACAGAATAAAATCATTTCCAAAGTCCTTTTATTTCCTTGCTAAACATGCAGGATACTTATCCCTCCAGTTCCTGGGGTCTTGTAGAAAGTTCCAGAGAAGTTTTTCCCCATCAATTTGAGGTGAAAGAGAATGTCACCTCAACCAAACTGCATTATGACTTAGGGTAGATTCCCTACGTGATGGCAGCCCAGGGTTATAAAGCATTGATGCAGATGTACTTTGCCAGGCATCCCTTTTCAAAGTTGCTTTGAAATCTTCATACTAGAAGCCTGATGGACAACAGCAATTCTCAGCTAGTGCTTTGCATGTCCTATGAAGTCCATCAATGACATCATCCAAAGATCCCAGTTGAGGTGCAGGGAATACGAAGCTGAAGCTAAGATTGTGACATCAAACATCCCTCTGAATCTTCATGTCCAGTTTTTCCCTCTCTTTCATTGCCTGACTTGAAGTTCATACAGATAAACAGCAGAAACATTATGGTCGAATATATAATACAATGCACATCCCTTAGCTTAGCCTTTTTTTTTTTTTGCTATAGACCAAAGTACACTCATCAGTAACATGAATCCCATTTCAAACAAGAATAGACACCATCCGCATTTAAAAGATATCACATTAAAGCATAAAACCACTGCAAATAATTGATTTTCACCTTGTGCTGTCACCCTACAGAAGGCAGAAGTCTGACTGACAAACTTGCGTCCAAAAAAAAAAAATAATTCCAGATGTGTTTACAATGCATGGTAAACAGAATAGCACTTGCTTTACCACTAATCCTTCTGGGATCATCATTAGCCTTGTGCACATACAGCAACCTGCTACAAACACTCACAGATCTTGAGAATGGACAACCTCATTATAAAGAGCAAGTGCCCTGCAACTGCTCCTTGTGCAGCTACGAAGATGAAAGGCTCCTCTTTGAACTTCCCCAGCCTACTTGTTACTGCGGTTTGAGTCCAAAAGGATGCTGAATTTCAATGAAGGGCCCAATATTATGGTACCTGTCAGCTGACTTTTATTATGCACGTATATATATCAATGAATTTCCTTCACAAATACATCAAAGCAAAATACAAGTAAAAATAGCCATACAATACAAGCAGTCTCTCCGATTCCATAAAAATTCCCCAACAAGATCAAGACACGCGTATTTTTATATGAGCTGCTGCTTAAAGATAATTCTCAAGCACCCGAATTTTTGAAGAGGAAAATCTGTCAGTCCCGAAAAATTAATTTGTTAATGTTTTCTCTTATACATCATAAAAACACTGAAATTACAAATATTTGCATGCAAACGTACATAGCTGGCTATAGACTTAAGTTATTTATTCCTAGCTGAAAGCACACAAGAAGTGATAGTTTGATTTGAGTATGAGGATGCTGTTTTCAGTTCAGCAGCTATTCTCCTCCTAGGAGGTTTAAATACCATCATGTTAAATATCTGGCAAAACAAGTTCATCAGCAGTTACACTACAAATTTAACACTCCCCTCTATGCCTATAGAAATGAAAGACAGTTCCAAATGGCATAGCTATGCCATGCATTGTACAGATTGCTGCCCAACAAACATATATACTAATTCTTCACTGTCCAGCATTCAGAATTACAATAACTGAAACAACTGGCTTATCTTATAACCACTCCAAAAAGGACATTCTTATATTAGCACAATCAAGTTTTAATTTTATAATTAGTGCAGACTTGCTTAGTTAGAGGAATGTAGGTATTTTAGAGCAATAGCTATGTTGTAGCTGCTATCATTTTTGGAACATCATACCCTAAATATTTTCCAACCAGATGCTCTAGATATAAGGTTATTAAAAAACACATTCCTCCCACAGAACTCATTTGTTAGTTTCTTTCCTGTTCTAAAGCTAGATCTTACACTAAAAAATTCCCCGTACACCAAGGAAAATGACCCTATCATAAACATACCTACAAAATGGGTCCCCTGCCACTAACTAGATGCAAGCTACCTAGACAGCTAGAAAACACATTATGTTTTTATTTTATTTCTATTTATCAGCTCAGTCAAATAGTAAGTCCAAAAATTCTCAGTCTGGCCTTCCCTTTCATTTTCCTAACAAATTATCCTAAAATTGCCCTTTGCTCTTTTGCTGGCAGTATTTTAATAGTCATAATCCTGCGGAACACTGCGCCAAAACCTGGGCCAAGAGGAAGAGCACCACAGTTCTCAGTATTCTTGTATATTTCAAGGAAAAGCTTCAAGATTTTGTGTCAAACTCTAATTACCTAAACAAGATTTTTTGCTCTGTGCATCTCAAGTTATAAAAATGCCTCTCCCAAGAGAAATGAAATGAATCAGCATATTAAATACATGACAATTTTATGTTGTGTGCTCCACAATGCAGAGAATACAGTACCTAGCTCAAGAATAAATAGATAAATCAAGGTTGTAGCTAGTGCATTGTTAGAGGGTGTATTTCAGCATTCAAAACAGCATCAGCAGCCAACCCCTGCTCCTGCAGAGCAATGACATACAAGTTACCTCTTCAGCCTTACAGGTGCAGTTTACCAAAGCTGACAAGTATCCAAGATCAATTTATTCACCAGAATTTGTATTTATTTATGGTAGTTTACTCTGGAACAGAAAGAAAGGCTGTTTTGGGGTTTTTTTTTTGTTTTTTGTTTTATGTGACAGAGACTTCAATCCCATTCTTAAAAAGACTTTATATACAATGTGCCAAGTTGTTTTAAAGAGCTTCTCAAACCAATATTATTTTTGGTTATGCATTTACGAGCCTACTTGGATTACAAAATCCAGGCATCTGGCATCAGGGTCTTCACTCAAACAAGGCTGCAGGTCTGCTGGAAGAACGCTGCCCCATACCATTTGTAATGCCCAATTTAAAAACATGCTGCTCCTGACATCTGGGCTGAGTCGATACATGTTTACACACATTTATCTGAAGTCAAACCTCACAACTTATGCCTAAAAAAAAAAAAAAAAAAAGTCAATTCCATAAAACAGACCAGTAAAAGAGGCACCAGTCCAAGCATTAAGGCAGATTCTGCTCCAACATCCATCACAAGTCATCCTCTGATCTGTAGTTACAGTTTAAATCAAAGAAGTCAAAGCAGCAGCAATCTTTTTAGAGCTGGGGACAGAGAGAGCGAGATGGGTGGCCAGCACCTCCCAGAATGACAGTCAGATGGGCAACAAACATCAAAATGCATCAGAAAAAACACTGATGGGTGGGAGCAGGGAGAAGGGGAAGAAAGAAAAGGGATCGCATCACTCAGAAAGCTGAGAGGGGAATATTTGTTAAATCAAAACAAATATCTTCTGCAAGCAAACTATGAAATATTTTAAAATTGGAAAAATGAATTTTTATCTGTGTTTGATAAAAATATATATACAGCAGTGAATTTAAGCTTCACAGCTCCAAAAAGCTATATAAGTTACTGTCAAATCTTTCAGGCTGTTAAGGCAGTAATGCTAACAGCATCACCTTCATAGTTTCTGACACAAAGAAGCAGGAGCAGCAATGCCAAAGAAGACTTCCAAAATAATGATTTTTTTTTTTTTTTGAACATGCTTGTCATATTTCTAAATCTAAAAAAATAAGAATCTTTTTGATAGATTCCAAATTACTTTGCTAATATTAAACTGCTTATGTAAAATTCAGAACCAATGGCTAACATAAAAACTGTTTTCAGTTTTGGAAAGAACAGATGAAATGATAAAGGGCTATAAATGTAGTTTTATACATTATCTTAAAATACTGATGAATTTGGGAAGAAAACATTTCAATTCAGAAATACATTTTCTCAGGTAGTCATACTTACAGACTTTTCTAGCAAAAACCAAAGACGATAAAAATAATGAGCAGACACCCATAACGCATTGAAGCCTCTGCTGTGCTGTGTTCCTGCCTGTTATTGAGAATTTTAATGCTAAGAAAAGAAGAAAAGGTCATGCCAAGCAAACAAAGCATGTTTTTTTACTTAAAATTAACAAATAGAAAATACTGTTATGCATCTTTTTTATATACTGATTTAAAAAATGAATATTTAAAACTAATTGGATCAGAAATTCAAAGAGTTGCAATGTAACTGATTACTTGGGTCACTGTCAAAGCAATCAATGTCAATATGGTAAACAATTGCAATGATTTTTTTTTTTTTTAAATATTTCTAGCCTAACAGACACTTTAAAAGTTTACTTTGTACCAACTTCCATTTTAACCTAGGATTAAACTGTTGTTAGCATCACCCAGGAAGGATTAAAGTACACAGAGCACAACAGCTGTGCAAGTCACACACCTATGACTGATCAGCGTGCAATGGCCACTTGGAATGAGAAGTGGAATGACATGGTAGTCCCCTATTTGTTTGAGATGCAGTCAGCTGGTGCCTGCTATCTGAATATCAAGTTAGTCTCTCACAATTGCAGTCCTGTGCCAAATGTATTTATTCACATAGCAAGACCGAAAATACAGCTGGCTGACCTAATCTCTGACCACCTGAGCATGGCAAAGGGAGTCAGACAATGACGACAAGAGCACAGAGGCTGCATGCATCCCAAGAAACTCATATCTGTTAAGGCTGCCTGATGCTCAAAAGCTTATCCCTGGTAGCAACACCCAGACCACATCTCACCCTATCACTCACACACACATTGTCCTTCATGCAGCCCTCCCCCAGAATGGTCCAGATACACTATGCTGCCTGACATCAGGGTACATGTTTGGGATCCCACAGAACACAAGGCTGGTTACAAGTGTATGCAAGAATGGGTTACTTCCCACCATTGGTGTTCAGACAGATCAGAGCAGAGCCATAATGCTATCTGATTTGTAGAATCATGAAGGTTGGAAAAGACCTCCGAGATCAAGTCTAACCATCAGCCTATCACACTGTGCCCACTAAACCATGACCCTCCGTGTCACATTTACACATTTCTTGAAAACCTCCAAGGATGGTGCTTCCACCACTTCCCTGGACACCCTGATTCCCCTGAATTCACAGTCAGAATATATAGGGCTGTTTTATGTGTGGTTTTCTTTGTTTTAAGGAGAAGCAACTCCACAGCCAGTTGACCATGCCTGCAGCAGCCTCATGAACCCCAGACAGGTACCTGAGGTTCCAAATCCACATCCCTGTTTAACTCAGTCAGAGACACCTGAAATTCAGACAGATGTAAACTGGACTTGCAGAGATGTCACTGCCCCTGAAGAGACAGGGACAGTCCTCTGCCTCTGTGGAAACAGAGTGAAAGATGAAAATAACACCAGAAGTGAGTCAGCTGCAGGCTCAAGCACAAGGTGAAAGGGTGCTGGCTCATAAGCTCTCTCTGTGAACAAACAGCTAGGGGAAAGACTGAAAACAGCTGGGAAAGCTATGAAAGATGCAGGAGAAGGGAATAAGTTCCTATAGAGAATATTTGCTATTCTTATCCTCTTGCTTCTTGAAGGAAAAGGAGAGGTAAGAAGAAAGGCACTCTTGTGCCATCTTGGCACAAGGGGAAACATCTCCCTTCGGGTCCCAGGTCAGTGCACCACCATCACCTGATCACAGAGAAAAGTTTTATCAAGCTTTCAAGCAATGCCCTGATCAATTCAATCCATTACCATCTGTATGCATGCCACATGCTTCTGTGCAATACAAAGAGAAAAAGGAAACAAATTAGGAAAAATAATGAGATTAGTCTGTGAAGTAAAAGCAAGTTAGAGGTAGCTAGCTCCCTCTTAAACCTGTCACAAGTGTAGTCATCAACAAGAACGGATAAAATATCATGGGGTATTTATCCTGATTGGGATAAATACAGTATCAAAACAAGTAAGAATAAATAAAATGATACCTTTTTCATATGAGTACTCTTTCAATGAGATATCACACCCTGAAAACAAGGCTCATGACAGCACATGCTGGCACTGAGATAAATTGTAGTGGTATTATCAGCAAACTGTGAAGAACTGACATGTCAGGATGAGAAGGGTGATGAAAAGGCTGAGGAGAAAGCTCTCCTCAGCATCGGCTGTGATATCAACATCCTGAGAATCACTTCTGGGAGTGACAGGCCAGCAATGCTTACAATAAGAACACAAACAGGACCAGAAGAACATTCCATTTTGGGATTTGATGACCAAATCCAAATCAAGGAGTGCAACACTAAAATTCACTTCATCTAAAAACACTGGGCATTTTTATCTTGCCAAGCCATCTCACTCAATGCAGAAGATCCCTTTCAGTCCAAAAATTAAATACGTGATTTTGGGTACTTACAGAGGAAAACACAGACACAAAGAGATGCTGTATCAGGTGGGGATTTTTACCTCACAGAACACAACAGTTGCTTCATACTTCTTTGATGTGGCTTTGGTTCTTCTCCTCCTACCTGAGACAATTCAAACCACGTGGTCCCTGTCAAACTCTGGGCTTTAACCGTACAGTCTTGCATTGTAAGCTTCATAAAGTAAGTATAAACCCTTCTGCTTCGCCATACAGAAACCTACTCCAGATCCTGTACAGTGCTGGGACAATTTCTGTTGACACAGCAGGTGTCCTATGAACATGCCTCCAACCATGATAAAACATTTCTCCTCAAACTTCTGCAGTCTGCATGCTACTGTTACTTGAGCGGGCTACTTACGTGTTCCTCCCAATTCCAGATATTCTATGATTTTATGAGTGAAAGAAGAAACAAATAATTTCAATGAAGAACCCAGTATTAACAACATCAAGTAATTAATGACCTTTATTACAAGCACAGGCTCATTTTTGTGCCTAACCTTCTGGTACAGTGAGAATCAAACTCAAGGCACTCACCGTTAACAAAGCACACAACTTGCAGGCTGCTCATCTTATATCCTGTCTTTAGGATTAAACATTGCACCCACTGCGAAGGAGACTTACGGTGCGGGTCTTCACCACCACCTGCTCAGCCTGGCAGAAGGCACAGAAGACCAATCCACTGTGGTGAATGCTGTAACTTCAAGCCCACCCAGGCTAAAGTAGGAAAGGGAACAGGAGTTAGTGAGTAACTAAAGACAGCTATGAAATGTAGCCCTTCCTTTTCTAAGAGTTCGCCCTGAATGCAGAAGTACTGCCAGCACAACTGCAGTTCCACTTCTGGAGAAATTTACTATTTGTCAAAAAATATTTTCTCCAGGCCTGAATAAAAAAAAAACATTCCCCAAATCTACCTATAAAACTGATCATTACAAAGGTGTCTCCATTCACACTTTTTTTTCCTTTTTGGAAGTCAGACCTGGCACCTCAGCAAGCAGCATCCCAGACAGCTGCATCCGAGATCAAACTGAAGTGAGACTGCTGGTTAGCAATTCCATTAAAATACACACGAGGCATCTAAGTAGTTCCATTCATTTCCTTGGAATTTCTCTTATTTTAAGATAGAATAAAATAGGATGGAATCTTATTTTACGATGGCAGTACAGAAAAATTCAGCTAAAATACAGCCTGGGACAATAAGAAAATCCACCGGCCAAACACTGCAAAACATTTAATCTGCACAACAGTAATAGCAATACACTGGAATCTCATTGCTCTTTTAATTACAAAACTATAAAGAACACAGAAAAAAAAAAAAAAAAGTAAAACAAAGAGCAAAGTTTTGACTTTATATTTGCAAATTCAGTAAGTGTTAAAAGAAACTGGTCAGCTTTCATTTGTTCTGTAGATCACAGGAATGCTCATGCACAAACATATACATTTAGGTGATGCCTTATCTGCAGTTCCTCAGTTACTTATTTCCAAAAATAGCTCGGCTACCAATAGTTAGCAAGGGGAATTAAAAAACTGCCTTGAAATGAAAAAGTTAGACAAGACTGCGAGACTGACTTTTAAGCGTACCTGTTTCATATTCACATTATTCATACTAACATGAATATGAACTGAAATGTGGCAATTCAAAATTATGAAGTGTAACTTACTTCTAAGGCTAATAAAATTAACATCTCTGCTAAGGAATACTACTCTAATACAAATTGGTCTATTTCATGGATAAGAAGACTGTACAGAGCAGCACGCTCTTCTTCCTGAGATCTCAGATAAATCTAGTAAAAAGAAAGCATAAATTTTTCTAAAGTTGTGAAGTATTCAGGATATTTGAACTAAGAAGTTGTTCAAATACAGAGCAGGCCTAATCTCAGAAACATTTACCTAATAATGTCAACATGGAATTTGTGCTTTCTGGTGACATAAATAAATACACAGCTATGGCAGAACATTAGTTTTGCCAAAGCAGTGTGCTTGGCACTGGGGGGTGTTTTCATCCAGTAATACTGGAGGAGTTTCTTTATTCTTGGGATTTGCTGGTGGAGTTACTCTGAGAGCAAAGCCATGCAGCACAGACAACATCTAGACCCTTCCATCTGTAGTAACAGAATCACAGAATGGCCCAGGTTGGAAGGGACCTCAAGGATCACAAATCTCCAACCCCCCTGCCACATACAGGGCCACTAACCTCCACATTTAATACTAGACCAGGCTGCCCAGGGCCCCATCCAAACTGGCCTTGAACACCTCCAGGGACAGGACATCCACAGCCTCTCTGGGCAGCCTGTTCCAGCACCACTGTCTCTGTAAAGAACTTCCCCCTGACATCCAACCTAAATCTTCCCTCCCTCAACTTAAAACCATTTCCCCTTGTCCTGCCATTATCTACCCTTTCAAAGGGTAATTATATATATTATATACATATATATATATATATTGTATTATATTTTATCTGTAATTATAGTACTTTTCATAGACAATTCTTGACATGCCATACCCTATCGTCTGGGGAGTAGCTGTGTGCTTTTTTTTATTGTGTTGTGTATGTCAGAGGTGAAATTTTGATCTTAAAGATACAGAGAAACATTTCTGGATGAGAAGATCTATAAAGCAAATTGTTACTTGAGCATTTACAGGTAGTGAGGTTAGTTCTGTCATTAACTCAGTGACAGCACATTTGTACAAGGAAAACATTCAACATCCTGAGAGGATCTTAATCCCTATTAAATAATGACTAGTTGCTCTCTTACAAGGTTTACTCCTTCTGAGTGAATCACATTTTTGGCACCTTTGCTTCCAGCAGATGTGCCAATTAAGAGGATTGTACTGTATAAAGTAGTATAACCTTACCATGCCAACTTTCAGTCTTTATGGGTAGGCTCATTCATATGCAGAAGACAAGAGAAGCAGCCAAGGCATTTTACACCCCGACAGCAATCAAAGTTTTCTGAATATCTTTGCCAGTTGACTCTTAACTGCATTTTCTTGAGCCAAATGCATTTTGAGCAGAACAACTTCAGAGGACAGACATGTATGTGAGTTCAAGTTCCCCAGGCTTCAGCTGATAGGTCAACCTCTTGCTTCCCAGGGACGCTCCCAGCACAGGAAGGAGATAGGCATTGATAGGAGGCAGATCAGCTCTGCCATCTGATTCACACACTAGTGTTGCAATGTCTGTGTTGAAGGTCACAATGGATTTCTCAACTTAAATAAATATCTAGCAGGCACATACACTACTTATTTTTCAAAGCATGCAGGGCACTTTTGACATCAATTTAATTTCTTGCTAATTACTTTTGAAAAAACAGCGTTTGCTCCCTAATGAGGGAATTCCTGTTTTCTCTTATCATCACTAAGAAGTCCTATATTCAGAAGAAAGAGCTTAAGCTTTACAGTGCCCTTTTATCTCCTTTATTAGGAAAGCAAATAGCATCCAAACAGATTCATGAAGGCCAGCCCCTCTGGCTAGGAAGCTGCCCAAGTCAGCCAACAAGAACATGCAGAGCACGAGGCCCACACACACAAAGGCCAACTCAGGCTAAAGGGAGACAGCTCCCCTCCCTTGCAGGAAGGACTTCTTCCTGTCAGGCAGATGAATGCCACAGCAAAAGAAAGGTCACAGACTTGTCTTCATTCTAAAAGGAAACGGAGGAATGTGCCAACCTTGCTGTCTCTGCCCAAGAATCTAGGTATTTGGAGCTATAAAGCCTACATACGTGGGACTTGGCAGATCAGATTCAAGAATAGACAAGAGGATAACAATGGAAAAGCAAAGGGCAATAAAGCTACTGTGCTGAACTTATCTCCTAGATTAAGCTGTGCATGGGATGGGATTGTCACAGGAGCATTGCAGGTACCCAGGCTCCCGGTACCCTTTGTAAATCCAGCCCCAAATGCACCAGAAATGCCTTACTGAGGCAGGCAGCTGTAAGATGTCCCTAGAAACAGGGAGCTGAGGTTTTCAAGATAAGATGACTGGCTGCAAATGTTACATGTGCCTGACCTCAGGATAAGGAATTTAGTTCTTAAGGAGATGAGTGTGACGGAAGGGCTGCCAGAAAGTAAATTTAGTATTGTGAGGAATATTCAGCTGCAATAATGTGTTCAGTACATGCAATATGTATCCTTTCTGGAAAAAGATATGTGAGAGGACATCTAATTCAACGTGCTGGAAAAACTAGTCCTGAATAAGAACCAAAAATATTTTAATTACATTTCTGAAAGGAACACAATTGACTTCTTGTTCTTGGGTCATTTGCTTGCAGTTTAACGTTACACAGAAAATCCACACTAATCATTCAGTTTTTGTTAGTAGGGAGAACGACACTGTCAAGCAGTGAACAGCAGGGAATTCAAGCTCCACTCCAGGGGTAAATTCACCTCTGCAGCCTTTGGTTAAGTAGCCGCTGTTGTAGTATACACAGAACACTGCATGAAAGACTGCAGTAACTTTCAACATCTCAAATTCCACTTTAGGTCGGCCATGCTGTTCTGCTGCCTGGATCAGGGCTTTCATCTCAACAGCAGCCTTCAGCAAGTGATATCTTTGCACAATTAACATGTTTAATTTTTTTTTTCCTCCAGAGCTGGCATATTTTCTGAATAATGAAAAATGCAGGCAGATCCAATAATACTTCAATCACATTAATAAGGTAATCTTCATTTTCATGCAGCTTTTTATATCCATCCAACTACAGATGAATAAATGACTCCAGGTAAAACTCCCAATCATATTGATTCATTTAAGTCCTTTCTAAGAAGCATTACATTTAAAACCAAGCTAGTTCCTATCTATCCAGAAACAGCAGGTAAAATTGCAAAGTTGATATACAAAAGAGAATTTTAGAACTGCAGAGGACTTGTCAAAACATAAAATCATTTGAGTTGGAAGGAATATTAAAAGTCATCTAATCTAAATCCCCTGCAATGAACAAGGACATCTGCAGCTAGGTCAGGGTTCTGTGAGCCCCATCCAGCATGACCTTGAATGTCTCCAGGGACAGAGACACCACCTCTCTGGACAACCTGTTCCCGTGTCTTACCACCCTTACTGTAAAAAAACACTTTCCTTCTAGCTAATCTAAATTTCCCCTCTTAGTTTCAAACTATTTCCCCTTGTTCTGTCACCACAGACTCTGCTAAAGACTCTGTCCCCTTCTTTCCTGTAGCTCCCCTTTAGATACTGGAAGGCTGCTCTCAGGTCACCTCGCAGCCTTCTCTTTTCCATGCTGAACAGCCCCAGCTCTCTCAGCCTGTCCTTGAGGAAGGTGTTCCATCCCTCAGATCATTTTTGTGGCCCTCCCCTAGACACACTCCAGCAGATCTATGTCTGTTCCATACTGAGGACTCCACATCTGGATGCAGTACTGCAGGTGAGGCCTCACCAGAGCAGAGCAGAGGGGCAGGATCACCTCCCTCAGCCTGCTGGCCATGCTTCTGTTAATGCAGCCCATGATATGGTTGGCATACTGCTGGCTCATGTCCAGCTTGCCAGCCATCAGGTCCTTTTTGGCAGAGCTATGCTTTATTACCTGTTCATCCCCCAGCTTGTACTGATATTTGGAGCTACCACAACCCACGTGCAAGAACTCACACAAGGCTGTATTGAACCTCATGAGGTTCTCATGGGCCCACTGCTCAAGCCTGTCTAAGTCACTCTGAATGGCATCCCATCCCTCAGGCATATGCTTTGCCATTTTATTCTAAGCCTCATTATTGCAGCGTCTCACAGGCCAGACACAGTTTGGCATTACATTCTCCATTCTACAATGTACAATGTACATTCTCCAGTCTACAATGTTTGTTCAAGGTTTTTCTGTTGGAAGCGTCTTTATTTGTTCAAGTTCAAAACAATACACATTCTCAAGCAAAAGAAGCTTGAAAAAAAAAATTCAGGGATGGAGGATGCTTCAAAGTAATCCAGTAATTTTTCTTTCTTTTTGGCAGTTATGCCAAAGCCTCCAAGTTTCCTGATCTCCCTGACATCAGAATTCTGAGAAATTAACTATTAAGGAATGTTACCAGACTTTTACACGAAAACACAGTCAAGCATAAGGAGCATGAGTAAATAGCTGATATAAAGAGCACCATCTACTGACAGACAGCATTTTGACAGACCCAGACAGTTTTTCAAGGCACCGCATGAGGCTTCCAGATAATCTAGCTTTTAAAGAATTCAGCTTTCTCCTAGCGGCGTATAATACTTTTCACATTTTCTGACTCACTTGCCTTGTCTCTTCTGTGCCATTTAACCTGTTCTACTGCTCACCAGTCACAAGACAGCTCACACGCTCCACGGAGCCACAGCAGTTTTAGCAGTCAGACCCCCCTCCTCTTCCCATTTCTCTCATTGCAATTTCTCGCTGAAATTTCCCACTTGAACTACTCTCCCCTAGTACTGAGCTCCCATAGGAAAATAGATAAGGAACAATGATTAGTTAAAATAATCAAACTTATACACAAGCTGTATTTACAGAAAAAGACAGTGCATTGAGAAAAGCATGCTGAAATTCAATCACATCTACCTTTTCTTCATGAAAAGACATTCAGAAAATCCTTGGCAATCTAAAGCGTACTGCTAAGATTGAAAGCAATCAGCCTTGAATGAAAGATGAATTAATAGCAGTTCTAAAACCATTAGATACAGACTCTATTGTCATGCTTTTGTTTAAAGCAAGCGAAAAAAAGGCAAAAATGTAGAGCACGTCTAGGTCAGAAAAGTCATTAGCAGTTGATGGATGCTCTTACAGACATTAGAGAAAAAAGGAAAATAGGCAGAACATAATACCCACTTATGAGATGCTGTATGTAAAGAATAGAAAAGGCCTCAAGATGTGTAGTAACTCTGCTTGCTCAGACCTGAAGGTTTTCTATTTTTAGATACACATGTCAAGGACACATTTAACCCTAGAAGAGCATCATCAGAATGTTAATTCCTAGACACTGATAAAATTAGAAATATTCACTTTATCAAGCATATCTTTTGAGAACTGTCTCTACCAGTAGTATCTATGAACTCTAGGAGGGGAGTTGGGGGTAAAGGAGATCAAGAATTGTTATGTTATTTCAGAAGGTGATCATGTCTGCTGTGTGGCTAACCTCCAGGTAAGCTAAAGGTTATTCAATGTTTTTCTTATGAAAAATGGTCAATGTAACAGCTTGCTACAACCCAAACTGCCTGGGAAGATCATGGAACAGATCATCCTGGATGACATGCTTGATCACATGAGGAATGGGCGCGTGATCTAAGACAGCCAGCATGGCATCACCAGAGGAAGGTCATGTTTGACCAATCTGGTGGCCTTCTATGATGAGTGACGGCATCGGTGGACAAGGGAAAGGCAACCAATGTCATTTACCTGGACTTGGGCCTGGGTGAACCTGATGAGGTTCAACACGGCAAAGCGCAGAGTTTTGCACTTGGGCCAGAGGAATCCCAGGCATCCCTATAGACTGGAAGAAGTGGTCCTTGAGAGCAGCCCTGTGGAGAAGGACCTGGGGGTCTTGATGGATGAAAGACTTAACATGAGCCAGCAGTGTGCCCTTGAGGCTTGGAATGCAAATGGGATCCTGGGCTCCATCAGAAGAGGGGTGGCCAGCAGGGACAGGGAGGTGATTGTTCCCCTCTACTCTGCTCTTGTGAGGCCCCATCTGGAGTACTGTGTCAGGTCTGGAGCCCCCAGTACAAGAAAGACAGAGTGCTGTTGGAGAGGGTCCAGAGGAGGGCCACGAAGATGATCAGAGGACTGGAGCACCTCCCCTATGAAGATAGACTGAGGGAGCTGGGCTTGTTCAGCCTGGAGAAAAGAAGGCTGCGGGGTGACCTCATTGCAGCCTTTCAGTACCTAAAGGGAGCCTACAAACAGGAGGGGAATCAACTCTTTGAAAGGGTTGATAACTGCAGGATGAGGGGAAATGGTTTGAAGTTGAGGGAGGGAAGATTTAGGTTGGATGTCAGGGGGAAGGTCTTTACAGAGAGAGTGGTGAGGTGCTGGAGCAGGCTGCCCAGAGAGGTTGTGGATGCTCCGTTCCTGGAGGTGTTCAAGGCCAGATTGGATGGGGCCCTGGGCAGCCTGGTCTAGTATTAAATGTGGAGGTTAGTGGCCCTGCATGTGGCAGGGGGCTTGGAGATTCGTGATCCTTGAGGTCCCTTCCAACCCTGGCCATTCTGTGATTCTGTGATTCAAACTGGTGGCCTTGCTCCCTCTCCCTAGTAACTCACTGCTGCTTCTGCTAGTACGGCACTTGAGGTTGCAAGGGTCAAAAGACCACATCTGTTAGCTAATATGAGATATAAAATGGGCATGGCTGTCTTCCAAAACCCATGCTGAGCTTTTGCTGCAAACTCAATTGGACTGCTAGGAAGCCCCGAGCTGATTCTGATGGTTACTCAATCAGAATCAGAAATAGGTGGACTCTGGTAGCAGTGCACTGCAGGAGCTAGGATCAGCATCTCCTCTTTCAGGCTACAGTTTGCAAAACAAGAGTGAGTACTACATCTCTCTTGATTGGTCATAGTTAATTCTGGTTCTAGAGTGGAGATGCTTGGAGAAAGAAGGTCACATTTTCGATATAAAAATTAAAGAGTAATTGCCCAAAATGCAAGTGGCGGCTTTGTTATAAGCTCTGAAATCATGCCACTGTCATGCAGGTGGATCTGGTCTCGTTTTATAATCCTTGAGAAGAATTGACTCTAAAAGGAATCCCTTTACAATACAATTGAAATCAGATGTCTCAGTGCTCCTGCAGTCCAACAGACTCCACCTGTTATTGCTTGAACATTTATCATATCCACCGTTCTTCCCTTTAAACTGTCTCACTCCTGTAGTTCCTCTCCAAACCTAAACACCGGCAATTCCCTTTTAATTCATGTACCTCCTCAGTTGCCACTCTTTGCATAGGCTCATGTTGCCCAGATAATTCCTCCTGCAGTAACACTCTAGACCTTCTCCAGAAGCAGTCCCACGGGTGGATGGATCAGAAGAAATGATACAGGCTGTAGCAGTAAACAGGATCGATTTGGCAAGAGAGGTGAAGACAAAACATGAGTAAAAAGAGGCCATGTGTCAATGAATATGGTCCCATAGAGCTAGAAGATCAAAGATGAAAGCTGGTATATTTAAGAGAATGGAAGAACATCAGATTAGCGTGGACAGAACAAGATATTTTCCAGAAGTTGAAACAAATAAATAAGTAAATAGCCTAAAAACAAAAGGTAATCTTTTCTCTTCTGAACTAATGCCATTTCTTGAAGGAATTGGATTCATGTTTCATAATCTCTCTTTAAGATAAATTAATTTTGAGGCTTGATCCTGCTTCCAATCACCAACAGCATTGGTCTTCTCCAAGTGCTGAAGGCTTCAGCTGCACAGTAATACTGACACTTCCAAAATTCAAAGAAACATACTGCTGCATTCTCCCTCCTTCCCTCCCCTCCCACTGCAAACTTAAGTCGTTTAAGATTCCATCATACTTGCATATATTTCTTGGTTTTAGACTCACCCTGCAAATTCCCTGAATGGTTAATGCCAGCACAAAGGCACCCTAGCAGAAGTAGCAGCTCTGGCCCAGAAGAGCCAAAGGTGGCAGAAAGGCATGTAAAGCCATGCCCAAGTGAAAGCAGTTTCTGGGTTTCACACTGTGGCATCACAGGCAATGAACTCCTTATGCTGCTTACCAAGCGACTGGTCAAAAATAAAACAAAACAAAAACAAAAAACAAAAACAAAACAACAAACAAACAAACAAAAAGAAAACCACCAGCAGGGGAAGGGGAAGAACTGTCTTTCATTAAATATGACACCTTCCTTACTTTTGGTTTGCCCAAGTGATAATACACAGCATCACCAAACTTGGCTGTTTTAACATTTGGGAGTCCTTCTCTCACATTCTACAGTGGCACAACGGCTACAACTAATCTGCAGCTGACTGTGGACCACAGATAAAATAGGAACACTTCTGACTGGCATCCACATTCAGGCATGGCCAAAAGAACTAGTATTTGCAAAATGTGAAATTAGACTATTCCAAAAAGACTCTCTGATCTCCAACACTGTTATTGTCTGCATTTTTACAGTGACTACAGGCCCCAAACATGGTAGAGCCCTGTCATAGGTTAACTGCTCTTTTAACTGCAGACAAAGCACCAGTGGAGACCTTCACCATCGCCCACCATGGAAAACAGCTGGAGAATCTGTCCCTGTGAACAAGAAGAGGAACATGCAAACAATATACTACAACATTTATTATCCTGCTGCAGCCCAGCCAGTATTTTCCACACTTCGGGCACACATTGCAAAGCTTCTGGAGAATCAATGTCACACATGTATGCATACACAAGAAAACACTGGTAGCAGATTTATTTCAAAGCTCAGCTTTCTACTGAAACCACAGTTTTAACTCATCCTAATTATCATCTTTCTACAGCTGGAAAAACTGAGACACAGATCAAGAACTTCGCTTCTAGGAAATAACAGGATTCTAAAGTAAAAGATCAATTAGAAGAAAGGAAGTGGAAAAGAAGACACGCACATTCCAATCTTTTCCATTTAAAGGACAGATTTTTTTCCAGCTTAGGCAGCATATGCTTGCTGGAAGAACACTTTGATCATGAAATAGACTAGGCACATAAGTATGGCTAAGTGTTCAAAGTATAACTTTTGAGGTAAGAGCTATTTCTGAAACAGTCCCCTAACATAACATTTTGCCTCCATTACAGAATCACCAAGGTTAGAAAAGACCTTCAAGATCATCCAGTCAAAACATCCACCTATCACCAATTAATTAGACATTTTAATATCAAACAGAAGGGCTGGCTGGTAAGGTTGAGGACAGAACTGACACATTTTGGCTAGTCTTAATGTAATCCATGAAGTGTAGGCAGTCTCAGCTGAGTTCTGCTCACTTCAGGTCAAGCTTAAACCTGCCCTAGTCTCCAAGTATGTAGACTGGATTTCCAGCAAACGTAACAGGAGCTGAGAAACCTCACTTACACATAGGCACTTCATTTAAGTTGCCCTCATCATCAACAAGCTCTATTCCACTCACTATATCTGAGGGAAGACCACTGACCAGCCATCCTTTTCCACCTCTTAATGAAATCACTTCCTTCGTCAGCATACGTCTGCACTGAGTGAAAGCTTGGTAACACAAGAAATGCCCTTCAGACATTATCAAGGCTATTACATCTACACGCCCCTTTTGTGATTGTAACACATTTTACTTACAGTACTAAGCAATTATGTCATTTGAAATGGTAAAGAAAAGAAATTCTCACTTGTAGAGAGAAAAGTGGACTACAGCAACTGCTAATCAGTTTTGTCAGAAGCGTCCAGTGAACACATGTGGCAGATTAATGAAATTATTGTTAGAGCACAGATGAGATGCACAATGTGCAGAACCCACAGTGCCAGCAATGAAGCATTAAACTGCTTTCCTATTTTAAATGCTAAATTGGTTCTATAATACATTTTGTAATCCTTCTAATCAGAATTCTATTATTTTCTTTAAAGGGCAATTCTATACTTTTTTCTTCCCCATCAAGGCATCTGTGTCATTAAAATACTGATTTATTTTTGAAGCATTTTCCATGAAACCCTGAATGTAGCTTCAAAGTGAAAGCAGAGGTGTTGGATGGCATTGTGGAGCAGTTTCAAAACAGGACAAGCAGTAGAACAGGCAGTGTAAGTACATTATGCATCTGCACGCTGCATGGAATTGCTTTTTCCTCTAAAAGCCGCTCCATCTTTTTATCTGTATTTCTCTTCTGCTGAAGAGAAGCACTTTTAAACAATGAGTCTGTGTCTACATGTGTCTGTGATATTAAACACCTCACTTACTTTTAAAGTGCTACCATGGCTTTTTACTGCTTATGTTTGCTAACGTACTGTATTGCTGCTCCTATTCAAATTAGCATAACAGGAAAGAACACAAATTTCACATTGATAGTTTTCACAAGACAATACGAGCCTAAACAGTCTACATTTCCCTCCTTATGCTCCCACTGCTGCCTCTCTCTTGTAGCCATCTGCTCCTGCCTAACCTACACATGCACGCGTTTGCTCCTGGAGTCCCCATTTTGCTGTGGGTTTGTACCTCCCTTGCACACTGCAGGGTCATAGGCTGCACCATTTCCTACAACCAACACCTTGCCTTCCGTCACAACCACACTGTGCTCATGTAAGTATTCAAAAAGTTTTCATTGTTGATTTTTTTTTTTTTTTAATAAAAGTTCAATGAGAAGAGGGTTGAAAAACAGGAAATTCTCTTCCTGGTATCAGTAATGCAGACGGAATCAAAAAGCTTACTCTTAAAGATGAATTTTGTAAAGGACCCCATCAAATAGTTCAGAAGGTCAACAGTGGTCTTATCTTCTTTGAATAAACTTCATCTGCTCTCCATAGAGCCATCTAAAGAGCTAGGTATTAGCCTGAGCTACTTATTTTGAATTCCTATGGGGAGAACGAAGAAAAAGAAAAGCAGTAGGAGAACAATCCTATCTTGAGAAGGGAAGGAAAAAGTGGTCCTTAGATATGTCCCTCTTTTCTTTACACAATACTGGGTAGAGCACAACAAATGAACTCGGGTAAGATCTCCTTGTATGCAGCTGCTGTCAGGGTATATGATATTTCAGAATCCCCAGGTATGCAGTCAGGGCACTGATGAGCAGGAGAAGACAGATCTTTTACGCTGAATGCAGAAATCATGGCACAAAAAAGCAAGGATCATCACATAGCAAGAATGCAAGATGTAGCAGTGGGGAAAAATACTCTATACTGAAATATACTTGGACTCAAAAAAAAAAAGTCCTCCTAAAAAAGCTGACTTACAGGACCACCCCAAAAAGCCAGATGTGTTTCTTTCTTTTCCTGGCTAGTTACAATTTCAATTCTAAACCAGACAATTAAACTTTGCCATGCAGGTAAAGTTACTCCAGCACTTCATTCCCTCTAGTGAAGAATAAAACCAAAACAGCCGCAGCTGCCTGAAATGCACAGAGTAACCCAGTGCTCCTATTTCACTGCCTGGGACAGAGGTAGAACTCACTGCATCCCTTTGAGACATCAGACACGTCAGAATCATAAACAATAAGCTGAGAAAGAAAGGTTTGTAGACATCAAAAATTTCAGCACCTGAAAGCACAAGGTCATAGATACTTCTAATTATGCAAAACTCGACAGAAAAAGCCCACTGAAAATAAAGGGAGAAGCAAGTATGACAACCACTTGTGCATTACTAATAGCCACAGAACAAGAGATTAGAAAGGCTTATTGCCGTGAAGAATAATTATTTCAATTGTGTAATACTATTAAAATAAGTATAAAACTACTTGAGACATACTGTGCTCTCAGATTCTGCTGCTGTTTCTGCTTGTCCTACAAAAGATCCTACACTGTATGTGTTTCTTCGCTATTTCAAAGAGAGGAGATTGAGAAAAAAAGTTAAATTAAAAAAAAAAAAAATTAAATATAAAAACAACACTATCTATTTAATAGTGGGAAGTGGTTTTCAGTGTAGTACCTTTAGTTCTGTTACCTACCTCTCTACAAAATCCAACTAGAAAAGTAAACTTCCTTCCACCAAGCTGCACAATTTTAAAGCAAAACCCAAAGGAGTAGAACAGACCAGGCAGATGAGGCTGATTCTTCACTTTCCCAGGAGAACCACAGAATGGCTTGGGTTGGAAGGGACCTCAAGTATCACCAAGCTCAACATCCTCACCACAGGCAGGGCCACCAACCTCCACATTTAATACTAGACCAGGCTGCCAGGGCCAACATGTCAGCTTCAGTCAGCTGAAGTCTGTGTTCTTGCTCATATATCTTATGGCCACCTGAAAGTTTCAGAAGAGTGGGGACAGTAATAAAATATTTTTGTATTTCTGAAAAGAATCTACCAACCACCCTCATTACTCAGAAGCCTTATAGCTTCTGCGGTGATACTTTCCCAGACATAGATCCAAAGCACTCCTGTGGCAGTGCTGAGCTCTCCTGAAGGCTGTGTGTCATGGTTTTGTGATTTTTGGTTTTCGGTATTCCACATCATAACATCATGTGGGGCACTGGGAGTTTAACTGATAATGCTCAAGCTCTGGGTACCTGCCTGGAAAAGAACTACATTCCCCAGGGGACTTTGTGGTCACAGAGAGTCTCGAGATACAACTCCTGGCAAGGTCACCTGATGCACTCTTCTTTGCCTGCTCTTCGTCGGCTCTCCTCTTTTTTCTCCCTGCTGCTCAACTGGACTGCGCATCTCACCTCAGCTCTCCGCGTTGTGGTGAGGCCTACGGCCTACACACCTTTCGGACATTCTCTCTCTCATTATATTTGATTTATTAGCTGCAATTCTAATTATATTGTATTATGGTGTGTTATCTTGCATTCCGATAATATATTTAGTAAATTAGTTTGTTTCTCCTCAGATCGTTGCCTCTGTTTTTAATTATTTTGGGGTCCCCTGTTCCCTTTTTTCCAGAGGCGCGGATCTGTGGATCCCTCCGCCCCGCTAGGCACGGAACTGGGCCGAACCAGCCTGTAAACCGTTGACACTGTGACAGGACAAGAGGAGAGTTGTTTTAAACTGAAGGAAGATGCTGATTAGGTATCAAGGAAAAATTTCTCAACTCAGAGGGTGGTGAAACATTGGCACAAGGCTGCTCGAAAAAGCTGTGGATGCCACACCAACAGAGGTATTCAAGGTGAGTTGGGGTTGGGATGGACAGTCCAATCTGGTGTGTAGCAACCCTGCCTATGGCAGGGGGATGGAACTGGAAGGTTTTTAAGGTCCCTTTTAACCAAAGCCATTCTATGATTCTATGAGGCTAAACGAGCTGCTTTTACTCACATGGCTCCTGATCAGGACATCTCCTCCTACTAGTGAGTGTAGTCAGCCCTTCAATGCTGTTTGGTGTCACAAGGAAAAAACTACTTTTTAAGAAAGCAAAAGCAATCCAAAGACATACTGAGCCATATGTCCTGTAACAGAGAGTATCTTCAGCTGGAGGCAATGCAGCAGTCATCAACAGAAGACCCTGTAAGACACTTCTCTTCATTTACCAGCTTCCTTACAGTTTTCACAAACATAACAAAGGACTGTTAATTCATCTCTAACTCAGACAGAAATCTGCCATTACTGACGCAAACATCTAACTGCAGTGGCTGCCATTATAAAACCTTTATTATTTGCTACTGATGCTCCCACATAACGAGACAAATCAGATATAAGCACCTTACTTAAGAGACAAAACTCCCCAAATCAATTATAAATTTATTTAAAAGTTATTATTTACCCATAATATGTAATATATAATATATGGCTCTGGGCAGCCTGGTCTGGCGGTTGGCAACCCTGCACATAGCAGGGGGGTTGAAACTAGATGATCATTGAGGTCCTTTTCAACCCAGGCCATTCTGTTATTCTGTGATATAAATAAATTCTAATAAGCAGATCAGACTGGGGTCTCATGCTTGCAGTGAACAGTACTTCATGGGTACAGCACGTGGGCAGCCTTGTAGAGCTTTTTGTCCTACAGACAATATTCTGAACCTGGTTCAGAATGGATTCCCGTTAAAGCCTTTACTGAAGGAAGTATGGTATTGAGAAGTGTAGTAAAACTTTCAGCATCATATATAGTTATCTCTGTATAAACACAATGGGGCAGGCCATTTGGGACTAAAGTGGGGCTCAGAGAAAAAAAAAATTGGGCACACACAAAGGAATCAGAAGTAGTTTCTTAATAAAATAGAGAATCTCAGAAAACACACACAAAAGAGGTTAGATGTAGAAGGTTCTAGTTAAATAAACTGTCTACACACAAAAAAATGTACTTATTAAGCATCAATGAATCATGAACATCATTTAGATACAAGTAATCACAGTCTTTCTTGGGCTTGCTTATATTTGATATATGTAACAAGCTGGCTCTTTAGCAGAGTCCAAGGAAAACTGAGATCATTATTCCATTTTCCTTTTTAAAGTGCACCTCACTCTATGAAAATTAGATTCCACACTCATTAGGAGCTTCTAAATGAGTGCTCCTTTGCTGATGCTACACTTTTTGCTGCCTGTGTCCCAAATTTAGAAACAAATATTTGTACTTCTATGTTTGCAACACAGTAGCAACATAAAATAATTTAAAACTCATCAGCAGCCCATGAGTTATTGCTGTTCCCCAAGACCATAGCTGAGGACAGAAAAAGAAGGACATGCTCCATTAGAAAGGAGATTCTGTTCCTTTCTTTGGACAGCAAAACCTTAGAATTGCCAGTGGCTTAAAGTGCTGGAATTGATCCCAATGAAGATAAATTAGACAGCTGAAAGCAGAGATGTTCTATAAGGCATCCAAAATGGCACTCAATGCACGGCATTGCTTTGTGTGATGCAAGTCTCCCTACTGTGGATGCGGCACATGTGTTAATATTATCTGAACACACAGGATTGCAAAGAAACCTTTGTTAAAAATAACCTCTGCAATGAGGAAATATAAAACAAATGGATCTGTTCAAATGTTTTATTTACCAAACTTTATTCCCTCTCATCTTCCCACTGTACAGATATGACTGCATGTATCAAATGTCATAAAGACAGCTTACTTTCAATCCTAAAGCCACACAAGTTACAATCCCAAGTATATCTTCTCATTTTAGAGGATAAAACAACAATAATATTGAAATGTAGGGAGAATAAGCCACAAAAGACATGCCATCTCAAGCAGCAACATATAAATCCAAATGAGAAACATCACTAAATTAATACCAGCCATGAGAAACCACAAAGTAACTAACAGAGTGGAAAAAAGCAGCCCACTTGATTATCTTGATGCTATTATGCCAGGTTTATTCCATGAAGCAAAATGTTTAGTTCAGGTTGGGGTTATTTTGTTGGTCAGTTTTTTTTGCTGTTGTTGTTTTTTGTTGTTGGTGGTTTTTTTTGTAAATCCAAAGCATGATCCTCTCTTTCTACATAAAGCTACTGCAATCAGATGTAGGCAGCTAATGGCTGATTTTACTACCTTGAGAGCAGCATGCTTCCCCTCTTCCCCTGGCTACCCCCAGCACAGAGTCTTGGAAATGGTTTTCTAGTCATCAGTCCAACATACAGCTCACACAGTAGAGAAAGATTCCATTATATTAAATCACCAATACACCTCATTCTGATTTTCCACTAGAATGAGCCTTTTGTAAGCAGAGATGAGCTTAATCTGTCTATGTTCCACGACAGCTATGAGCCTGTTCTCAGCTGGAAGCCCTATTGTGTCATTAAGCTTGTTCATGTTCAAGCTTTTAAGATCTCCTCCAAGTTAAACATACCTGAGTCTTCAACACTGGGTAGATTTGCATCTGATGAAGTTGAAACAGGGCAGTCAAGCTTGCCTTTATCTGCAAAAGGCTGGATAAATGCATGGTAGCTGAACTTTGTCTCTAAGACCATCCAAAATTTGGTGGTCTGTGACTACAAAAAGCAGATATTCATAGAATGTTGAATAATTTGTGTTGGGAAGGACCTACAAGGATTGAGTCCAATGGGAGATTCTGTTCTATTCTAGCTCAACGTGTATCTAGTTCAATGACAAAGACAGAATGAAATGAGTTTAAGCTGTACTCATAACTAGACATTTTAGATAAATATCTCAGTGTAGAATTCATATCAAGCCGTTATTGGTGAGGGTAATGCTCAAAACATTTAACATTGTACTTACTTTTTAGAATAAAACATCACAATTGTATACATATTTGTAAGACTTGCTGTATTGATGACAGAAGGGAATACTCTTTTTTTTTGTTCAGTCACTGAATTGTTACTGTACCTAACCTTAAAAAAGCCTTAAAAAAAAACAAAAAAAACAAATACCTGAATATTTTATTCATTCTACTAACTTCCAAAGTGTCAGATACAGTTCTAAAACAAAACAAAAAAAAAAAAGATTTTCATTCTCCTCCCTCCTCACAAGACCTGGTTTTAGACCCTTCAAGGTCAAAGAAAACAACAGGGCTTTTAAAGGATCTTTTCCCTTTTTTTTTTCTTCAAATATTCTTTCATATATTTTAAATTAGTACAATATATCTAATGTGACAAATTATTGCCCTATACCCAAAGTGTCCAGAGTGCACACATTCACCTGCACTTCAAACAAGAAACAGCAGAATTGGAAGCATACTTCCTTATACTTATTTTTGTACCTTTGTATGCCTTTAATAAAATGATAAATGCTTTTTAAGCAGCTAGGACTTCAAAATGCATGGATTATTAAAGACTAATTAAAATATATAAGGATCCAGTCCTACCTACCTTAGATATTTCTGGCTCCACTTGTTGCCTCTTGGGCGTCTCTTTTGATTCAGGTCCTTTTGGAGCACTGCTGTTCTTGGCAGGGGGGGATTCAGCTCCCTCACCTTCAAGTTGCAGATTAATACCTTCAGTGGAGACAGGGTGATCAATACCATTTGGATTCAGATTGCAATGGATAGCTGGGAAAAAAATATGACAAGGAAAACATTGCTTAGGAAAGAAGAATCCAAACATTGCAAACAGTTATCACAAAGTACTGGGGAATGCCATATGGGAACAGAGTTATGTCAAACAACAGCAAAAGATATGTCTGTAGCTTGACACAGATTCAGGGTGAGATATTTGAGGAAGAAAATGAGAGGGAATGTAGCACTATATAAGCCTCTGTGTCACACTATACCCTACTGGCATCACTACAGGGTCTAAGACTCTCAACTTACAGCTTTTACTAGTGTAGGACAATATATTGCCTGTATTTAGCTTTCAGCTGTACCTTTTTCCTCTTTTCTAGGCAAGTAAGTTAAAGTTTTTCTATTACATTTTCTATTAACTGCAACATTCACAGTTCCAAACAATGTGGGTCAAGTAAGCTGTGCACAGCAAGTCAGAAAGTCGGTCTCTGCATAGAGTAATGACTTAGCCAGCTGATTATCTCCCCTTCAGCACCTTGTACTGCTGCAAATCACCACCTACACCATCCTAACAAGCACAAGGGATGCACTTTCTAGGAGCATATAATGAGGTGTGGACTAACGACATGAGGATAAGGAAAGCAGCCAGAGGAAACGAAAAAAAACAAAACAACAAATGAGTGCAAACCATACCATAGAAATGCACTTTTAGAACTACCATGGTAGCTTAATTGTTTTCTGCCTGAAATTTCACAGTTCCAGCACTCGCATAGAGAGCAGCCTTAACAACTTGCTTGGCACATGCAGAGATTTTAAGATGTATAGATCCTAGGGCAACTTCTCCTTCATGCAAGCATCAGATTGCTGTATTTCTGTTCAGTATTTCTGTGCACTGCTCCTAGCACAGCTGGTAATTAATAGCCCAAACTTCCCCTGCAATAGAAGAGCTTTGCTCACATAGAGTTGTGCAATCTTTGATATATCAAATGGAAACCCAAAAAAACAATATAAAGCCAAAATAAAAGCTGCCCTTTCACTCTTGCTTGACTTAGGTGTAAAGGGTGGAGAGCAGGGGAAGGAATGAGAGCTGCCAGCTTTGGCAGCCATGCGTGCGATCATCCCCAGAAGCCTCCCATAGAAAACAGGCTTCAGCAGCCTCAGTATGGGTAAAGGGCCCTTCAGCTACAGCACCTTTTGAATATCCATTACTCAAATTCCAGAGTCTTAACTGAAAGTACTAAATAATAGAAATTCCTTGGTGCAGAATTAAAGGAAACCCAAAGGGTCAAAAATTTGCATTTTTTCTTTGGGCTTTTCAGAAACAGCCACATATTTGTAAACAGTGAAAGATTCATACAGGGACCACAATAACTACACCTGTAAGTTTAAGGATCAAAATATGTCCTACCTTCAAGTCAAGGAAACAGCTTAGGGTTGTACGGTTATGTTGTGGTTGGACTTGATGATCTTTAAGGTCTTTTCCAACCTGAGCAATTCTATGATTCTATAATTCTGTGAAGGGCAATTCATTAACTTCAGTGAGTGGTAGAAAGCAGTAAAGAACTGTAATGTTTTATTACAAATTGCAGCCATTATTTCTAAAAGTGAAAAAAAAAAAATCTGTCACTGACCAATAGAAAACCAGCAAATTATGGTAAAAAATAGAAGGGAACTAAATTCCACTCTTACTGTGAATGACTGTATGGGAACCTAAAAGCATGGAAAGGAAGAGGGATGTGCAGCTGTCATTTGTTCATACCTGCCATCTTTCCCTATCATTCGAGCAGGCCAGGCATTTGCAGTTTCTTCACAGAGTTGTTACAGAGCCCAAGTTTCACACGCCAACTCCAAAGTGCTCTTCCCTAATTCTAGCTAGAGCTCTTTCATTTGAAGTCTCTCTTCCCTTATTCAATCCAGTGCTGAAGGCAAAGCCAAAGCAAGTCTCCTCATTCTGGCCTTGCCTCTCATCGGTGAGGAAGGAGAACAGATGACTGCCCTCAAGTCACTCCTTTCTTCCTACAGCTTTTCCCAGCCACACCACTGAGTCATACCAAAATATCAACACTCAAAACTCAACAACCTTAGTAGAAGCATTTCCTAACTTTTGAGTCCTGTATTTCTAGACATATGCCATACTAACCCCTTCCCAGATTTTGCTTTTATTGTGGCTACAGGACTACAATGGAACTAAACTTGATAACAGCTGCTTGATTTTTCCCTTGCAGAACCTCTTTCTGCAGTGAAGCTAACAGACTTCACTTGCTCTGGCTGCACAGCCCTTGTGGGGAGGTATCACGAACCTGCCCAGCTGCTCCTCAGCAATTTTAAGTTCCCAAGGGAGGTTTCAAGAAGATTCCTTACAATTGGAAGGCTTACAATTACATTACTGTGAGTCTATGGATACCAAAAAATTTCCTCTCTCCTAGACCACACTCACCTGTCATTATTTTTTTCTAGATCACATTTGCTTACCTGAAAGAAAAAGTAATTTCCACAGAAAAGATAGACGTGAGCCATCAAGACAGGTTTTTCCACAGCCCAGTGTACATGGAAGCAGTTCTGTTAGCAGTCAGATTTCAGAGCACAGTTCCCCTCCTTCACCAAAACTGAGAGGTATGCTAACCATCTGTAGAAGAGCAGGGGCTAGAAGCTAGATGAGGAAGACACTTGGTAAGGAATTGCATCCATAAAATAACCACTGTCTTCTGCAAGAATCCTGCCCAGCTGAATAGGAAGACTCTCTCATACATCTTTGGAATGTTAAATACCTCAGCAGCACCCACAAACAGTGTCCATCTGTCAGCCCCCTTTCTCACCACTGAGAAATCACAAAGCACAGCAGGCTTTCACTGCAGCTGGAAGATCACTCCAGCAGCAAGCTTTCTGTGATCTGCTCATCCCTTCCCAGTGGGCTCTGGACAATACACACTGGGGAGGAAGGTGGGATGACAAGGAAAGCCTTCTAGGTTACAGCACTGATTCACTGTACATTACAGGAAACAAATGATCCAGATTTCTGATAACATGGTATCATCACCTGGATGGCTTAAGAAATAAATGAATCAGGCGGCAAGATGCTGCTTGACTCTTAGATTATCATTCTTTCAAGAGTAACAAATGTTAGTGCTGTTACAGCAATGCTTTATATTGTGCTCCTTCAGGATACAGGAGGAAAAAATAAATTGGAGAGGCTGCTGGCAAATATATACACCCCCAATACCTTTTTATTGGAAAGAGCTGATTGTTTAAAAGCATCCCAGGCTGCTTCAGAAAAGATTTTTTTCCTAGCTACTGATATCAGGTTGGGAGAAAATGACAACTTTCTTTTCTTTTGCAGGAGGAGAAGGAAAATGCTCATCTCTTTCTTCCTTTCTTTCCCCTCATTGCAGCCTTACCTCTAAGCCTAGGCTGGCTGCATTCCTTCAGGAAGGCACAGCAGAGCCTCAGCACAGGGAGAGGGTCAACACAAAAGGAACAACTGCATAAGGGAGAATAAGCATCATTCCAGTCAGTTGGCAAAGCTAATATCTCTTTGTCATGAGCCACTGACAGGGGGGCAGCTCAATAGAGCCTTTTCCAGTGTAACCTCCAACTCTCAGCTACACAGAAGTAAAGAAGGGAAGTTGCTTGCATGGTCTTATTTCCTGTTACTGCACGGAAATTCCATATATCCAGCTCTATAGCAAGCAGAGGTGGAACTCTTGTCTCTTTAAATGTGCAGTACAAACCATAATTGTTCTTTCAAGTCTTGTTAAAAGCAGGGAAATAGATCAAGGCTTGGTCAGCAAAAACATGCCCTCTACTTAAATTAGCACCTGGTATAATTTCAGCTAGATAAGACCAGCTCTAAACATCAAGATTGGCTACACAGAGGTACAGGAGGGCTGACAGCTATGAGGCTTGAAATTCTGTAGGACTGAACCTAGCAGCTCTTACAGAGATCTCAATTCACTAACTTTATCACAACTGAACTTCTCCCATCTCAGCTGACTCTTCTTAATTGTAAAGCTCATCTCTTCTGGGAATTAACAGCGTTCATCTGAAAAAAAGGTTCTCTTTAAATAAAGACAAAGGAGTTTCTTGCTAAAATACTTGTCCAGGCTCTTACTTGTCTTCCTCCTGGTCATGGCTAATGCTAGGACATCCCACCTACCGCATTCAGGTCACTTCCCCATGCCACTGCCTTAACAATAACCTCACAGTCTCAGCACTTCCGACAGATTGAACCCACTTCACTATTCCCAGATAACAAAAGTCTACAGAGACTTCTTGCATATCACTATGAGCCTAACACTGTACCAGCAGTATCACCACTTTTTGAAGAACTTCTTCCACTATTCTTCCATACATCGTCCATATGTTTCAGAAATACAATTCATCATCCAGTTTCAAATCACTGAAGTTCTCCTTTCCCCTTATGCCCACCAGTTAGCCCTGTTCTGAAAACCCCATCTAACAGCTAATCAGGTTTCCCAACAATTGTTACGTGTGTGGATTAAAAGCTTTCTGTGGTGGGAACTTATTACTGTTGAGGAGAAAGGCTGGGTGTTCTGTACAGCCCAGCAACAGGCACATGATGAATGGTGTTGGCATACAATGACACAGATCTACAGATAACATTTAGAAAACTGACTATTATTTAAAACAAAGGTACTTAAGTGCTCTTGTAAGCCTAGCTCAATAGTAGAGCTGAATCTACAGGAAAATAGCCTTTTTTCCAATAACTTTGAAGGAAAGACTGCTGAGCTCTGCCAAGTTATGAGAAGCAGAAACTGTGAGATAACGGCAGACTGGGCACCCAAAAATGGGGAAATGACCACATCTGCCCCCATAAAAAACTACGAAAGGAAATGAATAAATCCAACACAGTGTGTTTTCTCACACTCTAGAACACAAACCCAAGCCCTTTCTGTGCAGACAGAGCAGGCAATTTCATTGCCCTACAGAAGCTGCTACATGAGCAGAGCTCTGCACCCACGCAGATCCCTCAGTGCATGTGTACACAGCTTGAAGAGAGCTTGCAGGGCACTGAGAATGCTCTGCTTCCCTAGCTGCCTTCCTCCCATACATGTTTGCATCACAAATGGCAAGCAGCCAAGAAACAGCTTGTCTGAGCACGCTTGATGGTACATGAAAGTCACCAAGAGCCACAGCAAGCTATTGGCATCTGGGGGGAGGCCCTCCCTTTTACTTGAGGATACTCTGTAAACCTCCTCTTGTGAAAGCCTGAAGGCTCTCTTCAAAGGACAGCCTCGATACACCCAGCTTCGTGCAGGGCCAGATGGGAAGTCTCAGTCTCTCCATCTGTGAGCTCCAGGCTTAGATGATCAAATCTCCCATCAGCCGCTGCCCCTGCGTGCTCCACTGCCTTCTGTGTCAGACGTGTCTGAACTACCTGTTTCAGTGGGAATTCTGCTGGCTGCTTAAGATTTTAAGCAGATCAATTAAGACTACATTAAAGCACATTTGGCAAGAGCTCGAGTTACATGCAATAACAATTGCTCTATTCTGAAAAGTGATTGAGTAAAAATAGCATCTTCTTACTCATATGCCGTGTTCTGCGTGCATCACAGTCATGTGCTAGCTTTTTCTCTTTGGAGACAAAAAGCAGGCACAGGAGAGGCCCATCCAACCTCTAAATTCTTAGAAAACTTTCAAACATCAAATACTTACAAACGTGCAAGCTTTCTTTTATGTACTCATGCCACAGGCTTGGCTGCACAATGCTAGGAGGTAAGTCCATACAAACCACCTACCATTCCCATCATCAAATGCCACTACCTTAGAAAGGGACAGAAGTTAGTCCATGCAGATGGAACGAACAGGATACCCAAGTATCACAAAGAGTCACAAAGATTGAACAGGTCTTTCCAGAAGAGAGCATCCAGCAAGACCTGAGGACAGCAGCTCTCACTATACTCAACCTTTCCATTTTCGCTTGGTCCTTCACCAAAAGCAAGAGCTCCAATGCAACCTTCTGCAGTCAGCTCTTCCAGTTAGGCTGCTATATACTTCCAGGTGCTGCATTTCAATGCTATCTGCAAAAACAGCATCCCCAGAGTTTTTGCTTGGTATCAGTCACAGACCACTCTAACTGGGTTGGTCAGCTGCAGAGAGACATTCACATAGAAAACAGATTTCCAGATGGGGACTGATGCTCACATTGACCAAATAAGCCAGAAGGATCCGCGTCTCCTCCCAAACTTCTGGAAGCTAGGATCATCTGCTTCTCAATCAGCTTCTAGTTTTGAGAAACTGTCTAACTTTTACCTATAGGAATTATTTATCCATACATCCAGCTAATGTAAACTAGCACAGTTCCATCAACCCATTACTTTGGACCAGCTGAAGCTGTAATCTAAGTCTCATATAAATCTAACCTGCTACTTATGTTGGTATCTAGTAAATAGTGTAGGCAACCCACTGACAAACTGCCTTCAAGATCTCAGCGTTGCTCTGATCTGCCTAGCTAGTAGCCAGCACATCAGTAGTATCCACACAGAACCAAGAAGCCCAAGACATTCAGGATCTTTTTTCAACTTCAATACAGGGTTCACCAGAAAACTCTTTGAAGGCTGCAGTCCCAAAGGATTTTGTTAAAGTAACATGGGCACCTAGCTATCTGCATCTGTTAGTCAGCAGCAAAAATCAGCATTAAGCAACTACAAATAGGCTGTGCCAGGCCTGAGCTGTGGGGAGTTTTGCAAAGTGCTGCTAATGATGAGTTGCACCAGGAGGTTTGGGTTCAAAGCTCAGACATGGACAGCCAGACAAAGTGTAAAGCAACTGCAACTGTGGAATTACTCCATGGTACCAAGCCAAGTGCCACTACACACCATTCCTTCTCAAACCACATTCCACATGCCCCTGCATTTTTGACAGCTTTCCTACTGGAAACTACCTGTTCATCTTTTATATGGCAACATCCACTTTCCATTTCTTATTCCATAGGTTTTAGCAATGCTGCTAAACAAAGATGTTTCTGTTCCACCTGCTTTTCAGGAGACAGCCTGCATACTGTCACTACACCAGACAGGCCTTGGAGCCTCAGCAATGCAAGCTCTGCCTTTTGTAAGAGCAACAGGATTGTGTGATGAAAAGCAGAGACAACGACTGAGCAGCCAAATTATTTCTGAAGCATTTTCTCATTCTATTTTAATAAATGTACAATTGGTGCAAGCTGCTCTTGAATTCACACTAGCAACAGAGACTCATTGAAAACCAGCCCAGTTCAGTGAATAAGACAGGTCTGTCCCAAATCCAGCAAGGGTACAAAGAAGATAACACTGGCAAAGAAGGGGACTGTTGAGAATGAATTGCCCCAGAGCAAAATGGATCTTAGAGTAAAAATTAAAAAAGAATGCAAGTAACACATACTGCATGTTTACAAAAACATATTTTGAACAACTGACTGCAAAACAAATTAACAATTACTTTCATTCCTTGTTAATAAGAAAACTTATGCCAGCACCTACAAAGTTTATCCTGAAAAGTGAAACAAATCCTCTGGACATCTGGTAGGTCTGCCAGATGCACAGAGTTCCAGTCAAGGGCAGTGTTACAGGAGTGAGAGGCTTAAGTATATTGAACACAAATCAATAAGTAGGTAGAGAGGAAGAGCTACACAAATGCCCTCACTGGAGAAAAAGCATCCACCAGACATCAACTGTCTGTCATCAGTTGACTGGTGAACTCCAGAGGCAATACCATTGTTTGCTGCCTGCTGATGTCTTAACAGTGAACTTGGAGACAAAGTGGATTGAAAACAAATGCTGTAGTTGGGTGAGAAACAAGTCTTCAGTAGTTCCAGTATACCTGGAGAAAACTTGTCTCGTAGCCACCAGATGAGTACCTTCTAAATATTTCTGCTTCACAGATTACTCATCACAGTCCACCACAAACCAGGCCTGTGCAGCCTACTAAGCCCAGCTCAGATGCACGTAAGTCAGTACTACTGCACCAGAGGTGCATCATTCCAGTCACACATCACGTATCTCTGCCTTTGCCCTGCTGCACCTAATGAAAGCCAGTGTCTGCTGAACACATGGAAATTTAGAGGTTGCTCTCAACCGCCTCTAAGTTCTTCAAGGTCATCCCATCCCCTGTACATTTAGTGAAACAGCCTAGAAACATCTTCTTTCCTTCCCCCAGTAAAATCCTTCACCTCCTACTGCTTACTATACCACTGCATCCTACTCCCTCCACTACCACAGCTGGTCCACATAGCAACAAACCATTAGATGAAAGCAGGAAATTATTTTGCCAGAGGGAGATCCAGGAGAAAGCTTCTATTTACACACATTGAAATTCTTCTTTCTTTTCTTTTATGAAACGGCATTATGAAAAGTCTGTTTCTTCCTTTTACTAGATTATCTGCAGAGAAGCAAATCAACTCAACTAAAATCCCCTCCCCCAAAAAGAAAAACACAACAAAACCACAGCAAGCCCACAGAAACAGGGCAGAGGAAAGCAAACGCACAGGGGAGTGGAGATAAATAGTGATGTTAGTGTTTGTCTCAAGAGCTGTCAAGGTTCCATGTTAGATAGAAATGGACAGGACTGCACTAAAGAAAGGCTACAGTCCATGCTGAATATCTTCCTCAAGCCCTATTCCTGTTCAGCCACATATTCCCCGTAAGCATTCTCAATTGTGTAACTGAATGCAGAAGTGACTTCAGTACACACTCAGGCCTGCTGTGCATCTGCTTGCTTCATCCAGGAGCAGCATATATGAGAGCGAACTCTTGCTGCCCAGAGTCATGAATCTGCTCTTCAAAGTCAAGTTTAGTTGGCGGATGGATGATGTCAGTGACAGCAACTCCTTTACCATCCACTTCATAGCCCTTCTGCCTCAGAATGCCTCTGGAGAGAGAATGAGGCCACTGTGTAGAGACAAGGGAACGATATCAGTGGCTCGTGCCATGGGCAGGTAAGGGTAAGATGTATAGAGCTGAACTGCTTCAGGCTCTCCAAAGGTGTTGGACTGGACCATCTTCAGCTCACTCCAGCACTGCAGTAACAACAGCTTCCATCTCTACCTGCTATGGGGAACCAGCATTTTCCAGGATGCCATTTCAACAGCTGCAGCTTAAATCTAGGCCCCACTTCTATTTGCACCCCAGTCCCATTGGCCTGACATAGCAGACAATTCCTCTTATGGTGTAGTATCAATTGTTATGTAGCTTCCTTTTCCCAATATACATCTTACACACTGCCATCTGTTTAGATTCTTGCAGCACAGTGTCCAACTCCCCACCTCCTCTCTGTCCTTCTGGGCTGCCCTGAACCAATCCTCCTCTTGGTTACTGTTCCTGTAGCAAGTTATTCTGAATACACACAAGATGAGCTAGACTTTCTCACAGAAGTGTTCAGGAAGGATCAGACAAAGTCTAGCTCTGTATGCTTAAGGGAATGCTGCAAGAGCAGTGCGTGTGACTTAGTTTTTCTTCCGCAGGTTAGGAATGGCCTAAGGTTGAAGACTGTACCCAAGGTACTGTGTTAGACAGAAAAGTTTGTTGGTTTTTTGTTTTAAATTAATTTTTTTCTTAAAAATCCAATGCCTTCATTGTTCTGCCTTGTGAATTAGTTCCTTTTTCACCTTTCCAAACTATTCATCAGTGTCTAAGGGTTCTCTTCATGGCCATCTCGTTTTCAGGCTAAGGAATCAGACTCTCCCCTCAAAGCACACACCAGATCTCTTACCAGCTGAATGCCCTTTTCTGTACTATTTCCAGTCTTTCTGGGGGTGTGGCAAGCAAAACTGCACAGAGTATTCAAAATAGAAGAACAATATGCAATGATTAAAAAAAAAAAAAACAACAACAACAAAACATGTTTCTTGCTTTGTTTTGAGCTCTTCCTCATATTTCTATTTGCTATTTTGATGAACAACACGGTTACAGAAGACTTCAAGATTACTCAATTTTCTGGCCCTTCTCTCCATCTTTGCCTTTGGCACCTTTCAGAATTACATTCTCTGCGTGCTTTGAGCAAATAATTGAATGATGAGTTGTTCAGCTGTTTATCTTCAAGACCAAATACCTGTATCCAGTCAAAGGCAACAGCTTTCATGAGAAATAACTCCCAATAGGATTGCTCAGACTAACCTCTGAGGATCTCTTTATCACAAAAAGGGGAGTCCTTGCCTCAAAGACCATATCCTTTGAGCAAAAAGAGAGAACAGAAAGGTGGGACAGGGCAGCATCCCTGACCTAGAAACTCAACATGCAGTGCTCTGAGCAGCAGCCCTCTAACACCTCTGCAAGCTAGCTTCATCACTTCAGAAGTCCAATTGGCAAAACAGTAACTCAAAGCTATCTCCAGACAGCTACATTCACACTCACTGGTAAGCCTTGGAAGATGTTTTGAATATAATCCTCTCTGGTGTTATCAGCTGAAAAACCTGCACCAATCTGCAATTCTGACACCACTCAGCTACAGTGCCTTACCTACAGTGCTCCTCACTGCTGCCCTCCTTCCATAACCCTTGTGACCAAGCAGTCCTGCAAAGTCCAAGACAGAGACTCTATACAGCTTGCTTTGGCCTCATACACTGAGGTAACTGAGAAACAACATGACACAACCTCCTTTATTTACCTACCTTACTTGGACATCTCAGGGGAAAAAAAAATACTTAAGAAAAATTCCATTTGATAAGTTCCATTTAAGCAATAAACATGGGATATTACAGTGCTGGCTTTGTCAGTGCTTTCAAGTAATGTGTATCCATCTTCTATTACTAGCCTTCTTTCCTTCTATTCTAGAGAAAGCGAGCTTTCAAAGAACCTTTCCTTCCCTTCACTCATACATCATCATCACTACCACTAAATAAGTTTTATCCTTGTGTTGGGATTCCATTGCATTGAAACAGCCAATTTATGTCAATGAGTGTTCTCCTGAAGCTATGGAGTCTTCAAGACATATTAAAGGCTAAGAACTAACACTCATGAAATTAGTTGACCTGAAAGCACTTCTGAGTTTTCAGGTACACTCTTACACTACAATCAAATCTTATCCAAAGAAAACACAGCTAGGTATACCAAGGCAAAACTATCTTGATTCCTGCCTAATACAGGTTCACTTCTGAAAGCAGGTAGAGGAAAACGACTATAAAACCTGCAATCATATCCACTTACCACTCAGTCTAAATACACCCAGAGACTTCAGCATAAAGCCATTTTCTGTCACCACAATTTAATCTGGGGGTCCCCGATTGCCACAGTGGAATGCACCTCCTGAACTTCAGCTTGCAGTCTCTCCCTATATGATGCCCAAGTAGAGTACCTGCTCAAAATGAGAACTTGCAGTCCAAAACAGACTTCTGGCTTTAGATTGCTACAGTATTCCTCTGGAAAGGGATTGTTAATTCTGTCTTTTTTAAGACAGGTGCAATGAACTGTGATGGAGTTGACTTTTCAAAGGTAGCAACTCAGACAAGAAAGATCTAAGCAGTGGTCCAGTGCAGAGGAGCACTTGGCCACCAAGCCGTATGCATACTGGGGTGAGAGCACAAAAGGAATCCCTGTCTTCTGAAGTTGTGCTGTTTCCCCAGGGGTTGTGCTGGTGTTCCCCAGGGGTCGGTGCTGGGGCCTGTCCTTTTCAATATCTTTATTGATGACCTGGATGAGGGCATTGAGTGCAACCTCAGTAAGTTTGCAGATGACACCAAGATTGCTGGAAGTGTTGATCTGCCTGGGGGTAGCGAGGCCCTACAGAGGGATCTGGACAGGCTGGATAGCTGGGCTGAAGCCAATGGAATGAGGTTTAATAAGACCAAATGCCGGGTCCTACACTTTGGACACAGCAACCCCAAGCAACCCTACAGGCTTGGGGCGGAGTGGCTAGAAGACTGTGTAGAGGAAATGGACCAGGGGGTGTTGGTTGACTCTCGGCTAAACACGAGCCAGCAGTGTGCCAAGAAGGCCAATGGCATCCTGGCTTGTATCAGAAGTAGTGTGACCAGCAGGAGTAGGGAAGTAATTGTTCCCCTGTACTCAGCTCTGGTGAGGCTGCACCTTGAGTACTGTGTCCAGTTCTGGGCCCCTCACTGCAAGAAAGACATTGAGGCCATGGAGCGTGTTCAAAGAAGGGCAACAAAGCTGGAGCACAGGCCTTATGAGGAGCGGCTGAGGGAGCTGGGATTGTTCAGTCTGGAGAAGAGGAGGCACAGGGGAGACGTTATTGCTCTCTATAACTACCTGAAGGGAGGTTGTAGTGAGCTGGGGGTCAGCCTCTTCTCTCGTGTAACTGGTGATAGGACTAGAGGGAATGGTTTCAAGCTGTGCCAGGGAAGATTCAGGCTGGATATTAGGAAATACTACTTCTCTGAAAGGGTGGTCAGGCACTGGAATGGGCTGCCCAGGGAGGTGGTGGAGTCACCGACCCTGGAGGTGTTCAAGGAACGTTTGGATGTTGTGTTGAGGGATATGGTTTAGCGAGAACCATTGGTGATAGGTGGATGGTTGGACTGGATGATCTTATAGGTCTTTTCCAACCTTAGTGATTCTGTGATTCTGAGCTAGATAGAAGGGTTTGGATGCTACAGACCAACAGGAGTGCTGCCAGGTGAAAAAGGGTGAGAGAACTGCTGTGTTCCAGTCTAGAATCTCATAACTGCTGATGCCAACTGACTTCTGGGCTGTGTTAAAAAAGGGGTGGCCAGCAGGGAGAGGGAGGTGATTGTTCCCCTCTACTTGGCTCTTGTGAGGCCCCATCTGGAGTACTGCATCCAGGCCTGGGGCCCCCAGTATAGGAAGGACATGGAGCTCTTGGAGCGGGTTCAGAGGAGGGCCACTAAGATGATCTGAGGGCTGGAGCACCTCTCCTATGAGGAAAGGTTGAGGGAATTGGGACCGTTTAGCTTGGAGAAGAGAAGGCTCCAGGGAGATCTCATTGTGGCCTTCCAGTACTTGAAGGGAGGATATAAACAGGAAGGAGAATGGCTGTTTACAAGGGTGGATAGTGACAGGACAAGGGGGGATGGTTTTAAACTGAGACAGGGGAGGTTTAGGTTAGATATTAGGTGGAAGTTTTTCACACACAGGGTGGTGACACACTGGAACAGGTTGCCCAAGGAGGTTGTGGATGCCCCATCCCTGGAGGCATTCAAGGCCAGGCTGGATGTGGCTCTGGGCAGCCTGGTCTGGTGGTTGGTGACCCTGCACACAGCAGAGGGGTTGAAACTAGCCATTGTGGTCCTTTTCAACCAGGCCATTCTGTGATTCTATGATTATCTGCTGGAGCTGACTAAGTCCCAAAGGCTTTCCACTCAGGTATGTCAAACTGCTAAAATTCAGGACTAGTTGGACAGAAGTTGGTTACAGGCTGCAGATAACTTCAGTCCTGCAGCAGTTAACCTTGACTCCATACCCCAGAACTGTCCCATGTCCTGCAAGTCTCCAGCCTCCTTCAGGATCACCAGGGAGCAAGGCCAGAGTCTGTCATTTTATGTCAGCAAGTCACCACTTCTTATTGAAAAATGTTCTTCGGTAGGCATATCCAGAGTGTCAATAGCACAAGAAGAGCCATAGTACAGTAGAGAATTTATTTTTTCCATCAGCTTTCAGGAGGAGACTAGCAGTAAACACACACCTATACTTTCCAAATCCTATACACAGAAGACATTAGACTGAATTTCACTAAATGTTTACTAGGAAACAATTCTCTAATATAATTAACACTTTTTTTTTTCTTTTGCTCAGGAACCTCAAAGACATCACGGGTCAGAGCTGCAGGAGATGGGAAAGAACTGTGTGGGATTTACCTGCAGGCATACATTATCGGGTGGGTGCTGTCAGGCTCTTGCTTTCCTGTGCAATAAGCATTGAGGGGGAAACTACTGTGTCTTTCTTCCCCTTTACCTCTGCTGCACAAGAGCAAAAAAAAAATAATAATAATAATATTTCTGAGAACACTGTCGCAGGGATCAAAAGCCTTTTTCTACAGGCTCTGACCTAGTTCTTTCATTCTTACTAGAGGGAAGAAAACACTTAAAGGAACATTGTCAAAACTGTTCGGTTTAAAAATAGGCTTACCTTGGCAGTGCTCCCATCTAGATGGGCTCATACTAAGGAGCACAGGTTCCCTCCCCATGCAGACACTGATACATTCATCCACCCAAAGCACTGGTACGCTGCAGCCCAAAGGACCACCCAGTCCACACACTGTCTTCTGAGACAAATACAGTGACCCATATTCAAACTCCATTTTGGCTGAATCTCTTTCAACCCCTGCTCAGGTATGTATATCACGTAACTGCCAAAGAACTCTAGAATCCTCCAGATTCCTATTTCATATCTGCAAATCTACCTCTGTCGACTATCCTGGTAAGAGATCTGTTTTCTTTAAGTAAACTGCTAGATATTTGTTACCATAACCGAACTCCAGTAGTTCATTCTAAGACAGCACTGAAAACAGTCAAATTTGAGGAAGACTTCAACAGGTTATTAACACAAAGTCTGATTCTTTCAAAGATTCTCCTCAAACTAAACATCACAAAGCGTTTTCATTTCAGCCTCATAGGGCATTTCTGAAATGAAAGGGGGAAAAGAAACTGACCCTGAGTTCATGTCTGCAGCTGAGGAATGGGTGTTTTCCCCAGAACAAAAGCAGGGGCAGAGCTGGCCAGACAGCAGATGCTGGCTTCAGCAGGAACTGGAGGTTCCAGGACCTGAGGTTCTCTCATGCCCCAGGAACCTACCTTCTCTGCCAGTTGTGCGCCAGACATGAGTCCATACAAGAAGTGGGTTGGCCCAGCAGTGCAGAAGCCTTGTGGCACTAAAATAAATGAAAACCTGGGAAGCTCAACCAGGAAGGCTATACAACCGTACTTAAGCCAGGTTTTCAGAGTTTTCCTAATTCCCAAGCTTCTACAGCTGATGCACAGAAGGTTATGCCCTCAAGTTCCTAAGCAGCAAAGCAGAAAAACATTTTTTCCCCCCAACCAAAACAAATCAACTGGAAAAAGAAACAAAACAGTTTGTGTTTCCTGACTCTAAGACATTTTGAGTTCAGTAAACTGGCATTTTTCTACAAAACTCTTCAAGTTTAAAGAATTCTACAGCAGCTTGACTTTTCATAGAGCATGATCCACACACTGCAGTGACAGGAGCCATTAGAGACAAGTAATCTCAGCTTCCCTAAGTTCCGCATGTTACCTGCCAAGAGGCACAGTTCATGGAAAGAGCACAGCCCACACCCAGGAGCTCAATACTGTGGAGCACGCATTAAGATAAAAGCATGCTTTTAAGCACCTTCAACAAAGAAGCATGGTCCCAATAGAAACCTAGGGAGAAGAAAAGAACTTAAATTTGCATGAACTACATTCACAGAAAGTAGTTACAGCCACATGGCTACCTGTGCTGAAGAACTAAGTGGACATCTTGCTGTAATAGTGTGAGGGGAACAGAGTTGTACAGCAGTCCGAAGGCAAAATAATTGAGGGATGAAAATCAAAACGAGGGAAAAGCAGCACATACAGACAAAAAGGCATATGCTGAGAGCCCACAGCAGGGATGCATCTTGGAGAGAGGAAATGGGAAGAAGGGGTTAAAGAGGAAACAAATCCCAAATCATCTCAAGAGGAAAGAGAAGCACTGCTTCCCGAAGGTTTAGCAGAGCTTTTCTTCATTAATATTTACAAAGCTTTTAGAGCCTGAGACGGAAGGCACTGCAGATACGAGAGGAATTATTTCAGACCTGAAAAAATCTAGCAAACAGACTGATGAGGACATCAAGTGAATAAAGAAGGATGACATTAGAGAGTGCACTGAAACAAGGGTTGCTACTGGCATGTGAACCATCTGGTGCATGGCAGTCCATTTCACTTACTTACCCACTACCAGGCACGCATGCTCAGTTCACATAGTTAAGTTTTTGCCACGGGATGAGAAACATTTCTACTCCAGATCATTACCTTCTTTCCGTCATTATAGATCATTATAACCAAAAACGCCAATCAATAAAGCACGCTGAGCATAAGGAACCTGCATGTCTTAAAGACAGGCTGAAAATTTAGGATGGACAACTTCAGATGTACACAGACATCTACTGAGATACAGTGGTTTTGTTCACCTTGCTTAGCAACTTGGTTTGCAAGGATGTTACTGCATTCAGCAGGCCCACGTTTCAGCTTGACCCTCATTTGTGCTGCTCACTTCAGTACTTAAAAGACAGCTTCAGCATCCCTGTCATGACGTGGTATGCAGCCTCAGATGGAAGCACCAAACTCAGCTCACCTAAGAAAGGAGCTGAACGAAGGCTGCTTGGAATTGAGCACACCTCACCCCCAAAAAAGGAATGACGGACCCCAAATTATGCACAGGAAGAGCACAGGTGGCTGCTTCTCACACCTAGACCTCTAGAACTGTCCTGCAGTCACGGAAGAAAGAAGATGGGACCTGAAGCCAAGAACTCTCAATGCCTTGAGGGAAACTGTGGGAAGTTCAGAAGCAGACAGCACGTCCCATCCACATCCCACCCTTAACATCCCAAAAGAAGCAGGGCCACGCACCCAACACGCCGCAGGAGCCGGCACCCAAGGGGCGACCCCGGCGGGCAGCACCCCGGCAGGGCACCGCGCCAGGAGCCGGGCACGGCACCGGGCTTCGGGGGGGCCGGGGGGAAGGGGAGGGAAGCGGGGCACGCAGCCTCGGCGCTCCGGGCTCACGGCCTCAGGGCACGGCGGGAGGCGACGAGGGCCGGAGCTGCCGCGGAGAGAGGCGGCGGAGCTCCGCCGGGAGCGGCGGGCCCGGAGGGGAAGTTGCCGGGCTGCAGGCGCCGGGCCGGGCGGAGAGGCGAGGCGAGGCGAGGCGAGGCGAGGCGAGGCGGGCGGCAGAGCGGGGCCGGAGCTCCAGGGCCGCCACCTCGCCCCGCGCCCCGCCGCAGGTGAGCGCCCGGGGGAGGAGACGGGGAGGAACCCCGAGGAGGGACGGCGAGCCGGGGACGCGGAGCCCTTACCTTCCACCGCCATCCTCCCGGCCTCGCATAGTGCGCCGGCCGCCGACACGGCGCTGCCCCGGCCGCCCCCCCGCCCGCGCGCGGGCTCGGCTCATCTGCAGCCGCCGCGATCAACCTGCGGCTCCCGCTGACAGCCGGGCGGGGCCGCTCCGCCCCGCGGCACGCCGGGAAATGTAGTCCGGGGCCTGCCCGCCCGCACGGCGCGGCGGACGCACGGCTCAGGTGCCGCTCGGCCCGAGGGCGAAGAGGCCTTTGAGGCCTTTGAGGGGCGTCGTGCGCCTCCGTCCCGAGCGAGGGCGAGGCACCGGGAGCGCGGTGCTGCTTTGGCCTGGCAGGTGCCCAGTCTGAAGGTGCGAGGTGCTGCCCTGCATCGCGCTGCTCTCCCTACCGTCCCTTCATCCTGTCCCACGCTGACAGGTTGCCCAAAAGCTCAAAAAGTGGGGGAGATTAGCAGCGCGGTAACTGAGCCTTGCACTGCTCAAAGATCTTGCTACCATCTTTGTGGTCTGCCCTGAGATGTTTTGCTGTCTGAAAAACAGCTCTGCATTTCTATCTTGTTTTAGTTTTGAAATATTGAAAATCTTTTGAAGATATTTCTCCCTCAAAAATCCTTCCCCTTCCCCTTCCACTTCCCCTTCCCCTTCCCTCTCTACATGGAAAGAGCCATGGGTGTCCTTCACCCACAAAAGTCATTAATAAAACCAGGAGGACAATAGCCAAGGAACCAAGTGTACAAAGGCATACCATATACAGATAGGACATGACAACATTTTCACATGTTCTTTTGATTTGTTAGCAATGAATGAGCATTATTCAAGGCAGGTTAGTTTTGCGAAACAAAATTCCAAGACATTGCCTTGAAGAACTGGCTTGTTCTTTGCTCTCATATGCAGTTGAACTATTAACCTTTGTGTTGTGTATGAGTCAAGATACACACTGCCTGGAGCAGCAGCCTCGACTTTCACGTATCTGCAAAGTGGTATGCATAGTCACAATGCATTATCAGCAATAATTAAGAGGATATGCAGATTCCCATGCGCAACACAATCACACACCTAATCCCAGCTATGTGTGAAATGGGTTGTTGCTCCTCTACTTTCTGCAGGACAACAGGCTGTTCTTGAGTTTCATAGTGTACAAATATGTTACACACAACCTTCAGCATTTTTTTTTTTTCACTGTACAATGTTTTGTGATTTTGGTGACATTTTTTGTTAAGCTAATGTATTCTATTAATCATTATTTTTTCATTTAATCATGACAATATTTGGAGGGAAGTTAGTGTGATTATCTGGCTAATCAGCGTGGCTTCACTGTTTGACCAACCTAGTGGCCTTCCAGGATGGTGTCACTCATCAGTGGACAAGGGAAGAGCCACTGATATTATCTATCTATCTCAACTTCAGTAAGGCCTTTGGCATAGTACCCCACAACATCCTTCTCTCCAAATTGGAAAGATATGGATTTGATGGGTGGATTGTTCAGTGAACGAAGAGCTGGCTGCAGGATCGAGTCCAGAGAGTGGTGGTCAATGGCTCCATGTCTGGATGGAGATCAGTCATGAGTGATGTTCCCCCAGGGTCAGTGCTGGGACTAACGCTCTTTACTGTCTTCATCAACAACACTGACAGTGGGGTTGAGTGCGTCCTCAGCAAGTTTGCTGGTGACACCAAGCTGAGAGGTGAGGTTGACATACCTGAGGGATGGGATGCCATCCAGAGGGACCTACGCAGGCTTGAGCAGAGGTCACAGGTGCATGTCATAAGGTTCAACAAATCCAAGTGCAAGGTCTTTCACCTAGGTCAAGGCAACCCCTATTACCAATACAAGCTGAGGGATGAAAGCACTGAACACAACTCTGTTGAAAAAGATCTGGGGGTACCTGTTAATAGAAAGCTGGACACGAATCAGCAATGTGCCCTCACAGCCCAGAAAGCCAACTGTATCCTGGGCTGCATCAAAAGAAGTACGGCCAGCAGGGCAAGGGAGGTGATCCTGTCCCTCTGCTCTGCTCTGGTGAGACCTCACCTGAAGAACTGCATCCAGATGTGGAGTCCTCAGTACAGGACAGGCACAGACCTGTAGGAGCATGTTCAGAGGAAGGCCACAAAAATGATCCATGGGATGGAACACCTCTACCACGAGGACAGGCTGAGAGAGCTGGGGCTGTTCAGCCTGGACAAGAGAAAGCTCTGAGGTGACCTGAGAGCAGCCTTTCAGTATCCGAAGGGGAGCTACAGGAAAGAAGGGGACAGAGTCTTTAGCAGGATCTATGAAGATAGAACAAAGAGAAATGGCATCTAGCTCAAAGAGGATAGATTTAGGTTGGATATAAGGAAAAAGACTTTTACAGTGAGGGTGGTCTTTTACGATGAGGTGGAAAAAGTCTTTTTCCAGTGAGGCACTGGAACAAGTTGCCTAGTGATGTGGTGGATGCTCTGTCCCTGGAGTCTTTCAAGACAAGGCTGGATCAGGCCCTGAGCAACCTGATCTAGCTGTGCATTTCCCTGTTCATTGCAGGACAGTCAGACTAGTTGGCCTTTGACGGTCCCTTCCAACTCTAAGGATTCTATGATTCTAACATATATGGGAAGCATTGCTTTCTTGGTTAGAATGAGTTAGAAGCCATACTATGAATAAATCAAGGCTCAGAGTTCAGGTGGTGTGGACTGGGAGAGCTGTAGTCTGCTTCCTTTAGTATGCTGAATTTCTGACTGCATTTCAGCTATGGGCCCTGAGGACATCTCCAGTGAGTACAGCTTTACTAAGCCCTTTAAAAGCCCTGTAATTTTTAATTACAGCTTTGTGCCTGATGAAGAACAGCAAAATTATGGCTATGACTAGACAGCAAATAGGGCATGACAGATGTTGAAAGGTATAGTTTTTGAAACTTAATGTTACATGATAGCTAGTGAAACCTAGTATTTAACAATATCTAAAAGCATCAGAAACATCTACAATTCTGGTCAAGACTAGGCAAATTGTAATTTAATGTATGTCACTCATTAGTGAAAAGAGGCTGTAAATTGATTCAATTAATATACGGTGAAGTACAATCTGTTTTGAGCGTAGCCTTCAAAAACATCAGTGAGAGCTAGCTAACTTTCTAAAAACATCCTACTAAATTATAGAGTAGAAAACGACCAGCTTTCTCAGCTCAGAAAGAGCTTTCTAATCACACTTCCTTGCTTCCCTTTTTACCTTGACTCCCTCCAGACATATTTCTTCTAAACTTTCTCTTAAAAGTATAGGAACCTTCCTTAAAACAGACATAGCAAAAGTCCAAATTTTTCTCTAGGTCTCCAGATGAAATAAGCAAATGCTCCATAGCCATTCACATTATGTCTAGATAGGACTAAAACCAGCTAATGTTAAATGAAAGTGCATTCATCAACATTGCAGCTCTACTTGAAGAAGAGAGCTAATGAAATCATTGAACTTGTATGCATCACTGCCATCCATCATCAGTTTTCCTTTATTTTCCCACTTCATCTTACAGAAAGTACAGTCCTTAAGACTTAAGCATCCCTTTGTGCTGTGAAGTAATTTATGCAAAACAGTCAAATTCTCAGTCATCTTCATCTAATGACCTTGGTAGTGAGGGAGTTCTGCCATATAGGTGTGACTCAAGTGTGATTAACTCTTTTGGGTGCCTGAACACATGCGTACAATTCAACAAAGATCTGAAAATCAAGAACCTCTAGTCAGACACCAAGTACCTCCATCTTTGAGCAGCATCACAGCATCCACTCTGAGTTATCCTGTATTCTTACCAGCATTGGAATCCCTCTGATCTAGCAATGCTGTGAAAAGCAGTGATTTACCTTCCCACCCTCTGCTGCTAACTTTTGACTGGAACAGCCTTTCTTTCTACTTGAAAACTAATGTGGAAAAAGACTGGTGAGTGTTACCTCTATCAGTTACCTTTTGTTATTCACTGTATGGTTGCCCAAATCCTTGTGCTAGCAAGTGGAGTGTAGTTTCTTCTGGTGGCTTGAAGAACCTATGGGCTTTTAGAGGTGCATCATATTATAAATCAATTTAATTTTACCTGTGTCAGGTAAATATCCTCTCAGTCATGTTCTCTTAGAACTCTCTTTCCTCTCTGGGCATTCACAGCTTTCTAATCTTCTTGGCTGAAAGGAGCTATGTCAACATCTACAGCTTTTAAAAAAGACTGTGGCCAACTCAGTTCATTTTGACTGAAGCAGATGAGAGTTTGACTGCATGTACAGGGGGTCAGCAGTGGTGCAAGTGATGAGGAGTTGAGGAGAGTAATGTTTGCATATGGGGGATGTACAGCTGGATGTTCATAAACTTATCTTCCTTTTCAATGAGGCACCCGTTATTACTAATGATCTCGTTGGACTGAGAGTATGATCTCCACAAAGATCTATATAAATCTCTTGTGCCTGTATTTTCAAGAGAAGATACAAAATGGCTTAAGACAAGTAACGATGATAAAACAAACATTCTGGGTAAGAATGACAAAGTACAAAGAGGATTTGTATGCATATATTGAAATCTCCTTCTATCTTCTGAGCTCTATCACTTGCTGTACTTCAGGGCTCAAGAGAAAATCACACATGGGCCATGATTCCTTTTCTTCACTATGCATAAATAGCAGCTGGTGCAAAGAAAGTTCAGAATGTGTCAGGAATGGGAGAAGGTTCCTATACTAGGTGCTTAAGGACTAGAAAACTGTATTGAATCCTTAGCTTTCCCCGTCAGAGAAAAGGCAAAGTAATGCTCCAGTGCTCCAAAGACCAATGCAGAGCTTGGCAGTTTCAGTACTGGAGATGTGAGATGAATGATTGAGACATACTGTTACTTGAAAAAATGCCTGGGTCCCTTTTCCTCATAGAAAAGTAGAACAAACTGCTCTCATGGCTCTCCATTGGGAAATGTAAGTTACTGAGAGATAATGCTTAAGAATTCTTAAGAAAATGAAAGAGCCAGACCTAATAGATATTGTGTATATAGGCAGAGGTAGACATTTCTGTGAAACAGTCTCTTGTAGCTGGGCCATGTGACTGCTCAGCAGTCTGAGTCAATACAGTTGGATATCTTGTTTAAACAACAATGCTTTCTGCTATTATTTGCGGAACTGCAACTTGGTGTGGGCAGAACCAACTCAGTGCTCTCAGTAACCCACAGTCACAGAGGCATGGAAGTGGTGCTGCTGGAAGGCAGCTCTGGAGTTCTAAAAGCCGCTGCTCAGAGCAGGGGCAGCTACAGCAGGCTGCTCTGGATTGTGTCCAATCAGGTTTGAATACCTCCATGGGTGGAGACTTTACATCCTTTCTGGGCAACTTACGTTACTACTGTTCAATCACTCTTCAAGGTTTCTTAAGTGTACTTGGAATTTCCTGTATATCAATTTGTGGCCACTGATAACTCAACAGTAATGCCCCATTGTTGTCTGCTGGGGTTTACCACTGAAGACTGGCTTTTAAATAGACTTTGTGTCACCAATCACAACCCTTTAAGCCCATCATATCAACCAGTTTTCAGTCTAGGTCATCATCTTCTCATCTAGCCTGTACTTCATCAGTTTTTTTCTGAAAAGGTGTTATGGGACACAGTGTTAAAAGCCTTGCCAAATTCAAGATAAATAATACCCACTGCCCTCCCCTTGTCCATTACATTGGTCTTTCAATTGTAGACTATCAGGTTAGTCAGGCATGATTTCCCCTCTGTAAATTGGTTTTGACCATGGATTCCATCCCAAAGGCATTCCCATCCTATCTACAGTTGGAAATGTTTTCTGGTATTCGTTGCTCCATCACCTTTAGAGGGACTGAAGTGACAGGGTCTGGCATGTCATTCTCCAACACACTGATTTTGTGTGCACTGACATTTCTTTTGTGGAGCCTCAATGAGCTCTGGATCAGTAACGCACACATACATTCTTCCTAATAGGCAGCTAGAGACGTTTACAGTTATGCAAAATAGATTTTGAATTCATATTGGTAGCTTTTGGCTCAGGTGGAAATAATATCTGAGGAAACTTTAGGCAGCATTATTATAGCTTTTCTAGATCTCCTCAGAGAAATATATACATGAACCTGTGCAATATGGGACCATGTACCAGTGTACATAGCCCGTCTTGAGCGTAATCTGTGCATGCACATTGGAGTTTACTGAGCATGGTGCAACCAGACTTGTGTTCAGAATATTTCATTGCAAGAGTCACTGTGGCCCAATCACACTTGGGCCAAATTACTGGACAATGACAAAAAAAAGATTAAAATGGGAATTTCGCAATATATGGAAGACTTGCCATGGGGAATGTGGAACACAGAGCTTTGAGCTGACGTTTAAAAACACTAACATTTGTCACCTATGTCAGTGCCAGCAGAATGAAACTATAAGTAATAACCAATATTGCATAGACTTCTTTGCAGTAACATAATCTATGTGTTCTTCTGAAGGTAAGAGCTAAAACAAAAATGACCTCTTTCTTTATAACTCTTTCTTGTGCAGGATTTAGATGGAAGCAGTTGTGTTATTGCAGATAATAATAACTTGATAATGATGAGAGCTGATAACATATTAGCATGATGACCTTTACCTGCTCATGAATGGCTCAGTACAGCATTGAAAAAAATCAAGTAGTTGGTGGTGATTTGTGAGCATTTATTAAGGCAAATCAGATAATTGTGTTTAACATCACAGATGGCTTGTGTTTTCCAAAGTGCTTTTATTTCAGAGCAATAAGGTGACTCAGAAACTCAGTGGGATATTAGGGCCATGAGTTGTATTGCCTCACACCTCACATAGTGAAATTCCCAGCGCAGAGGAGGCGAAGGTCCAATTTAGAAGGATTTTAACACTGTTACTATGCAAATATCAACTGTTGTCAGCAATGCAAAGCATTACAGCCCCATTCCATTTCTTGGGTTACTTTTACTCGTCAGTGTTACACTTTAAGATCATTCATGCAGTGTTACTTTATTTTCCCCTTTGTACTTTGCTTGCTTTTATTACCCAGAGAAGCAAAGAAGCATTCAGTGATCCAATAGAACGTGAAATTGTCCCTGGCATCCAGAAAAGAATGCTTATTTCACATTCTTAAAAGCCTTTTACTGGCTTCTGAGCAAGTTGCTTTGTTTTGCTTTTTAGTAACAAGAGATTTCCACTTGTATTCCAAGCACAAGAATTCAGAGCGGTGCTCCATATGGGCAAACATAATGTCTGCTATTTCTTGGCAGAGGAACAGCAGCATAGGTCTGCTTCCTCTTGGCAGAGAGCAGGAAGGGTAGAATCCATCTTGCTGAACTTTATCAAGCTTCACGAACTCAGTAACGCCACATTTCCTGGAAGTCGTCGAGCAGAGAAAAAGCAGCATTCACAGGACGTGCTTATCATCTTCTGTCCTGACAACAGCTGTAGCCCAGGTGACTTAAATGTGTAATGCAGAGAGGACTGTGTTTATAAAGAGAAATTCTACTCTCACCATCTACTTGCTTTATTTTTCATTTGTCCTACAACAGAACTGCTCACAAACAGCAAGTGGGCACCTGCATCTACAGATCCTTTAAATGAGGGTTATCTCCTAGGAAGTTTTGCCACTATGTGGAACTCAGGAAGACTAGGAGACAGTGAAAACTATTCCTACTTGCAACAGCATCACAATACTATAGTATTTGTGCAAGAAACAGCACTCCAGAAAGAGCATTACCCAGAAAATCTGAAATATATATTTTCTGGAGTTATGACAAAGAAGCAACACTTTCTCTTCCTGACATTTTCTGTAACATATGATGATCGCCAGTGCAGGCTAACACCAGAGCTTACAGCCAGTACAGACCACTAAGCGAGCTGAGGGACCAGAAGTGCTGACAAGAGGCAAGATTGTAAATTACAAATAAACAGTGGGATATAAGCATGTGCAGGTTTATCTATACAAACTCACGGTTTGAGCTGCTTGTGTACTGAGGATACATCAGCTGGAATGAGAAGTAATCAACAGCTCTGTTCAGCTACTCTGCTAATCTAATCACTCAGCACTGCTAATCAAATCACTCCAAAATTGGAGTGGTGTTTCCTTGAGTGCCAGTGCTCACTACAACCAAACTAAACACAACTGAAGTCACAGAATCATAGAATGGCCTGAGTTGAAAAGGACCACAATGATCATCTAGTTTCAACCCCCCTGCTGTGTGCAGGGTCACCAACCACCAGAGCCACATCCAGCCTGGCCTTGAATGCCTCCAGGGATGGGGCATCCACAACCTCCTTGGGCAACCTGTTCCAGGGCTTCACCACCCTCTGGGTGAAAAACTTCCTCCTAATATCTAACCTGAACCTCCACTGTCTCAGTTTGAAACCATCCCCCTTGTCCTATCACTCAAGTAAGTCATTCAGGTATATTAAATTCAAGTAATTGTTGCTGATTGACATGAGCTCTAGAAATGCTAAGTCCTCAATTTCTACTTTCTCATTCTAGAAAAGTAAAGTGAATAGCTATTTTGCATTAGGTTGCTTTGGAAGTACAGGAAGGATCTGGCTGCATGGTTCAGTTGACCCATGGCTCAGGACAACAGCAATCTGTCTTTGCATTGGCTAAAGTGACTGCAGGAGTGCCTTGCTGTCAGGACCAAAGGTAGGTAACCTTACGAAGATGATCAGAGGACTGGAGCACCTCCCCTGTGAAGACAGGCTGAGGGAACTGGGCTTGTTCAGCCTGGAGAAAAAAAGGCTGCGGGGTGACTCACTGCAGCATTTCAATACCTAAAGGGAGCCTACAAACAGGAGGGGAATCAACTCTTTGAAAGGGTAGATAACTGCAGGATGAGGGGAAATGGTTTTAAGTTGAGGGAGGGAAGATTTAGGTTGGATGTCAGGGGGAAGTTCTTTACAGAGAGAGTGGTGAGGTGCTGGAACAGGCTGCCCAGAGAGGTTGTGGATGCCCCATCCCTGGAGGTGTTCAAGGCCAGATTGGATGGGTCCCTGGGCAGCCTGGTGTAGTATTAAATGTGGAGGTTGGTGGCCCTGCATGTGGCAGGGGGGTTGGAGATTTGTGATCCTTGAGGTCCCTTCCAACCCTGGCAATTCTGTGATTCTGTGATTCTGTAGGTAACAGACTGCTGAGAGCATGTAAATAACTAAAAAAATGGCCTGTGATACTTCTCTGCCTAACCTAAGAAGAAAAATACCAATGTGGGGAGCAGCACATAGCTATGCGCACAGCTCAATCACTACAGCTGCATGGGAGGGGATCAGGATATAAGCAGTGCTGGTTGCTAGAAGAGGAAGTGCACCTTTCTACCATTACCCAGCATCAGATGCAACAAGCACAGCTCACAGAGGTTATTCTGAGCTGAAGAAGCCTGCTTCCCTCTGCCCCACTATTAAATGGAGCTGAACATGATCTATCGAGGGACAGAGGTAGAAGGTTTCTTCTGTGCAGGATTAATAGTTAGTCAGATGGAGGAATTTTAGTGAGACAATATGAAGTTCTTTCATTTCCATCTGCAGGACAGTGAAACTTCCCACAACCTCTTGATAGTTTGCTTTCTTATCCAATATTTCAAGGCAACTCCAAAACTCACTCTTTTGTAAAAATGTTCCAGCATCAGTTTCAGCTGTCTAACCACAAGTATCTGGTGCCTCTTGAGATGCTCAGAGGTTTCCCTTGGGCTCATAACTGCTGCTCCAGAAAGCTGATGGTTTCCTAGAGCCCTGTGTTTTAATTGCCAGCCCCATCAGATACTAGATCAGATTGCCCAGGGCTCCATCCAACCTGGCCTTAAACACCTCCAGGGAGGATGTCCTACTGCATCTCAGGTATCACAAAAGGCCAGCATTTAAGTAATTGCTGAATGCAGTACTTGCTTAAATAACGCACATCCATCAACATTTGGGTGCCTCTATCTCTGAACCTTGTTTCCTATAGGAACTGAGTTGAGCACAGCTACTGATGCTCAGTGACATCTCTGGCAGCCCTCGTGGTGGATGTTCCCATCACAGGCTGGCTTCCTTCAGAGTAGCAGGAGCTCCCATGACTGTCCCCTTGGGCCCTGGGACAAAGGCTCCTCTCAGCAGTTGTGTATTTCCCGTTTGTTGTCTCAGCTGCATGGAAAGGCCTGCCAGGAATAACAGAGCCCAGGGACTGGCTCAGCCCACTTCTCCTCGACCTGCTGTGGGAGGTTCTGCCTTCTCGCCAGTCTGCGCCACTGGCTGGCTGTAGCTGTGCTCATCCTCAGTGCCAAAGCCTTGGGATGCATTCAGCAGGGCTGTGCACTGCCAGAACCTGCTGGAGATCCTGGTGACTGTGGGCATGGCTTTGACCCACCCTGATTAAAGCACTAGGAGACAAGACAGAAGTGAACAGAGGTCAGTTATGGGATTGCTCCTTGTTCAGCCCACTCAGCTCAAGGAACTGTAGCTTGAGCTGGTGGCATCACTGGTATGACTGCTGAGTGCAGTAAGCAACCATGCCCTGGGCCTTTCATAGCATCATTTTTCCAAGACAATAGGAAAATGTATTCTTTCACTGTTGTCTTGCATATAAGAAAGTTGTGTGTTCTTCTAAGTTCCTACTGCAGTTTATTTTTGAGAATATAAGTTGTAATGAGTTCATTATTTTTAATACACAGGAAGAAAACAAAGCATGATCTTCTAGTTACGCTTTTATTTTTCCATTTCTATTCTCTTTTCTCTATGAGTTTGAACACAGCTGTTTTGCAAGCCAGTAGGATCAGAAATCTCAGTTATGTGACAGAATACAGATTCCAAATATGACTTTTTCACCCTTTTCCCAAACAGCAGTGAAAAGAAAGATTTTGTAATACACAATGGCCTTGTAAGGGTTTTAATGCTTCTTTTTCCTCTCTACTGCTCAAAAGATTTTTTCAAAGAGTTTTTTTTTCTAATTGAGTCTGGAATCCATCCACTTTTAATGAGAACTTACTGACACTTAATTGCCATCTGCTTCCTTCAGTTTCTCTCTTAAGACTGCTGCATTTTTCCTTTGTGCTCTAACAGCTCCACTGCTGCTAGTGCTCTGAGTGAATTCTTATGTCTTCTGAGTGTAAGTTCTTAGTCCTTTATTCTGTACTTCGCCTCTGCCTAATGGAGAGCTAGCCTTTAGAGCTGGATACACATTAGTTGCAGAATTTAGATGCAAGCTGCCTACCTACCACAGCACTGAGGTCGCTTGCCAGTGTATTTTACAATTCTACCTTTTCTTATCTAATATCACTATAACAAAAATACAAAGCAGTACATGACAGTATTTTATAAGAAAAGTCATACAAATCTCACAGACAAGAAAATACTTGATACCTTCCAGAAAATCGAGTTTAGCCTTTTGCTGATAGCCTGCACAAGGATGTGCCTTTAATTAAAGCCTCCAGATCAGTTCTCAGTACTGCTTTGTGGTGGCCTACTGGCCAGTGGTGAATTCAGCCCCTGTCAGAAGCAAGGAGTCTGACTGACTGAGGGCTGAATGGGCCTTTCAGCAGTGTTTGGCAACACATATCTTTACATGACTCTTACTGTTATGCCATTAAGGACTTCATAGAGAATCACAAGTGAAGATTTTCCCACTTTCCTTCTGTTAAGAGGTTATTTCAAAATTCTGCTAACATTTTAAGGTTCTCTGGTTTGCCTGAAGGTAAGCTGCCACAGATGTCCCTACTTTTCTCCCAAAGGAAGTTGTCCTCAATTCTATGGTAGCAAATGGTATTTCTTGTGCTGATATTGATTCTCTCAAGTTTTCTTCTTGGCTGAAAACAGATGAAAGAAACATGAGCTATAGTAGCAGGTGCAACTTGAGACATAAGTGCAATTTCTGGCCATTTTCCTCCATCAGGAGAAGAGCACAGCAGCACATAAGTGGTGTGTGAGCTGATGGGTCCGTCCTTCAGCTCTGCTGTGCCAAACCATGTCATCAGGCTGAGAAGATAGCTTATTGATCACTGTTATCTTTAGATTTCTGTAGATTTATGTCAGTAAGATCTGAATTTATGCATGTAAGTTCAAACAATCTGGCTGCCTATTAGGCATTTTATCTTTTCCCATTTGAATACTTTCATTGTTCACAACCCTTTGGTAGCAAAATAATCTGTATGCTGTTTGCATCTATGGTTTAAAGGGTAGATTTTCTACTCATGTACAAAAATGTTTCAACAGTGAAATACTTTCTCTTGGTTTTATTAAGTATTCTTGCCTCAAATGTAGTGGCCTTACTATTATGCCAAAGGGCTTAGGCAAGCACAGCTCTAACTTCATAGTCTGAGGCATCAGGAATCAAAGCTGCAACAGCACAACATGAAGTAAGGCAGGTGTTGGGCAGTCTATGATCAAGAATTTCACTGTTTAAGAGCAGGTTTCTGCAAGGTGTGCCCAGGGCAGGCATGAGATTCTCTGAAGTGATGCTTATCTACACCTCAAGGAGAGACAAGGATAAAGTTTCTTTAACAACTTGCAAGCAATAAATGTATGAAACAAACACTGTCATTTTTCTAGCAGTGCTAAACTTTTGATACCTGGGAGCTATTTCTTTGTTATATCAAGGTTAGATTCCAGTCCTGCTGAAAAACTTATGTTCCCAAGAAAAAGATGACTCAATATGAAGTAATACCTGGTAAAGTTCAGCTTCTGTCTTGCTGAGTTGATGCAATATGATGCGATGAGCCTCTATTGTTTGTGCTTCTGTATTCTTTCTGAATAAAATACAGTAGTAAAATGAAAATAAACTAAAATAATTGAATAAATAAAATATCATCCAAGTAACACTGGATTTTGGACTAATTGTTGAGAAACATGGACAACGTTTCTGAGAAGATTGCCCCAAAGGGGCAATCAATGTGATTCCAAATGCAATCATTTGGAATCACAAGATTCCAAATCTTGTCTACGGACAAAGAGGAAACACACCTTATATGTAAAGACTCGAATGTATCATTTTTATGATTGAAATCTTAATAGATTAATCCAAGAATCATTAGTGGTCCAGATGAGAGCATTACAGAAAAAAAAGAAGAATGAAAGCATATTGAGTGCCTTATGCAGAAAAATTGTCAATGGTAACAATACCACAGATATTAAATTGTTATTTAGACATTTTCCAGTCCCTACTCCTTCCCCTAAAATTATGCTCACTTTTCCACTAGTCCTCTGTGCCCTCAGATCCCTTCACTGCACAGCACATGCAGTGACTGCTTAAGGCAGAGTCCAGGCTCATTTATTATGAAAGTCACTGGTATGACAGAAGAGTGTCATACCAGTGACTTTCATAATAAATGAGCCTGGACTCTGCACATCATTAACATTTGATGGTACTGAAGCCCACACTCATAGTCAAACCTACATGCAAACAATCACTGTCAGGTGGCTGTCAGCAGATGCTGTAACAACAGAAATGCAGCACGATGTTTATCATGAGCAAAAGAGGATGGAGTCTTCCTTGCATTTCAACTGAGCGCATAAGAAAAGTGGGTCTTTTTCTCTGATGAAAGACTTACCAATTGTTAGAATGTACTTTTCATTCAGGAATTCAAGTTTTTCACAAACTCTGGAGAACATTTCAGTTGGATTTAAGATTTGCAGCAGTGCTCTTTTGCATCTTGAGTGAAAGTAAATCTTTCAAGAGCTTGTTCAAGATGTATAAATTCACCAGTATAACATGGCTATAGTAATTGTGAGACAGAAAGCATTTGACACCAAGAAATTGAGGGGAGGGCAGCTGGGAGAAAACAGTCCTACTTCTCTGCCCAGGAGTTATCTTGCTGTAGATTTTAGTTGTGGCCAATGGCAGCTATTAGAAAACTGCAGCAAAACATGAGGTAGGATAGGCTTTGATCCTCTTGCAAGGGGAAACATGGCCTTGGGCCCCCTCCTCTGATTGTCCCTGCTTGATGGACCCAGAGGTTCCTGCCAATTTAAACTATTTTGTGGGTCTATGATTTCTGTGATGGAACATCCTTTCACCTTGCTTCTGAGAGGAAGAAGGAGAAGGAGAAAAGGACACATTTCTATACATTTCCTTGAATATTTATATAGGAGAATGAATCAAATGCTTACCTATATTGCTTAGTGAAGAAATAGCAAAGGTCAAAAAATGCACATTGGGCTGCAGAATTTGATAGCAGGTATGATTGACTGGACAAGATTGACAAAGGAACAGGAAATATAAATCCACTCTTTGACCTCTGGAATTCATTTTGATAGAGTCTATATTTATGTTTACCACTGGACTGTCTCCAGTCCCTTGATAAACTGTTATCCAGAAGCTGTATGGCATCACTCTGCATCAATACATGGTATTTTTAGCATGTTTGGATACACTTCACTGTTTCAGTTATGCACCAAAAATCTAAGCATGTTGGCCTTATCTAGAAATGACAGAATTGCTTTTTCTGTTTTGTTTTTTAAAGACAGCCATCTGTCTATCTCAAGCCTGTTCAGGTTTCCCACAGGCAAAGTATTTTTAACTATTTCAATTATGGTTATATCAACTGTTCTGTAATTATTGCCCTGTAGCTTTTCCCTGCTGTTTCAACATCCCTTTTTTCTAGTCTCTTTTTAGAGGAATCATGATCTCATTCATGTCACTCCAAGGAAGAATATTCCATATATGGTTGAGGAGCAAACCCAGGTGTTTGTAAAACTGCTTTTTCAAGTGGTGCTTCTACCTACTGTCTGAATATCCTGCCCAAGTAAAAGGCATGAACACATTTCTTCTTCAGTAGACTACCTCCTTTGTTATAACTCAGAGAAAACCATCTGTTTTGGATTCACAATCCATGTGAATCTAGTTAATTCACTCTCGTTTTCCCTGAGCATTTAAATTAAGAAAATAAAGATAAGTGAGATGAGATAACCTGCTGCTGATAGCCTTGGTGCCCCATAATAAGATACTCTCTGTTAGGTGAGTAACCTGAGGATTTTATTTAGTGCTTGTCATTTCTTAGGTCTATTCTTCTTTGTGTTCTACACAGTGTTTTCCACAGTTGTTTAATAAGTGCATTTAATACCATATAATTGTACTCTGAAGTCACATGTGATGAAGTCTTCTATCTCTCCCTTTGCAAATGCTATGTTTTTCTACCTAGACCATATAAATCTGACGACAGAAAGTAATCTAACACAATCTAGCATCTAATTTCCATTCTTCTTTCACTCAAAGTAATGCACACAGTTATTCAAGATAACACAGTTTTCAGGAAGACTAATATCTCTTTCTCTAGTTCTGAATAAAAATTGCAGTGGGAATACTCTGTGGCAACATTTGTAATGAGAAGTGAATTTTTGGAGTAGAAATAATTTTAATTACGTTTGCCTTTCTCCAGAGATTCAGGTTGTCCTGTCTTTGAAATAATCTAATATATTTTGCACCATAGGGCTCTGAATATATTTCAGTATATTATTAAGACCGTTATTTCTTTTAATACTGCAGTAACTATAAGCTGGGCTGGCCCATTGCCTGCAGAAGCTAATAAGATACAGAACCAGGCAAATATTGCAAAGTTGCTTTCACAGACTCCTGTAAATCTCCCCCTTTAGGTTTATGGATTTACGTGAGCATAGGATTGACAGAGCATAAGACCTCGTGGTGATGAAAGGAATATAAGATTCAGAGAAGCTCCATGCTCCTGAATTCTCCAGCTAAAAATGCAAGGACTGCTAAGGAACCAGCTCACCACCTTCTACTGTGAGTAGAACTGTACTATAGAGCAAGTTCTTGTAAGACCATTCAAAACCAAACATTCATTTACTGGAAGAAATATTTATGAGTATAAAATATTACAGGAGGGCAAAGATACTGAATTTTGTCCAGCTGGTTGATCCTGAAATATTGCCAAAATATATTAGCTATTTCTAAGATAAGTAGGACTGGGACATCTGTCCCTTCAGTTGTCCACCTCAATAATAATTCTCTGAGCACTGTGACCAGCTTTTTTAACCTTTCTAGTACTGTTTCTCTCATTAATCATACCATCGAGTATCTGCAAGGATATAGCCCACAGTAGTAATTAAAGCTGTGAAACAGCTTGGCATGCAACTATCCTAACTGGTACCCATCTCATAGCACCTGTCTGGCATATGACTGTGGGGTTCACACTAAGAGCATTGATAATTATAAGCTTGGGGACAGAGAACAACTGGAGTCAATCCAAAAATACAGAATGGAAAGTGTCACAAGTACTTCTATAATACCTTCTTAAAATGCACAATTATAATTTCTTGCTATTCTTTATGTATCTTCATAGCATAAAAAAGTTGAAGTCCATCCATCAAGAAAAATCTTTTGTATTAAAATATAATTAGCTTTTCAGGATACAAAAGCATGATAGCACGAGGCTTTTTTTTCTCCTCCATGTTCTGGTAGGAGTGTGTTCAAATGCAGTATTTGAGCTTCCTTCTTTCTCATATCCGATTTTTCTGAGATCAGGAGCTACTACAGCTTTAGGGTGTATTCTTTAATAGCATTCCTACAGTCTTCAGTGCTTCTACACAGTTATGTTTCTCCTAAAAAGAACCCATCCAGTCTTATTATTAGTCTTTCTCATCCCCCAAAACATGTACCAAAGATATCTATACATTTACTTGTGCTGTCTATAGAAGTAAATGGGACTCTTTCTAAGGTAGATGACCATATGCAGTTATTACATGATGCCTCTGATGCCTTTGGCAGTTATCTGAGGAATCAAGAGTGTGGATCCTCCCTCATTAGCTGCTTGGGCTTTGTGGGATCTGTTCTCAGCTTAGGACAAGTATTGAATGTCTTTCTTACAATGTCTTTTAGAAGCTCTAATTGTCAAATGGCTCTTGAACAATTATGTAAAAAGAAAAGGTATTTCAGGAACACAACTGGAGCAATTTCTGAGATGACAGCCAACCCACCCACCCGTTCCCCTTGCTTCTGACTGAACATCAGTATGACAGAAATGGGGGACAAAGAAACAAAGAATTATAAAGACTGAGAGGGGTTGCTCAGTTCTGTTACCTCCAAATGGAGAAACTATGCAACAGCTTTGAAATTGTGAAGAATCATAGAAATACAAATATGCTGAATTGGAAGGTACCCACAAAGATCACTGAGTCCAACTCCTGGCTCCACACAGGACCATCCAAAATTCACATTCAGTGTTGGAGGGCATTGTCCAAAAGCTCTTTCAACTCCAGCAGCTCGGGGCCATGCCCACTGCATTGTTCTACCATGAGGATGGGATCAGGATATAACTATCAATCACTCATGAACATAATGACACCAGAACCACCGGTATCTTATTCTTATATTCTCTTAGGTTGGGCAACCTCCAAAGTTTTGTAAAAATATGAAATGTTCTCCTTTCTCACTGATTCCACCTCAGAAGTTAAATTATATTTTTCAGGGAAACAAACAATTTCCTTACTCCTACTAAGAATAATTCTCAAATATAGTATAAAACTAAATATATATAGCATCATTTATATCATACAAAAATACAATATGAATATGATACAAACAAACAGCATTTCATCATTTGTAGCTTCTTGGAGATCCCAAAATACCAACTACCAAAGACTGGTATCACTAGTTTTATTTTCCACCCTGAGGCATTTTTGTTTGACAAACTTCAGTTCCCTGAACTTACAAAGTTCCATCTTAAAATAAGCTCAGAATCTGAATTTCATGACTTTTTTGGGGGAAAAAATATTCCTGTTTTTTTCTAAAGCTCTAATCTAATAAATACTCATTATAAGTTATAATACTCATTTATAAGTTTTGATCTTTGGTCACTATTACCATTTCACCGAAGCGGTTCTTTTCCATTTTTTAAAATTGTACCTGAATATAAGGAACTGTAAATCCCATCTGAATCTTCATAAACTACGATCCTTTCATTTTCTTCACAAAACTGATATTCCATTTCCCAAAGTTTTCTGTATTCTTATTCCAGTCTGTGTTCATTATTTTCTTGAACATATTCGAGCAGAACAAAACGTGATGTTACAAAGTATTTTAGTATCGTGTGCAAACTGTTGTTCTTGTGATTACCCTCTACTTTCTTGATGTTGATTATATTCTCAGCTTCATGACAAATTTCATTAGGAAATAATTTGGTTCTACCTCCTTTGCCACTTAGTATATTAGCAGCAAAGTCCCCAGTACTAATCATTGAGGCTGTAACATCTGGCTTCCTAGCAACACTTTTAAATATGACATAGGGCAGATTTTCCCTTTAACAGCTCTTTATCCACTTCACATTAATTCCTAATATCTTCAACTTAAATAAAATTTTCCTATAAAGTACTGTAACAAATGCTCAGCTATAATCAATTAAAGTTATATCTGCTCCATTACCTTTGTGCAGGAACTCATGAATTTCTGAAAAAAATGTATTAGATTAGTCTGACATGATCTCTGTTTGATAACCGTACTGCAATTTAGTCTGCTTTCTACTACCTCCCTGCTTCTGCTTATGTATTCCTTCAAAACCTGTTATGCAGTTTTCAGAAGCTCAAAGTCAAGTTGGCTTCCTCTTCCTCTGAAGATAGGTCCTGCATTTGTAAATTTCCAGATAACATTAACAGTTTCCTCAGAGCTGTTCCTGCAGGACCTGCCCAGGTCCCTCTGGATGACATCCACTCCTTCTATTGTATCAGCTGCACTACTCAGCTGAGTGTCACCAGCAAATTTGCTGAGGATGCATTTGATCCCACTGTCTATGTCATTGATAAAGATGGTGAAGAGCTCTGGTCCCAAGCTGTGTCCCTGAGAAGACACAGCTTGTGACCAACCTTCACCTGGACGCATTGGCCGCAACCTTCTGGCTGTGGCCATCCAAACAATTCCTTATCCACCAAATAGTTCACATTTTATATCCATGTATCTCCAATTTAGAGAAGAGGATGTGGTGAGGGAATGCTGTTATTCTAGCACAATTACAAATTGCAATTTAATTAAGAAATCAACGTGTCCATCGTTACTGTTATTTTTTCTGCAAAAACTTTTCATGTACTGAAACAAAGTCTAGATCACTATTCCTTTCTGCTAGTAGTTTCCAATCAATTAATGTTGGGAAGTTCAAGAATTACATAATAATATAAAATTTTCACTATTGCTTATTTCTCTTGTTGTTTCATATGACTAAATTGCTCTCAAAAGCTGAATTTTTATTAGGAGTCTCTTATATTATACTTGAAGTGGCTCCTTTACAACAGTTATTTTCCCTAAGACATTCTTGTTTAACCATAGTATTGTACCCTTATTTCGTTACAGTTGAAATTTACTAACTTTACAGAGCTCTCCTGCTCATCTCTTTTAGACTGTCATATCTACATTGTCAGTCTCTAATTTTAAGTACTTCAATACTATTTAGTAGCATAAACGACAAAAGGAGATCAAGCACTGATTGCTTATTAAGAAGTCCTCATTTTCTCAGGCTTTAATATAGATATTTCTTTCTGTCTGGCATAAAATGCCATAATCTAAGGGTTTCTTTACTTTAAGATATCATGCATTTTCTTTCAGAATTTCCAGAGATGTTCTGTAAACTGTAATTATGTGTTCTCACTTTTTTTTTTTTTAATATATTTTTAAGGTCTGTAACTGTCCCCTGTAACAAATGGTTTCATATGGAGTAGTCATTTCAATTCATATTCAAGCAGCTCTAAGCAAATCTGAGGATGACCTTTATCTTTAGCTTTTATGATACTGAGTACTGACCTACCAGTAACTGTCCTGAACCCTTCTCATTATTATCTGCATGTTGATGGCAAATTCTTATGCAGTAAAAGCATTTAGCCCTGTTCTCACGTTGCATGACCTTAGGTAATGAAGTTTTCTAAGGAAAATTGTGATTTAAGCACCCAACAAAGTGAACAGTACATAACTGTGCACCACATCCACTCACCCAGCAGCACAACACCTTACACTTCCCGGCATTTCAACTACCTTCCAGGATTTTGTTCCTCAAGGGGAAAGGGAAGGACAATATTTATCTCTGGAAGCACAAGAATTGCACACAGGTTGGAACTGCTTATCTCCAGATGAGCTTTAGCCTAATTGTATCATCCAGAATGACTAGAATTACTAAAGATGACTCATGATATGGACACTTGCAACTTTACTGTATTCCTACAACGGTATCAATATCGATCCTTCATTCATCTAAAGCATTTTTTTTCATATAATTAGAGCTCAACAAAACAAATATTTCTCTTCAATTGAAAATGGTGACTCTGTAGAAAGAAAAAAAGAAAGGAATAGAGTAAATGTTTTTGGCCAAGAATCAATTTTCAACTCCAGATTCTTTAAGAAAACAAAACAAAATAAAATGAGAATAATTACAGTCATCCAAGAAGCTGTATCCTAGATATTCTCTCTCTGATGCTTCCCTGTGAACCAGGCTTGTTGGTTAAACTGTTTGCTCTCTGGCACTGGTCTTCCTGCTGGAGCTTGAGTAACAAACCAAAACTTTTTCAGTCCTTGGAGATTAGGATGCTGGAGTGTGTGTGGGGAGGTGTAGGGTGAATTTTAAGTTATTCTATTGTTAGTTTGTTCATTATTTTTCAGCTACATATTGGTATTACTGGAGATTATTTTGTCTACGAGTGGAGCAAGATTGAGATTACTTTATTAAATAGCATTACTGGATGTCCACAAGAATCCTGTGTTGTCTATCTTTGTCACCCAAAAAATAATACCTATTTTCTCTGGCTATGAATACTACAAGTCAAAACTAATCTTCAATCCTCTTTGCTTTCCCCCCTCCTCCCCAATATATTTTGCTGCACTATATTATTTAATATAGTCTTGCAGGCATTGTTAATGTTTCCTTGGTGCTTTCCATTAATCCCACAGTAGTAGAATTTTGTTCCTTTCATTCGTAATTTTTTCTTCTTTTCTGTGGAGCTATGTGAGCTGTCTGCATTGCAAATCGTCATTTTTAAATTATTCATCTTCTCCTGCAAGAAATGATTTTTGGAAATAATGCTCTAGTGTCTGAGTTTCAAAAAGATTTTCTGAGCTTTCTCCTCCAGAATTCTCCAACATGTCATCCACAATCCAAAGCGTCTCAAAAAGTTGGAAGGTTATTAACTTCCTATTCATTAACTGTAGTATCTCTGTGGCCAATGGAGTCAACAACACAAGCCTGGCTTTTGGTGTACAGGTTCTTGTACAATAAAGCCTGCATGAAAAGTGGCATGTAACCATCCCTGAAGCTACATGTTGCTTTCATTAACTGCACTTGTCGGAGTCAGATCACTCTGTGCCTTTGCAGTGTGCACACCCTCTGATGTATTCATGAGCCTCATTCCAGCCTTAGGGTTTGGCAATTATAGGAAACAGGAAACTATGCTAGCATTTCTGTATGGCTTTAAGAGGCCTTAAAAATTAGCCTCTGTTTTATATGCCTTTAAAAAAAGCTCATCTTTAATAGCAGTTGTATGACTGTAATCAAGATTCCATTAATGTTACCCCAAATTAACATGTCCCACCAAAGAAGTTTCAAAAAAACTAGTGGAAAGTCTAAAGAAAAACAAACAAACAAAACTCTTTCCTTTGAGAAAATAAGCAAGTGACAATATCTCATGTTGCTATTACTACTGAGCCAGCCAGCTATTGACAGTCACAAAGTGGAAGCAGGGTACAGTTTTCATAGGCACCATGAAAGGAGATCTGAGCATGTCCATCCATCTGCCTGTGTCTTAATGCATGATCTAACCCTGTCAGAGCTGAATGACACTTTTTGACAAGCAGGAATAGGAGAGAAAGTAGTAATGGCTTATCAGAATAATTAAGAAAATTGCATAGGTGGAACAAGGGCCTCAGAGCAAAATGATCCATCACTGTATGACTCCTGCAATTGCCAACACTACTCATTTATTAAAGGTGTGGCACTTCTGTTACAGACAGTGAAGCTCTTGCCAGCTGTGTCCATTTCAGGCAAATCCCCACTAAATTCCTGAATTCTCATATTGCTCTGCTAATGAGGATCCTGTGTGTTTCTACATCGGGGTCCCTAATTAATAAAACACTTAAACCACCTAGAACAAATTATCCTAGAGAGAAAGGAGGATGTAATCAAGGACAAAAAGTCCAATCATTTCAGTTACCTTTTATTCAATTGTTAATAGAAAGCAGAATACAAATGGAATGACATTTTGCTTTAATTAAGAAAAATGAAAATAATTATGCATTCTATTTCCAGTTGGGACACCTTGTTGAAAGCTTAAAGTACAATTAAATTGAGGTTAGACAATATCAGAAGAGATTCTTGGCATCTGTTCTAAACAGAAGACAGCTGTTTATAATAACTATCATCTCTTATTACTTAATTTACAATTTTTCCATTCTGCATTTGTACAGTTCTTTTTTTTTTCTGACTTCAATTTTTACTTATTTATCCTATTTTTAATTCTAGGTTAGCATCCATATAGTTTTATCTTCTTTTCCTCCTTCATTTTCCCTTGTTTTCCACAGGCTCTTTTCCTTCTTTGCCTCTCCACCTCTCTTTTTGCCTATCTCAATTGTGCCTGTGGAAGATCACCAGGAAGACTTTATGAATAATCAGATTTGATTCTCATTAAAATATTTGCATGCAGTGTTAGGTGATGCTGGATGACTGTCGTATTCCTTTGTAGATGGCCTTTGGAAGCAATGCAAAGGAGCTGACCTTGGCCTTGCTCCCAGGATGGTAATGATTAGATATGCTTATGTATTGCCCTAAAATAATGAAAAATAAGTGTGCTGGACTTTATTCTCACTCACTATTCAGTAGCTGTTTGGGAATAGTTTATTCTTGAGATGAAAAAATGCAGTTTACAGCTTGCATTCTATGTACTTAATGAGACAATTATTCCTGAAATCTGAGCTATTCAGGTAATGTGGCACAGAAAGACTGCTTTGGAATCAACAAGTTTGTTTAACCTGAGAGGCTCAGTTATGCTGCAGTTTGCTTGCATGCACCTTCCATTGGTAAAAAATGAGGTCTCAAAAATTTGCCCCGAAAAGTGATTCAAACCAGGCTTCCCAAAACTGTCTACAAAATATTTGGGCTTACAGAATCCGTTGCTCTTCTTTGAATGTTAACTGTGCAAGTAATATTATGTTAAGGAGGGACAAGAGAAGAGAGGTGGGTCTTTATTTTCAACTGGTGAAGCAAGAACTGCTGTCTACCAAAGGAGGGTGGGATCCAAGAGACAAAATTCATGCTGTAGGCAGAGATGGTTCAGTGTTTTCCAAAGTATTGTAGTGTAGTATGTATATTTAACACATTATTTTTAGTTTACAAATGTTTGTTGACAAGAGTGACAAATAAAATGTGCATATGGGAGCGAGGAGCAGGAATGAAATATTCTGTTTGCACTTGATATAGTCTTTTAATCCAAACAAACACACACCTGCAAATTCTTCCCAAGTCAGCCAGCTGAAGCTGAAGATGACTCACATTGTGCTTGGCTGGATTTCTAAGGTATGTCTGTGTTGACATGGATTTTTGTGCAATGTCATGGGAAGTTGAGTGACAGTGAGAAGCAATGTTGCAATGCAGCCGTTTTGTGCAACAACATTCTTCTTCCAAGAAACTGCAAAATATCTCCCATTAGAGTTATTTTTGAAAAAGGATACACGCAGTTCAACACTGGCTGAGAAGAAGAGAGAACTTCAACACTGCTGCAGATCCAGATGCAAAGTTTACTGCATTGACTAACCCACTCAAGGTCTCTTCAGTAATTCCATGGGTGAATTTCTGGGGGGGTAATCCTCACTCAGGAAATGTTCCTGATGAGATCAGCACAGTGTTCAACTATAAATCATGCGTTCAACCATAAATTATGTGTTAATAGTATCCAGTAATGTCTATTAACCTTTAGACAGCCAGCTTCCAATCTCTGCCTCACTGGCACTTTTGCATAGAAGTGGTACTGGAGGAGTAAACACAGTACACAATACCACAGGTTGCTGTTGGGTGCAGAACTCAATGTTTCTGGAAGTGTATAGCTGAAACACATAACAGTGAAAGCTGAGAAAGGGATCAGTTCTGTGTATTTGTTTGAAAGGATAATAGCAATTTGTAATTATGCTTAAAAATAACACACATTTTTAGTAGGTTTAAATTATTCAGAGGAACAGAATGGTTTGAGGGCATTATTAAGCAAGCAGCAATGTCGGTGTTGGGTGCCTGGGTGAGAACAAAATAGAAGACACCTTTTCCATCTCTCTCTATGGGATACAGAGTTGGGCCAGTCTGATAGGTACAGCCAGAGCCAATGTCAGTCTGTCCTTGAGACTTCAGATTCCTCAGAATTCACCCTTAAGTCTGGGCTAGAAAATCCTGTCTGCTGCCACTGTGATCCCAGTCTTCTGACCTACTGTTCTATTTGGAGATATGAAAATCATGAAATATTTACTTCCAGTTTGACTGTTGGAGAGCATCTTGCATCTTGATCCAGTTTCATTAAAATAAAATAAAATAAAAATCCCAGATTTAAATCCTATTTAGCTTTTGTATTGACTCCAAGGACTAGGATTTTACCATGCTTTTTATCAGAAGGACACTGAGTAGAGTAGGACGTGGTCAAAGTGGAGGTACAGTCATGGAGACATTCAAAGTCAGGAAGGGCAGGGCTCTGAGACACCTGATCAAGCTGTAGATGTCCCTGTTCATTGCAGGGGAGTTGGACTAGATGACCTTTAATAGTCCCTTCCACCAAATGATTCTATGATTCTACGATTACTTTCTCAAATGTATTCCTGAACTCAAACCAGGATTGAAGTTTGGAGCTGGTGCTCTACTCAGTCCCATTTTTAATTTAGAAGTGTACAGAAGAGCAGAAAATGTCTTTTTTTCCCCTTGCTTTTCTGATGTTTAATTTTGTTCCCATGGTGACAGGTGCTTTGTAAATATCTGAGAGAGAGGTGCTTTCTGCTGTGAGGAGAAATATTTTCAAAATGTGAAAGACTCAGAGAGGAGCCCTGCACTTCTTGTCCCTGCTGCACAAACACTATATATATCAGAAATGGAGTCCAAGGTCATCAAGAAAATATGTCCAACAATCTTAATGGCATCTTCTGAGTTACCTTTGCCTGGATTTGAAAGTTGTTATCAAAAGAAAACAAGATTTAGCTAAGCAAAAATGAGGTTCTGAATTTGATCCTGTCTGAATGGTCAGAAGCAATTGAGAGCAAAGAAAAAAAGGAGCAGATTCTAGAAAAGAAATAAAATTTCAAAATTCAGTATCCTTTCTCTAAATTGAATATTGTTATATCTGTCTTTAGAGCTGAAAGAAAAATGTTATCCTTCACTTCTGTTTCTGCAACAAGGGTGCACAAGACGTGGGGACAAAGCACAAATGCGCTCCAATTGTCTAATTGGACAGAGTTGCAGCCTGACCTAAATGGAACTGAAGGATTTCCACCAACCTTTCATCCTTTTGTATTTTGGAAGGTTAATCTTCCTTCCTTTGTGGTGCTCTCACGGGGCTGCCGCTGAGAGAAGAGGTAGAGCTGAACTCCAAGCATCTTTCCATGTCGATAAGGAGGCGGTTTGCTTGAGGCTAGAGCTAAATGACCTATTAATAATAAACGTTTTTCAATTAATTTAATCTTTTCTCTTGTGCATCAGTTTGTCAGAAAAAGACGAGTTTTTATAAATGCATTCCTCATCTAATGTCATCTGATAAATGCTTCAAGAGAAAATAAAGTAACTGTCTTTGTATGCTTGAAAACTGTCACTTCAAGGAGATTTGCCACCCATTAAGGCATCACTGCTACAAATAAGAATGAGCAGAGGCTTGTCAGGACTACTCTGCAGTTGCCCCCCGGAGGGAGCAGAGCAGGAGGTAACATCCAATTTGGAAGTAAGCTTTTGGGTTTTGGTCACTACAGACAAGATGGTTCTCTCTGCAACTCCAAACTAGCAATTATGTATCCATAGAACTGTATTTACAGCCATACACTGGCACGTGATAGGATGAGAGCAAAAGCTGAAGCAAGGTTTTGTTTTGCTTCTCCATTTCCCTCAGTTGATCACCCTTCCCCCTTTTCCCAACAAATTGCCAAAACGAAGATGCTAAAGAACCGTAGAATCATAGAATATTCCAAGTTGGAAGGGACCCATAAAGATCATTGAGTTCAACTCCTGGCTCCACACAGAACCATCCAAAATTCAGACCACACATCTGAGAGCATTGCCCAGGTGCTCCTACAACTCCAGCAGCTCGGGCCGTGCCCACTGCCCTGTGCATCCCGTTCCATGCCCACCACCCTGTGGTGCAGACCCTGTCCCTGACCCCCATTTGCCCTCCCCTGGCACAGCTCCATGCCGTTCCCTCGGGCCCTGTCGCTGTCACACAGAGCAGAGCTCAGCGCTGCCCTCCGCTCCCTGTGAGGAGCTGCAGCCGCCATCAGGCCTCCCCTCAGCTCCTCTGCTCTGGGCTGAGCACAACCAGGGGCCTCAGCCAATCTTCATATATCACCCTCTAATGTGTAAGTTGGAGGGAAAAATTGCATTTTATCCTGGCCCACCAGTATGAGCAGATGTGCTGTGGAGAGGCAGATCAAGAGAGATCTGAGCATCCTCAGCCCTCACACAGAACAGTTTTGTGATATACTGAACTTTGTTGGAAGGGCTGCAGCATTCATGAAAGATTCAGAGTCTCACTTATCAGTAGGTGGTTTGATACCACTTAAACAGTTCTTATCACATATAGCAACAGAAAAGGCCTGGAAACCCGAAGCAGGGAGCCTTGGTTTGCTGTGTTGGCTTGCAGATTTCCCCCATTATGTGCTCAGTCCTGAAGACGGAGTTTCTGCTGCTTCCTCCCAGTCACCACTGCTCAGACAAAAAGCCTCAGCTCAGTGACATATGGCTGCTCCACTCACAGAGGATCTCTGGGCTCGTTTCCAACGTGCTATAACTCTGGATTACCAGAATGGCACTTATAGATGTCCAGTTAAAATGTTTTATCAGGGAAAATGCTTTTCCAATGGTGCTGTTTGCTGCTGAATAGAATTTAAAAATCATTTTGACTTTTAATTTCATAAAGAATGCAGATGTGAAATACTTGATGTGATGTCCTAATTAATGCAAATATGCCCAAAACCTTTATTTTCCAGAGAAAATTGTATTACACTGTTACTTTTCCACATCTCGTGGCAGCCTATTTTATATACTGTAACCATGGTTACCGTGTCATTAAATTCTATTCAGAGAGAGTTGGGCATTGCGTAGAGCTATCACAAAGAATGATTGCTTTTGTAAATTTAAAAGAAGCTCTGCAGCTAATTAGTGTGAGTTTGTGTAAATTGAACCAATGGAAAGCATGAAATTTGGAACAAATTATTGTGGAGTCTGAAGCAAACTGAGAACACTTCTATTTGATTTAGGAACTTGCCTTCCGTATCACAGCCTCTTAAAGTTTTAATTGCATGAGGCTGAAGTCACACATTGGTGTACTGCTGGTAGCAGGGATGCAGACAGCACTTGCTGGGAAGGGAGGTGTGTATTTTGAAATGGGAAATGCTGGGGACTGGCAAAAAGCTGGGAGAGGGCATAGCATGTCTGTACTGTTCTAGTTTTGCATCGTCTGGAAATTTTAGAAGCAAAATCAGCTGCCTGGGAATTTTTCAAGCAGTCTCATGTGTACCAATTATGTGTATATTTCCTGCACACGGTGCACTCTGTATGTGGGGAATGGGGCTCGCTGCTGCCCTTTACTGCCCAGAGCTGCTGAAGCAGATGCAAAGTAGGAGGTTGCAGTCACGCATTTCTTTAATATTTTTTCAAATACTGCTCCTCCCTTCAGAAAACCACATACCCATGGCCATGTTTATTTCCAGAGTCCTTCGTTTTTGGATGAGAAGCTGAATATACATCTGAATATCTTCCCGCTTCCAATTTTATGAACCTTATCCAACATGCCCCAGTTTTTCGGTAGAATTGTAGAATCATAGAATATCCTGGGTTGGAATGGAACCGTGAGGATCATCAAGTTCAACTGCTGGCTCCACAAATGACCCCCCAAAAATCAGACCATGTGTCTGAGCATTGTCTAGATGTCCCTTGAAATCCGGCAGCTCGGGGCCGTGCCCACTGCCCTGTGCATCCCATTCTGTGCCCACCGCCCTCTGGTGCAGACCCTGTCCCTGACCCCCATCCTCCCCTCCCCTGACACAGCTCCATGCCGTTCCCTCGGGCCCTGTCGCTGTCAGAGAGCAGAGCTCATTTCCCTGTGAGGAGCAGTAGGAAGCCTCCCCTCAGTCTCCTTTTCAATAGTTGCATGATTTGTGGCAGACACAGTGAAGTGTTTTGTTTCACATCTGCAAGGACCACTGCTGCAGGAGGTATGAACTGGAAGTGGAGACACATAGAGTGATGGCTTCCAGCAGCAGAACATTATGGCCTGTCCTTGGCCTGCACTTCCACAAAACCTCCATCTGCCAACACCCAGCAGCAGCAATTGACAGCACTGCTCTTGGCAATTTTTCTGAATTATTATCATATTTGGCATATATTAATAACTAGGAGCTAACTGCTCCTTGTGGGTACAGGAAATCTAACCGTGTTTGATCAGAGCTAGTGCTTTCTTTATTGTGCCTTATGCTGCACTGGGACACAGCAGGTATTTTTCATATTCCAGAGAAAAAGTGGAAATTCTGAAGCACCTTGCTGAATAACGTGCTGAATATATCCAATGTATCAGGTTCGATATTAGGAAAAATTTCTTCACTGAAAGAGTGGTGAGACATTGGCATAGGCTGCCAGGGAGGTGGTACAGTCACTGTGCATGGAGGTGTTCAAGAAAAGGGTAGATGTGGCACTGAGGGACATGGTTTGTTGGCATGGGGTGACAGTTGCACAAATGATCTTAGAGGTTTTTTCTCACCATAATGAATCTATGTTTCTGTACTTCATTAGACCCAGCAAAAACCTCCCATCCCCAGCCACTTGCTTTTCTCATACTTTGCTGAGTCCCAACACAGGAACCGTGGAAGGAACCAAGGAACCACACTGGCCTCAGTAGCTTCAGGGAACATGTTTCCACAGGTGGAGGATGCAAAAAGACAAAAAACCTTGAACTGTTGCTAACAGCCCCAGTCATTTCACCACTACCCTTAGAGCAACTGCACAGCCTGACTATCAGTACCAGCATGATCCCTGGCCAGAGAAGGTGCAAAATTTGGATTTCCCATTGACCACTGCCAATCTGGACAGCGTCCATCTCATACGAGCAGCTGTAACATAAACATGTGAGAAAAGAAGAAAAAAACACCTGCCAGTGTCAAAAATCCCAGACACTTTATCTTACATAGTACAGGACTTTTTGTACAAACACAGCTATAACAAATAATGAAGCTGTTTTGATTTCAGGACTGTTAATTGGATAAATAAGGTCAGTAACCACACACATAACTGTGTGTGAGAGTCCATTCTCCCTGACCTGAGCACCAACAGTTTCAATTTTGACATTCAGGCTCTTAGCCAACCTTTTGTCCACTAAGCCTTCCTGCTTTTTTTTCCCTTTCATCTGTTCATTTACCAAACCTATCTGCAGGACAGTCAAAACCTTACCTAGGATAATACTCTGTCAGAAGTTTGGTATGGTGCAGCGTAATGCTGATTTGTAGTAATGCTGCGATGAAATATCTAGACAGGATGTCAGGGACATTGTATTTATCTTTCTGTGGTATTTTTGTATCATTTTGAGAAAGGCCAAGTATGCCTGTGATAATGTGATATTATCAGAGATGAATTTCAACACCTCTTTTGCACTTGCAGAGTTAATATGGGGAGAAAAAAGCCACATTAACTCCAACATCATGATCCTGCACCCACTTATTTGCCATAGTTCAGCAAAAGCAGCCTCTAGCCTGGTTTGGAAAGCATGGGCATCACCTCTATGCTCAGGCTGAGCTCTGTTTCCCTCAGTATCACTCCCTGGCAGAGCATTAACTTCTCATGGGTAATTCTATGCAGAAACACACTCCATCTCAGTTAAAGCTCTGGAATTATACACGAGACACGTATTTGTGTGGGGAACAAGAAAAACTGCCCTCCTGGCAAATGCAGCGAGCACATAATTGTCCACGTGATGTAGCTTGAAGAAAGCAAGATGCATCAAACTCTGGAGCACTCCATTGCTACCTCAGTCTGCTGCTTTTGTTCACTGCTGCTGCTAAATCCACGTCACACTTCCCATTAAGCTGTAAGTGCTCATTTCAGAGAAATCCTTGTACTTTTTTTTTTTAACATTTCCAAAAATAAAGCATAACCAGAGGGTTCCTGTTATAAAACATAAATATTTTATTATATTCCACATTACTGATGACCAGAAAAAAAAGCTAGATATACTTCAGGCTTTTTTGTTGGGTAGTCTTGAAAAATGAGATGCCATATTGCTTAAGTTCTCCATGGAATATTGTATTAGGGATACCTAACACTTTATCAAGCCAATACTCGAAGGCAGGAAACCAAGTATGAATCAACAACAGTTGTTGCTTTTTACTAATAATATTTGTGCCTGGTAATGCGTTCTTTTTGCATTACAGGCACTATTTTTTGATATTTCAACAATAAAAAATTGTAATTTTTGCTAGGTTCATTATGTCATATCACGGAGCTGCAAAAATTTAATTACAGATCCTGTGGGTCTCAGTTTGCCCAAGCTGAGTGCTGTGCTGTGAGAGCTCTGCTGGGCTCTGCCAGGTTTCTGCACAGATCCAGTTGCTCAAGTGGGGCTCCCCGCACTTGAGCATTTGCAATTAGCTGCATTGCCACAGCCACTGGGCTAACAGTGTGGGTGTCTACGGACTTTGATGAATTTGGTGATAGATTCTCAGTTCCAGACTTGCCATATAATTTGTATATAGGCATACTTACACTGAAGACATGGACATAGGGTCATCTGGGAGGGGTGAGGAATGGCAGCAGAAGAGTTCAGGCACACACAGAGTTACAGTTCAGAAAAGTTTGGTGCTGATGGGCAGCATGCATGCTGCAGCTGGCAGGCAGCAGTTTTCAGCCTTCCCTACCTCTGTGTGGAAGTGTTGGAAAGCAGACATCAAAGGGTGTTTCACAGCTTATTCTGAACCTCAAACTAGACACCATCAGTCATTAGTGAGAAAAATGCCATCTCTGCAAACACAACAAATAAGGGTAAGGAGCAGGGCACCTTTGCCTTTTGTTGTAAGAGACTAATATCTCACTTCTCTCATGCAACTAGCAAGAGGACTAAAGGAAAAGGCCTCAAGTTGCACCAGGGGAGGTTCAGAAAATGCTTCTTCTCTGAGAGAGTGGTCAGGCACTGGAATGGGCTGCCCAGGGAGGTGGTGGAGTCATTGTCCCTAGAGGAGTAAATGTTTAGATGTTGTACTGAAGGACATGGTTTTTAGTGGGAAATATTAGTGATACGTGGATGGTTGGACTGGTGATCTTAAAGGTCTTTTCCAATCTTGGTGATTCTATGATTCCATGATTTCCCAAGAACCAGGATGACATAAAACTACCATTCAGCCAGCTTATCCCAGGATCATCTTAGAATCATAGAATGACTTGGGTTAGAAGGGAACTTAAAGATCATCTAGTTCCAACTCCCTGCCCTGGACAGTGTTGTGACTCACTAGATCAGGCTGTCTTCACATCTTCTCTGAATGTACTTCAGGCAACTGCTTTATTTCTCCAGGATTTCCAAATATATGGTAGTTCTCTTGCCACGAGCTGATCGGATCAGGGTTGTTGAGGTTTTGAAATTCCCTCAAGCTAAATTGAGGTGAAACAACACCAAACATGCAGTTAAATGTTTATTCGTATCCCACTATCATACTTAGCACAAGAAATATTTATATATTTATATATCTCTATCTTACTGGCAATAAGCTATGATGATATGCCCTGTGTTACAGTCTAATATAACTTAACAAAGAGAAAGAGAAAAAGAGAGCGAGAGAGAAAGACATAGGGGAAAAGGGAAAGAGAGATTGGATAGGCAGGGAAAATCCAGGTCACTGCTCTTGGTTTCAGCATAGTCTCTGATTTGGTAAAATTGGAGTGGCGGGTGCACACTTGATGACTGAGTTGTACTACTTCTTATTTATTTCAAAAAGGGAGTCTTTCACATATATATGTGCAGTTTTCACACACGATGGGAGTAATAGGGATTCAGCATTTGCACATGTGTTTCAAGGGGAAGAGACTCATTCATCTATTTGAATCAGGAGTCGTAGAGGCCCTGTCCCTTATTCCGTTAGTCATGTAAGTGTCTCTTACAAAGGAAACTGTCCTAGATTTGCACATAGGTGTTAGGACCATCCATCCTCCAATGAACTCTTCACCCTCTTTGGCAAGCACTTTTGGTTCCCTAATTGCAGCTATAAACTAAGCAACCTCTTTCCATTTTTTTTTCACCATTAAGCAATGCCCCAATGGTGAGACACTGAAAGAGTTTTAGAGATTTTCCACAGGACTGTACACATCTCTTGTTGGTTTGAGTTTCAGGTCTTCATTGGGCAGGCACAGAAAACACTCACCCAATGGGCTGGGCATGGCTTTTGAGGACAACCACATAAATCCTCAACATTAGCCTTCAGCACATATATTCTGCCAGGTCAACACTCTCCAAAAGGCTGAGGACATTTGGCATGTGTCCAGCTTGGTCAAACGCAAAAGGTCCAGGAAGTATCAAACGTCAGAGATGAGACTGAGGAAAACCTAAATAAGCAACACATCAATCCAGACTATGGCTTGCTGCAGAAAGATGAAGAGGGGAGTGGGTTATCAGCAACAGCATAGAAAAAGTGCCAAGTTATGTGAGAAAACATGACTCCTAATAAAACAGTTCATGTATGTTACAAGGAATTACCCAATACAGTCCTTGCAGTTCAAGCACTACTTGAGATTATGTCAGCTTGGCATGACTAGGCTCTTCATCTAGTAGATATTAGGAGTATTTAAGATTTGTGATACCATTTACAGTTGACTTCATCTTTATTTGAATTACATGCCAGAGATACCAGTACTATTTTGGTATTCTTGCCAAGGAAAAGCTTTTAATGTTTACAGACAGAATTTGAACATGCCAGCTGGCTGATGCTAAGAGTTTGAGTTCTCTTCAATACAGAATTATTAGAGTCATTTACGTAAGTCTCACTGGCAGTTTACTTTAGCTTTAATTTCTAAGACATCAACATTTGCATCCGTGATTTATACTGCAGTCTTCTGTGAGTAAAAGGGAAGTCCTTACTTCTGTATTCATATTAACATTTATATAAATCAGCCAGTAATCACTTGGATCTAAGAGAGCACATCATGTTTTAAACAAGATGCTGCTGAACCCCAGGGCCCAGAGCCAGTAGATTGGGCCATCCAGGAAGTGCACACGACAGGCCACCAACCACAAACCAATACTCCAAAAAGTTTTGGTCAATGTGTTAGGCAACACTATGTCCCATAAAATATTTTCATTATGAAATTTCATCTGTTTATGTTGGATCCCAGCTTCTTTGCAAAGAAAGGATTAAATGACATGCCATATCTTCTTTTCTCTTGCTCAGTTTCGCCAGTCTTTAGCCCCAGAACTTTACCCTATCTTCAGACTTTCACAAAACCAAACATTTAGCTGTGATCGGTGCATGGGCTTCTGTTCCTGTGCTGGGGATTCTGACAATGCTAATCAAAAAACATGTTGGTCATTTGAGACCAGAGAGTGTTTTAGTGTATTTCCTTCCCTGGACATTAATGGTGCTCTAGATAATTAGTCCCTGCATAGACTTGCCACAGGACTATATATTTTGCAAGGCAAACTTGGGTCACGGATTCCAGCTAACTCCACAGAATTTTGGCCAATTTCCTCCTCTTGGGACACTGTTCATACTAAGCTGGGGTGCCCACATTGCCTGTAGCACTGTTCTTGTGCTGCTGGGGTGTAAGAATGCTTCAACTTATTGTCAGTGGGAAGTGAAGGTTTGTGTAATAGTTCTGGCTGAGTTTACTCTTAGGATGACAATGTTGCTTTTGACAGAGCACAAACAACTGACTCCCCCACCAATAACAGCACAGTGATACAGGCAAGTTGCATCTTTTCTGGGGGTTGTGATAAGGCCAGTGCTGGTTAGAATCGACCAGAAATAACAAAGTTACATCTGTCACCTGTTGCCTATAGTAAAGCCTTTCAGTGGTACAGCTCTATTAGAATGTTTGCAAAACAGCCTGCTCTGGATCTTTCTCTGCTCCTGAAGCTCCTGCAGAGATACCTCTGAGCTGGCAGACCTTTGGTCCCCAGAATGGGGAAGACATCTGGGTCACAACAGGGGAGAGATATTCTGATCTTCAGAGATGGGAAGAGCATTGGTGTAAAAAGAGATATGAAGAGAAGTAAGCAGCATCACTAGGTTGTTTCCACATACAGTGGTAAAGTAAGGCTGAGACAATATAGGCTGGTTTAGAATGAGGGATCAGTATATTAATTTAAGGACTAATATTATTTTAGAGAAAGGAATTGATGAGTACTAGTTCTTAAACTTTCTATTGTAACTTGGTGTGTGAACAGCCTTGTTTTTCTCACTGATTCTGCTCCACAGGAGCCCAGGAGTCACAGTAGACTGCTTTTATCTTTGCATCTACCAGGTGCAAAGACTTTTTCCTCAGATTTTACATATATTATTTTGTATTTGAGTGCTCTAAGATAGAAAGTTTCTCATCATGGCCTAACAAGCAATGGAAATCTGCAAAACTGGGGAAAAATAGCTAGAGGTCAGCCAAAAGTCACTGCCATGAAGCTGATGATGGAAAAATAGGGAGAAAGTAAGTGGTTGAAGGCCACCAGAGGTCACTACTGTGCACGCACAGAGGGATAGCATATATTGAGTTCTTGGAAAAGAATGAATATGTATCCCAATGTATTGCGTATGTATGTCTTAACTCTTTAAATGTAGAACTTGACCTCTAGGAGTGTGCACTTGATTTGTCATGTCACCTGGTACATATCATGAGGAATAAGGAGTGCTGCTTTCTAACACCACACTGGAGTGAGAGTTTTTTTCCTGGATTTTGGATTACACAGGAAAACCGTATACTTCACACGGCAGGGCCTACAGCCTCACAGTCCTGCTGATGACCTACTAAAGGGCATGGGACAGCCTCAGCTCTGATACCAAAAGCACACTTGTCCTTTGCACTCCTTGATGCATGAGGCCAATTTTGAGTTACCATCATTTTCCAAACAGCCATGCTGCTGTGGAATTGTAGCTAACTCTTTCCTTCCTCATTCTCCTCATCCTCATCCTCCATAAGAAAAGAAGTTGGTTGGTGGCCCTGCATGTGGCAGGGGGGTTGGAGATTCATGATCCTTGAGATCCCTTCCAACCCTTGCCACTCTGTGATTCTGTGATTCTATGGCATTCCCATGCTAGGGAGACCTCTGAGAGCAGCTTTAACTCTGCTGACAGCTTCCAGGACCTTACTGAACAAGTAGGTGAGGAGGTAAATAGCTGTGTCTTGTTGAAAGTTCAGGGCACTGTTACTGTAAAGACCAGACGTCTTCAAATACATAGCAAATATTTAGAACATTAATTCATATTTCTTCATTTCAGTTTGCACTGGCAAATGCTAAAAAGAAATGTTCAGCTGAACTCTGACTTACTAAGTGAAAAAATTGTCATGTATTTCTTCTGTGTCAAAAAAATCTTTTGACTGCTTGTCTAGAATGACTTGTAAAGACTCTAAACAGTTTCTTGCCACATAGCAACCATTATTGCTGATGCCTTGCGGAAAAATCTGGAAATGATATTAAAGGAAAAAAAGAAAAGGTGGAGGAGGAAGCTGTATGTGAAAACATTCTTTATCTGATCCATATCTGAATGTTCCCAGCCAACAGGCTCTCAAGTCTGCACTTGAACTGTGCTTCAAAAGATGTGGCCGATATATATCCTCTTGTCAAGCTCATTCCAAAGTGATGCATAACAGTTGTTTACTAGCCAAGGTCATTTCAATGGTGTTTACTTTGACTGCAAACTAACTTTGTCCCTCTTCAATCAGAGATGAAATCTATAATATTTGTAAATTAAACATTGAAAAGCAAAGGTCAGACTTGAGGCTGATGCTCATGCTGGCAGCACAAAACAGCTGCATAACATCAATGTTTCCCTGGAGATGCAGGCTACAGCGATGTGATGAAGGCTCTTAGGCAGTCCCTTGGGAAGTGTCTCTGGGGCAAGCCAGTGCCACCATTCATGAATGGTGTCTTCCTAAGGCTGTGTCTGTCAAAACACTCAGCTATGACAGTCTCTGAGGGCAGCCAGCTTCAGGTCCAGCATCATAACCAGAGCATCTCAGTTTTTCAGGAGGTGCAGACTCATTCCATGCTTCTGATTATTCACTATTCACACAGGTGTCAGGTGATACTGTATCCAGCATGAAGGAAATAATCAATCATACAAACCATGGTGGTTTTGAAGTGATCAGGATATGTACCATGTCTCTACAGGCTGGAAAAACTCAGTGCTACGAATACAGAGGAAACAGAGAGTGGCACAGGCAGCTGGCTGGACCGGACACCAACTTGTGCCAGTGCCAGTGCACATTATGCTCCTAATCCAGGGCACAACAGAGCTGTTCTATCTGAATTTCTATTAGTCCTGAGTATGTGCTTTATTTTCTTTTGTCCTTGTGTGCCACATAATATAACTTTTACCTTGTCCAATCCTCCTGCCTTTAGCATGCATTTACAGTGTCACCAGAACAATGTACATGCAAATATTTTCCTAAGTGCCTGGAGGTTCACCTACTGGTTCTATGGTGATACTGATAAAGACCTGAAAACAGAGTAACACACCTTGTGTCAAATAAGAACAGTCATGTTCAAATCATCCCATACGTCTCACATTATGGCATCCTGTATTTTGCAATGTGTAAACAGAAGAGCACCTAACTTGCCTTAATGCTGCTAATGGAAGACAAAGTGAGTTCTTTGCAGGTAACCACCAAGTTCTTGGTATTTCCGACCAAACGTAGTACAGGATTTAATTTCAGCAATGGTACTACAGCTGCTAGCATTAGCTTGTGCCTAATCAAGCAAGAAGTTAACCCTGAATACCAAATGCAAAATCTATAAATGAAAAAGCAAATTTTATTCCCTGAAGGTCAACAGAATTGAAACAGAAGGGAGCAAACCCATCTGAAAATAAAACATTCTGCACGATTCCAGGCATATGGTCATATTTTCAAACTGTTTGTTAACCCTTTCCAGAAAATGTCTTCTAGTAGTGAGAGCTGTGAGCCAAATCTGGCTGTGCTTCTTGAGGATTTAATGAAGTTAGGCCAGCACCCTGGGGCGAGGCTGTCATTGGACCGGTGCAGTAAGGGAAGGAGAGAAATGAGAAGCCTTTCCTCCTCCTTGCATGAGCACAGAGGTTAAGTAATCCAATTCTTTGTGCTCCAGTAAATGGCAAAGAGGAGACTGAAAGGAGATGGCTCTCCTTTCAGTGTGGGGGAGGCAAGAGCAGATTCTCCATGACTGAGGGGAGCATGATGGCCCAGCTCAGTGCTCTGAGCTGCTATACTCATAATGCTGCTTACAGCCAGGGCCCATCCTGTGCACAGCAGTAGGGACTTTAATAGGGGAAAGTTTTCATGTTCAGGTCTTTTGAAATTCGAAGGATGAGATTCAAAAGCTATATTTAGATTCATTGTCATTTCTTTCTCCACGGCTGCATTTACAGACCAAATATTTATCACTGCTCTTCATAAAAATTTGAGGGCATTTGAGATCTTGCAGTCTGGTTTGCAAGGACTTATTCTGTTACTAGAATATGCTCCTTTAGTTATGGAGCAGTTAATATTTGTCCACTGATAACACATTAAAAGGGCCAGGTTCAGCTACAGACAATGATATCTATGTCTGAATTGAAGTGCAAACTTCAGTTTTGGTCAATGGAGCCCTGGAATTCAGTTCAGGTACCTGAACACCAGGGTGCAGGGGCACTGTGAGGCACCTGAATGAGGCTGGTGGATATGACCCCAAAGATGCACACTGCAGAGGCAGCTGGGTTTTCTCTGGGCCTCTGACATGATACCAGACCCACGTGTGCCCAACTGTAAATCACCCATCTTTCTTGCAGTTATGGAGGCTTCAGAGAAAAGTACCATCTCTGTCAGGCAGCTGCTTTGGTCTTCCACCTCCGCAGTGCTGAATGCCCACTTAACAATCTTTTTAACACCCTCAAATATGATTTTTTGTGACCCACTGAATTTTCTCCTTGGAGCTGTAACTGCTGGCCTTCTTTTATTCTCATGTAGAGTGTCTCATCTTTCACTGAAACTTCCTGAAGCACTCATCGCAGTTTCATCTCTCAGACAGCTCTACAGTGAGCTTTGTGCTAGAGAAATAATCTCCTGGATTTTTGTTAATGCTGTTATCATAGGAGAAATGTGAAGCTGGAATCCAAGTTAATTAGAAGCGTGACTGTGAGGATCCTAGGCATTGGAAGGGGTGTATCCTTGCGTGAGGTCAATGGACCAACACTTGCAAAAGAGACCAGATCTCACAGCCACTCAGTGCCTCCTGTTTGGCAGTTTCATCTGTTTGTAATCTTCATTGCTAGCCTCCCTCTCTGGAAGGATAATTGTACACAGAGCCAATGAAAGACTTCACTGGAATTTTCCACTGAAAAATTGTTTTCTTTTTTCATGTCTGTTGATATTAAGTTTTGTTTTGTATTGTTTTGGATTTTTTTTTTTTTTTTTTTTTTTTTTTTTGCTATCAAAAGAAGAGACTTTTAACAAAAGATTTGATATAATTTATTTAGACCATTTTTGTCACCTTCATGCCACTTGTTTCCGGAATCCACCTCCTCACAATTCTTTCCAAATGTAAAATTCAACAGGTTTTCATACCTATAGAAAGAAATAATATTTTATGACAACCTGGAAGCATAACATTTTCTTTCCTGATGACCTTTAATTACTTATAGATGGCAGCAGAAGGACCTAGCAGCAATTTCTCTTTCCATGTGTGTCAGTGAAAACTTCAGAGCCCTGAGCATTCTGGCTTTCTCTCTGTTCCAGAGCCACCTTATACAGACAGTATCCATCTCCACTGTTTGTCCTATTCCCTACCAGTAGTTTGTTTAGTTTGGCCCTTTAAAAAAGAAAAAAGGCAAATCTTTGAGACAAATGGGTGGAATGAGCATGGGAGGTGATGCTTTTTCACTTACAGTCACCATAACTTTTAAGGGCCATACTTCAGGTGACATCCTTTCAGGAAGTACGCTGGATCAATGAGCGCACAGGTAGATTGCTGGCGTGGTTCACTGCTGCAAGGACATCACTCTTGGCAAAGAGTGGGAGCATCAGGGAACCCATTAGTGAACTGTAACCAACCAAAGGGGAAAATAATTCTTATTATTAATTAGGAATTGTCTGTGACTACAGTAGAGATACTGTGTATAACCCGTCATTCTTTTCTTCCCCATTTGATTCAGTGTTATCCTTATGGTATGTAATTTTTCTTTGAAAGCCACTAAACTCTTGACCTCAGTGTTTTGTAAAAATGAGTTTCATAGCTAATTATACATTATTAAAGACAAGACAGTCATTTTTACTCTTTTTATTTTGGTTGAGAATATTCTTTGCTGGCCTGAGTGTGCATGAGTATTAGAAAACAGTTTCTTGTGCAATCATTTCACAAAGCTTATGCCAACACTTTTTACTTGCTTTCCTTCAAATTTCACCTTCAAGTTCATTAAAAAGAGTTTAGATACTGTTGCATCAGAACAGAGACAGCAGATGACCTCCCTGTGCAGCATCTTTTTGCACCTGCTAAGATTTTTGGAGTTATATCCTCAGGCAGCCTTGACTGAAGCACTAAGTGCTCAGACCTTGACTTTCTCAAATCTGGTTAAAATTATGCTCCCTCCAACCTTCCTACAACAATTGTAATGTTTGTTCACATTTTTAAAAGCGAGTTAGAGCAAAGGTATGAGGTTAAAACCAAACCAAATCAGAAAATTACTGAATTGAATGTCGGTGACACTTTCTATTATTTCTATTTTTTACCATCCAAGTTCCACGTGGATTGTGGCATAAACAAATTTAAATTGAGTGACAGATTGTTATTTCAGAACTGAAAAGTCCTTTCCCAGTTTGGGAGAGTAAATGCTCTAGTAATTCTTATTAAAATCATACCATCTAGGCCAGAGGCCTTTTTCGATTGCATTTTTATAATAGCCATCTGGACTTCCTCTGGAGATTCGAGCTTGAGTGTGGCCCCTGGTTTTTATAGCCTGTTTGCAGAAGCACACCCCTCAGCAGACCTCAGGTGCAGCTGAGCTAATGAATTGCATGCAGGGATGTGCTTTGAGGGGTCTCTTAAGAACCCCTTGTTAAAATTCTGCTATCAGACCAGAGCCACAAGGGATGACAAATCCGCCTCTCCTGAGGTCCACCAGATTTCTCTTAGTTCAGGGCTGCCAAAGCTGTTATTCCTCATGCACCTAAAAATCATCTGAAGGAGAAATTGTTTTCCTCTGTAATTATTTGCACTCATTAGACTGGACTGGAGCTTACCATGTGCAAATACCATCTATTTATTTTGTGATTATTGACCAGTATTGGCAGCACAACTCTTGCGTAGCACAAGTGTGCAGAAATTATTTAGTGAAATTAATCATGTTAGCATCTGAACCAGTCTACCATCCCAGTGATTTCATATTTGGAATAGGAAGATAATAAGGATTTTGGCAAGAGGATCATTAGCCAGAAGGCAGCCTCTTTTGTCATTCCAAAACTGATCCCGAGGAACATTCACATCAAGTAAAAGCTTCCCATGGAGTCTGGGAGGCCAGGACTAGGTGCCTGTATGTCCTTTGAAGGACAGCATATACACATGGAAATGGTATGTCACTGGGTAATGCCATCCGTGTCGTCCTCACCACACAAACTGTATGTGCATTTTAACCCTGTGCAAATTTAAAGCAACAGAATAAGCTTAATCTTAGTGCAGAAGGTTAAACTAGATGATTTTTTACATGGTTGCTGCAGGCTGAAAGACCATGTACTGGCAGAATTTGCAGATATGAGATACCATTTTGGAAATGCCTACTTTGTCTGAGCCTAGAAAGATTGTCAGAAACCTCTGATGTGTTCACAAGCTGGAGAGTCTTAAGCTGATTGAAGAGTCATATATCCAGAAGACTGATTGTCACCGCAGCAGGAAATGTCTCACCATTTTGATCTTCTTTGTCAGGAAATTTGGAAGGTTAAGTCTGTGTTATTCATTATTTTTGATTTTAGATTCACAGTATCAAAATCTCTGAAAAATCAAAATCTGCTGATTCTCTTACTCTTGTTTTTCCTTTTTTCTCTCCTCCATATTTTCAAAAGGTGTTTTACTTCTCCAGTCTTTCTGCTATTGTCAGCTCTCTCCTCAAGAGTCTTCTGTCCTTCAAGTTCCAAAAAACTGAATCCAAGTTTTAGCTACCTGGGAATTAGTATTTCTGAGTGAACTGCCTTCAGTGCTTACCAGTGTCCTGAAAGAAGGCATGTGCACACAGGAGATAAAGTTTTCTGATTGTACAAACATGCTGCAGGACTATCAATACAAATGAGGAAATAACTATACCCGGAAGTCACTGAATAGACATACAGACTGAAGGAAGAGTAGTAGTATGAGCAGGAAATTGAGCAAGAGCAAAAATGATAGGTTAAAACTTGGGGTAAGTAAACACAGTGGAAAGATCTGGTGATTTGAGTGTAGGTTGGCAAGGAAAGCCCATTTCAGAGGGTGGAATTCAGAAACCCCAAGGAGTTACTTGGGCACTGAACACATGGCTGGGAAGAGCCCAGCAACTCAAAATAGGACTGAAAGCATTGAACTGAGGAGGAAGGAGGTGGAGAGACCACAAACTAGCCAACAGGAACAACAAAGAGGATGCTATGTCCGACACTGTGCTTTCTTTATAGAATAAAACATCTCCCTTCTGCCACAGGACAGATTGCTGACATCCTTAGCCAGAACTGCTGCCTGCACGTCAGCAGCTGCGGGTCCTGGGCATGGATGTTGGAACGCACTCTTGGTTACAAAAACAAATTTGTCCGGGCCAACCTGAAACTCCTTATTTCATTTTCCTTATCCTTCTTTGTTTTGTCTTTCTTCTTTTTAGAAGAAAAACAATTATATTTTTTAGGAAAGTTGTTATTTTTGTTACAGAGTGCTTTTATTTTGCCAAGAAAATATTTACTATTAAACCATTCCAACTGGATCTTCCCACCCTGCTAAGAGTCGAGCTTAACAAACTTCAGTCTTCCATGTTATAGATTTGTTTGGTGACAGCTGGAAGTGAATACAGATTTCAATCCAGTATCCTTCTTGAGAATCAAACCTCTAGTGAAGTTCTTTCCTACAGTATTTGACAATGCATATAGTTTTCAAGTGGAAAATAAGAGCAAATAGAGCTCAGTTTTAGTTTCTGTGACAGATACTTAGGTTTGAATATCTAGGTTGACGTAGATAAGGATGGACAATCCTTGAACAACTAGGTGTGCTATCTGTTAAGACAACCTAGGATTCCCCCAGTTAGCTGAGAAAGTTTATTGGTATGGTAAATTGATCTTGAATGTAAGCATATCTGAACTGGAGAAAGCAGTTCTGCATGCTTGACAATAGGAAATTATTGACACAGGCCAACACAGGTGAAAGCCCAGATTCAGTGAGTAGTAAAGGGTGTGCATGAGTAGCAAAATCATGGCTACAAGGCACATTTCAGGAAATCCATATCCCAAATTTCATAAAGGATCATTTGTTCTCATATTTACCTAAGTCTTCACAGTAAACTGTTTCAAATAATCTGCATATTGTGGTTATTTTTCAGCAAAGGTCCTCAGTAAGTGAATGCAAAACTGCATAGCTTCAGAGAGATCTGTGAATGTTCACAATCTTTCCTGAGCCTTAGTTACTGTTGGATTTAATCAGTGTGCCCCTTGCTTGGCTGATGCATTGCACTCTACATATAACTAATTTCAAGCTATGTCATAGCAAATAAAGGACTAATAATTTCTTCAGGATCATATTTAATCAAACAAAAAAGATTGGAAATAGATTGGCTTTTTTGGATAGGTAATAATGTTACTGATATTTTTCTTGCTTCACTATGGACATTAAAATAAATTCTATTTTTAAAGAATTTCCTCCATACTGCTGCATTCAGTATTGATTTTCTTTCTACAGTTGTTTAAACGTCAATATTTTTCTAACCATCCACTTCATGAAAATGCAGTTTATCAGAAGTTATTTTTATCTTACTATTCTTAAATAATTTATTTTATAACTCAATTGCATGGAAAGGTGAAAAGTTAAGGGGAAAAAAAATAAGGTAAATCTGTTTTCTTGAATGTCTAATCTTTAGTGATGAATTAAATAAGAAGTCTACTTAAGAACCTCTCTCTTTCTCTTCTCTGTTGATATGAAGAAAACAGACTCAGATTTATTGCAGGATATTTTGAAATCAGGAATAAATAACGAGCTTTTGTTGAAGAGATGAAAATATCCAAAATTCACTCTAAAGCAGGCAATGTTAGCAAAGGTATTTCTAAAACGGTAGTTTCCTGCCCTTCCCTGACTTCAGAATGACCTTTTACATAAGTATTTTGCTGTGGCTTCTTCTGTACAATGAAGACATTATTCTTGAAGAGCTTTTTCTTTGTATTCCATATTCCATATTGACATCTGGACTTACAAGTCCTAATTAGTGCAACTGGTTTTCCTCTGGGAGTTTATATAAATGATAGAAGCAAAAAAAAGGAAATGCTGTTGTGTCTTAGCATTGCAATTGCTCTATCACAGACCCGGCTTGAAAAACCTTTGAATTATGGGCAAGCTGTCGGGATGCCTAATGCTTTCAAAATAATCAAAAACACAGAGTGCCGAGCATCAGGATGTCTCCTTCCTGTAGTATCACTCCCTCATCCTAATAGGAATTCCAACCTCTGGAAGCTTCAGGCATGATCCACCAAAGCTTTGTTGAAAGGTATTGAAAGATGCACTATGTTCAATTTAGATTAAAATCTCTGGGTCAAGGTACGCACTACATGTATACTGAGTCTCCTGTGGATCAGGATTAAGGCAATTTAGAAGAACTGAAATTGCTATTTACAGCCATTCGCAATAAACTTTCCCAGCACATTCATATAAAGGAAGAAAGAGAAGAGAAAGGTAATTTCTTGAGGAAAAAATTAACCAGTACATAAAGCAGAAATATGTTTTTCCCCACAGGACAACATCAAAAAGTCCTCAGTAATGAAGAAATTTGAATTAGCTGATGGCACCCTTGTTGAGAAAGAAGACTTAATTTCCTGGATGTCAGCGGCAGTTTTGTTACTTTCCTAAGAGGAATGCTGTTTTCTCCTCAAAATTCGTTATAGATGTACACTACTGAAGAAAGCAGCGTACTGCTCCTTTACTCTCACCTATGTCCATAGCCTTGGGCTGCCTGTAGAAAAGCTGACAAAACTGCCAAGCAGCTGAAAATCTTTTCATAACAGGAAACAATTGATCTAGTTCTCTCTAAGAAGAAAGTCTGGGTTAATTCACCCAACCTATCACTTGGGTAATACCTTCTGCTTAAGATTTTAAGATGATGTTTTTTGAAAAGAATAATAGCTTTTTGGCTTCAATCTTCTTAATGTTTATTTTGAAAGTTTCCCACCTTCATATTCTGAGCAGTGCAGATCCACAGGAGGTGGGGAAATGACTGACAGGACTCAATGCATAGACCAGAAACAGTCATTTTTAAAGTTGGAAAGGGGCAAAAGTAGTTAGTCACTAACCATATTCACACCTTGACAACCCTTGCTAATTATTTAGCTAGCTGTATCTGTGATGGCTTAATATCAAGCTATTTCTGAAAATGAAGAAAAGAAAAAGGAAAAAGAGAGGGGGAAGGAAAAGGGAAAAAGAAGGAAAGCTTGTACATGGTGGCTTCAATGGCTGTTACTGGGAAGTAGTGCCCTAACAAGGTGAGCACCAGAGTGTGTCCTTTGCACCAAGTTCTTAGTTTTAATTCTGGTGCTTCATTCATTTACAAGTAATTTGGAACACGTTATTATTTCATAATATGGTAGAAAGATTTGTGTGGAAAATCTGTTGAAGATCGAAGTTGTTATGGATGGTCTGAAACCACAATAGATGCATTGTCCAAAAGGGTCTTGGAAAGAATATTAATAAAAAGAGAGGTTTGAAACAGTTTGAGTCTTCTATATGGAGAAGAATTTGTGGGATAAGGTCTCAGAGGTGAGTGGTTAAGTGGCTTTAAGGTAGCAGTTAATTGTTGTTAAGAGTCTTTAAAATCTCAGTGGGATATTTCAGCACTCATCTACGTGTATTTTTTGTGAAGCTTTAATTAATTTAATCTGAAATCAACCTAGTTGAAGCAGTATGATTCCCAGGAGTGTGCATCATTATCCCAATAAAGTATATCACCTCAAATGGTCTAAGACAGTTTTATATATCTCTCTTGAAAATAGTTAAGCTTTGTCACAAATATTTAATACGATCCAGGATGCGAGAAAAGCTCAGACCTCAATCAGTGTGTAAATAACTAGAGAAGTCTGGCTTAAATTACACAAGCAGCCACCCTGGATAAGATGAGTTTGGAAAGGAAGATCTTTGGCCACAACACAGAGATCCTCTCTGCCTAGATAACAGGAATTATTGGCAGACCTGACAAAAAAAATGGCCAGAGAGACAGATGTAATTCATTTTCCTTGAAATGTGCATGTGGATATTATTGAAGTCTTCTGTTCTGGGTGTTTGGTTATTTTCTTTCCCATTCTCAAATATATTTTTTCTCTATTTTTAATAACCCTTGTGCTATTTTTTATTGTGCTTTGGTGGTTCCAGAGAAAGTAGTTTCCTGGAGAAGTGCTAAGGAAGAAAACTTCTGAGGCCACATCAGGACTCAGACAAATAACTGACTTTTCATAGATTAAGGAAATTCTAAATGAATTCCCAGTGGCTTAAAAGCACATATGTAAAGTGTTGTTCACATCTTCCGTGAAAGTTGAAGTGCTTTGTTTTATATTTGTTATGGGCTAGAGACATTCACACAGCTAGTCATCAAAATGCATCAAGCCATTAACTATCAGACCACTGCTGTATCTCAGCCCTAAGCCTCTGACAATTAGGACAGAAAATATGTTCACATCTACCTGAAATGCACACATATTGACTTCATGTATTACCACTACAAATCTCATAAAGTAGCTGTCACTGGGAATTATCATCAAATGGAGTGCTTCTTGTGATAATAAATAATGTTTATACAGCCAAAAAAGGTTGTTTCTTAAGCCACACCTTTTCATATCAATTGGCTTTTATTAAAATCAAGTGAAAGTAATACATCAAGAAGAAATGGCTGCAGTAGAACAGCAGTCTTGTGATAATTCAAGAAAAAGATATGGTCATAGATATGTTTCTATATATCAGCAGGAGAGTCATGGGTCTTGGGATTTTCTTCTGTTTATAATCTTTCTGATATGACTGAAATACGTGTACAGATCAACTCTTCATAATTCAGAATAAATGTTGAAAAACCAAAGAAGACATTGGAAGGAATAAACATTGCCAAAGTCCAAGAGATACTCCTTACACTGGCAACTAAAAGATTCAGGAATTTTAGCTAATATAAAAGGACAGAAAATACATGATCATATTTCTACCAATTAGCAAAAAGAAAGAAAAAGGCAAAACTATAGATAAAGCCAGACAAATGCAAATTAGAAATCAGTAATAAAGTTTTAATTGGGAGAGTAATATTCTTTGGAACAAATTTTGAAGGAAAGTTATGGATTCTTCACCTCAGTCTTTCTTGAAGGGCTTTTTTTTCCCAGTATGGGTATAATGGTGAAATCCACTGGAAAACTAATCTAATCTGAATCTGTTCTTGCTGAAAAGTCACGAATGTGTGACGGAGAGAAGCTGAAAGTATCAGCCAAAGACAAGCATTTGCAGCAAAGTAGGTCACACCGAGCCATGGCAGTTGAAAGGTGATATTATTTCTGCAGAAGTTTTCCACTATGAACAAAGAGCTGAGATTATCTCATACTGCTCTATCCTCTCCAAGGACCCACCCTTCCCTTGGCCAGCTTCTTGGGTCCTAGATGTGGATTGATGTTAGGAGGGAATATTTATGACCCACAGAAACATCTTTGTAGGGCTATCAGGGCTTACTGAATGACTGCTTTGGGGGTAATAAACTCTCTCACTGCTTTTGAAGAGAAAGCGTAGGCTTTTGGAAGAACTTGCTTTTCTGCCAAAGATGATAAACTCAACAGAGAGAGCAAGGGATGCTTTATGTGGGGACAGGCAAACTGCAGTGTCCTCTGAAGATATCTCACTCAAATCTAAAGTACTGGTGCTTAAGATGCTGCAGGTTTGCAGGTGAAGCTGTGAAATCAGCTTGAAGGCATCTGAAAGCATGGAACAGCATAAATGCCAAGCACACCCATGGGTGCAAGGACAGCACTGAGCTCAGCTCGAAGGCACTGCCAGTGGTACTAGGGAGGCCCTCACAGCAGAGAACTCTGCTGTCCCCAGTGAAGAGGGCTCAGAAGGCCCTTGTCTACCCTCACTTGGTCTGGAGCCACTGTGAGAGATGCCCACGATGTAGCTGAAGCTAAATGGCGGGCAAGGTGCGAGGCAGTGGTGGGGCAAGGTGAGAGGCAGTGGCGGGGTGAGGAGCAATAGTGGGAGCACCGGACAGTGCACAACACTGTGCACAGTTTCCAGGCCCAGCAGATGGCACTCACATTGCATGCTCCTGCTGCCTGCAGCCCCACATCGCCAGATGAATCCCACAGAGATCTCCACTACCCTGCCTGGCCGTCCAGCAAAACACCCATCACTCACTGGGCCTGTGAGTGAGCCTGCCTACTACCCAGTCATTTTTTTCCCCCCGTGCTGACAACCATGCTGTTTGCAGCTTTACTTGGATTACTGACTTTCCTGCACACTTACTGGCTCTTGCACCAGCTGCCAAAATGCCGGATTTGACACTCACAGCCCCATGGAACAGCCTGAGCTACACTCACCACCACAGCACCTGCATGTAGGTACAGCCAAGCTGGCAGGACAGGCTCCAGGCTGATTGTTTCAAGGGGAGACCCCCACCTGGGTTGAAACCGAGAGTTTCTGCTGTTTCGCAATTCTCTTTCTGGGAAAGTGGAACAAACCTTAAACACCCACCCACGTGCACAAAGCAGCCTGGGGCTGCAGCCACCTTCTATGCTGCAGAAAAGGAGGCTTAAAAAATAACACTGGACACCATCAAAAGCAAGCTGATAAGGTCACTTCTACCCCCCCCCACACAGAAAAACATACTTTGATTACAGCCAGCTATGAGCTTTCTTTTACCCCCAAACCAATCTCTCTCTGGGTAAAAAACAGGGTCATCAGAAAATAAAACTATTCCTATGCATACAACAGTGAAGCAGGCCATGTTTTTGCCTTTTTGTAGTGGAGAAAAGATAAAAGGAAAGGGAAATAGCAGTCCTTATGGCACACTCTGTGCACAGAGATGGATACACATGACAATCCCAGCAGTTAAGAAAATCTCTTGGGTGTCCTTCTTAGAATCATAGAGTCATAGAATCACCAAGGTTGTAAAAGACCTACAAGATAACCAGTCCAACCATCCACCTATCACTAATATTTCCCACTAAGCCATGTCTCTCAGTACAGCACCTAACATTTCTTGAACACCTCCAGGGACAGTGACTCCACCAGCTCCCTGGCAGCTCATTCCAGCACCTGACCACACTCTTGGAGAAGTGTTCCTTAAAGTCCAACCTGAACCTTCCCTGGCCATTCTCTCTAGACCTATTGCTGGTTAGTTACATGGGAGAAGAGGCCGACCCCTACCTCACCATGACCTCCCTTCAGGTAGCAATAAGGTCTCCCCTGAGCCTCCTTTTCTCCAGATTGAACAATCCCAGCTCCCTCAGTCACTCCTCAAAAGGCTTGTGTTCCAGATTCCTCACCAGTTTCTTTGCCTTTCTCTGAACACACTCCAGGGCCTCAATGTCTTTCATGTAGTGAGGGGCCCAAAACTGAGCACAGCACTCAAGATGTGGTCTTGCCACAACTGAGTACAGAGAGACGATTGCTTCCCTACTCCTGCCAGCAACACTATTTCTGATACAAGCCAGGATGCCATTGGCCTTCTTGGCCACCTGAGCACACTGCTGACTCATGTTCAGCCAAGCATCCACCAATACCCCCACATTCATTTTCTCTACAGTCTTCCAGCCACTCTGCCCCAAGACTGTAACATTGCCTGTGGTTGTTGTGGCCAAAGTGCAGGACCCAGCACTTGGTCTTGTCAAACTTCATCTTATTGGCCTCAGTCCAGCAATCCAGCAAGTCCAGATCCCTCTGTAGAGCCTTCCTTCCCCCAGGCTGATCAACACTTCCTGCGAAGTTGGTATCATCTGTAAACTTACTGAGGGTACACTCAGTGCCCTCATCCAGGTCATCAATAAAGATATTGAACAGGCCCCAGTATCAACCCCTGGGGAACATCATTCATGTCTGATCACCAGCTGGATTTAACTCTATTCACCACCGCTCCCTGGGCCCCGCCACCCAGCCATTTCTCTCGCAGCAAAGAGTGTATCTGTCCAAGCCATGGACTGACAGCTTCTCCAGGAGAACATTGTAAGAGACGGTGTTGAAGGCTTTACTGAAGTCCAGGTAGTCTATATCAACAGACTACTTGACTTGGGCTTGCTTTCCAATCTATATTCCATCTACCTGTTAGCCCATTATCACTGCTGAATGTCATCTATCTAGAGGTCCACCACGTGGCTAATAAGTTTCACTTACATTCATCCATGCTTTTTCTTATTCTGACCTTATAATTCTGTGAGCATCTGTAAAACTGCCTTATTATTCTCTAATCAATTCCCTTTTCCCTTAAATATCTTGCTTTTCCAAACCGTTATAAAAGGTGTGTCAATCCCAGATCAACACCTTGAGAAGATTTGCCAGTAACACTACTGTTTCCTTGCACTCCCCATTTGTCTGGATCCATCTATTTTCTGTTGTCTGAAATCTGAGTTTTAAGCTCTTTGGGACAGTACTTTAGAGATACTCCTGTTCCATGTTTGTACACAGTAGAGTTGTATTCCCAGAGCAGCATTTTTGGAGCTACAGTAATAAAAATGGTTGTTATTGATACTATGCTATCCAATACTGTAAGATTGCCTGATGCTTCTAATTATAAATCCCTATTCTAGTTATTTATAACTGTGAATTTTTATGCTGGGTGTCTGCCACTGCTTAAATTTTCTTTGGAAAGTCTCAGAAAAAATAGTTATGCTATTTCCCAGAAAAATGGTTAGGAAAAGACATTGTTTGCCAATGTTAATGAATTGGTTGTAAGAATTCTTTTTTGGAAAAGCTAGATTCTCCATGCTTTGACTTGAAGGTTGGCAGGCTGGAGGAATCCTGGTGCCAGACACATAAACATTTGCCCATATTTGGCTGGGTTTTAAGCCCTATTCATTAGTAGTATGGTAGGGTTTGGCAGATAAATTTTTCAAAGTTCCTGTCTATCCTGAGCATTTGTTACCTTTTGTATGCCAACTGCATTATCTTGACCAAGTGACTTGAGCCTTCTGCAGCCTAACCACCTTGCAAGGGTAAGGTTGGTAAGCTTTAAAACCTCCTTGCAGATGCTCTTAAAAGTAGCATCAAGCATTAATCAACTCTTTGAAAGGGTAGATAACAGCAGGACAAGGGGAAATGGTTTTAAGTTGAGGGAGGGAAGATTTAGCTTGGATGTCAGGGGGAAGTTCTTTACAGAGAGAGTGGTGAGGTGCTGGAACAGGCTGCCCAGAGAGGTTGTGGATGCCCCGTCCCTGGAGGTGTTCAAGGCCAGGTTGGATGAGGCCCTGGGCAGCCTGGTCTAGTATTAAATGTGGAGGTTGGTGGCCCTGCATGTTGCAGGGGGCTTGGAGCTTGATGATCCTTGAGGTCCCTTCCAACCCAGGACATTCTGTGATTCTGTGATACTGGCACATGACTTTTTCCTTCATGCCTACACATTGTCAGATCAACACACAGAAAAAAACCATCTAACATGAGTCCAGGCAAGAAAAATACAAGATCTTGCATACATGGCCAGAGAGGACTAAGAAGCTGTGCTAAAAAAGCATGGATGCTGGTGGGTTTTGCTAAAAAAGCAAATGGGAGAGAAATTGATTGAACATGGAGACCGGAATCTAAAAATGATAAGGAAGAACAAGGGCAATATGAAAAACTGAATGCGACTGGCAAGATCAGGACAGAGCAAAGTCAACAATGAAGAAATTTATTTTGGCAAGACAAAAAGCCAAGGAAGAATGAGGGCAGGAATACAGGTTACCTTTGGACACTGTTGTGATGAGAGGTTAGGTATAAAAAAAGATAGATTGAGAAACCAGTCTAGATGAAGAAAAACGGAGGAAAGAGATAGTTGAACAGCCTGAGGAGAGAGAGAAATTTGATTTAGTCAGATCTGATTCGAGGAAGGGAAAGTTTGAAGCAAACAAATCAAGTGAGAAAGTTGATGTGATGGAGGCTTGCAGGACCAAGAACTGATTTGGAGAGTGGAGCCATGATCAGGAATGTGGCAGAAAAAGAACAAGAAAACTGAGGACAAAGAGCAGAATCAGGGGAGACTGGGGATGGGAGCAGAAAGTTAAGTATTTTGTTGAATACTGCTTGCTGTATGGAAGTTCCTAGACAAACAGAAGAAAAAGAAGTTTTGAGAAAAGGAAGAACTAGAGGGAGCAAGGCAAAAGAAAAAAACAAAACAAAACAAAACAAAAAATGTCAGGAACACATCAAGGGAAAAAATAAAGGAAGAAAAAAAACAACAACAAAAAAAGACTTGTGAGTCAGTCCGTATGATCTGTGACTACCAAGATTTGGTGTTATATCTAGTTACCCTTTGCCTGCCTCAAAAAGCTATCAGTAAAGTTTGCTTTTAGACTGTCTTGTGTTCCCTTAGAAAGTCAGTCCACACAGATGATGACTGTCAAGTCTTACTTCCTCTGGGTAGAATACCAGCCCTGTCAATGACCCCTCTGTGATGCCAATATGATTCCATACAGTAAAACTGCTGATAGGATTTTCTTGGCTTAAAAAAAAAAAAAAAATCCTTTAAAAGTGCAGGAAAAAACCCTACACAGCTACCTGCAGATCAGGATCTCAGATGTTAAGAAGCATCAATATTACAGATATCTACTTCAATCTTAATATAATGTCCTTTGGGTAGCTGCACACAGAATGGCTCTGTTTGAACTCACTTTCATATCTAACACACTCAACTAGATACAGATACATTCAGCTCACAAGGAACTTTGGACTGCAAATGATTTATTTGAAAAGAATAAGTATGGAAGAATAATTTTGCTGAGCACTCATTTTTACTATTCATTATATAACATAATAATTTGTGGTGTTGTATCTGTATTTAGAAGTTCACAAATGATGTATCTTTCTGCAAGAATGAGGAAGAGTTAAATAAGTGCCTGTCTTAACTCTTTCTGTTTCTTAGGGATCTTCAATCCACATACTTGGTTTATAAGATCAAAGTTGCATACCAAATGCTATATTGCTACAGAAGGATAAAATTTAACATCCATAGTATGAATACCTTTATTTCTAGTTTTGTTTTCCTTTTTCCTCAAAAATCTATTTCTCAAATGAAAACTTCACCATTGGACCATCTGAAACAAATGCCATTTGAAAGCTCTAATTTCCAGAGGGGGAAGAAATCCATGTCCCTGGAGGTGTTCAAGGCCAGGTTGGATGGGGCCCTGGGCAGCCTGGTCTAATATTAGATCTGATGGCCCTGCCTGTGGTATGACGGTTGGAACTTGATGATCCTTGAGGTCCCTTCCAACCCAAGTCATTCTGTGGTTCCATGATTCTATGAAATTGGTGTCAGATACCTTGAGCCCTTCGCTTCCACTATGTCTGGATAGGCTTATGTTACGTGTAGATATGGAGTAGAATTTTTAGTACTTGCTGTAACTGGTTTTTGTTTATTTCATAATTAATGCATCATTATGGAACAAACACCAGTGCTTGATTTATCTCAACAACAGATTTTTTAGCCCTGCTGTTGTTACAAGGCTTTGCTCTTGAGTGGTCTTCAAAAAGGACTGTGAAGACAATTTACTTTTGGTACTCATGTATCATCAGGGAGAAAGAAACTCTAGAATCAATTCGTATTCCCCTATTAATTTATATCCCAATGAATCTGGTTCAGCTTTTGTATGAAGGCACTGGAAAGATTAGGAAGGAACCACTGACTTTGGTTCATGCAGTTCAGTGATGATTTTTAGCTTTTACGTTATTGTAATTTCTGATCTCAGTGATGGGTAATGAGCTTACGCCTTTTTATGAGCTTGTGGCCTGGCTGAGATCTCACCACTCATGTCAGAAAGGATGGATTGGGTAGGGACGGAAGTCAGAAGAGCTGTCAGAATTTATACCAGCACTCTGACAAAGTATGACTGCCACATGTAGGGTGAAGTAATACAGGATTCAACACATTTCTGTGTGTATCCAAACACTCCAAAAGCAACTCATGGTTTGTATGCTCATGTCAAGGCATATGAGACATTTTCTGCCAAATACAAACCTGTCACAATCAACATTTTGGCCACTCAGAATGAAATAGTCATGATGCTTCTCTGATGTGGAATCAAGGAAGCTGAAGGTTATGAAGGTTATGCCAGGCTGGATGAGGCTGTGAGCAACCTGGTCTAGAGGGAGGTGTCCCTGCCTATAGGAGGAGATTGGAACTAGGTGATCTTAAATGCCCCTTCCAACGCAAAACATTCTATGATTCTATGATTCTGTGAAGCCCTCTGAAAGGTGCTATACACCAAAGGACTATGAACTAAGTACTGAACCAGAGTGTATGCCCAACCTAGTACAGTATTTCTCTATACTCTGCATTTTTCTTTTCCTTTCTACATCTTTGTCTTTAACATATTTCTCCACTTTCTCTTCTTCCAGTGTTCAGACGAGCTTCAGAGCTTCCATTACATGGGTTCCATGTCAAGGATTTTTGATTGTTCCTCTTATACTGGAGCTCATTTTCAGGTGCACCCCAATGCCAAACTCATTTTCTTATGCTCTCATGAAAGCTTAGGAAAAAGAAGTAATTATACTCAAAGTGCTTTGTGGGCAATAATACATTACAATTTAAATTTTTGTAATTTTGCTGTTGTAAAAATATGTTATGACAAGAATGTTGGCAGGAAATGCAGATGAAGTTTTTTTGTCCTCTTTGACCAATTTGAGATATGATGATCGCTCAGATGGCAGGTGCCATAAATCATACTACAGGTACTCCAACCATATCCTCACCTTTTTTTCCCCCTCGTTCTATCAGAAGACAGTGATTATTTTCTTCAGGTGTGGACTTTGTAGTAATGGTCAACCTTTTTCATTGGAAAGTTGGATTACTGTTTATGATTACTGATTACTGTGAATTCTTTAAGGCCAGAGTGAAACACCCATATACTTTTTGGAGACTGTGGAATGTCCTAGCAGTTACAACACAGGGCAGAGAAGAAATTCAGAAATTAAAACAAAGTTTAAAAAAGGTGGTTTAGCTGATGAAAACTTGTCATTAATCAAAAAGGCTTTTTCCCTGTGTCTGAGTGACATACAATATCACCAGGCCACAAGAAAGCAAATGATTTAAAATGCAAGAATTAAAAGCAGATATAGAAGGCACAAGTCTCATGTTTATATGGTGCATGACAGCACTGATGCCTCCTGAATGTTGATGTAACTCTGTCCATGAAAAATACAGCATACCAGGGGCCTTTATTTTTTTAAGGAGGGTACAGACCTATTGGTTATGCAACTTAGACCTAGGAAGTGGCATGGGGTTGGTTTTGGCTCCTTTGACATGGTTTTGGATAAGATTTTGGTATGTGAGCTTTAACAGAGCTCAGATTGCAAGCTTCAAGAATTCATCATTTTTAGTGGCTTGCAAAAGTGGTCCAAAAATGAAATCCTGTGGGACAACTGATGTTTGAAGAAATGCCACAATTAAAAAAGAAATAAGGAACATGAAGTAGCTATTGGAAAATGTGGTTCATTTTATAATGTGATTGAATAATAGAACAAACACTTACGAACCCACAACTAAGCCTGAAAGTGTGGGACACGGTTTTAGATAGAAATAACATGCAGCCAACTGTTGCAGAAATAAGCAAAGTGATGTAATTGGTGAGGTCCTGAAATGAATGTGCTGCCAGTTTTTTAAATGCACCAGGCAAGCTTGAATTTGTATTTGTTTTGACTCAATCCCCTGAAATAAATTTGGATCAGATATTTAAAATCCAATTATGCTATCTGCCATATTTCGAATACTAAAATAAACCCCCCTAAAGAAAATAAGGTCTCCTCACTGCTTTCATGTGGGTATTAGTGCTGGGAACAACCAAAGAACACTGTCATCTTGGTATCCTCTTGGTTAACACAATGGTTTCGCTTTGCTTTTGACTCCCACTAAGGCAATGGTATATTGGAAAAAAAACACAGGAACTTCTTTCTCCCCACTAAAAATATACATGATGCTCATTAAAACCTAAATGCGTTGCCAACGCACCCACATGGTTTAGAGTTTGTGTTGTTTTCCAAGTGAAAACATCTCGAGAACTTGAAATTGAAAAACAAATTCCAAAATATTTTTTTTCATAGTGAAACTCAAGAAAAAACAACAAAGGAATGGGGCAAATTTTCCTCGGAAAGCCCATTATTCCCAATCTTGGAGATCAAAATCTTTCATGAACATTGATTCTTCTTTCAGACCAAAGATTCTTGCACACTTTGACAGCACTGAAAGTAGAAAACCATGGAAAACAGAAGGCAGGTGTTCCATCCCTTTTCTTTCTTCGTTTTTTTTTTTTCATTATTGCTCTCAGGGGAATTCACTAAAGGTCTCAGGAGATTCTGAGTGTGGATGTCATGAGTTCTGTAGGGAATACACATGTAAAACAGGCAGGCACACACTGAAGTACAACTTACAAAGGAGTATCACATCCATTACACTCTGCCAGCTTGGCAGGGAGGTCTGGAAAAGCTCTTAGTTGTAAAAACAATAAGCTACTTTATAAACATGTCCTTTCCAGTGTACTTGTGAGTATCTTGCTGTCACGTAAGCATTCATCTCAGAGAAAATTATTTATGAAATAACATTTTCCTTATGATGAGCTAGTATTGATAGCTGTATCACTGTGTGAACTCTAAAGGTTTCACTCAGAGTAAGAGGAACTGCTGATATTGCACTACATCGGATTGACAGCTTTGGCTTTATATTAGTTCTGTACTTTGAGTGGAACAAAAGCTTTTCAAAATTGTAATTGCTATTTCCTTTTTAAATAAACCCAGCAAGAGTATCACTCATAGCAACAATTGCCAGTTACAACTATCCTGTCAATTATAACATCAGTGAAATTCTAAGAAAATGTGGGGTATGTCTCAATGTAAATACTTGTAAGAGATTTGGATCTGTCTGGCCTCCGTTCTGCTGCCATTTGCTTTCCCTGTTTAGATTCACTCTGTGGATGGAGCTCTACGTTTCTTACCTACTCTTCTTGGTAAATAGCATTCTCAGCCCTAGTTCTCCTATGATTTATTTGGTGGGAGTGAAGTTCTGCCTTTTATGGACTAGCAGTCTGAGATGTTTTCTTTCATGAATTCACATACACTGACAAATTTGTCCCTAGCCCTTGCACCCTGCCTGCTCCAGCCTTGCCCACATCTGCAAACCATGCTCCACATCTGATCCATAGAAATTTCCACTCTAATCAGCCATTTCTAATCAGCTCCTGTGTCCTATTCCTGAAGAGGCCAATGGCCCCAGCTTCACTTTGAATGCTAATCTCACTTGCCAGAGGTCTTTCTGCTTTCCTTTCTTTTTTTGCCCCCTATGACCTGTGGGGCATTCCTGTCTTACAGTGTGCTGTTGGGTCTTCTACATTAAACAAGTGGACACCTTTAGTATTGTGCTGTACCTAAAATATCATCATACTCTTCTGAGTGCTGTGAAATGCAATGTCCTAGTATTTCTAAAGTTTGAAATAATTAATGAAAACGAGGTAGAAAAGGTTATCATCCTCTGCCAGACTTTCCACTCAAGAATGATGAGCTGTTTCTCATGCTTATTCCACGATTTGGGCAGAGATTTGATGCAGCCTTTTCCCTATACCTCTCAATCAAAAGCATGAAGCATGTCACCTAGGAATCATGCCACCACTATCTCAGCTGTCCCAGCACTGCTTTCACATCATATCTGTTTCTGTGCAGCAATCTTTCTCCTAGTAGGAAAATTCTCTTGCAAGCTTGGTGTTAGTGAAACTCAGTGTCTGCAGAACTGCATTTATTTGAACCATTTGCACATGCATAAGGATCATCCTTATGACATTTTAATGCTATATCTCTCAGTTCTGAATAGATATTCAACAAAAACAGTGAAGTGCTGGCAGCTTGTAATCCAGATTGCCCCCTGTATGCTACCACTTCCTTCCAGATTTTTGTCATTGTTGGACACAAGCACAAGGAGCGGGTTGTCTCATCCTTTGACCTTCCACATCTCCTGTGACAGTAATTTTCATTTGAACCACATCTAAACATGTGGGTTGGCATCCAGCTAATTTTATGCAAAATTTGAAAATTCCTCAAAGTAATTTCATTTCCTTTGGAGCTGAGCCAAGAAAGACACTCCTGCTGTTGCTCATCTTGAGTGCTTAGAGCATTTTCCTGCCATTTCCTGAGAGAATGGACAGAGGAAGGAAGGAAGGAAGGAAGGAAGGAAGGAAGGAAGGAAGGAAGGAAGGAAGGAAGGAAGGAAGGAAGGAAGGAAGGAAGGAAGGAAGGAAGGAAGGAAGGAAGGAAGGAAGGAAGGAAGGAAGGAAAGGGAGAAGGGAAAGGGAGAAGGGAAAGAGGGAGGAAGGGAGGAAGGGAGGAAGGGAGGAAGGGAGGAAGGGAGGAAGGGAGGAAGGAAGGAAGGAAGGAAGGAAGGAAGGAAGGAAGGAAGGAAGGAAGGAAGGAAGGAAGGAAGGAAGGAAGGAAGGAAGGAAGGAAGGAAGGAAAGTTCTGATCAAACTCTTGGATGACATGATGTACGAAATAACTCTCCATAATACTGATATACTACTGTTTTTTTTTACTGATCAAGCACTAGCTGGCTGCTCTCAGTAGTTCTGAGGTGCTGTCTAGCCTCTCATAGGATAAAACCTTTTACGAAGGATGAAGGAGTTTTCTGCAGTAGCTTGACCAGACTTATGTTCCCAGGTGATGTTGAGAGTGAGTTAAAGGTAGTGCTTAAGGGGTTGTGGATTTCAGAAACTCACAACTTTAATGAAGTCAGCTGCATGAAAATACATAAACCATACACAAGTATTTCATACTTTCTTCTTACTTAAACTTACTTTACTTCAAATACTTAAGAGGAGCAATACCCATGTTTCCCAACTTATTTTAATATTGATGCTATTTTTTACCTAGATAAAAGTGAAGGCTGTTTCTGATCATTAAGAATAAAATATATTGGCACACGTATAAAATCTCAGGGGCTTTAAAGTGATATTAAATCATACCTTTAATAAACCTGCAATTTCTCCCAGATGACTTCATTATCTGAGGTCTCTCATCTCTGAGCAACCAACCAGAAGCATTCTACACTTCTGGCTCATCTTTTTCTAGAGTTCTTAGATTGTGCCACAAATGTGAAATCTCCACAACACTATCATACCACTACCCAGGTATTTTACAGCATCCATTTCACAAAAGGGCACTGGCACAGGATCTGATTTGAAGGATAGTAAAAGTCAATCTTCATTTAATCTTATTTTTTTTCACTGGTAGTAAAACACCGTTCTAAGATAACTATATGCTAATTTTAAAGGGAGTACTACAGTCTTTGCACTCAACTGACTGCCTGAGCTGTTAACAGGATCAGGCCTCTGCAGCATAAATCCTACAGTCTTCTTGTTTGGCATGGCAAAAACAAAAGCTGAAGCCCAGCCAGAGGCCCCTGACTTCCCATTTTTGGCTATGTGTGAGACCTCATTCTTTCCACAGAGAATGGGAATATGACAGAAGTAAGCAGCGAGGGATCTATCAGGAATGCTGTGTGTCATAAACACAGCCAGCGCTCCAGGCAGTCCTTACAGCTCTCATTCTAGGGATTTAAAATATTTCTTCATCACTTCTGCATTGTAGAGCAAACACAGAACCAGCACAAGGTCTCTCCAAACCTCAGACAATTTTCTTTGGCTACCAGTACACCCACAGAAACAGTTTTGCGATTTATATATTTATCCTTTCCTTACTTAGTATTGATTCTAAATAAAGGAGAAACCATGCTTGACGGGAAACCTATGAGTAAGGACATATGAATTAAAGAGTTTGTTTTATCTACCCACTTTCCTTTTACTGCTGCCAAAGAATAAGTTTTCCTCTTTGTAGTGAAAGTAACGGTGCTCTGCATTTAATCATTATGATATAGACTAAACAGAAGCTTCTTTTTCAGATATTGAGTGCTGAAAATTTATAAATTATTATTCCTACTCCATTATTCATATTTAATTAATCTTATCACATCTTCCCAACAGGTATTATTTGAAATATGCACTGACAGCATTAATAACATTCACCTTTCTTGTTTGCCTATCACAACAATCTGTCATTTTATATATCTTACGTATTTAATTTAAATTTGTCAGATTTTATATCTGTTGCAGGAACAAAAAAGAGGTATTTGAGTAGTGGCAAGTGTCGTGGAAGAAATTCAGTCATCTGGATAGAGGATGCTCTTGTGCTCCTAAAATTCTAATAATTTTATTTTACATCTAGATACTTCTGTCAGTGTTAAAATGCAGCCATTTTTCCTCAATGGATAAGTTTAAAACAATATTTTTGTTATGTCTGTGGAGAACTATAATAACCTTGAACCAGCACTCCAGATGCAGGTTGCACTATATAATTAGGTACTCTGGATAAACAGTACTGTAGAAGTTAGAACTGAATGAACTTTTAAGGAATGGAAAAAAAGGGAATTATGATCCAGTGGTCCAATTCGGGCAATGGTCATGTAATGATGTTTTCCTGACGATAGTTCTGTCCATTTGTTTTAGTAAATAAGAAAATATACTTGGAAAAAAAATTAGGACAATTTTTCATAATGCATACTCATTCCTTGTTTTCATATTTCAGCCCTGTACATAAATATGCAAGAAGGGGAAAAAAAAGCAGTTCGGCCTATAAGCCCTTGTGTGCACTTTGTTTTATGCTTCCTTAGAAACGGCACTGTTTTGCTTCTCTGATATTGTTTCAACATTTGCCATTATTTTACCTTACACTAAGGGCCATCAGGCTTATGTGGGGCTGATGATATGGCTAATGGGGAGAAAATGAAAAATACTACGCAGAGAAAACAAAACACTGTAGGAAGATGCCGGTGGGATGCAGAACCAGCAGTAATTTATGTATGAACCAAACTCTGTATTCTCCATCCAGGCTTTTGATATATGAGGGGCTGGGTCTGTGCCAATGCTGTTTTGAGGTCTGGGTGATAAAATTTGCTCATCTGGGCAACATGGATCAATATAATGTGGTGCTGCTCAATGGAACTCAAAAGGGTCAGAACTGGCACTGCTAGTCAGCTGGGCACACTGAACTGGAGATAAAAGGCCACTGAAGTCCATGGGAAGACTATTGCTGATTTCAGGAGGTTCTGGAGGAGGCTCTGTGGTTACACAGCGCTGTGTGGAAGATCTCTGCTACACGAGTCCTCCAGTGTGTCCAGATCAAATAAATAAAGGGGTATTCTTTATTCTTTGTTGTTAGTCCGTGAAGTTGAAAAGAAGTGATTGATTATTTCCTCCTATGCTAAAATAGAGCTGCCTTAATGGCAGCTCTGGAATGACCCACCGCATAGATAGTAAGGCTCCCCTGGTAGGCACATACTCCTCCTCACCAGATCTCGTACTCTGCATTCGACTTCCCTTGCTCATTCCTCTGCTTTAGTTCTACAAAGGTGGCCCGCACCTAAACCAGACGTGAAAGAAATAAGTGCCTACAACCAAAACAAAACTGCAAAAGAGAGAAACATGTCAGTTAAAAAAAAAAAAGAACAATGCTTGTGGATTAGATGGTGCCAGTGGTACGTTCGAAACATTTGAGCAGCAGATGCAAGACGGTTTCTGAAGTGGATATGAAACTTTAATTTGGAAGTTCTGAGAACTGTCTGGGGGAGATCTGGCCCACGGCACAAATCTGTCGGTGACACATACGGAATTCAGGTTCAGTGGAAGATTAACAGGGAGTGTTTAAGTCAGTTGACTCTGGAATGTTAACACGCACTTGCTCACAATGAAGAAATGGAATAGCCTATAAACTAGCTCATGTGAATGGAATCAAAGGGACACATTTACAGCAGAGTGTCATTTCAAGCTCTCTTCCTGGAAGATCGATGAAGCCAGGGGCCCAGTGCTGAGCTGTTAGCAACTATCGCATGCTGAGGCAACAAAAAACTGAATAAATTACCCAGCCAAGATCTGATACACACAAAAGCAGATGCTTTAGCTATAGAAATGACTGTAGCAATCACCCAAGTTACATTGGTGCCACATTTTCTTCTTACACAGTTGGTAGCCTGAATAATCTAACATCTCCCATTTGCCTGGCTTTCTTGCTTTCTTTTTTCTCTCTCTCTCTTTTTTCCCTTCATTTTTTTTTTTTTTTTTTAACCAATGTGGTATAGTCAGATTACATGGAAATGGATCCCTGAACTTTGATGCCTTGATGTATATGGTCCTTGATAGATACTACATAAAAGATTTCTGAAATATCTCTTCTATTTTTTTCCCTTTGAGCAACAGTTTCCATCCTATCATGTCACTGTCAGAAGAAACAGCAAAAAATATCATAGGTTTGGAGTCTCTGAAGATCCTTTTCAGAGTCCAGCTGTAGTGACAGGAGCCTTTAATGTTCATTCCATTCTTAACCCTGTGGCTCTCTGAGTCACAATTCTCTTCAAAGGAGATGATAAAAAGAAAATACAGAAATCACCTTTATATTAAAAAGCAACTGGAGGATCTTTATTTCTCTATCTGATTCTCCCATGGGAAATCCTTCAAGATAGGCTCATCTGTCAAAATCAACTATGGTGACATTGAAATGCTCTTCCTTAGTAATTATGTTTCACTTTCTGCAGTTCTGTAATTACTTGCTGTTTCTAATATGCAGTGACTTCAAAACTCTCCATGTTCATAACTCAGGGTTGAAGTCCTGAGACAGGACGTTTCTTTGTGTGAAGGGAATCACAAGTGCTTCTGTCTTTGCAAATCACAGGTTTAGCGAGTGGGGAGCAGCAATTTGTGACTGGAATAGTGCAGCCTTCAGGCTAGTTGCTGAAAAGGTGTCCAGGAAAACACAATTTACGTAAGTGTTAAAAAAAAACCTTTCATGATTTTTTGAATGGGCACTACAAATATCCATAGTGCAAATGCTCATAGCCGTAAGGTGAGATGCAAAATCTTGGCGAAGACTTAGAAGTGGTTACACGGGGAGAATCCTTAGCACAGAATATGAATGAATTGCAGTTTAAAGCTGGGTATCAGTACTGGGATCGGTATTATCTCAGGCACTGGTGCTATTCAGTCTGCTGAAGACTGAATTTTATTCAGTAATGAAAGCTATGGAATCTTGCAACAAGATTTTATACACACTAGATACTGATGTCAATGTGATTTATGCAGATACACATTCTCCAATATATATAGGACCCATACATTTCCAGAAGTTTTTATGGTGAAGGTGATGGACATTATGATAGTCTCAGTGATGACATAAAGAGGGGACCTGTGCAAATTTATAACTGCAGATCAAAATCCAAAATATGTGGCATTCTGCCTGAAAGAATAAGAGCACACCTGGGTCTCTTGCACAAGAGTATGTCCTCAGCCACAGAGCTGGACCTGTGGCTGAAAGGAAATGCCTGGTAGGACAGAGCAATTCCCTGTGTTGGTGGCTGCTGGTGCACAGTGTGCACTGCTCTGCCCAGTCTTACCCACGGGATTCCTGCAAAGGCACTGAAAGCGGAATCAGCATGGTAAACAGGAACCCAGAGAGCCATAGTGTTTACCTGCAGCTTCGCTGTGCAAACTGTGATGCTACAGTAAGGTCAAGAAAACTAGACACCCATTTGGATGGCTGCCCACTCACCCTGGTAGAGACCTATCACCTCAACCTCGAATGTAATACCATGGTTAGCTGGTGTCAATGGGAAGCAGCCTCTGATGGAGAGGTGACATTGAAGGAAGCTATATATAGGTGTGTACTCAGAAATAGAATGTATTTTTGGAGGGCAAGTTAAAGGAACTAGGATGAAAGTTTCCAACCTACCAGGAGGACATGGGGAAGCATGCAAACCAGTCTGAGTCAGGACTTCAGGGAAGTCGCAGGGATACAACCTGCCTGGATGCTCACCTCAGATTTCTTGCTCTGTTGTTGATGTCAGAAGTTTCTGTCCACAGGAGGTGGCCACTGAGCAGACAGCTGTGCCCAAGCCAGCAGGATGCCTGGGGCAGCCACAGGCCTCTGTCATCCATCACATCCTCCAACAAGTCCTACTCCTGGTGCCTTTCACAGAATCATAGAATCATCCACCTACCACCAACATTGCCCAATAAGCCGTGTCCCGCAGTGCCATATCTCTACATTTCTTGAACACCTCCAGAGACAGTGACCTCATCACCTCCCTGGACAGCCTATTCTAAGTGCCTGACCACTATTTTGAATAAGTTTTCCTAATATCCAAGCTGATATCCATTCTCTGTAGTCTTTTGACCACCATCCCTTTTGGAAGGATCACTTCTACCTTCTTTCCTCAACAATATATTTCAGTTTTCCATTTCAAAGAGCTCCAGCTTGCTTTGCGTTGTTTGTATCTGGAGATTCACTCAACTGGCAGTGCAGTGCACACAGGGTACTTATTAAAGAAAACTTTCCTAACTCCTTCCCTGCTACTCCCATGAAAAACAGCAGAACATGAAATATAAAATCCTGTTCAGGCTGCATAAGTAAAATGCTTAAACAGTGGTAGGACATCAAGAAAGTTTGTAGTCACTGAAGAAGCTAAAGAAAACAGTCAGGACTTTTATTATTTCATAGATGCCAATATATTTTCATTTACTTCTTTCTATTAACTGGGTTTCCTTGACTGTGTCCACAGCGATCTCAATTATAATTATGTAGCAGTTAACCTGTTCCCCGTGCCTAACATAACCCATAATTAGTTGTCTTGTGTCCACAGTTTATGACTCAACTCCATGTGGTTTTTCTATATCAAAGGCTTGGTTACCAGATTTTTTTTTCTTTACCACAGTACTTGTGCCTGCACTGGTAGAGGGCAGCAAAACCTGAGCACATCTGTTTCGTTGGAGGACGAAACCACCATAAAACCAGACAGTTTTATGAAGATCTTACTTGGGTGCCTTCCAAATACTACATAATCTCGTAGGAGAAATTGTTTTCTTGAGGGATGACCAGTATATTTATATAATCAAGTAGTTACTTGGAAATTGAAGTAAAGCATTTCCAACCCAAATACTACCTCTGTGTCTTATCTGGAGACAAGGGAGATGGGACCACACATTGTGGGATGGGGATGAGCTATTCTTCTCCTCTTGACAGGCCAGAATTCTACGTAATGAGTTCATAAACCTCTCCATTAATTATATTACATTATCTCTTAGGGCTCTTCTTGTAGATGGATACGATCATTCCTTATGAAAAAAAATGGATTAATTTGATTAATATGTAGATAGATTTGCTGAATAAGAATGAACATTTTAATACATGTTTAGGCAAGTTTTCAGTTTGATTAATTTAGAATTGACAAATGGATAAAAGAGGTGTACACAAAACAAGCAGGCAGTTTAAATTAATATAAGAACAGAATCAACAACTATCCAAAAATGATTAGATGTGAACAATGAAATGAACTGACCTGTATTAGGTATATTTGTCAAGTTTGGGGGAGCAGGAGGCTGCAGGAATGGCCTCTTTGAGCAGAGCCCAGCACTGCCCCATGTCAGACACAGCTCCAAAAGGGATCCATTGCTAAAAGAGCTGAGCCATAATTGATGCTGGTAGAGCAGATTTAAGAAAGGGAAAACCTGCTGCATAACAGCAGCTGAGAGAAGGGAATGAGAAATGTGTGAGAAATAGCCCTGCAGTCACCAAGGCCAGTGCAGAAATAGGGCAGGAACTGTTGCAGGCATGGAGAAGAAGTTCTCTGCAGCAGCCCAGGAAAGGTCTGTGGTGGAGCAAGCTGTCCCCCAGCAACCCACAGGCACCACACAGAGCACATCTCCATGTGCAACCTTGGAAGAGCCTGTAATGCAGCAGTGGATGAGGCCTGGAGGAAGAACAGCCCATGGAGAGCCCCTGCAGGTGCAGGCCCCAGGCTAGAGCTGCAGACCCTGCAGAGGAGCCCAGGAGGAGGAGGGCCATGGGAGCTGCTGCTCATGGTGACCTGTGCTGGAGCAGTGCTGTCCTGAAGGATGCAGTAGGGACCCACGGTGGATCAGGGCTGGCAGAGCTGCCACCTGTGGGAAGCCCATGTGGGATCGATTTGGGAAAGATGGCAACGCATGGGAGAGACCCCACATGGAGCAGGGGCAGACTGGCCGTGAAGGAGAGACAGAGATTAAGCATTATGGACCGACTACATCCACTATTCCCCTGTGCTGCTTGGCAGGAGGAGGCAGAAGAGGGTGGGTGGAAAGGAGATGTTCTTATTTTGCTTCTAGTTCTCACTGGGCTAGTCTGTTAGTAGTTGGCAATAAATCAGTCTCCTTTATGCTGAGCTTGTTTTGCCCATGGCAGTAATTGGCAAGTAATCTCCCTGTCCTTATCACAACCCATGAGCCTTTTCTCGTATTCTTTTCTCCCCATGTTCTTTTGAGGAAGGAGAGTGAAAGAGTGGCATGAGGGAGCTCGGCTGCCCATCAGTGTGCAACCACCACGGACTGGAATGTTAACTCCATGGTCTGTGCATGGAACAGAAGGTTTCCGAGCACCCTGGACACCGCACGCTCAGCTCAGCTGCTGCATTTGAGAAGGTGCTTCAGCAGAAGAGCAGTTTTGTGAGCACTGAACTATGTCCTCAGTGAATCACGTCCTCTCCAGCAGACTGGAACAGACACTGCCGGGAAAGTTTCATGTTGTTTATCTTTGCAGGAGGGACGTATCATTCTTCATTAAATCACAGCTGGGGACATTATCTTAAAGCTGTGATGTAGGCATTGCCGAGTAGTCCTCATTAAGGAGCCTTGTTGTTAGAGGAACAGAGCAGTTCTACAGCTCTGATATCAGATAAGAAAAAAGTGCCCTGAAAGGGATTTCTCCTTTTCCAAATGAGTTGACATTTTATAGGAGAAGTGTTTGTTGAAGACTCCAATTTGGTCAGCGAGACCTGGTGTTTTTTGTGCTTTTTTTTTACAAGGAGATGATAAGCAAAACCTGATGCATGCCTTGTACAGGGAAAAATATAGCCAAATAAAGACTCACCAATGCTTTTACAGAATGGGCAGTCTGTCTTTCCCTGTTTTTTCATTTCTTGGGTATAGTTCCTCTGGCAGTAGAGCAGTGAATACAAAGTCCCTCACATAATTTTCCTGGCAGCAAGGAATAAATGATTTACTAATGCTTTGGCTCTGAAAGGATTATTAATTAACACAAATGAATAACTGAATTGTACTTTACTAAAGGGGGAAAATATCATGGCAGATGATTCAGTTAATGTGATCCAAATTATCTTACTCAAAAATATTTGCAAGAAATTTAACCCTGATGAACTTTGTGGGCGTTTAACCAGACCAGAGCCAGAGCCACAGACCTCTAGTTCTTCCATTTTCTACCTGTGCTTCAGTATGGCTTGCTCAGAAGCAGTGGACCAGAGAGGAAGGTTTATTCAAGTGCAGAATCTACTGCACATTTCAGCTCTCAGCAATGAGGGAGGGAAGGAAGTAACAAGCTGACCAGTTTTGCATCAAATTAAAATTAACAAAAATTCCAGACCCTTTGAGTTTGACCTGTAGCCAGATCCTGATTGAAAACTATGGCAAACTCCTGAGAACTGCACATACAGGGAATAAGCAACAATAAAATCAGCCACGATTTTTGTTTCTCTTGAAATATCTACTGCTTTTTTTCAGTCAGCTTCAGTCTGCTTTAATAATACCATAATATTTTCAGTATTTCTTAGTGACCTTCAAATGTTATATTTAAGATCTGAAGTGAGGAATTAGAGGGGCTGCAACTTTTAGCAAAAACTGCTGTTCATAGTCATCCTCTCCCATAATACGGTGACACAAGACATCTTGTGTATGTGTAAAGGACAGTGTACCTTTTCAACAGAAGAAGGACTTCTTCATGTAGAAATTTTGCAACCATGGTTCTTAAAGAACTATCTAGTGCACAGGTTAGGAAAAATGAAACTGAGACTTTCCATTGAAGAAATGATGACACCAGGAGTTTGAATGTCATTATCATACACTTTTACATTGCTCTTATTTGCTGCATTAATTTCTACTTGGTAAAATGTATGTGAAAAAGTTATTTATATCTGGGGGAAAATGTATGAAAAACCGCACATGACTTTTAGAACTTCTTTCCACTGGAAGGAAAGGAAAGGTAAGGATTTCACTTTGTTAGATTATCAAATAAAGACAAGAAAATGAATGGGAATGGGAATGGGAATGGGAAAAGAAGAATGAGAGGGAGAGGGAGAGGGAGAGGGAGAGGGAGAGGGAGAGGGAGAGGGAGAGGGAGAGGGAGAGGGAGAGGGAGAGGGAGAGGGAGAGGGAGAAGGAAGAAAAAGAGAAAAAAGAACAGGAAAAAAAGAGAAAGAAAAAAAGGAAAAGAAAGGAGAAGGAGAACAAGGAGAAGGAGAAGGAGAAGGAGAAGGAGAAGGAGAAGGAGAAGGAGAAGGAGAAGGAGAAGGAGAAGGAGAAGGAGAAGGAGAAGGAGAAGGAGAAGGAAAGAAGGGAAGGGAAGGGAAGGGAAGGGAAGGGAAGGGAAGGGAAGGGAAGGGAAGGGAAGGGAAGGGAAGGGAAGGGAAGGGAAGGGAAGGGAAGGGAAGGGAAGGGAAGGGAAGGGAAGGGAAGGGAAGGGAAGGGAAGGGAAGGGAAGGGAAGGGAAGGGAAGGGAAGGGAAGGGAAGGGAAGGGAAGGGAAGGGAAGGGAAGGGAAGGGAAGGGAAGGGAAGGGAAGGGAAGGGAAGGGAAGGGAAGGGAAGGGAAGGGAAGGGAAGGGAAGGGAAGGGAAGGGAAGGGAAGGGAAGGGAAGGGAAGGGAAGGGAAGGGAAGGGAAGGGAAGGGAAGGGAAGGGAAGGGAAGGGAAGGGAAGGGAAGGGAAGGGAAGGGAAGGGAAGGGAAGGGAAGGGAAGGGAAGGGAAGGGAAGGGAAGGGAAGGGAAGGGAAGAGAAGAGAAGAGAAGAGAAGAGAAGAGAAGAGAAGAGAAGAGAAGAGAAGAGAAGAGAAGAGAAGAGAAGAGAAGAATCCAGCCAGTAATTAATATATTGAAAAGTCTAAAAAGTCAAACCAGTCATGAAATTTTAAGAAAGTACTTCAGATTTACAGGAAACTAGAGGCAGAATTTACACAGAGGACCATGAATAATAATAATACACCATAAATTAAACAGACACATTAACACAAGCAATTTTGGGCAGTAGAATTTACGGTTTAGGAGGTTGGGTCTTTTTGCTAAGATAGAGTTTGATATTAGCCTGGAGAATGTCTTTTAGCAATGGTATTTTCAGCATTTTGCAGATGGTGTTTGACCATGGATGTGGAGTTATTCCTTGGCAGATTGTCCTGGAAATGAAAGACAAGGTACAACCTTGAGTTCTTAATTATGTGTTGCATACCTAACCTATTTTGTCTCTTTTCTGTTGATCAGTTCTTAGAGAGAACTTTTGTTTGCCTTCTTCACAAGAGTGTGACACATCTTTATGCATAAAAACACAGTAAGTTCTTCATATGAGGGGCGCTTGAAAGTGTATGTAATGAAAGTTCATGAGTTGGATCCAGTTCACATAATACAGGCAACTAACTTGCAGGTTAATGCTGGGATCACCTAATTGACAACATTCCCTGTGTAGTTAAGGTCTCAACTTGTACAGAAGCAGTTTTTTAAAGACTCCTTGGGAGGGGATCTTCCTTGATTAGCATTATGCTTCAATGTTACATGGAAAGATATTCTTCTGAAAGCTTTCCAAGACATCTCCTTCAGTTGATGGACAGTTCAGGCACATAAGGACAGCTTTGCTTGGTGCTAAAACCACAACACAATTTCACTGTTTCCTAGATGGACAGGATGGATCTTACCTAGCATTTTTGAACACTGACAAAGAGAACTGTTAAGTCTTTGAAGATTCATCTATGAGTTGCGCTGATCACAGCTGAGACATGACAAGCAATAAAACGTAGGATATATGTTTTTTCTGTAGTTGAAGTCCAGAAGTGAAAAAAAATCTCATTTGAATATTCAAAGAAAAGACTTGGAAAAAAATAGCAGCCTGTTTTATTTGATCATTGAACTCTTCACTTCATAGGTAGACGATGCAATAAGCAAACTCTCCCTATAATTGTGGTAGTGCACAGTCTTAGCTCTTTTAAGCTCGTTGGCTCATGTGTTATGGGAGTCAAAATATGCTGCCCGTTTTAGCATTTAATCTCAATAGTTTAGGACAACCACAGTTTTTTAAGCATATAATTCATCTACGTTCCCCATGAAAGTTTTCAGCATTTCATGGCCATCTGAGTTTACAAGCTCTCTTGATGAACTTTGCAGTCTACTAAAATCTTATGAGAACAACCCTCTATATGTCTCCATATTTTCCATCTCCCAGATCATATAACTTTTACTGCATTTTTTGGGCAACATTGCCCAAATTCTCAATTATTCCTCTGTTTAGATGTCTACCACTCTGCTTAGAGGACAGTTTGGCTTTCAGCAGTGACACGAATTTATCACAATATTAATGAACGTTAATTTATGGGCATCCATGCCTGAACGATACTGGGCATCTTAACAAAAGCAGCTAAAATGCAAAAAGCTAAAAAGCAAACAAAGGCAAAAGGCTTATAAAAAGAGAACTCTGAAGCCAAGAGCTTAAAATCCCAGCACAACAAAACAGGAAAGGAAATGAGAAAGTCAGAAGCTTTGCCCGCAAATGTGTTCTGGCATATGCGGGAGACAGCGCGTTCCTGAGGCGAGGGAGGAAACCAACTCTTTTGACCTTCCAAGTGGAATGGACAATGACCAACACCATCAGCTTGAATTGCCAAGGAAGGACACAGCTGCTGAAAGTGGCTTCCTCTTACCTCAAAACAAAGAATTTCATCGGAAAAGCCACATTATCCTTAAAGTTGTGTTGTTTGCCTTCATTTCCTTTAAAAGGTTCACTAGAAAAGCCTCTTCTTTGTTTTTTCTTCCATTTGTTTGAAGAAATGGTACATTATTTCTCACCTGGTAGTGATGGCCCTACAGTATTTGAGATTAAATTAGTTTGTTTTGGAGAACAGTCATCAGTTTTAAGAAAAATACATGTGATAGGTTAATTAATCTTGAAGGACTCTTCACCAGCCCTTTTCTTATTGATCTTACTATTTCCATATCTCAAGTGGCTGATCTGTAAAGTGAGGATACTGATCTGGTCCAATGGAAAATGCAATAGACACGTTAAATATCTCCTTGTTTCATTTACCTCTGCTTAAGGAAATTCTAGTTGCAGCATAGATACCTGCCTTGTAGCACACTATCCACTTCTGTTCTGCCAGTGTCCCCTCAAGTCCTTGTTGGGATATGCATTTTTTCCTCAGTATATACAAATTGGAACAAAGTTCTTTACTGGAGGCTTTAGGTCCCCTTTGAAGGAGCCAATAGCAATTAAAAAAAGAAAAATCCTCTGAAACTACTTTAAAAAATTGGGCTTATGGTTTTTCAGTCTGTAATTACAACATCAGTTCCCTTTTATGCTTTTAAATTACAGAGAAGCAAGTTGTCCTGTTTCTGATGTTTTATTACTTTAAATTACTCAGTGGCTTTGCGGGGACAGAGTAACTGAATATTTTTGGTGGTGTTACATAGGCGACGCCTTCCCCATTAGTTCTTGTGCTTCTTCCTTATTCCCTAAGGCTTGCTTCAGGGGGAATGAAAATTAATTTACTTCAAGATAAATAGTAAAAAAGAATGTCCCCTTTTTCATAGTTAAGACAGTTTGAAAAAAAGTCTTAAAATCTGCACATTGTTTCAGAGACTTTGTGTTAACCAATATTAAACTGGCTCTGTTCTTGTTCCAAAACATAATTTTCTGGGTAGTATTGCAGCATGATTGCCATGGGTCTTGGCACAAGGAACGAGATAGGGCCCCTGGGCCAGTCAGCCTAAAGCATTATCCCCACTTTCCTCTACCAGCATCCCAGCTTGGCACCCACACATCACACACATGGGCCTCAGTCCAGCTTGCACAGACACACTTGCTCAGACAGAGCTCATTCTGCTGGATCCAGCTATGGTCTGGAGCAACACTCTGGGATGGTTTTAGAAGTGGCAAGGATCATTGATCCTTGTTTCATTGAAGGTTAGTATGCTTTAACTTTTGAAGCTCTTGCCTTCTGCTATTGTTTTCTCTCCATCTCTTCAGTGCAGGAGTGTCTGTCTTTTACAGTTTTTCCCCTTAACATGAAGGACATGGCTTTCAAACAGACCATAGAATAATACAACAATAAAATCATTGAAGTTGGAAAATACCTCCAATATTATCAGGTCCAACCATCAGCCCATCACTACCATGCCAACTAAACCATGTCCCTACCTGCCACATATATGTGTTTCTCAAATACCTCCAAGGACAGTGACTCCCCGAGCAGTCTGTTCCAATGCATTACAACTCTCTCAGAGAAGCAATTTTACTTAAAATTCAGTCTGAATCTCCCCTGGTGCAGCTTGAGGCCACTACCTCTCAGCCTATGATCATCGCACAGTCTGTACCAGCATTTGTCTCTCTGAGTCATTACACTACAGAGGGGCTGGGTAGCAAAAGTCATGTTGGTAATGGGAAAAAAATGGATGGTGCCTTCATGTTTAAATACTTTGTCACCACACCCCCTGGGAATCTGCACTCTCCTGGTAGAGCACATGGCAAATTCCCTGAGCATCCCTCCCACTGGTACGCTGCACTGGATAGAACAGGGCATTAAACACAAGTCTGTTCAAACGTGTGATCGTGATGCCTGCCTGTCTTATTGAACCACTGTTCTCTGCCATATACTGTCTGATTTTTAAAGCCACTTCTTTACAAGCCTCTTTACAAGCCAAGTGGTCATAGACAGTGTTGCTCAACTGCAGCCACAGGCCCATAGCCATGAAATTGTGCCTGTTCATGACTTGTTTGCCAGTACAGAAAATGAGCAGCATAGATTTGTCACATAAAGAATTGTCTCAATTTACTACTTGGTTCAAACAAAACATTCAGAAATTCAGAGATTCTAATTTCTAAATATTTTCTACAATAACTCATGGATTAATATTTATTTATGGATCTGTAACTGTTTTGATCCATTTCTGCTGTTTTCTGCCCAAGCTGTTCTGTTGTACCTGGAAGAAGATCCAGCCAGACCACTGACTTCAGTAAAGTCTAGGACTGTCTTTGGACCCCAGACTTGCCAGATGGCAAACATGAACACTTTCCATCCCTTTCAGATTTTAATTTTGTTGGGCTATAGCATTTATTTGAATTTACAAGTTTCACACCAAATTACTAACTTGCTCATTTGTTTTCAGGCCTCCTTATTCTACTAATTTTATTTTGATTTTAAAATTATTTTTCTTTGGATTATTGTACTCCATTTAGAATAATAGCAGTAGATACAGAGACACATGATGTAAAAGTTCTGCTTCCTCCCTTCACTAACTTAATTCGGCCCCACAGAAACAAGTGCTGGATGAAAACTAATCCGATCTTTGTTACATGCAGGTCAGGCAAATCTGATAGGCTGTGGAATTCCATTTTTTTTCTGAGATTATTAGAATTGTATTATGAATGATATTGCACTGTGTTGAATCATATATTATTTGTAATGTGCTTTTGATTGCCTTTGTATGACTAGATATGTGGTTGAACAAGTTTCATATATTTTTCTGTTGTGGAGCAGAGCAATAAAAAGTGAAAGTAGCAATCATTCTCCATGGTATCTTTAATAAAATTGGATTTTTCCTATGAGATCCTCAAGGAAAAATCACTATTCTCAGTATATCTGTTTCACTTCAGAATACAAAGAAAAAAAAAAAAAAACAGAAAAAAAAAAACAACAATCAAATCCAAAACACCTTCAGGTCATTATGGTCCACTGTTACAAAACTGGGATTAAATTTTGGCCTGAATAGCAATTGTTCAGCCCGTTGTAGAAAACAAGAAAAAAGAGAGTGGTTTTACAGCTGTAGGTAGGGGGAACATTTACATTTTGGCCTGCAGAGTTTGCACAGGTGAGCATCCCACCACAGTGATCAGAGACTTTATAAGCAGCATTCTGCAAATGGGGATGATGCCAAATGTGTGCTGCACGTTCACACACACTTACCCTGATGAGCACTGTGGGGCTATTTCAGCAGAACTGAGAAGCAGCCATTGTGTAGGGAGGCAAACATGAAAAAGGACTGAGGGTTAAGATGTGTGGGGTTCACCTGGGTTTGGACACCAACTCTGCAAATGTGTACCTGGGTTTCACGTCTAGGAGGAAAAATGACAGTGGATGGGTTGGACAGGAGGAGAGGGAATGCAGATGGAAAGGCCAGGACTAAAATTAGCAGCACAGAGCATGCTCAGACTGTGTGGGTAAATTTATAGGGCTTGGACACCGGTACGTGGTTGTTCCCACAATACTAGTGGCATGCAGCCATTGAGGCACCAATGCCCTGGAGAGGCTGTTTTAGTTTCAGCTGGGATGGAATTGTTTTCTTCAGTGTCTGGCATGATGCTATGTTTTGATTCTAGGAGAAAAACAGTGTTGATAACACACCGGTGTTTATAGTTGCTGCTAAGCAGTGTTGCAGAGAGCCAAGGCTGTTCTCAGCGAAGGGGCCAAGGAGCTGGGAAGGGTCAGAATTAGGACAGCTGACTTAAACCAGCCAAAGACATATTCCATAACACATTACATCAAACAGAAGGACTTTTGAAGGGGGTGGGAGTTCATCTCGCTCTCTTCCACTGCTCAGAGGCTAGCTGGGATGGTGAGCAATTGCTCGTGCATCACTTTTTATATACATTCATATATACATGTTTTTGTCATAATCATTACCACATTCACATACGTCTCTTTCTCAAGCACTGATGGTTCATCCCTCCTGTGGGCAAAGCTTGAGGCATGGAGAGAGTTTGATCTGTGAGCTGGAGTGGGCACGACCATGCATGCCATGATGTTGTTAAGCAGGGGGACAACACACTTCTTCTATCTGTTGGAGACCTAAATGACTAATTATTACCTGAACTACCTTTGTTAATGTTGTCAGCTCCTCCAGTTCCACATCCAAGGAAAGCTACCACCTGTATTGTATACCCACGGGTGGCATGCAATCAGTACCCACCTGCATGGAGCCTTAGAGATATGGCTGGGCCACCAGCAACACCACCACTAGGAAAGCTGAGTGTGGTCCAGAGAGGCAGGGCATGGTCCCTGGGCTTTTTCTGCTGAATCTGTGTCAAAGGGATATGGGAAAGAAAAGAAAAGCAGCAGCTACTAACAGAATAAAAGGCCTCCCAGGAGGTGTCTGACTTCTTGAGTTTGATGTAGAGCCATGTTCACTTCTACTGCAACTAGGACACGTGCATTATCAGGCAAAAAGTGCAACACCATAATCAGAAACAGGACAGAAAAGATGACCTTCCTCTACTTCACATCTTTACATCTTTAATCATGCTAGGGCAGTTCCAGGTATTGCAGCCCAGACTGCAGCTGAGGCGTCATCTTCAATCTGGCTGAATGATTACGTGGATTATGTTGTGTTCTAGTTGAATGATCACCTGGACTACGAAGTCCCTCAAGACCAACCCAGGTATTCTCAAGTACAGGTGGACAGCAGTTGCTCGACAAGGAAGGTTATAAATTATCAGTCATGGATTAGACACTATTTCCATAAAAGATAAAAATGTTTTGGTCTGTTGAGAAACAGAATCTGCAAGAGTGCATTTCTCTATTGGGGATTCACTCAATCCAGTAGCGGCGTGGGAACCAACTGCCAAAGATACTGGAGGACAGGAATGAATACAGATAGGAACATTTGTTAATCATCACTGTATTTTCCCAAAGTAATTCTGGGTTCCTTTTTCTCCTCAATAGCATTCCTTTTGCTTACAGAGTTTGTAAGAGAGGAAGTATTGCTCGTTAAGGTGACTAGGGAAAAAATTTAATTTTCCCAGGTTTCTGGGAGGAGCCATAAGCTAGTGTGCTTGTTAGCTGTAACAGAAATCCCTTGGTATTTGCACCTGTTCACAGTTACGGTCAATGGACTGAACACATAAAGGTCATGAGAAATGTTTAGTCCCTTCAGCCTCTTGGGCAGAGAGAGGAAATGTGGAGATGGGAACCTTGCTACACTGCTGCTTAAACATGGATAACAATGAAAATAACTTCCCTACCTGAAGTATTTTACTCCATCAGTTATATTTAGAATTACCGTACAACACGTGTGGGGTTCAGAAGGTTACAAGCCTTCCATATCATTTTCCACCATTGTGCAGGTGTACTAGGTGTATTGCACCATAGGCAAAGGGTATTATATGAAGAAGAGACTATGTTAACACAGTGGTTTTCTTTTACAAAGGAGAGCATTCTGAAAAAAATGATGAGACGGGTCACATCTATTATTAATGGAGCACCTCTTCCTGTAGGTTGTTATCCCACTGATTTCAGTAACACTGATGGTGACTGATAATAAGAGCATAACAAATCCCATTTTATTTTGTTAGTTGTACTTTTGGTATGAAGATTCAAGGAAAATAATTCAGTCTACTTGCAAGAGGATACTTGTAGGTGAGTATGACATGCCACGCACACACAAAAAAAAACCAACCAGCATTGTTCTCCATGATATTTCTGAAATACATTTTGGATTGGTGTTCAGACCAGTGTCTCATCTCTGATGGAGACACAGAAAGGGAGAAACTGTCCTCTAGTGCTTGGAGCATCTCTTGATTCCAGTGTGGTCCAAGTGTTAGAAGGACATAAGTCTACAGAAGGATGCACCTTTGTATCTTTTCAAAGAGAAGATTTGACATGCTCTGAAATGGAGGGAGAGAATCAGACTGAAGAAAAAAAAGTCCTTTCTTATGGGACTAATACATATTTGTTTTGTATGATGGCTCGAAACATGATTTTGTGATCAGAATTTCATGGAGTATTAGTTGGTGTAGACAATGCAGACTGTGAACATGCTTTGACTGTCAACAGAACAAAAAAAAAAGTGTGGAGAACTTAATTTTTCCAGATCCAGGGAAGTAACAGAATGTCAGCAGCTCAGAAAACAACTGTATTGGTCTTTTTGCTTCAACACTTCTGTTCTTTCAAAAATTCAGACAGAATTGGATGACATAAACAGAGCAGAAAAGGAAGGATGGAACAAATGAGTGAAAGAAGGAAACTACAAAAGACTTTAAGTCATTGTTTGGTATCTTACAAGGAAACAAACTTGAGGTCTACTTTCATCTTAACAGCTGGTTACAGGGCCCACTTGCTTCTCTGAGCAGTCAGGTGTGGATATTAATGCAGAAGAAAACATGGTGGAGCCAACAGACAATGTTGTCTCTTTCAGAGAAAGCAAGATTTTGTAATGGTGAATAGATAGATTGTCATTTGCACCAGAAGAAAAAGTAATCAAATTCTGTTTTGCAAAATGGTGCTGTAACAACCTATTTGTTTTGCTGCGCAGGCATGTGGAATCTGACAACTGCAATCAGTACTTTACCTGGAGGTGAGTATAATTGTACAAGTGCAAAACATAGTATCATGACCTCTGTGTGATTTGGTTGTCAGAAAAACTGACTGGATTACCTTCTGGCTGAGAAATATGCAGACACAACCAACTCAGTCTAAGATAAGAAAAAAATCTTAAGCTGCACTACATTGCTTGAGGGCATCTCAATAGAATAGGAATGAACATCGCTACTAATTGGCAGCTATGCCATTAAGTTCAATTAAAATTAATTCAGTTCTTTGTGAAACACACTGTTTAAGGACTTCCTAGCTGAAAAGACTACATTAGTAACATCAAGGCAGATATAAAAGCTTTGTCATCAAAAATATGTCTAGCTCTTGGCTCTCAGTGTATGCAATTTCTGAAGTCTTGCATTCTTAGGTAAGAATAATTTAAGCTGTAGTCTCACATTTGTTGCTGATTTGAGTTCTGTTCTTGTATAGAAAAGATGTTTAATCCCAGATTGGTAGTGTGTGGTCGGCGCCATGAACATCTGCTGGGGAAGTTTCTATGAGTAGAATAGGGATGTGTTAACAGCATCATTTTGCACAGCTCAAACTTTATTTGAATGCTACTCATTCACAAAGAGGTAATTAATTCAGAGTTATGGGGGGTACTGAAGTTTTTTAATGTTCTTTGCTGAAATAAAATACCATAATTCAACACCTTGGAGCTCAGGGAGCTCATGTGAGATGTGGCAGATTTCAGTGACGTCTGTATTTTGCATTCAGACTATGGTCTCAAAGCTTATTCTTCCCCATTGTAAGTGCCTTCATGATGCATTCTTGGCTTTTCTAAATTAGGGCTCTTGTTCTCTCCTTTTGGAGCTATTTTTCTTCATATCACATGGGATATGCTTTCTGGAGCCAAGAACTTTACTCTGGCTCTCTCATACCTGAGATATGTGCCTTGACAAACAGGCTGTTGTGGAGACTGAGCCGGCTGTTTTCACTGGAAAGTCCAGGTAGGTTCAGCAAAATTCTTCCTGAGGAAGCTGGCACACAGGCTCCCACTAAAATAGGATGGTTTTGACAAATACACACTTTCTAACAAAATGGAAAATTCCATGCTGGTCCTCTACTTGCAGATTTGCCACTTAAGTACAGTTTGCTTGAGAAGACAGAGCAGTACTGTATGACACCTTAAAAAAATCTTAACAAATAGTATAAAAACAAGAAAGCAAAATGCAGATGCACTCATAACACACAAAGTCAATAGCATTGTAGCATCAGCAAGATGAGGTTAAATGTTACACTTCTGACTGAACTTCATTCTCACTTCAATTGAACAAAATCACAGTACTCATCTGTTCCCACCCTTTTTTGTCAGGAATCTTTTGACTACCATTTGATGATCAGATCCTCTGATCATTCTGCATCAGGTAGGTCCAATTTCCAATACAATTTTCTTTGTTTTTCTTCTCCCCTTGCACCATCAAAGGCTATCTACATTCTGGACATCCATGCAGTCATCTCTGAAGATAAATTTTATGTTGAAAGGACATATGGGGAAAGAGAGTTTCAAGAAATGGCCACAGTCCTTCTCCTCCACACTACAGATCTCTCCAGTCTATTTTCCTTTTCTCTTGCCTGACTCCACTGTTATAATCTGCAAATGATCTTCAAGAGCCATGCAAAGCACTACAGCAAAAGAGCAAATAATTGGAGGACTGTTTAATTTGGAAACAAATATGAACTGACAGCCAGGTAAAGGACACCTTATTTGCCTTCTCGCAAGAACAAGGAGATATTCAATCATATTTAAAGCAGTGTAGTGTAAATCCTACCAAAGGGAAATGATTTTATATTATGCAGAAGCACTAATGCACAGCCACAGGATTTAAGTAAAGCCAAGGTCAATAGGAATAATGAGGGAATTCAACATTTGTATGAGTAATAAGACTATAAAATTATGTCTGATGGGAATTTGTGTTTTGTTAAAGAAACATTAAAACAGCATGTTTTTAAAAACCATCCAGGGGTGTTATTAAATATAGCTCATAAATGAAGTTGGTGAGAAATGCAGGAAAGGCTAAAATACAGAAGGGATGGGGAAAGTGATCTAGTTCTCTTCCAATATCTGAGCCTGGAGACAGGACAGGACACAGCTCCAACCTCCTCACATCCACCTAACCTATGTGTGCTGACCAAAGAGGAGGCAAGAGCTGCCCAGCTGGACTGTGCTGACCCATGGCCTCTGTGGAGGGATTCAGTCCAGACAAGGCATCTACTGTGGCCAAGGAAAGAGGAGCACAGAATCGTAGAATCAATAAGACTGGTAAGACCACTAGGATTATGTAGTCCAGTCATCAACTCATCACCACCATACTACTGTACCATGTCAATGTGACATCTACTCTTTTTTTCAAAACCTCCAGGAACATTGACTCCACACCTCATGGGGCAGCTTAATCCAATACCTTGTCACTCTTTCTGAGAATAAATTTTTCCTAATGTCCAACATGAACATCCTCTGGCACAACTTAAAGCTATTAGCTCTTGATCTATCACTAGTTACCTGGGAAAAGAAGCCATCTCCTACCTCACTACAATCTCCTTTCAGGTGGGAATGTCTTTCATCACATTGCAGCACTGTGCTTTGGATCTCTTTGCCAGAAGACAGGATTTTACACATCTTAATAAAGAGAAATGCTAACAAAAGCTCCACAATGTTGCTTTCTGTAACATCTTAAAGAGATGTTTCACTCAATTTGTTATTCCATTCTAAATTTCATTTGTTATCCATGTAAACAGATTGACGTGACTTAGCTTGCTAATGAGGTCGAATCCCTTTATCTTAAATCTCTAGAAGCTTTTACTTTATGGAAAAAGGCCTTTGTGAGAAGTAATTTCTTTCTTAATTTATTTTTATCATTACTTTATCTTAATAACATAGAGAAAGAATTAAAGCAATTTAAAGATATTTATTTAAATATGTTTTATTTAAGCAAATGAGGGATTTTCTTGTAAAATATGATTACTGAAAATGAAAATATTAGGATTATTTAATAGCTGAATCAATTACAACAATGACATTATTCTGCATATATCTATAGCTTCAAGTGTGCACACTGAATGTTGAGCTCAATGTAGACTGCGTTAGATCTGTGTTAGAACTGCAGCATTTGAACTGAAGAATTTTGGACAGCAAAGTCCAACTAAGCCAAAATTTCACATTAGTAAAAAAAGTGACAAGCTTAAAATAAAGCCAGGCTGTATTCACCTGTCTGCTTTAAGGCTGCTTTCGCGTGTGCGTTAATGAAGTAGACAGTGCAGTCAGAATAACAAATGTTGTGAGTACTGGGTGTGTAACAGGAAGGAATTTTTATTTTTATTTTTTGTTCAATGGAGAAAATAGAAAGATTTGCCCACCCTGATGCTAAAAATATAGAATAATTATCATCTGAGGCAAGTGCACTTCTGACCTAAGAATACATACATGCTTGTCTATTTTCAAGTCCGCTTTGTTATAATAAACAGATGAATTTTTCTTCAAACACAGACTTGAAAAGCAAATACAAGTGACTCTGCTGAAGTAAAAAAAAAAAAAAAACAAAAAAAAAAAACAGTCCCAGATGTAGAGCAGAAAAGAGACCAGCTGCCTCCAACTCCTTACTGTACTACTGCTTCCACTGGTAGATGAGGGCTCTAAGACAGGCCACAGTCTCTCTGCAGATAGTCCCAGGTGGTATCAGTGGCAGTGGCCTCAGTGACATAGCTCTACCCCATTTGTAGCATCTGTGTTCCTGGACAAGGTTCAACATGTTTCATAGGATGGACGTACTTGGTTGCTTTCAAAGAATCACAGAATCACATACATACATACAGCTATGAGATATGGTTTAGTGGCTTGTGGTAGCAATGGTGGTGGAAGAATGGTTGGACTAGATGATCTTGTAGGTCCTTTCCAACTTCGTCATTCTATGATTCTATGATAATGGCTGAGGTTGGCAGGGACCTCTTGTGTCCATCTGGCCCAACCCCTGCTCCAGAACTCAGAGAACTCATATTCATGTGACTTTTGAAGATCTCCAAGGAGAAGACTCCATGGTCTCTGGGCAACCTGTGGAGGAGATGGGAGAGCACATAGAGAGGTTCTGGTGCACTCATAGGCACTGAGGTAGATCTGAAAGCCTGGACCCCAGAAGTGTGCCAGAATCAAAAGGTGGATCAGATCCTGGATATGGGTCCAACCTCAGCTCTTTTTAAATGTCACCTCTTCTGAAGTCTTTCGTCCTTATGTCATTCCTCACCCTCTAATCCAGTGCCAAAGGAAGAAGGACAAGTTGCACTCCCCAAGTATAAAGGTCCTTTTTTACTTAAGGCGATATGAATGCACATAGGCTGAGAAGCAGGAATATCAGCAGTTATTAAGGAATGAAGCCCTGCCTTCCAGAAGGGGATAAATAACCGATTTCCTCCGGGAATGCTCTCTTCAGAATTTCCATAGAAGTTACAGTTATTCATTTGTGCTGCAGAAAAGAGCTACGCTTCTAAGTAACAGAGAATTTTAAACAAGTCAAATAAAAGCTGCTTTCACTGCCAGTTGAATACAAATCAAGTAGTTTTTGTCTAAAAAAAAAAAAGATGGATAACCCAATCCAGGTGAAAAAAAGTGAAGTGAAGGTAATCACTCCAACACCCAACTGTTGCTCTTGCTTGGTAAGAAAATCACCTTTCAATACCTTCTGCCAACTCTCTTCAAAGTTTGTCCGCTCTTCTGAAGAGACACAGAATTGCAGGCAAAATCCTTCTTACTTCGCAGCTTTGGGCCCTGTTTGTTTTGGATGTTGTGATCAGTGCATTTGACTCACTAAGCTGACTCCATGAAGGGGCTGTGCACAGCTGTCCTACACAGACCCACCTGAATGCACAGAAAGACATGGACACAACAGGGCAGAAAGCAGGATGCGGACCTGTACAAGTCAAAGGTGTCATAATGCAGCAAACTGGGCATCTTTAAAAAAGAGGACTTAAGCCAAGGGGAAAACGAGGAAAACCATAAATGCTGGCTTCACTTAAAATAAACCACTTGCTCCCCATTTTGGTCCCCACCATCGTCTCTGGCAGTAGATGGAGACAGTTGACAGAAGAGAGCTGCTGCAGCCAGGAACACAGAGATGCTTTCAGCCCCCATTTTCTCTTGTCTTTCCTCATAGCAGGCAGTTTTAGGCCAGTACATTGTGTCCTTCATACACAGAGGAATTAAGTAGTTCTGTCCCTGCCCTGCAAATTGCCTGTGACAGTGCCTGCTAAAGGAAATGTTTTCTCTTTCACTTTAATCTCAGAAAATATATCCACAATATGTATACACAATGAAAGATAACATTTATTTTCTGTCCCCCAGTCTTCTAAGTGATCTAATCCAACCATTTGTTGTATAATCACAAACACATGACTTAATTATTTCTGAAGGTTTAAGTACACTTTATTTCATTTTTTTTCTGATTTTGCAGACATACACAGTTTTTGTGGAACCATTCCACACACTGTATTCAAGTGGAGTTGCCTTCCATTAAATCAGTCCAGCTCTTTTATGTTTAGAAAATAAAAATAATGGATTTCTCTGTCTCTCTCTTTTTAAATTTTAAGTCCTTTAAATTGAGTGTATTACATTTTCTCTCTCTTTTTTTTTAATTTCTTGGCTGGGATGAGGGGAACGGAATTACCTGCTTGACTTAAAATAAATGAGTCTCTTCAGAAGGAAAATCTCAGCTTAACCCCTGGCTTTGCATCCAAGAGTTCTTTCAGATTTTCCCATGTGAACGATATAAACCCATTGACTTTCTCAGCGGGGGGCCCCTCAGCCCTTCCAGACAGAGTAAGGGGAATTCAGGCATGGCAAAAACATCAGAGGCTCTGCCTCCCAGCAGCAATGGCCCTGCCAGGGCTGTGGGAGTGGAGCAGAGCATCGGCCAGATACGTGCAGACAGCGCGCAGCTGAGACAAAGCTCGCTCCCCGGCCTTGTTTAAGCAAACCACAATGCCTAATCCTTCTGAGCACAAAGGTGTTGAGCTGAGCAGCAAGACGTGAAGTGTTAGCTGTAGTTGACATACAGAATATGAAGCACTTCACTTCTTTTCAAGTACACTGATATTGGTTTAATCCTCCTTTAAAAGGAAACGAAACTCGTGTCTCAAGAAAACACTGAAGTGACTGTCAATACTGAGGAAGCCTTGGCAATATGAATTCCCAGACTGTTTCTCCTAGTGACAACTATACCCTGCGGTACAAGGCCCAGCACTGCCAGCCAGTCAAGGAAGGGGTTGTCCTGCTCTGGTCTGTGCCGGTGCAGCCTCAGCTCAAGCACTGGCTGCAGTTTTGGGTGACACAATTAAGAAGGACAAAAAACTATCAGAGAGCATCCAAAGGAGGGCCACAAAGATGGTGAAGGGTTTAGAGGGGAAAACACATGAGGAGAGGCTGAAATCCCTATGTTTGTTCAGCCCAGAGCAGAAGAGCTAAAGGAAGGCCTCACACCAGCTACAGCTCTTCACAGGGAGCAGAGGGGCAGTGTTGAGTGACTGATGGTGTCATTACTGGTGACAAGATGTGGTGGCACCACTATGGGCTGGAGTCAAAATTGCAGTCTATGAAGTGGTGACGTGACTTTACCATCGAAGAAAAAGTTCAAGACACACCCCTCAGCAGCTAAAGTGATGTGCACTGTCTTCTGGGATAGGAAAGGGGTGATTCTTCTGGATTTCCTAAAGCTGGGACCTGCACAAAACATCAGTTTGATCCAGAGTTAGGCCAGAGAAGAAGGCAGTCTGTCTCTTGCAACACAATAACACCAAACCCAATACCTGTTTGAAGACCATGGAGTACACTGCAAGTCTGGGCTGCGCTGTCCTACCACACCCACTGTATAGACTGCATTTGGTGCTTCCTGACTTTTGTCTCTTGGGGCCAATGGAAGATGGACTGCATGGGCAACATTTTCCTATATATGATGCTGTCATAGCATCATAACAGTGGTCACCTCTGACAGTGCAGATTTTTATGAGCACAGCATGCAGGCTCTTGTACACCACTGGCAAAATGCATAGCTTCTGGTGGCGACTATGTTGAAAAATAGCATGAGAGCATTTTGTAGCTGAGAATTTGCTCTGTCAAATAGTGTTTTTGTGCTCTTTGCATCTCTTGTATTTTCCACAGAAATAAAAGGAGGTACTACTTTCCAAGCAACCCACATATGAAGCCTCCTGAGATCTTCTGGTCTAGACAACAGTGCAGCTCTAGCCACCCGATAGCTAATTTGCTACTTTTTTCTTATTATTCATGGCCTCCTACCACTGGTGGAGCTGCAGCAGCATGAGGAATATGCCTCGGTCAGGGTGCTGAGCCCAGCTGCTCTTACACTTTCAATAAATGAAATAAAATTCCAAGTCAATACAGGCAGCCATGCAACACCAATTCAGAGCAAGACCAGAATCAGGTCTCCACTGAAAGATTAAATTTCTCTTCACACTGAAATTCACAAAAAAAATTGCTTGCAGAAAAACTTGTAGACCAGACTTAAACCAGACATATGGGCATAGCCCAGAGATTCTTTGGGCAATCAGGTGCCCGCCTCTGCGGGCTCAAAATTCCCCTTCAGCACAACCAGTGAACAGTCTCCTGGAGGGAGAAATGAGCAGCCAGTGGAGCTGAAATCTGAGCTTCCACAAGAATTTCTCTGGTTGTTGCTGTTTTCAGGATTGAAATGGCTGCGAGACATGGAGTGGGGTGGCTGGGAGGATTCCCAGCACTGCGGTTATTGCTTGGGTCATCCCAAATGGTATGGCTGTGCTAGAAAGAAATTGCAGTCGTTGCTCCTCAACCCATCTTTCCAGAAGCAAGAAGATTTTCCTACTCTGAATAAACACTGAAATAGCATTTTTCAGTATAATTCTTCGTCTGAAGACTGCAGCTGTCATACTGCAAGCATTTCCTCTGCAGCAGTGGGTATCTGTGCTGGCAGTGGTGCAGATTGGCTCTATTTTACTTGCCTGTGGCAATCTTTTTTTTTTTTTTTTGATTGCTCTTTTTTTTAAAGCTTTTACAAACCCAGCAGAAGCAAGATGTAAAGAACTACTAGCATAAAGCTTAAATCATAATTGACAAGAAATGTAATATGCAAAACTACATTTCATGGGGTTGAAACATGGGGTTGAAATTGCCCTATCCTTCTGCCCATGAGCTATAAGAACCGACACAACAATGGACACCACACCATACATCAGATGCCTTCCATGGAAGGCAGTTTTCTAACACATCCATTACAAATCAGTACTTTCTCCTCCATTTCAGGTTTTTGTTTTTGTTTTTGTTTTTTTTTCACAAAGAAAGGAGGATGACGTGGTTTTCAAAATCTGACTGGAGAAAAAAGAGAGGAAGAGAGCTGGAGTACCTCCCCTATGGGGACAGGCTGAGAGACCTGGGGCTCTTTAGAAGAGAAGAGAAGGCTGTGAAAAGATCTTATATAGGCCTTTCAGTACCTGAAGGGGGCCAACAGGAAAGCTGGGGAGGGACTTTTTATTAGGGCATGTGGCTACAGGATGAGGGGAAATGGCTTCAAACTGGAGGAGGGTACATTTAGAGTAGGTCAGGCTGGATGGGGCTGTGAGCAACCTGGTCTAAGAGGGAGGTGTCCCTGCCTATAGCAAGGGGTTGGAACTAGATGATCTTAAAGGTCCTTTCCAACTCAAACCATTCTATGGTTCTATGGTAAGACTGTTCAAGGTTTTAGACCCACAATTTAAATTATATTTCACAGGCACACCACAGAAAACTGAATGAAACATATGCAGATCAGCTAAATAGCTATATTAAACTGAGTCAAAACTCACCCTCCTTACAGCATGCCTTTAATCACAAGAAAACACAAACTTCTCCTTTCCTCCCTCTTGCTCTCCTACTTTTACAGCTTTCTTCCTCCTTCCTGAGGTGAGCTCCCAACAGTGATAGCAGGGCCGTGCTCTGAGCCACCAGGACCTGTGAGTCAGCATCCTTTCCCACAAGAATCAATACTTGGGATTTTTCAGGGAAACACTGCCGGCTTGTTATGTCTCAATGATTTGGGGTTTCTTTTGGAAAACACCTTACATTTAGAAGATTAAAAAAACCCGGTGCATAGCACTGTGTAGGTGAGCCAAGGACCCATTGTCTCCCCAAGGGACACCTAAGCAAGACAGCCCTAAAGTGCTCAGGAGGTGGGGAAATGACTCCATCTCCCTCCATGCATTTCTGAACACTACCTGCTGAACAGGGACATCTCTGGAGCGAGGGTAAATGTCTCCAGCGCTGAATTTTAAATCTAGTGTTCTCTTGCAAAAGAGGAACACAGTTGACTACGGAGGAATGGTAGGAATTGTCTTATTATAATCCTTCTAATTTGCTGCTTAATTAGCCAACTCTGGAAGTGCACATTGATTTCTACCATTAAACATTCTATTGGAATGAAATCCCTGAGGCATGATAGGAAACTCAGGAAGCTGCTGATTAAGTATTTGCTCATAGGTGTTTTAACCTTAAACAGGGCCAACCAGCTAACAGGATGGATGCTTTGTATGTGTGTTGGATTTATTGTTGCTCCAGTTTCACTGGAGCATATTATAGACCTTATAATACCTGCACTGTGGGAGTGATGATGATTCTTCTCAGGACTGTATTTTCCCACTTGAAGGGTTTTCCTAGTCATTACCCTTCATATAACCTAGGCTTCTTTGTTGCCAGATTCTTTCTATTCAGCATTCTGTGAGTGTCTGAGTTTGTCCTACACCCTTCAGGATTGTAACCACCCTCCCACTGTGTTTGTGGAAAGAAGTGCAGTTTCCAAAGCACCTTGTAAATGCAAGAGCATAACAGGGCATTGCCCTCCCTCACAAGCTGCTGTAAAGCCTTGCATGGGTAAAATGGGTTCAATAGGTCCAGTTGCTCAATTAGTTTAACTGAATAGAACCCCAAACAAAGGGCAGCTGATTTTGAATTTGTGTTTGCAGTGCTGAACAAAGGGCTGATAGAGCCTCAGGTAGAATTGCAGGTAAAGCCCAGCCCCACTGCAGGCCCACACCGTGCTGCAGGCACCGGGCACAGTGTGCCAGCCAGCATTCAGTATCACTGCTGGGAGAGGTTTGCTGCTTTGAAGGAACTTCTGGAATTAATATGAGGTTATCACAGTTAAAATAAGAAGAAATATTCTTTTTTTGTCTTTGAAAGAAAAGGGCAAACCTGCGGGCTTTATAATCCTTACGGATTCTTGCAGCTGGGTAAAATATAGTGTTCAGTCTTGTGCTCCAGGCTCTGAAATTAGCGTTATAAGAGCTCCTCTGTGTGCTGATTAAAACTTCCCAGGTTCCCCTGGTCAGGATATGCTGCACGTCAGGGTATCATTAATAAAAATGGAATATGTGAGCTGGTTTCAGGCTTACTGTCATACTTGGGTTACAAAATTAGCTACAGAAGTGACTGTTTACTCTGGCTGATAAATGAATCCAGAGCTCCCTGGGTCACAGACATCTTTCCAGTCCCTAAACAACTGCTGGCTGCCCAGGCTCACTTACTGCTTTACATAATTATCTTTTCTCATTGCCCTCATGCTCATAGAATTATATGGAATCACTCCAGATCTGTGTGAACTCAAACTGGGAATGAGGGAACAAGACCCACTACCTTTGGGAGCACATGGGGGACCAAAGATGTTGGTGTGGAGGCACACAGCATTTTAGAGACTACATTCCACCTTATGTCCTTGTGCATCCAAAGAAAGGTATTGAAGCTATGAAGGGTCTGGAGTACAAGACTTATGGGGAGCAGCTGAGGGAACTGGGATTGTTTCAGTCTGGAAAAGAGGAGGCTCAGGAGGGATCTTCTTCTCTCTACAACACTCTGAGTGGAGATTGTGGTGAGGTGAGGGTCACCTCTTCTTCCAGGTAATAGGCACAGGATGAAAGTTGATGGCCGCAGGTTGCACCGGGGGAGGTTCAGGTTGAATATGAAGAAAAACTTCTCAAAAGCCATTGGAACTGGAAGCTGCGTACAGTTTTTCAAGAAAAGGGTAAGTGTTAAACACAGTGACATGGTCTAGAGCAGTCACAGTCATAGATTGATGGTCAAACTACATGATCCTAGTGTTTTTTTCCAACCTTAATGATTCTATGCCCTGCATGGTACCCACCAGCTCTCCTCTGTCCTCAAGCCTTAAAGCCACATCCTCACCACCAGAATCATCCACCATGGCCCTCCCATCCTTTTTTTGGAGGCTGATGGCAGAATGGTGGGTTAGGTCAGGAGGGAAAACTTGGGCCCTGTCCCAGGTGGAGGCAGGATATGGGGGCATCCTCTGCCCCAGGTTGAGTCAGGCCTCTTTCCAGCAGACTCTCAAGACTGGGAAGGAGGGAATTAAGCCTAGCAGCCTCCTCCTGCTTGGATCTGCTCATGGGCAGGAGGGAATCAGCAGTACCAGGTGTGGCAAGGAAGTGAAGCAACCAGCTGCACCCAAAAGGCTGGGTGTTTTGTGTGCATTGTATCAGGAGGTAGAGCTAAGCTACGAGTCCATGCTTCACAAAGACAGTTTCATCCTGCAGATCTGAAGCCTTTTCTGTGGGGTTGGGCATCCTTGTGTTGATTTTAAATTATCAGAGCCCTTGCAGGGTACAAAGAATCTGTGAGCATCACTAGGTCCCCACTTTTACAGCTTGCCATTGATCTACCTTCTTGTTGCTACCATTTGCCTGTGAGCAGGCTCTGTCAGCAGAAAATCACCCTAATACTGCTACAAGGTCTTGGTTCTTAGTTGTCAAAGCACTCTCAAGAAATAGATATACATTTGGAGGCACAGAGGAATTTTCCTGCATCGTTTCTCTAACTTGTGTTTTCATAGAATTTCATAGAATGGCCTGGGTTGAAAAGGACCACAGTGTCATCTAGTTTCAACCCCTTGCTATGTGCAGGGTCACCAACCAGCAGACCAGGCTGCCCAGAGCCACATCCAGCCTGGCCTTCAATGCCCCAGGATGGAGCATCCACAACCTCCTTGGGCAACCTGTTCCAAGGCTTCACCACCCTCTGTGTGAAAAACTTCCTCCTAATATCTAACCTAAACCTCCCCTGTCTCAGTTTAAAACCATTCCCTCTTGTCCTATCACTACCCACCCTTGTAAACATCCATTCCCCTTCCTGTTTATACACTCCCTTCAAGTACTGGAAGGCCACAATGAGATCTCCCCAAAGCCTTCTCTTCTCCAAGCTAAACAAGCCCAGTTCCCTCAGCCTTTCCTCACAGGAGAGGTGCTCCAGCCCTCAGATCATCTTAGTGGCCCTCCTCTGGACCTGCTCCAAGAGCTCCATGTCCTTCCTGCACTGGGGACCCCAGGCCTGGATGCAGTTCTGCAGACGGGGCCTCACAAGAGCTGAGTAGAGGGGGACAATCACCTCCCTCTCCCTGCAGGCCATCCCTTTTTTAACACAGTCGGCCTTCTGGGCTGCAAGCACACACTGCTGGCTCATATCCAGCTTCTCGTCTACCAGGACCCTCATGTTCTTCTCCGCAGGTCTGCTCTCAAGGAGATCTTCCCCCAGTTTGTATAAGTTTTCAGCAAGTCAGTCTTGTTAGACTTTCAAAACACCTCTGACCAGCAGTAACTACCCATTCCTTGAATCCTTGTGATGTCTCCCAGCCTACGCGGTGTAAAACCAAGCTGTTCTTCTCTACCTCCCAGAGACCGGAATAGCCTGGTTTCCCGCTGGCTTCACCTGCTGCCAGCCACTCTCAGCTTATTTTGTTGCTATCCAAAAAACACACCCTTCTTGAAGCATTGACGCATCTCCTGAGTGTGGACGCCCTTCCCAAAAATGTGGATCTATGTTCGTCTTCCCTTGCTCTGGCCAAGCTCCTGCAAGCCCCGTGGTATTCAGGCACCTTGATCTTTGATCTCTCTGACTCTCCTCAAAGCAAGGATCTGATCCATCTCTTACTGACAACGAGTTTCCATTGCAGTGGGACTACTCATTCTTTAGGATTCACCATTTCACTCATCCTAGGTGTCATAGACAAAGCTGAGACATGATACAAATACCAATGCATCAATACTATCAATAGAAAGAAATCTTGCTTTTTGTGCTGAGAAAGTTCTGCACTATCAGAATGACGTATGTCTTAGTTGCCAGAACGTTTATGTAGTTATTTACAGGTGGATGAAGGCTTTCCCTCTTAGATTAAGGGGAAAAAGAGAGAAAAGTATTCTCCAGAACTTTCTGTGTTCATGGTTATTGAACCCCACCCAGCTCTCTTCATATATGAAATATTGCCAAAGCCACAATCTTTCATCATGTGGTTCCTTTTAAACAACTTCCTAGGTACTAAAGGTCAGGGTGATTTTAAAAAAATAATGTGGTAGTATGAAAGAACTTTTTTTAAACGTGAAAAGACAAACAGAGGAATCCTACGCAAACTTGCCATAAATACAAGGGATTGTATTTGATGATGATGGGTGGAATAAACTATGTTCATGTTGCATTCACCTGCTTTACTTTTTCTCAATTCTAATATAAAACTAGAATTACTCAGTTCACTGAAGTTCTGAACCCACTCCAGTAGCCCTTGCCCCTAGATAGTGTAGACCTTTGACTGCTCAGGGAACAGTCACTTCCACAGGGACTACATCCTTTGCTATATAGACATTTCTATCCCTAAGTATAGCCAATATACCACCTAGGTAGAAGGAAGAAAAATGTAAAACTCTCTCTCTTTTTATTTATTTTTTTTTCCTTTTTTTTTTTTTTTTTTCCTTCCCTTCTCTCATCACATTATATGAGTAAAGAAATATTTTGAAGGGTGGGTATTTCCCATATTTGACACGTGCCTGAAATTGAATAATTTCTGGTAGTCTGCAGAAATTTCTTTTTTACTATAAAAATTTGCTTACTTCTGAGACACCACTTGGAATTAATTCAAGGCTCAAAATTCAGGGACTTTGAAGATGATCTACATGCAAATCAGACACTTCAGCCTTGAGACTGCAACATTGACATTGTACCAAGATGTGCAGATGGGTGTCTGAGAGTGATGAAGGGTGCTGGTTGGGCTGAATTCATCACCTATTCATCACATCTATGCAGCCTATTAGAACCCTGGTACAAGTTGTATTCATGGTGTGTGTGAGTGCAAGTGCATGTGAGCATGTGTGTGAGTGTGTTTTATGCAGAGTTTGGTTAGAGATGCATGCACACTCCTGACCAATCTTTGGAGCCTTTATTATCCATTTCAACTTTTTAAGAGTTATCAAATATCAAGCACTATTTAAAATGTTCAGGCTACAGCAGACAATAATTGATTGGCAATTTTTCAATGAGAGCATTCACAAGTCAGAGTCGGGGACAAGGAATTTATTGTGCTCAGTGATGTGCACAGCGTAAAATATCAGATGATTAAAAAGCTCAATATCTAGTTTCTTCTTTAATTTCTCATCTACCTGAAAACATCTTGTATCTTATGAGACACAGGACTCTGCCTCACTGGAGGATAGTCTCAAAAAAAAGAAATAGATTTTAAAAAATGGGTTATAGAAGAGTTTGGGATTGCAAGGTTCTGTTTTAAGTCTGTAGTATTGCTTTTTAACATCCCCACTTGCTGAAGCCTGACCAAACATCTCCCTTCACCTGAGCCTGGCCCAAAGTAAGGCTGAGAAGGGAACAGGCACAGCTACCCTGGTCAGAGCACCTGGAGCACAGCATCCCTCCTCCAGACACCCCAAGGCTGAGTTCTGGCTGCTGCTACATGCCCCCATCCCTCAAGTCTCTCTCCTTTCCCACCTCACACCTCCTTTTTCCTCCTGCAACCTTCCTTGAAAACAAACCACCCCCCAAACCCACATTTTTTTCCAAGCAACCCTCCCACTTCTGTTTGCCTCATCTCTCCCTCATTATCTTGGGTCTTGCTTTTGTTTGTCTTGGCTATTTTGAGCCGGAGGCTCTTTGGGGAAGGGAATACAGTTAAAGCATCGGCTGCTCACCATGTGAAGTGTTTGATTCCTTCCAGTTGAGGAAAGCTGAATTGATAAACGAAGCATAGCTGGCTAAGAAGTGCCTACCTTGCTGTGGACACCTGCTTAGCTAAATCAGCTTTAAAAAGCATAATTCATCAAGAATGTACCTTCATGTCTAGGCAAAAAAAAAAAAAAAATCATTTTAAAAAGCACAGGTAATAGTTTAACACTGAAGTTTCAAAGGAAAACTAATACAGGCTATGTTGTACTGAAGTATTGCACAAGGCAGCTACAGCAATGGCTTATACTCAGTGGCTCTGAGCATCTTCTGCTGCACTGTTATTCACAAAGGCCCACAAATGTTTACTGTGCTATTTATAATGAGTTATATGTAATTAGTTGCAACATGGTAGTTTAAATGCATTCATTAAAAAAGTAAAAATGTATCAAGTGTTGAGCAAGAAGCAACCATGTTGTCCACTGGCCTTTTAGTCTGATAAATTAATTCCAAAAATATTTTTACCACGTTGCTTCTTGAGACTATAAGTACACTACCAATTGGTAAACTCTTGTATTAGATCCAACATAGAAAGGATCAAGATGGAAATGTTTGTAAGAGGAGTGTAGCATCCTCTCCATTGTGCTGCAGCACCCTAGTGGTGCTGGCAGCAGGACGAGGGTTCTGTTTTTAATACTTACATCCCAAACTTCCACACTTGGCAGAATCCTGGAAAAATCTAAGCTCTGTTTTCTAATTTGAGATTCTATCATTATCATCTTCCAACCTATTTAGTTATACGCTTATATAATTGTCTAACAGCTCCCGTTGTAAAAGTGTGTAACTGGTTTTGAATGAACCAAGGCAAATGTAGGTTTTTTCTGTGTGTTTAACATCATTTTTCAGCTACTCTGATAAATGAGATGCTAATCTATAGCATGTGAAATATAAAGAGGAGTTTATTACTGAATACTTGCACTTGGATCCCAAAAGTGATGTGAAAATTCAGAGAAAAATGAAACCCAAGTATTTTAAGGCAGTGTATCTCATTTGCCCTTTTGATGAGAATCTATCACTTCCACCAGGATTCTCTTCCTCATTCTTTGCTTAAAATCCTATCATCTACTGTACTGGAATATTTGTCACGCAAGGTTAATGGCTTTTCCTTCCTTTACACAAGGGAAAGGAATGCGTTGAATATCTAAGCTCCGTTTGTGTGGACTGAAGAAAGAAACAGAGCAGTCTTTCCCTGCAACCACCAAAGCCTTTGGCTTGCACTGTGAATGAAATCCTTAAAACTATTTGAGCTTTTAATAACAGCATTCATATTCTCTCTGCTCCCATTTTTAGTTGCCCATCTCTCTGCAGGTGCCTCATTCTGCAGCTGAGGGCAAAAGTAAGTGAATTTTTTTTATATGTGACCTCTCTTTGCTCCTTTCCTTTAAACACAGTGGCAATATGTGAGGCTTTCCAAGCTCCGCAGGGTCAGTGCATCATCTTTCCTCCATGAAATTACAAGCTGTGGTCAGGGCAAAGGTTGTGAGCTCTCCAAGAATGACACCAGGCCAAGAGTGATGCTGGGCCACGTATGTCTACAACTCTATAGAGTTGTAACGGACTGCATCGCACCCACCCAGGCTCTCTGAACTTGGATACTCTAATACTTTGTACATTCTTTTACATTTGTACAGTAACCATGAAAATCCAGTGCTGGTCAGTGTTTACTTGGCTCACATCTTAACTACTAGATCAGGCAGAGAGAAGTGGAGAACCATGCCCAAGATAAGCATCGAAATCCACAGGGAATGTCTTTGTTAGTAGTTCCTACTTCAGAGTCATGAGTAAAACATCAGTCAAAAAGCAATCTGAAAAATTTAATTGTTTTACAAAATAAGATTATGAAACTCTATGTAAAAATCCAGCTTCTTAAATATGATACATTCACTTCCTCACAGAATATTTAAATATTCAGGTCACTTATATTTTCACCACATTTGAGATAAAATCATTGGATAAATTAAAACATCCCTACCCAAAGATAACACAAGTTATACAAATAAAACTAAGCAATAATACTTCTTTAAATACCGAATGTAAAGAAATAAAGATTTTTTTAGAGCATGCTACAAAATTTTGCCAGAAAAATATATGGGATCATTTCTGTTTAACTAGAAAATATACAGTGTGCTTTTCATTTCTCTCCCCCAAATTCAGTCTCATACAATTTCCATTTAACTTAATAAATATGTACAACAAAAATGTTTATATCTCAAAGAATATAAATAGCAAATACTGCATTAGAGCCTGGTCCAGCATTCTTTTCTCCTCTAGTGACTATAGTGGGGCTTTTCAACTCTGAATGTGCAAAAATGCAGAATCAGGCTCTTAGTGTTATCAACAGGGTTAATAGCTTTTACAAAAGTGATTAAGAAACAAAACAAACAGACAAAAAAAAAAAAAAACAACCAACCAACTGAGCAAACAAACAAAAAACACAATAAAAAACCTCCAAGAACACTGCAAAAGACTTAGAGCTATTCCAGTCTGGCATTTTTATAAATAGAAAGAGATAATGTAGGGAAACAACGTTCCAGTTTAATTACTGCTGGCAGTAATTAGGCAAAAATTGTCAGTGGAGAATAAAAAATAACTTGAATTAGACACATCTTACTTTCACTGGTTTAAGTTGATTCCCTACTATTTCTAAAAAGAGTTTCTGGTATAATCTATACATTGGAAATCTGTGAAGAAACTTAATGACTTTCTTCAGACTTTGGATGATTCTTTTTGGAAAGTGGTATGTTTTCAAGTGCTTCAGTCCATACGTTAAACCTTTAATGGTGTCCTGGTCTCCATTCTTTATTCTCCACAGATTGAGAAGCTTCAGAACTTGCTCTGCATGTTGACACTGTTTCATTGTGCGCTCGATATCTTCTTTTCCCACTTTCTTGCCTGGCAAACTTGCCATCAGCGTGTTGAGATGTTCAAAGGTGAGATTTGGTTGGCCGAGATGCTTTAAGACACTATTTTCACAAAGATCAATATCTATAGAAAGCAAAAAGAAAAGAGAGATAAGCACAATTTGGATGGGGCCCTGGGCAGCCTGGTCTAGTATTAAATGTGGAGGTTGGCAGCCCTGCCTGCTGCAGGGGGGTTGGAGATTCATGATCCTTGAGGACCCTTCCAACCCAAGCCATTCTGTGATTCTATGATTCTACAGTGCATGATAACTTTAAAATGACCTGCAAAAAAGCTTTCAAAATATCAATATTTTGGTAAATATTTCTTCTTAATTTGGTATTTTTATTTCAAGTAGTTCTCTTTACAAAAAGCAATACTGGCTTTTTTAAGCTCCAATTTTGAAAAGAACTTAAGAATGTAATTAACTTTGCAGATACAAACAGCCCCAAATTACATACAAAGTTACTAGCAAGTATTTATTTTCATACACCCGTTTCATTTATCTTGTACAATGTTCTGTGTACATGGTAGGACTTCTAATATTTGGTTCCAGTGAATGAAAAATTCATTCTTCTCAGAAATATTTAGGCAAGCTTTGTTAAAGTAGTCATTTTAAGTTTTGAAGTGTTCTAGACACCTCACAATCTGACATAGCCATAAATATTTAAAAGAAGAGGTAAAGAAAAACATTTCTGTAACATTTTTCAAATCTATTCCCAGTAGACAAAAGGTCATTCAAATGTGGTGGTTGTTGATGGTGGCTTACACAAAAAGAGTTAGCCTGGCTTTCATACAGCCCCCATGTTAACATTGCGGCACTGCTTCAACTCTGACACCTGTCTTGGCAGATTCAGCACAAACAAAGCAGTCAGTTGGTATGACAAATAGGTCCCGGAAGGGAAAAAGAAGAGAAAGCATGTCTGTGTATTCTGTATTCCCATGTGTTCCCACTCTCTGTATAGATGTCCTGGTTCAAGCTGTCAATCTCTATTTCATAATAAAAACAAATTGCACTCTCAGCTGCACACATCCTACTCCCTCTAACCACTGCTCGGATGTAACAGTGGGAAATGCTTTCCCCCTATCTAATCAAAATTCTTCGTCTGCTGTACAGCCTCAAAAGAGAATATGGGCTGTGACACCACATGTACTCCCAAGGGCCTATGTGTCTGTGAAAAAGTCAGTTCTCTGAGCTGATCAGGAAAGTTTCCTTCCCTCAGCTTCACTGTGCTTACTGCATCAATAAATTTCTGCCAAGCCCTGAGGGGCCTCCTCAGAGCAGAACACATCACCAGAAGGAATTCAATCTCAAGCAATTTTTAAAATGCCAATTAGGTTTCTCTCAATGTAAGCACTAATAATATCAAGTACCTTGAATAATCTTTTTGGCCGTATCCTGCTCCTTGTTTTGCTGCTTCCATAATTTCAAAACCTGGAAGGTCTGCTCTTGTGAACTGTGCCTTTGTTTAATCCGTTCAATATTTTCTGTGCTGATCTTTGTCCCAGGCAAATTGTCCGCAAGGGTGTTCAGCCAGTTGGGTGTGAGATGAGTAGGAACAGCAAACCTAAACATAGCCTCTTCACACAGGGTTACATCTGAAACAAAAAGAAGGAGAAAAATAGAATCATAGAATCGTTTGAGTTGGAAGGGACCCCTGAAGGTCATTCAGTCCAATTCTACTGCAACGAACATGGACAACTACAGCTAGAGCAGGCTGCTCATAGCAAAAAAATATGTCCATCAGTGTCATCTCTGTTGCCCTGCTTGTCTTTGGACTATACAGCATGCAGAAGGGTAATAAGGAAAAACAGTTACAATCACTAAAACTAGGAAGTGGTCTTTAGTGTTGTTGCTCTCTGTGCTTGAGTTCCATTTAGACCGGCCTGAAACAATTAAGACTCTACTCCAACCACTGCCATATCGGGCAAATGGCTTGTTATTTTCATCATAAATGCTGATATTTTCATTTTAATGGCCATCAAAGGTATGTTTTCAGACTTTGTTTAATATGATACACACCTATTCCACATTTCTGAGGTGACGTATCTGTATTTTCCTGACAGATGTTGTCACGAACTGCATTTCCTTTTAATGCTGTTTTGAAACCCAGAGCACTACAGTTTGTGTGCTTTTGACAGACTGCTTTGGATGATGTTTCATTGGAGAAAAATCCCTCTGGACATCTTTTACAAACAGTGTCACTCTCAGGAGTACCTGTGGAAACAAGAAAACAATGCACTCAATTACATGCAAACTCAAGTGGTAAAAAAAAAAAGTGAAAATATACATTCTTTCTAAAATTGTGATCACTTCTGATTTTCATATTTCTAATCTATGAAGGACTCATATTATGGGGGAAAAAAAACACTTTAAGTTTTAAAAACAAATAATTTTTTCAGAGAATGATGCTCCTGCTAGACTAATAGAATAAACAGAACTCTTAGATGCACTTATTATCAACTCCTGTAAGGATCTTTAAGACACTAATTACTTGAATCTATTCAGATATTATCTGATGTCTGACCTTCATCTTTCATCCACACTAACACTGTGTAAAATAATTAAATGGCACAAGACTCCTTGCTAAACTATACTCTGTAATATCTGCAGAGAACCTTACGCAAATAGATTACTTCAGCTCTAGCCAAAAATAACTCAACTACATATCAACTAAAGACCCTCTGATAAGTATTTCCACTTCTGAAGGATAAAATTATACAGGGAAACATAATTCCACCAACATTTTGAATTTTTTCCTGGCTTGAATAAAATATTCAAAGTACCATCCAATATATGAAAAACATTTAATACACATACAGATATATTTACATGGTGTTTTAGAAGACAGAGTTATACCCTCAGCAAATTTACTGACACCACGCTGAGTGATATGACTGAAGGAAAGGATGCCATCTAAAGGGGCCTGAACAAGCTCAAAAAGCAGACCTAATGAGGTTTAACAAGGCCAAGTGCAAGATGCTGCACTTTTGAGTCAGGGATATGAGTACAGACTGGGTGCAAAGCCCTGGTGCATGAAAAACTGAACGTGAGCCAGCAGTGTGCGCTTGCAGCCCGGAAGGCTGACAGTATCCTGGGCTACATCTGAAAAGTAGTGGCAGCAGGGAGAGAGAGGTGATTGTCCCTCTCTGCTCTGCCCTCATGAGGCCCCACTTGGAGTACTTTATCTAGATCTGGGGCCCTAGGATGTGGAAGGATGTGGAGCTGTTGGAGTGGGTCCAGAGGAGAGCCAAGATGATGATCACTGGGCTGGAGTACCTTTCCTGCAAAGAAAGTCTGAGAGAGTTGGGCTTGTTTAGCTTGGAGAAGGCTTTGGGGAGATCTCATCGTGGTCTTTCAATACATAAAGGAGCTTATAAACAGGAGGTAAATGAAGTTTTTTTGGGGTAGATAGTGATGGGACAAGGGGGGGAACAGTTTTAAAGTAAAAGAGGGGAGATTCAGATTAGATGACAGGAAAAAATTCTTTATTCAGAGTGCAGTGGCACAGGCTGCTCAGAGAAGCTGTGGGTGACCCATAACTGGAGGTGTTCAAGGTGAGGTCCTGGGCAGCCTGAGCTGGTGGGTGGCAGTCCTGCTCAAGGGAGGGGGCTGAAACTGGATTGGCTTTGAAATCTCTTTAATTGCTCTATATTCACTCTCAATTCACAGTTATGCAGACATCACTTAAGCAAGTGCCTAAGCTCTCTTATATAACATTGCATTACTGAACATAGACTTAAGCACATGCTTAGTATTATTTGCAAATAATAATTAGTAATCTTATTTAAATATGAAAGTGCCTCCATCTAGTGTATCTTGGTAGTATTTACATGTGGATGCTTATTACAGCTCTAGTTTTGAAGTAAATTTTATTTATTTGGGATATTTCCTCAGAGAAAAGAATCAGGAGTTTTCAACTAGCCACAAAATATATAATCTGATCTGATATAGATCTGTTGGAGCGCATTCAGAGGAGGGCCACAAAAATGGTCCAAGGGATGGAACACCTCTCCTACAAGGACAGGCTGAGAGAGCTGGGACTGTTCGGCCTGAAGAAGAGAGGGTTCTGAGGTGACCTGAGAGTGGCCTTCCAGTATCTAAAGGAGATCTGCAGAAAAGAAACAGATTCTTTAATAGGGTCTGCTGTGATAGAACAAAGGGAAATGGCTTCAAGCTTAAAGAGGTTAGATTTAGATTAGATATAAGGAAAGAGTCTTTTACAGTGAGAGTGGTGAGGCACAGGAGCAGGTTGCCCAGAGATGTGGTTTATGACCTGTCCCTGAAGAATTTCAAGGTTGAGGCTGGACCAGACCCCAGGTTATTTGATCTAGCTGTGCATGTCCCTGTTCATTGCAGGGAAGCTGGACTAGATGGTCTTTAAAGGTCCCTTCCAACTCTAAGGATTATCTGATTCTATGATCTAGCTCTTCTTCCATTAAACCTGAGGTGAAAGCAAAGGGGAAAATTTTAGCTGCTGTGCACCTGGAAATTAGAGGCCCTGGATACTGTCAACCCCCCAAACCCTCCAATTTCTGCAGCCAGCAGCAGAGAGGCTGGGTAAGGCTGCATGCAAGCAGCCCTGGTGTTCACTTCCCCAACACACACTGCTGGAGGCTCCAGATGATACAAAACTCAAGCCAACACCCGGACCTGAGCAAGCAACAATTACTTTTTCTGAGAAGTCTGAACTTTTAGCATTTTCCCTTCTACAGACACTCTGTGTTTCACCAGCAAGGAAGAGGAAGAGAGGAGAGTCCCTGCAAACGGTAAGCTGGTCCTTTCAGAAGTTCCCCTGTAATCTTTGCAGCACAAGAGGGAAATAAACGGGCAATCCATTGCTGAGCACAAAGTAATCCCCCCACCTTTCCAGTTTCTTCACTGCTTATCTGGCTTCTCTTGTTCAGGGCCGCATCACGACTGCCCTTCTGCCGCTCCCTCCAGGGTGACTGGAATCCCCCACTCCTGCAGGAAGCGGCAGCACAGCTGGGAGATAACAGCCTGGCAGAAGTCCTGATTCCCAGTGGATTGCTTTGGAAAGCTCTGCCACACACAAGGCTGACTGCGGCTACAAGGAACAAAGCCTAAATGCACATGCAGAAATGGGGACTACCAAAGTACAGTATCTTCCCAACGTAGCTGCCATCAGTAGGGCAACAGTTGGATCTCACTTCTCATTCTTTATGCTTTGAACTAGGCTCTGAATCACACTATCACCCTGTGTGGCAGTGGGAGTGTATTCTTCTCTATTCGGGTTTTCTTTCATCTGAATTTACATCAGTACAAAGTTCAACAGTATCATGTAGCAGAAAGTGGGAAGAAAATGTGGTCCATGCTTACTAAATTCCTAGCCAATGCCTCATCTCAAAACCTGACTATTGGCACAGGAGGACATAATTAATCTTTATAGTGTTTTCATTCCTTGTTTGAGGTCTGCCTAGGTTTAGCATGTTCATTCTGATGGGCTTTTGGAAACCGACTTTCCAATAAATACATGATTCAACAATTTATCTTCTAAGGTTTGTTTCATTACAAATTTAGGGATTCTTATCTGCCACTATGGTTTCACTGTGTTTGTAGGATTGTATCTTTGTCTCCTGGGTGGGCTTTCTGAGAATTTTGTGTCCCCTCCTGGCTTGCTGTCCAGGTGATGCAACTTCATTAACCCAAGCCACTAGGTGTGAGGATCTAGGTTAATGACAGTTTATAATATGGAACTGTAGTCACTGCCAGTGGAACTGCATAGAAATGCTTAATGGTGGCAAGAGAGATGCGGGATGAGGGTAGAGAGCTCAGTCAATTACTCAGGGAATGGTGATCAGTGACACTGCTCCTTACATCAGACTAGTTCTCCAACGTAATGTTCATAACGAGAGAGAGGACTCCTGAGCTATTATTCAGCATGTCTCTAAATTTACAGCCAGTCCTTGTGTTTCTCACTTTGTATATGTATCAACTAGGGCAGTCATTCTGCAGTGCTGGAGACTGGCTGCCTGCAGGTTTTTATTGGAGATGCTTTGATTTTCCATATTCCCTTCCTCTGGGCAGTTACCAGTCTCCAATATAATGACAGTATACAACTCTTTCAGGCTGTATTAAATATTGGAACTAAACTGGGCCGTTGCATTTGCCAAATGATTAACAATGCATTTTATTTACAGAGAAGAGCTTATTACTGGTTTAACAATTCCTGCTGTCTCAAATGAAGAATACACTTCACTGGAACGCACTGCTTCACCCTCTATCCCCACCAGACATACCGTGCAGTGCCATTCTGCTTGACAAAAAAAGGTTGTTTGTATGATAATTGTAACAGTTTCCCTAAGAGTTCCACTTAGGATGCTGGTAATTAATTATTACCACATATTGCTGTGCTGCTAGAGCTATATTAATATTGTTATAATTATACAGTTGGTGTCAAACACTTAGTGGTCCTGGTGTTTGTTAAGATACACAGTTGCTTGAAACAGCAGATTTCACAATGAGAAACATTATTATTTATCACACACACAAATACTACATTACAGATAATGTTCCTTTAAAAGAGGCAATCCATCATGTTTCTCATTAGAGTGCAATTTGCTACATTTGCTGCTGCCATTAAGTTACTGCCATTAAGTTAGAGGAGCGGGGTATTCCACTGAGAAACATTCCTTTGGCTACAGTTCAAATGCGGCAGCCTAGGAGAGGGTTCAATTGCTTTTATAATTTACTGTCCTGTAACTTCATCTGGTCAAGCCTGTTTCCTAATCCTGTAAGTGCCATGAGCTCCAACACACCGCAGAGCACTGATTAACTCTGTGCTTCCTGACAAATGGCACATACCTGGCTGTGCAACGCCAAATCCAGGAGGGCACTCTGTGTGCTTCAAGCAAAACTCCAGCTCCAAGTACCAGCCTTCAGTGCACTCGCAGACACGGTCCTGCGTGCTCGTGCACTCCTGCTTGATGTACTGCAGCTCTTTGCAAACAGCACTGCAGTACTGGCACTCGTCGTTGCTGTTCCAGTCTTCGGCGTAGTACTGATCTGGGCATGGGGCACACACCGTCGGGCTGGTAGCCGTACAGTGCTGCTTTACGTAGCTCCCGGGAGGGCACTGGTCGCACATCACCTGACGAGATGTACCAGGGTCGTAATGGAGATACTTGGGGGGAGAGATGTCCTGGATGCTCCACTTGACCGAGATGTCCAAGAGCTAGCCACAGGAAAAGAAAACATTGCTTGCTTCAGTTCAGTGAGCACCACAGTCACATACAAACCTACATTTTGGTGAGCCTAACCATGTCACTATCTTCAAAAATACGTTTGTGTTAGACCGACTTCTGGTCTCTCCCACGTCTGTTTTAAAATGAAAAAAAATTAGGATCTTACTGAGCCGTTCTTCTCCCACTTATACCCTTTTAATATCACTGGGCAATGACCTTTTGCCTCTTGGCACCTGCAGACCTGGCCTGTCAGCTCCATTGGCACTGCATTCCATGCACTGCAAGTCAGGGATTATGTGCTCTGGTGTTCTTGAGTATCAATCACTTCAAACACAAAAGAAATAGCAAGTATCTGAGCAAACAAATCTGACACATACCAGTAGCACAGATACCTCTAAAAGATAGTACCCAGCTAGAACAATATAAGTGATGTTTATTGCCTTCCATTTAATCTTGAACTGAAATGTGGCAGCTCTTGGGGGCACAACATGGCAGTCCCTGTCAGTAGGATGAGGTAGCTTCAGACAGAGGTAGAGAATGCTATGATTAAAGGTATGGTAAGGATTTATTCACACAAACTGGAACAGGTCTGGCTAATGCTCCCACTTCCTATCTAAAAACACAGGCAAGAAATGCTCAGCACCACTCAAGCACCCAGTCCAGCTCTGGCCAAAAGCTCTTCTGCTTCCTGCAAGTCTGTTTTCCTGGCACAATTCAGGACCCAATGGTCTGAGGTGGCCCTGTCCTTCTGTAGAGACAGCCTTGATATCATATCACTTTGGTCTTGTCACTAAAATTTTGGTTAAGTGATCACACCAGCCTAAATGTCTCTCTTTACTTCCCTCAGCACAGCCCCATAGGGTTTGCCAGGAGCTTGTCCTTCACACTGAGAACCATGACATACTTCTTGCTTCCCTTTGAGAACTCGTACATTTTAGAATCATGCAGCAAACTGACTCTGAATGAAGAAACTTTTCTACGTATCTGTTCAAATTAAAGATCCAGCCTTGATGGTCTTTACTGCTATTTTTGGCCTAGTGAGTTAACATAGAGTTGCAAATTCCATTTCAAGAACGTATTTTCCTCTTTTCCAATGTAGAAACCTCAAAGTGTATGTGGAATTAACTCTTCCTATTCATTCAGATTCTAAATTTTCTAAAGGGGTTTCAACTAAGGGCCTCACTTATGCCACAAAACAGCAGCATTCTTATTAAGGCAGGAAAGGACAATGATTTGCACTAACGAGAGTCACTGAATTTGCACTAAGTAACATTAGGTGCCTAAATTAGGAGTTCAAAATATTCTTAACTGCATTCTCATGCTGTCTTTAAATCCACTTGTTACACAGCCATACTGAGACAGGCTAAGGAATGAAATGTACACAGTATGGATTTTCCCCACTGCTTCTGGCCATTCTTGACTAAGCCCAGTAACTTATCTCTTCTGTTTGTTGGTTTTTTTTTCTTTACACTTGTAGAATCCACTTTTCTTTTGGCACTTTCAATGTACGGCCTCTTTCATTGTAAGAAATTCCTTATTGCTCACTGAAGTTTACTGATGATCCATAGCTCATTTTTCTTAAATGACTAGATCTGTTTCATGCAGTCTGTTTAACAAGAGGGTGCAGCACATTTTTTGAATGTGAATGGCTTTCCATTTATGAAAAATGCACCCACCCTTGGTAAATCTACGTCTATTACGCTTAGTAATAAGGAAGTCTTGATAAACACATCAATTGTTGATGCGAATAGTCAGTTTTTCTTCAATGGCTTTTATTCTGTTATAGATACTACAGCATCCCACAGAGTCCAATTTGCAGAACACAACTGTCTGCAATACGAAGCACAAATGCCACAGAGACAAGAATAAACCCATGTTTTGTGCAGATATGCATGGAAACCCAAGGCAGCATCAAACATGGATGAAGATCTGACACTGTGAAAATGATCAGGGACAGCAACCAGACAAGCAGGTCATGCCTCTTCTGTTTTTGCTTACACATTTTCAGGCACTGAATGGTTAGATGAACCATTTCAAGGCTGATCAACTGCCTCTGTAACAGGCAGAAGTAGGAATGACAACGCGTCTATTTTTCTTACTTGGCAATTTACATTGGAAATCACAGAGAAGAGGCAAGTGAAAGGATTAGCTGCCTTTCACTTGCCTCTTGTGAAGGCAAGTTTCCTGGGTTAAAAGAACTCAATTTCATTAAGCAAGATGTAAGAGCATGGTGTTTTGTGGGGAAAAATGGAGGTACTCCCTTCCTGAAAAGCCCACTGCCATGTGAAACAAGTCAATTCAACACAGCTGCAGAGAGAAACTGATTCGAATTTTCATTATAGCATCATTTGGTAAAAAAAGTTATTTCACTTTAAAGGTCCAGATTGAGAGGAACAAAAACATACCTGAATGGTATGTGTGAGACTGTGCTAAGCTTTAACTCTGGAAGTACAAATAGCTGCCAAGCAAAATACTATTAATCTAAATGAGTGTAACAAATAAACATGCTAATAGGATTAATATGTCAGTGTCACCAAGACTATCAGTCTTTGGATTTCATTTTTTTCTTTGCCTTTTTAATAGAAAAGCACATCACACTTGTCTTTCCAGAAACACAAATTACATAGCTGCAATAATCTGTCAATCGCAGGCTGAACCTCATGAAACTCTTATTTCATAAATAATTATGGCTAAAGATCTTCTAGTCAAAACAAAGCTATAAATGCAATTAGTATCTCAGTATTTTACCAAAACATCTCATACATCATTTTCAACACAGAGCTGTATGAGATACCACTGCTATTGTTTGACATTTGCAATCCTATCAGTACAGCAACCTGCCGTAATTCGTTGCCACAAGACACCATAAGCAGTTGGGTGCAAAATTCAGCAGGACAGAGTAAAGGAGGAACATTCAAATAAAGGGCAATTAAACACAAACATCGCCTCTTAATCAAGAAATCCCAAAACACAAATTGCATGAGTCTGAAAGAGTGTTTAGGTGAAAATACAGTGATATTTTTCCATTCTCTTACATCTCCTCTATGTATCAACCCTTGCTATAGACAGCATATGGGTCATTTAAGGGATTTTTCTTGGATCATTTTTTTCTCAGACCCAGCACAGCCATTAGTATGTTGCTAAGTGCATTTCGAGACTCCAATCCCCAATATCACCCTTCCACATAGAACTGCTATAGATCTCTTGAAAATGCTCAGATAACAGAAGATTGTCTTCTTTTCAGACAGAGAACAGCTAACATATGTGACCGTTATGGGTTTCAATATATAACTTGAAAATCAGAAGTTATCCTTGAACCTAAGCCAAGCATCAAAACAAACGCAAGCTATTTTTCAGAAGTTTTGCAAAAAGGCAGGGAAGGTGGTGGAAGGTAATCAAGTATTTTTTTACAGTTTTACTGCAGTGACATGGCACAAACAGAATGAAAAGCTTCCTGTCTCTCAGCTCACGTAATAAGTCAGAGAGGAACTTTGCTAAATTGTCCAGTCCCCTAGCAAAAGACATGCTGAAGAACATCCCCCCAGTTGTGCTTGCATAACAAGCTAAGTCACCTGTTATAGCAGATTTGTGGTGCAGAACAGATGGTGCTGAACACCTGACATCCACATGAAGCACGATTCAGTGGGGGTTGTTTGGGACTAACTTTAGGCTGCTACCATGCAGTTACAGCGCATCTGGTGTGTCTCCAGAGTCCATCTCTCTGGATTTACTTTCATCAATCCAGGTTATTTCTGTAAATCCACCTTGTACGCTCTAAGTCTGCTTTGCTGTGCAAACTATAATATAGCAAATAAGGATGATCAGGACAGGCCATTCAAAGACATGTTCCTAGACCAAATTAAAATGCTAATGAAATGTATTTATGTCATTCCTGCCATTTCTCCTCCTAAGCCACGCTAAGACCAAGTTGGTAGCAAATCCTCTGTCATGTAAAGCCTCTGATAGAACTAGACGTCCATACATAAAGACACACTAAGTATTAAACTCCTGAATCTCTGCTGTAAAGAAACAGCACTGCTGGAGCACTTGTAAATGTGTCGATCAGAACTTACTAATCCTGAACTGTCAATCTTTCTGAGACCTGCAATGAAAGCAAGATTTCTCCTAAAATCATGCTGACACTGACCTGTTGGCACTAGTTGGAGAAAAGGGCATGTTCCAGCTTGAAACAAGTGAGAAACTGGAAGTCTGGCCTCAGTTTACCTTTTAAACTCTTAAGAAACTGAAGCTGGAGTCTATCAAAAATGCCCTTGGCTAGAATTATGGATTAGTCATTCAATACACTGCATAAAATTCTGTTCATTCTTGTTTAGGAGAGGTTAATGCAGATAAGAAGAAATGTCAGGAGAGATGAGAAGGAAATGGAGAGCATGGCCATTAAGAAGATGTTAACTGCTCAACAGCTTGGCAAGTTAAAACAGTACCCATGGACTCAGTACAGACAGTGAACGCAGGGCAAGAGAAAAATTTTCTCAGTTAAAGGATGATGTGGCAAATGAAAAGGGGATTCTCTTGTCAGAGGAAGTCCAGGAACAGCCTTTTACCAAGAAGCAGGTGCAAGAAACCCAAGTAGTTTAAGTATAGCTCTTGGTGCATTTCTGAAAGCTGCTTGGTTTCCTGGAAGAGCTGAGGGGTGGATGCAATAGACATGGGCAGTCTCTTTCAATTTTAAAACATAAGCATATCCTTTCTATCCCAACACTCAGTATCTTCTTCATCTCAACAAATTAACTGTTAGACTGATTCAGAACGTCCTGAATTGCAAAGGATTTTCCTACACTTGTGAAACGCAAGGTTCAGTTTAAGAAAACAATTCCCAGTTTGTTCATCTATTTTGTTCTGCAAATAGGAAGTGCAATCAGTAACAAAATTATTTCTAAAACAACAGAAAAAAATCTAGTATCATTGGCTACATCTATCAACCTATTGGGTGAATTTCATCTCAGCTGGGCACCACAAGCCCAGTTCTGAAATGCCTAAAAAACGCAGTCCTCCATCATCTCCATAAGGCAATTCCTGAGCACCTCTTAGGATGGCCATCTCCATGCGAGTAGGTGGGATGAATTGGAAATATCAAAACACAGTCCTGGTGTAAATCAGTGTCATGCAAGTATATGCTGAGACAACTGAAGGCAGGACTTGCTGATAACCATATCGGAGTCTTTAGAGGATGATATAAAAATTGGACTCATGTTTTAAAATATTCTAATAGCTCTGGGTTTATGTACTGGTACTTACAATGTTTTAGCCAAAATGAGTTACTCAAGGCTAAACAACATTTCTTTGATTCTGTCACTCCATACATCAGGCCTAAAGCAATATTTTTCCATACTGTCTTCAGTCAGCATACACAAAACACTCAATCCTCACATAAAAGGATTGTGCAGTCCATTTATTTGAGCCCTTCGAAGATGCTTTTGAAAGAGAAATAATGTGATTGTAAAAGGGCATGAAAACAGTACACACCCTTTTCTTTCATCTTTAAATGTAAGGCAAAGAGCTGCTTGTCTTTTCTTGTTGAATTAAAATGAACTGGAAGACAAAGCCCATAAAGCAATAATCTTTCAAGCATCATCCCCTTAAATCACTGCTTTGTGAAGGAAAAGAAAGTGTTTTTTCAGCATATGAAAATATTATTATATAGCTTGGTGTTGCGGTTTGGGGTTGTAGACCAAAGGAGAATGTTTAATTTTCTGAGAAAGATAATCTGTTTCTGTTTTGCATTCCACAACTATTCTGAAACATATTTTCCTGCTTGATAAATAATTGTTCAAGGCATTTGTCAGATTGCTCCTAGTGTTTGTGTTGGGTTGAAAGTAAAACCTCACAGCTCTCCTACTTTGCTCTTTACACAAGGTATTGGCACAGGACTAGGGCAGGAGGCCCTCTGTCCTTAGGCAGAATGCCCCACGCACAGACGCCATGGAAATCCTACTGACAAAATATGGAACTGAATGGCATTAAGGAGGTTCACCTAACCAATAGCTTATAGAATCATAGGATCACTAAGGTTGGAAATTACCGCTGCAGATCCAGTACAAGACACTTTGTGCTGGGTCTGATCCATGGCCATCTACTGCAAATAGCCACTGTTAATGTTTTTTTTTTTCATCTAGGGAATGTCCATCTGGCCAGCTGGGAGATATTTCATCCTCATCACCCCTCTGTTTCAGATGGGAGACCATGCAATCACTAAGTGTAAATTATTTGGGGTGACAGATACGCAGAACTGTTTAGCTCATAATTAGCAGGCTCTCTTAGCACAACCCAGGGGAAATATTTTTTCAGCAGAGCACAATTTAGCACCAGGTACACAACAATAGCTAAAACAGAGTTATTTTTGCTGTTTTCAGATCTGCTTATAAAGCTGTTTCACCATTCTGCCAGCTGTTTCAATGCAATCCATTCACTTTGCATGTTACAGGACCTACTTTTGAATAGAGGATGCTTTGCAGATTGGTGGCCACCATTTTATTTAAGAAATGTAACTAGTGACACTTTAGAGCCATCTGTATTCAAAACTGTGGATACTGACCACTATCTTCATTTATTTCTCTCCTGGGAAAACGATATGTTAGCAATTCAAATCTTGTAGAGATTTTGTAACACACAGTTGTCATTCACAGAGCAAATTTGGGGTCTAAACAATTGTTTCATTTCCAATGGTAGGAAAATGACATTCAACTGAGAAGCAGCCGTGTGCCTTCATTCATGACAGCTGCACTTCACTTGAAGATTGTGTTGGGAGAAAGTAGGAATGACTAACCAGCTACTCACCAAAAGATGTATCTTAACCATAAATCCTATTTTTGAACATAATTCATCAGGGTAACATCAAGACTTGAGATGATACCAACATGACTACAGGCTGCACTGAACAGAACTAATAATATCATTTAGCTAGAAAAGAAGTATGACTGATACCATCTGCAAACAGGTGTTTTTTCCCCCCGGGAAGACCATCAGTGTAGTAAATCTACTAGTATGAAAGTTAATTACCAAAGGAGCAAAATTAAAGTTTCTATGAGATTAGATAAGTGTGTCTAATTTAAATTCCGACAACTTTTAAAACTCTTCTGGTAACTTTGGTGCTTTATTTTTAACCAACACACATGCAGGCAGACAGACAGAAAGAAAGAAGGAAAGTCAGACAGAAAGATAACTCCTACCCTCTCAAGCTGCAAAGCCACTGCTGCCTACACACAGCAAACCCAACAGGCAGGCCAGAAAAAGCATGTCACATGCACCCAGAGATCCAAAATAGAGAAAGGTCAAGTTTAAGGGTCAAGATAGTTACGTGACAAGTAACAAGATCCAGCTCTGGGGAATTTCTTTCAATTCAGCCTATTTCATAAGGCTCATATGTTTGTAAGCTGTTTTAGTGTTCCAACAAACAACACGTACATGCACGCGTTACCACAGCAGGTCTCCTTGCTGAAACTTTCAGCAAAGAGGCCAAGGCTGAAAGTACATCATGTCCAAACCGTCCTTTTCAGTGATGGTGAACCAAAACCAAGGTGTTTAAGTCAAACACGTACAACTTTGAACTGCTGCTGTGCCTTCCACAAGTGTTCTTACAGAACAAGCACTCAAACTATCCTCAGAGCTACAGAACATCCAACAGCAAACTTCACAATAACAAAATAAATTGCCTTTAAATAGAAAGAAAAAAAGAGTTGAATGATGAAGCTCCATGATATGCACTCCTATCACTGTGATATACTTCAGCTCAGAGACTCCACTGCCAAAGGTTATGCTGAACTTCACCCAAAACTATGACTTTAAGAAAGAACATGAATAGGCACATTACATTTAAGTAGAAGCAAAATGCTGATGTGAGTACTTTATGGGCAACCACAGATAAGAAGCCGAAATTTCCAAATCAGATTTCTGTGCTTCCTCGTAGACAATGCTACGCCTTAGATGAATAAGTTGTCTTGCATTTCAGCTTGCCAACCACGAGCCTGACAGTTTTTGCTTCTCTTGCACCATTAATTACTTTGGTTTCTTTCTCAAAAAGCTCTTTCAGAAAGTCCTACAGAAAGTAATAAACATGCATTACTCATCAGATCCTGGAAATCTTGGTGCATTTATAAAGAGCTTTCAGAATAACTGAAACTCAGTTCTAATGTTCTACCACAAAATTAATGTCCCTGTACACACCAAAACAAACGAGAAACAAGTTATTGTGCAGACACACTTAAAAAGTACTGTTCAGAGTAGGATGTTAAGTGTTTTTATTTAAATGTTTTCTTATCCAAGAGGTGAATAGTCTCCAAGCAGATGCTACACAGTATTTGGCTGCATGCAGGTTTTAATTAAACTGGCGTCATATAAAATTCCACACAGCTAAACAGATTAAATGGTCTTTTGAAAGATTTATTGCACTGCTAACATCTCTAAATTTGCATCTGGAAGTATCTTTGTAAATCACCAAGTAAACAAAAACTTATTTAATAAGGGGCTTTACCTGATTTAATAACATAATTTTTTTTCTGTAAAAGCTACAGACACAGCTCCCAATTCATCATTTTCTTACACATGAAGCTGAATTTTCTTAGCCAAAATAAGCACACATACTTTTTTTTCTGGAGTCACAGTGGTTTTTCAGGGAAAGAAAGCCAGCCCAGTATGTGAGACACTGCCTTGTACCCCTGTAGGAACGACTACACAGACAGGCAGGGATGGAGCTTCTGTAAATCAAATACAAACATCCCAGCCTGCTATTTCTAAAACTCATTCCTACATTCAGTATTTTATATTAGTACAGCACAATGAAGACTTGCAAAAGGTGAGAGGAAGATAAGAAAGAAGGCAAAACAAAAGTAAATCATGCCACTACCTTAAGAAAGGGATCAAAATCTGTGCTTCCTTCCTGACGCGAGACGTGTCCAAACCTCACCAGGAAAGCCCAGTGTGATGAAACAAAAAGTGTTCACCAGGAAAATGGAGAAAAGGCAAAAGAAAAAGAAAACAAACAAAAACAAAGCAAAACAACAACAAAAATACAACAGAAAAGCCCTGTGTCTTTTCAGCCTCATCTCTGAAGCTGCAATCCATCTCAAGCCCTATCTACCTCTCTGAAGGGACTTACCACAAGCGTGCAGCACAGGAACTTGTTCATTGTGGTTGGTGGAAGAAACCTCAGTGCGCTGGGAAATCAGGCAGAGCTAGCCAGTGCTCCAGCCTCCTAGCAGCCTGCTGACATCCCCCAACATTAAAGACACGGTATATATATAGTCCCGGTGTAACAGGAAGCTTTGGCTCAGCTTTGATCACTCATTCCCTACTATGACCAAACTTTTCTCTCTCTCCCTTTTTTTTTTTTTTTTTTTTTTTTTAGGAACCTGTAAAATCTGATGATTTAATGGAACTCTTTGAGTGCTGTAACCACAGACTGGAAAATGCAGGAGGGAGTGTCAGGGGCCGGCCAGGGGAGGGTTTAATTGGGCTCTGTCTGTCTGTCTTTCCCCCCCCCTCCTCTACGCAGCTGGGTTGGTGGGGAGAGACATGTCTCAGGACAGCATGTCTCAGCAGTCAGGCTTATAGGGGACTTGTTTAGAAATCACTGCCAGCGGGTGAGCTGCAGGCCCCACGGCCCCACAGCCAGCCCCCACAGGGAGCCTGGAGCTCACCCAGGGCTGCCGTTCCCCACCGAGCCCGCAGGCTCCTTTCTGCCTGGTTGCCCAGGGATTTCCAGGAGCGGGACTGGCTGGGAAACAAAGGTCGGGAAGAGGGAGGTGGAGGGGAAGGAGAAACCCTGCTGGTTTCCCTTCCCTGCCGACGTGGGAAAACCATCAGCAACTCTGCTGCCCTGGCCAAGTGCCCATGCCACCCGCTGGGCAAAGGGCCCCGTGCTTCTTCCTTCTTCCCTGTGCCATGCGGTGTTTTTAATCAGAAAAGAGCTTTTTTTTTTCCGGAAGCAGTGCAGATCAAACACTGATGATTTTGCATCCCTTTTACTCGGTAGGCCCTCGGGTACCAGCCTGGAGCTTTGTGGGGGCTCTGACCCATTGGCCTTCTCTAGGCTGGTACCCCAGGAAAGTCAGCCAGGGTGTGACTTTCCCCTCAGAGGTCTGAACAAAGTATTCCTTTTCCCAACCTGCAGATACCCTGAAAGTGATTATCGGCCGTATTTCAGACTCTGTGGGATCCTGGGGTAGAAGCCAAACCTAGTCGTGCATCCAGTTTTCACAGATGGTTTTCTGCCCTTTTTTGTAGGCCAGACCAAAACCTCAGCTCTGGATATTCCAGCTCTCAAGCATTTGAAATCTGGGGCCCACACTGCCTCTGAATTGTGCAGTTTTGCCCCTCTGAATCACGAGGCTGTGTGGGATTGGCAAGAGGGAGGTGGAAAAAGCCTGCACATTGTTTTACAAAATCCAGCTATGCTAAGTCAGGAACCCATAGTCTTCAAGGACAGCCCAGCACATTCCTCCTTATACATCTGTAATGGTTTGAACACCCATCAAGCATAACCTGAGACTGAAACAGATGCTGATTGTACTCGTCAACATGATAAAAATTCAAGACACTTGAATTAGTGATGAGTTCTTTCTAAGAGGCATTGTGAAAATTGGCGTGGAAATCCAGCTACCCAGAGGCGTATTGCTGACATCTGTCAGGTAGTTGTTATCACTTCATTACTTAAATGGATGCTCTAGATGTTCCTGTAACCTTGTCAGAGACTTCTAGTACTTTGATATCTACTCTTAGGTATGTTAGTGGACATGCTGCATAGATAAAGAGCAGTGCTGATAGTCTGGATCTACCTTGACATTTTCTTTGTGGTGTGAAGAGAAGGACCATTTTCTAAATGTCTATCACTGACCATGTACAAGTAGCTGTACTGAGTACATTATTTTCGATACAGGGGCCAACTTAAAGTATTACAAAGAATGCTACAACAGCTCCATCAGCAGAAGTTATTTAAGCCAAATTAATGTTGTTGTCAAGAGCCGGGACACAATAATGCAGTCTTCTGACTGGCAATACCCAGCACCAGAGTCAACTTCTGCCCCTGGGAGGTAGGTGATGCCAATTGCTCCCCACTCAGATACCAGAGAAGCAAAAGCAGCAAATCCATAGCAAGCTCCCACAGTTAATCAAACAGTGTAAGCTAGTTTCAGTGGGCTTCGAGTTAGGCTTGTCATCTCATTTCTGGTGCCCGCCATAAATATACAACAGCTGGATCTCTAGAGAAATAAAAATGCAGCTCATAAGCCTGTTCTTCTGCCAGTTAATGTTTATAGGGAATACACTTCATATAAGACATTTCTAGAGACCCAGTTTTTCTTTTTATGCTGTGAAACAACTGACAAAATTAAAAAGGCAGTCAAGTAGCTTAGCTCAAAGTGTGACTGTCATTAAGAAGCGGCGTCTTCTTCAACAAGTCTGCTTTTTTTATATATATTTGCAGAGTATGAGAAAAAGGTCAGTCTTCCCTGAGCTCATACACCTTAATGGAAGGGAGCTGAAGTGTACCTGTTTCAGTGAGGACAAACAGGTTTGGACAGATGCTAAGGAGACCATCGTCTTAAAATACATGAATATGAAAGTTTCAGCTTTCTAATCCCACTGGGATCTGTGGAGCTGGCTGTGAATGGTACAAGGGAACTATATGGCTGTACTTAGCATGTTTGATCTGAAAATCACAAATAGACAATAAATACAGAATCCCACAATGCCATTTTTAGTGTCACTTTCCAGAGAAGAACTATGCTTTAACAAGGTTTAAACTGCAGTTTGAATGTTTTCACAAGAGCTTTACAGTGTTGCCACTTTGCCTTGGGGAATTAGCTAAGATGTGTTTTGCACAGAACAGAATCATAGGACAAGGCAGCAAACCCTGTAATAAACACTTGTCCTTGCTACGACCAAGTTGTTCTCGGCAGTGTTGAAAAGAACCACGTTTGTGACAATATGCCATACGGCAGGGAAGGGACACAGCCTGGAATTATTTTATAAAAGTTAACTTCCTTTAATTATTCATTGTCCATAAGATAGTTTACCAGATGTAATAAGAAAAGGAACTTAAATACCAGGATTTCTTCTTTTTACTGACATACCTAATATAGAAACTATAGGCATTAAGTAGTCTGTTCCACATTACAGGAATATAGGTAGTTTGTTTTAATTAGTTAACAGTGATTCAGAAGCAGCTCTCTGGTCAACATCTATGGTTCACTGCAGCTTGTAACATACACAAAGCTGGAGAAAAATGACTGCTATTATTGGGCAGACTGAAAGTTGCTGATACCACTCTGCCTTCAATCTGTACTGATGTGCTTTTGGTAAGACATTAGCTTATTGATTCAGTAGTAGTCATATTTCCAGACACGTATTTATCTTTCTCTGTTTTTTATCCTCTCTATTTGTAATGCTGTCCTGGATGTTATGATTGTTATAAATCTATTTTTATTCCCATGCATCATTATAATCACCAGGTCTATAAATGGCTTTGCTCTTTAAGCCAGTCTGCTATCTGGAAAAACTCACAAGTCCAAACCAATGAGTTGGTGCTGGCAGGTGAACGCTGCATAGCTTAGTCATCTCAATATATCAGTGTGATGTTTATTGAACCCAAGCAACAAACAGTGGGAAGATTGTGGCTTCAGGCTTGGGACTCAAGAGTTCACCACACATTGCATTTAGAGAACACTCAGAGCTTCGTCATTAACAGATTTCTGTCAAACTAAGGGGAAGAGAGATCTCAAGAAGATCGATTGCCTCTGAAAACAAACATATTAGTAGCTGCAAGAAGGAAAAAAATTGGCATTCTACCATGTTGTTACATCAGTCCCTTAGAAATTAATCTTTAAATTTAAGACCTGATGATCTGAAGTATCGTGGGAAAACCTGGGAAATGGAGGCTTAGAGAAACCTGATTATCTGTAAACAAAAAAGTGTGGTAGGTAAAAGGAAAATGTTTCAGATTTTGCTAAAGTAGGTGAGGCACCCCTGCAGATATTTCCCCATCTGTGTTCTCTCATATAACTCAGGAGCAGGGGAAAAGACTGTGCCAATACAGACTGAAGGAAGAGAAAAGATATTTAGCTCATAATGTTGCCAAAAGAAAACTTATACCTAGGTGGTTATCTCTGTTTTAACTGTGGCTTATTTTATTTTGCAAACAATTCTGCCTTTTTTTTTTTTTTTTTTCCATTGAGATCTTAGCTCCTTTTATAAATCTGAGCCAGATATGAGGTGTTAATATGCCCAAAGGAGAACTTCATTTGTCAAAGTATGTATCCAGAGAAGGAAGGTAGATCTCATCCTGTCAAAACACATTTTTATTTGCACAATAGGATTTGAATGTTGCAATGGAGGAATTGAAAAATTAATCACAGAATGTACATATAGTTACTTAAAGATTTAAGTACAAAAATCTCATCCAACTTCTAAACTAAAGAAGGGTACCTATTTTTTGCCATTCTAGGCTTGCCTATCTAGTGAATTAAGCCAGCCTGTGAATCTCAAAAGTGCTGGTTACCTCTGTGGTCACCCTCAGCTTGCATATAACATTACATGCTCAGTTTCCCATTCAAAGTGGATCACACCACATCACCGATCTAGATTTGTAAATTTACAAATAGGTAGGATCACACTTCTTCTTTCAAATGGCTGTAGATGAGAGTATGCCCTGTAGCTCTGAATGGGGACCACCAAACTGCTGCACTAGAAATATGCATCCCAGCCTCCTTCACAGTCACTCCCACCTACAGGCAAACAGTGGTGAGCAAACGGGATGCTGAGAAATGGCATTTATTTATTCATTCCTGCAGTGGCTTTTTTGGCCTTTAATTTCTTCCTAACTCAATCTCTATGGCACCAGAAAGCTTCATGCAATGATTCAGATTCTTCAAGCAGAAGAAACCTTAATGCCTTCTGAAAAACTTGGTCATAACACCCAACCATTTGATAAGAAGGAATTCATTGTTCCCAGAATCAACATTTCCAGTTAACACCAGTACTCCAAAGGAGACAGCACATATTTTACCGAAAGCTAAGGAAATTGGAACCAAAACAAGACAGGCTTTAGCCAGTAAGATTTTCTGGCTAACAGGTTTTTCTTTTTTGTCTCTACTAATTTGCTTTCTACTCTGTAATTGAAGGTCACTGGTTAAGGAAAATGGTCCCGTTAGCTCATGAGGAGCGACTGTAATTTCATTGCTTTCAGTCTGACTTCACTGTGTATATTTGGGTGCACTAATTTTCCATCCTGCTGGTTTTCCACATACGCAAGGATGTCAGGCCAGCAATGATGCCATGCTCGGCCGTCAGTGAATTCTGCATGGACGTTTGATTATTTTTGCTCCAGGCTCTGAGTCTCTTAGACGCTGGGTTCACTCAGCTGTGAACCAACTATCCAATTGTACAGCCTGATGGATGGCCTGCATCATTTACATCCAAATGCCTTCACCACCTGTGGATTGCTGTGCTCTTTCCTTCCAGCCAGGAAGGTGGATAAAGGCAGTTGTCATCTGTGAGAGATTGGCTGCTCCCTGGCACAGGAGCTTGGTTGCTTATTATGGCAGTAAACCTATGCAGGGTAGCAGGAACTTCAAATGCTGAGGCGTCTGAGGTACAGACAAGACAGGAGACTGGAAAATCAGGTGAAGACTTTTACTAAGGTTTGACAGAAAAAGCACTGTGAGGAAGTGCAGCCACTCAATGAAATGGAATAAGAATATTAGATGTAAAAGTCATATTTTCCAGCTGCAAATACCAGAAAATCTGTGTGTCAGTCTTGTGAGGTATGTAGATAACATTACAAATCCAGTAATTCAAACACACAGTCCATTCTGTTTTCCCTTAATTATGAAAAGCCCTATCAGTACCATATTCCTTTCAGTTTCTCCATCGGCCTCTCCTTTTCCCACTGAATTGAGTTTCCTGTCCACACCTTTCAGAAATACCTTTGTTCCTTTCCCTTCTTCCTACGTGGCTTCTGTTTCCTCCACCATTCCACTGAGGCCACCCTCAGTTTGTCAGATTTCCCACAACCATCTCTGTCTTCATCATTCTGTCCTATGCTCATATATCATCCCTTTGAATGAAATTCAAAGACTCCTTCTTGTCCCTCCACTCGTGCCAGGAGCAAACCACTGCCTACAAGAGATGAGTAGCTATTATATGTAGGCCAGGCTAGTATAAATGAAGTTCTTTTTTTTAAATGTATGTAATATGTACATATACATAGATTATAAAAATTGAATGCACTTCTCTGCCTTCTACGTGCTGCATTTTTAAGAAGTTTTAAAGTTTCTTAAGAAAGTATGTTGCCTTCCATGGAATTTGTGCAGTATTACCAACAGAAAGCCCCACTTATGACTACACACAGAAAGAATCACAAGAAAAAAAGAAAATCAATAATGAAGACTCGATGTTTGCTCCTCAAAAGAGCTATCAGAATTTATTTGTAGTTCCTGCTTCAATGTAAGCTCTGCAGCTTCTGGTTTCATAAGAATTGCCACAGTGTAAGCCAAGTAAAAAGGAGAGACCTCTGAGAAGTAACACAAAAGGAATATGCAATTTATGGAAGATGGCAAGTCAATCGGAAAGCTTGCCTCGTCCCTTCAGAAATAGCACAGCTCATGTAGTAAATGGTCTAAAGCACCTTTTAGGTACTTTTACTTGTGGCCAGACTTCAAGCATAATGAAGCTTTTGTCCTTTTCTTGGCAGAGAAGCTTCAAAACCAGAAAATGGGGAGAGAAGATGGAAGGAATTTCAGCCTCCTCAGAAGATTCCTTACAGCCAGTGTAGATGGTGCTACATCCTCCCTGGATGCTCCAGCACATTCCTTTGTTCCCTTTGACCACAGAGTTTCTTTTGTTTAGACCATCAGTGACCTGCAAAGTATTTTTTACCTACAAGTCTATGTGGACTGCATTGAACAGTCCTTGTCTTCCAGCACCAAAGTTTCCCTGGATTTAATAATTTGTATCATGTGCTGCTTCTCTACTCACTGTGTTAACAGAAGTATTAATTATTGTTATTAATTTCTGTTGTTCAATACTGACAAGCGAGCAAAATTAAGCTTTGATGAAAGTGAAGCTAACTGTCAACTTCATGCATATTTAATCCCCTGCCACCATGTGCACAGCAGGGTGGTACACCCTGAGAGCAGCAGCACCACTGCATTCCAGTGCATCAGCCAGCAAGGACCAGGGCTTCAGACAAGAGTTTTTAAGGAGGCTGTACAGAGACAAGTGACTGTTGGCCACAGAGGAATGCTGTTGATTTGAAGATTTTGTATCTACCACACTGTGCCACAGTTAGTACTGCCAGCGTGCTGTATTTCACATGATGTGAATTTTAATCATTGGACATGTCTCCTTGAATTCACCTCTATTCACTCCTCTAACAAATTCTCAGCTTCCCTCAGTGCTTTCTTCTAAGCTTATCTGCTCCCAGTGCTTGGGGGCTTTCACCTTTGATTCTCCTCCCCAGCTTTCTAGCTTCCACTCTTCTTTTTGTATGGGGATCTTCATACATTCTTCTGGTCTGCTAGCAGAGTAGGCAGTCCAGCTGCGTATTGTGAAACAACTTTGCATCTTAGCACATTCCTTTTGAATCAGGATTCAAGAATATCACTAGTAAAACAAATATCAAGGAAGCAGCCCATAGTTCATGGTGGTGGGCCACGAGCCACACTTGTCTCAGTGAATGATAGATCAAAGACTGCTTCTTCATGCCTGCAAGTAAGAGGCACATTTATTTATTTTCTTAATCGAGAGAACTTTGATAAAGCCATGTATTGCAGGCTATCCTATCCACTTGATCTTTCATGGAATTGTTTTGTACACATTTCTGCAGCTGTGATTTTAAATCTAGAAGCCAGGAGCATGGCTCATTGGCTGGGTCTGCTCTTGGGCTGGCTCTGAGTCCGGAGTCTTGAGAACTGAAAAATGAAAAGAGGGGAGGGAGGTCAGTGTTCACCCTATCAAAAAGGATCAACATAGCAGAGACAAACAGACTTCTTCCTGTGTTTCAGCAGATTTTGCAAACAAGAAAGAGTAATAATCATTTTAAAGTGCCCTCTCAGTTAAAGAATTGAGTGCTGCTTCTTTAAACGGTTGATGTAGGCTGCACAAGGAAAGCTAAGAGTACTCTGATTTGTTGTGAGAACTTCTGCCTAAAATGTAAAAGCATTTCTTATCGGAGAAAGCCTTTCCCTTCTGCTTCTGCATTCCTTTTTTCATATCGCTACAAAAAGGCTAACATTGAATGTCGATGAAAATGAAAGCAATGTAGAAATACATAGAAATGGCTGCTCTATTTTTTTTCCCCTGTGTATTCTTTTAAATAATTTTGATCTGCATCCAGAGCAGTTTATGGAGGCACAAAACAGTGCATGTGGAACAGCAGGCAAGAATGTGGAGTGAATACTAATGCGCTCGAGCACCCACCCCCAAGTTCTCTAAGCTTTCTGCAGCATAACTACCAGTTCCTGTTGGGCTTGCTTATATCCTCATGGAGAAAAGTCCTTTAGCATTTAATAGAAAATTATTATTTTTTCATACACACTTTGAGCTGTTAGAATTTAATGGAAAATTCTCTCCTTGCCATACAGTAATTTAAGAAAAAGAAAAAAACCCCAAACAAACAACTGTAAAGAATAAATTCTAAAGGCTGTTTAGGGCAGATTTTGCAGAAGAAAAATGCTTCCTCATAGGACATGCCTGAATACCTCTTGTTAAATATAATGGAATTATTTTTTCACACTGTTAGCATCTAAAGCTAAGTGGATTGTAGTAGGTAAGTTTTCCGGGGCAAATTTTGGCTTTTTCTGGCAGGACAACAGAAAAGACCCCTCTCTGAAAAACAGAAGAAAATTGAGAAAATAAAAAACCTGATTTTTTATTTTTCCCAAAGATAATATCAGTTCTGGAAGCCCAAACGCATCCTACACAAAGTCCCACAAATAGCCTTTCTTTAATTTTCTAATTTCAAAGACCTAATTGTGGTCTGACCTGTAACACAAAGATTCTACTGAGGTACACAGAACACAGTTTTGGGCCGAACTGGTGTCAGAACATTTCGTTTCAGTAAAAAAAAAAGGGATCACATGATGTGTGGCTTGTGATAGCAGAAGACTGCAATCAGTGACATCTCCTTTTCTTCTCCTTCAACCTCTTATTTCTCATGAGACATCAATACATTTTTCCACCCACTTCACCCCTGGAATGATTTTACACATTCAGCCAGAGAGAAGATTCACTTAGGCAGCAACATAAAAGGAAAGATGTAAAATTTCAGTACAAGTGCACGTTGGATGCCTCTCTTCTGCATAGACTTCGTCAACTCTAAGGACAAAGCGGTCGCTGTTGCTGCTCACAAGCAAAGCTTGAAGTTGCACAGAGATGAAAAGCATCACAGTTCCATAACTAAATGCTGTATATTTGCTATTTATAAACCATGCATGTGGGCGGCTTGGGCTGTTAGCAAATGTTTTGCCGCATTGAATGGCCGGCATCATTGCCTCTGGGGCCTGGAGTTGTTTGGGGACGGGGAACATGGACATAAAAGGAGAAGGAAGAAACTGCACATCACTTCCCCCAGGCTGCTTCTCCACAAAAGGATGGGTGGCCCTGTGTACTGCTCTTGAAAGAGCTGACTTCAGATCTCTGCTGTGGCACCACCTCTCTGCACACTCCCAGCAAGACATTTCAAGTGATGTCCAAGTTATTTTGGTTCAGTGAGCAGAGATGGGATCTGAGCTTCTTGCAAGATCAAGCCTGACATCTATTTTTGTATTTTTGATTTTTTGTTTTTTAATTTTTATTATTAAGTCTGGGTAAAATGCCATAAGCTGGGATTGTTAACAGATTAATACTTTGAATTGGATGCAGTGAGAAGAGCTGTATAATTACCTTGGGGAGGTAACGAAGAAATGGTGCTGACAGGCCTTGGCATTTACTGCGCTGACTGTGACAATGGAAAGATTTATTCAAAACTACTGTGTCAATTAAAGACTGAGTTCTGTTTCACTGCAGTATGCTCCTTGGTGTTTTGCTTTGTAGCTTATTTAGCAAAATAAGTTCTCTGTTGAATATATCAGCTGACTGTAAAATGAGTCAAAATCTATGGACTGCACAGAAAGCAGAAAAGCAAACCTAAGCCAGGCATTCTGTCCAGAAAGATGAAGAAGATTCATCAGCCACCCTGTCAGCAGCAAAGCCAGTGACGGTTATCTCCCCATCTCTTCTCTCCCTGCCACTGGGTAGGGACTGAGTTCATCCGGAGAGGAGAGGGAACCTGGTTGTTCAAAGCAGAGCCCAGGGCAAGGGCCTCTGCACGCTCTTCAATGGATTTCCACTGCCTCGCAGTGGTTTTGTGCTTTCTATCAGTCCCCACATTTGTCAAGCAGCCCTGAAGCATATCCCCTTATTCCTCCCAACCTTGCCTCATCTTCCTTCCAAAAAGCAAGAAGCATGAAGCTATGCTATTGCTTAATGCTACTTCCTCTTCCATTTTGCTTGCATGTTATATAACTTCTTTTGTGTCAAGCACACAGCATCAGCATCCCACATGTCAACTAAGAGTGGCAGGCACTATCTTAAGCATCAAAACTTAATTGAAACTTGAATAACATGGTGGTCCCACAGACACCAGTAAGTTTCACTGTATCTAAAGGCCTGTTTCCCAGCTCAGCTCCAAGTGTATGAGTAGGCCCTCTGGCTTGGATAAACTTACACATGGTATGAAGTACCTTTCTGAACAGTGGCTTCAGCATTAAATTGGAAAACAGAAAAAGCTCTTAAGATCCAGTGAAAAAGTACTAATTCAAACCCTATGTAAAATGTGGGCTAGCTTGAATCAGCAACATTATTCCTCAAAAAAATATACAGCCATCTTGGCAAAGCTTGTTTGTTATTGAATTTATTTTTATACTGCAAGTTACGGGAAATTAAATAATACCTCACATTTTTCTTTGTTATGGTAACAATGCGAAAATATTTCAAGCTTAAAAAATGCTTACATTCTTTAGTAGTCTTTAAAACATAGCTAGAAAATTAACATTATTTATGATCGTCCTCACTAAAAATCACAGAAAAACACAAACTCTTTCTCCCAAAAGAATGGGAAGCCATTTTAAGTAGTTCCATATCCATGAAATAAAATGAAAATTAAATGTAACAGTAGATGTGTTTCTCATTAAATAACTTTTTTTTTCTTTTGCAGTCATCTTTTCCAGAGAGCCTTTGCTTTCTCACATGGTGGAAGGCTGCACAGGGAATGTCACTCTTACAGAACACTGTGCATTTGCCTACCATTGCATTTGTCCTAATTACCTTTCTGTAGAACCACAGTTTGTTCCCCTTAAGGTATTCATAGTGTAAACTTTGTGCATCATTTTAGGCCATTAAAATAACTGCAGTACGGGGAATAAAGACGCAGAGGAATTTCCCTCACCAGTAGGAGATGAAGTAAACAAACAACAAAATAAAATTTCATCACAAACTCTCTGAGGTCAGAGTTGGGTCACCATGTCAAGCAGCACAGAAAGAATAGCTTGGTTTCCGTGCTCATTAACTGCTCCTGTCTGCTGACATTGCAAGCAATAATGCTAATTAGCACTTGCCACTGTACGTTGGACTGACACTGTGAGAAGTCTAAATGCTCATCGTCTAAAAAGCTGCAGTTTCTTGTGACCTAGGTGATTTTTGAAGCAATGATTTAAAAGTAAACAATTCTGTTTTCTCTCCTCAAAATGTTTCTTCTTTCATTTTAAGCTGTTCTAATCTTGCGGGGGGGAAAAAAAGAAGTTTTTTTAAAAACCCAATCAATTATTACTATAATAATAACTACTGCATGTCGCTCAAAGCGTCAGTTGACAGCTGTAATATTTTGCAGTGAAGCTATCATACTGGATTCAAACAGCTAGAAGGAACTGCCACATTAATGGATTCCAGAGCCAGCGAGATCATCTTGCTTAGCAAATCTGATGGCTTGTGCAAAACAAATCGTACACAGGGAAGATCATGGGGAAATACATCCCATTTTGTTATTGTTCCACTGCTTAATTAGTAACAGTGTAAAAAATGTGTGATTCATCTTGCTTGCATACATACAGTATCAATTTCCATTTTAAGGAGTTCACAGAATACCATCCTGCCACCTCAGTATTGAACTCAGCAGCTTTTGTCCACTTTTTCCAAAGAGACATCTAGTCTGTATTCAAAGACATCAAGAAATGGAGAATACACCAGAATTCTTGGTATTTTGTTCCAATGGTTAACCACCACCAAAATTATTTCCTGACTGTTTATTTTCAGTATCTTCTGATTTAAATCACGCAGACAGATCTTCCTGATGTCATTTTGAACAACTGCAGCCTCCATCCAACACCTATTTAAATCAAGGGAAACATTCCTATTAATTACAAAGAATAGCGACCCAGGTTCTGAATTGTATTTAACACATCCCTGTGGTTTATGAGATGAATCTAAAGAAAGTCTCTCTTAATATTCCAGCAGAGAGACAATATGAATGATAGAGAGAATGCTGCCCTCTTACGGTTTTGTGGTTGAATGTGTCCTCATAATATATTAAAAATACAAAAATAATATTTTTTGGCTGCTACATGTTATTTTGCTCTGTTTTATGTATTGCACTGAACAAGAAGTATGCAACAAGCAGAACTCCTTTCATAATAAATAATCTAAAAGCACTGAAAATGCAGCCCATACTGACAATACTGAAGGTAATAATGCACAAAGACAGTGGGTGATTTAAGAAACAAGTATGGGACCACTGTTTTCCAGACAGCTTTGTAAGCTGAAGTGGGCTGGGACACAGCTGGGTACTCGTTTTGTTTTCCATGCTTGAAACCAAGAAACCTGTTCCCATGATGAAGACTCCTTTGTTCTCCAGAGGAACTGATTCATGCACCGTGCCTTCCCTGCTGAGGAATGTGGCATCCATGGATACCACTGAGTAGGACGTACAGGAGGACCTCTTCTAGTTTAAGAGTATGTCAGTTCAGGACTGTGCACTCAAATTGCTAGAACCCTTTTTCCCCTTCAAATAAGTAATCTCCTTTACATGCATAAAGGAACAGGCATATGTATGAAATGACTGCAAGCAAATCCAACATGTCCGTCGTAGCTGTTGGGCAGGATGAAACATATCCAGCATACTCCACACACATAACTATGTAGGGTCCAGGGCAGCTGGCCTCTTCTGCCTTCCACGTGCACCCACTGCCTAGCTCACAATTTGACCATTATTGTTTCCACGACCAGTTGAAATTTCACAATGAATCACGTGACATTAAAAGAGAAGATCCTGTGCAGCGACCTCCCTGGAAAAGGATTTCTGCAGCCTATTCACAGAAGCCTTCTATTTTTGGGGAATAATACAGTATAATTTCGGACCATGAGCTCAGTCATGTCCCACATACAGCAAGGTCCTTCATGTGCAAAACCATGAAAGAAACCACATCAAGATGTGTAGACCATTGAAAACTGTAAGAAAACATCACTCAGATTTATCTATCACTTCTTTACTAGAAATAACCAAATTCTGTCATGACTAATTACTTAGACATGTAGAAATGGGAAAAATGCATGAAATAACTAGTTATATTTAAACAATTCATATGCCAGAATAGACCATTAAGTCATGTAGCTTCATCTCCTGCAAAACACAAGCCACTGAATTTCACCTAGTTACTGCCAACAAGCTGTGTTTAACTGTAACAGCAAAGCACTGGTGTGAAAATTTCAAGAAAGGTCATTTTGATCTTCCAGTGGCAGTCTGTGAAGGCTAAATCTCTCTCATTCTTAAGTGTTTGTTTCTCCTTCACTTCTCATTGCAGGGCATCTGTCTATCTCTCTGTCACTGTTTCATGACCTTATTGACCAAAGAAATCTCTTAATTTTACAGATGGATAACCCAAAGAGGTGTTATGCAAAGGATATATTGCTTTTTTTTTAATGCAGCCTTTCAAAAAAAGTGCCTCTATCTCCACAATGGTGTTTCTTAATAGTTATTGCTGTAGTCATGACAGCATTCTGTAAAATAAGCTTCTGTTCTGAAAGAGGAACTTCACCCTCAATGTATTGTTAATGATATGATATTCCTTTTCTCAAAATAGAACTGAAAAGTTTGAGTTTGGTCAGACATGAAAGGAAGGCTAAAAAATGTCTTAGATACCAAATATAAGAATTCAACACATTTCAGTGCACTTTATTTTGGGACGGGTTATAACCCTGTAAAGGACTGAATGGCAGCAGAGTAATTCTGGTTTCTAGTTGATCTCAGCGTGGAAAATCTTCTGTCACTTTTCTCATTTAAGAAGATACTTCCCTCTGAGCATAGGCAGGGTTTTGCTGCTCTTTGGTGTCCTACAGAAAGTCAGAGATCAGGCCTGCCCAGGCGTTTGTCCCTGTCTCTTCCTTGTGCCAATATTGCACATTTTAAAATGTCAAAATAAAGACAGAATAAAGATATATTGCAAATAAGTTTTGTGGGCTTCAGGAGTCAAGCTATACAAAGTCATACTCAAAAGTTCATTTTAATTCACATCACTGTGTCCTTTCCCAATGTAATGACAGACATCAGGAAGAAAAAAAAAAAACAACAAAAAAGCAACAACAACAATAACCACAGAAAGAAGGGACTCTTTGAAAAGGAAGGGACTCTTAATGTTGCTGTACAGACCAAAACAGTGTAAGTTCCTGTATTGTTTATGTCTACCCAAGAAAAAAATCTACGCTGACTAAGCAAGCTTACCATGGCCTCAAGTTGCATCAGGGAAGATTCAGGTTGGATATTGGGAAAAATTTCTTCTCCAAAAGAGTGGTCAGGTGCTGGAATGGGCTGCCCAGGTAGGTGGTGGAGTCACTGTTCCTGGCAGTGTTCAAGAAACATTTAGATGTTGTACTGAGGGACATGGTTTAGTGGGAAAATATTGGTGGTAGATGGATGGTGAACTGGATGATCTTGGAGGTCTTTTCCAACTCTTGGTGATTCTATGATTCCCTGATTCTTTAATCTCTCTCAAAAGATTCAAGTGGAATAGGTGGAATAGGTGCCTGGCAAAGCAATCAGACAAGGACCACAGACCTCAAATCACAGACCTCCAATTTCTATTCCACAAAGATATCTGATGGTGGCAAGCAGCAAGAGATACACACATAGAAAATCCACAGATTTAAAGGAAAATTTTCACAAATCTGTATCTTCTTTTGTCTTCATAATGGTGTATAAGGTTTGTGACTTACTCATACACCCAGCTTACTAGCAAGGCTATCTTGTTACCCTTGTACTCTGGGTTTAAATTATAAACATTTCCTTAATAGAGGGTTACACTGAAATATGATCAGTTTGCATTTCTTATACTACACTGAAAATGCATATAAGCAATGATGCAGGTTAAATAATGTTTACCAAAAACTACCCTGGTATTTTGATTTACTCATCCTGCTGGTAAGTGTTCTTTCTTCTTCTCCACAGATGTGGTCAGTGCAGCACGGCATATTTTATACATCTGGGCTTGAAATGCATTTAATTGTTTATATCATGCATTTTCAGTATCTTAACTAAAAATATTCCTTGCCAAGTATCTGTATTTATGTCACTGACAAAACCTAATGCTACAGGGAAGAACTTCAGAAGACTGTGCTATCTTCACAAATTATACACAAGTTCTGTATCCTGAAGCTTTAGTGGTGTAGCTCACAGGCAATGTTATGGACTCTCCAGCTTCACACTCTGCATGTGGCCAAGAAAGACTATTGCTACTAAAACTCAAGGTGATGGGAAAAATAGATGAAGTTACTCTAGAAGACACTTTTTGGTTAATGTTGCTCCTTAGAGCTTCCCTTGAAGGAGCTGATGGGAGGATGCCATAGAACTATCCACCATGTACAAGAGATAAAAGAACAAATCATAGGAAATGCCAACTGCTTATAGGTATCTTTGGGTGCACTGAGCCCCACTTTTCCCTGACCCTTGACCACAGTGCAGTGCTGGAGAGCACATGGTAGAGGTATATGCCTGCCAGCTGTACCAGACTCACGTGTTCTCGTTTACCTTGGAGTTGCTGCCCTCTTCTCTGTGGAAATCTGCTTACTGGACTTTCAGAGATGAAAATAGCTAAAACACCTCCCATGCTGTGAGGTGCTGCAAAACAGACTTACCATCTCCTTTTTGTATGTTTTGTATTATCTATGCCTTGGGCTTATTTTTTTATCCATACCTCATCCTTCCTTATTAGTATGGATAAAGGAGATGATGATTACTGAGATTACAAAATTTTTATTCAGAGTCCCTCTAGGGACATTCTGAGCATTTTTGTAGCTATATATATCTACTCAAAACAGAAATGGGCCAATGAAAGAGAACTTTATGGTAAGAAAGGACTGAAAGCAATGGGATAAGTTAATCTAAAGAGGTGAAGGGAAGAAATCTTCAAAAAAAAGTGAAAAGTGGCTGTTTTCTACCCACACTGAGCACAAAAGAAGAAGAAATCAAGTTAAATGACAAGAGAGATATGGACTGGATTCTAGAAAATACATTATGCTTGAAAGACAGTTAAATACTGGAAGAAATTGTGTGGAATTGTGTATAGGGTTCTATAAGGAGAGGTTAGATAAACCTTTATCTGATTAGGCTGATTTTATCTGCTGGCAGCAAGAGGTATCCACTAACTTTTCAGAGTCCTTTTTACGGAACAGCCACAGTCTGAACAAACTCTGGCAACATCAGTTCCCCATCAACTGACACTGAAAGCACAAGAGCTGAGGTAGATATAAAAGTCTCAGGAAAACCAGGCAACATTTCCAAAAGGGTTAAGGAAAGGCTGCACAAGCACACCTGAAGACTTTAAGCCTATTATATACACTGCCACCATCCTGAGAGAGAGGGTTAGCAGACGTGGAAGGATGAAGTCATGTGGTTAAAGGACATTTGCTAGTCGATGTTTACACCAGCAGACAGGAAACCAAATTAACAAACTCTTGGCAGAGTTACCAGGAGAGGGCTTTTTATTTATCACTCATGTGGATGTATTGCCGTTTCCACCCAGTAGGTCTGTGTTCCTTCTCCTCTGAACACAGTTTCACCTATCTCCTGTAAGTTCTAATGCTTGGAGGCAAGGATGTGTTTTGTTTTAGGGGCATATCAGGTGAGCACAAAATCTGCAAGAGAACTTCAGCTGGGGATTTTGGTTTCAAAAGGAGATCCACCCAGGAGCTATTTAAACCTGTCCCTTGTTTTTGCCAGCAAACCAGGAAGAAGTCTTAACACACAGAAAATCTCTTTCTCCTAATACTAGCCAGAGGCCTTGTTTGGGAAACAGAAAACAAAAATCTCTTCCAGCAGAACTTCTTTTCCTGTCTCCCAGTCAGTGCTTGCCTGGCAGATCTGACAGGAGGTAAAGAGGTGCAGAACAGGTTTGAAAGGCTTGATTAGATATGGAGAGAGTAATAAAGCTCAGGTTTTGAAGGAGCTCCAAGTGCAGGGCTGAGTTTGGAGTCTGCTCTCTGCAAAAAGCTGGGGAGGTGATCATGCCAACTGAGGAAACATAGGGGAATACACACACAGAGTAATGCCTATAAAATCAATTCACATAGACTTCAAGCCTCTGAGTTGCTTTGAAAAGGCAAGGAAGCATCTTCTAAGGGACCCTTTGTTCAGAATGCACGTGAGCTGAGAGAAACACAGATGCACATCTGGAATGTTAATCTTTCCACTGATCACACCAATCCCTGCTGGGGAATCAAAAAGCAAGTTCAAGGGTAGCTGGGGCTCTTGAACACACCACAGTGCTTTTCTCTCTGAATGGCAAATCTTCCTGTCCCATGGGCAGCACCAGGTACTGTATTTCCCAGATGTCACGTAGTCTGCCATTCTCAAACACCCAGCCCATTTTTCTACTGGGCCTTTTCATCTTTTCCAAGCAATTTAAAGTAAGACACAGCCTTTTGCTGCAGTCCTTTCCAACTATTTCTAGGATTTATCTCAAGTGCGCCACAGCCATGCTGTAGGCTGTGCTCCAAATTATGTTTAAAGGACCATTTGTTTTAGTCATTTCTGTACCTCCCAGCACAGCCTAGTCCAGACACTTGCTATCCCAACACAAAAGAGACTCGCTGTGCCAAGACACGGTCTTCTCCACCCCTTCTCTCCTGAGTGAACTCACTGTCTCCAAATCATTTAATCTTCCCACTTGGCTGTAGGATAGCAGCTGTCTCTTCCAATCAAACTAAAGCCACTGGCAAGCAAACCTTCATTCCTGGGAGTCACACCAAGAACAGTCCATCCGCCTGTTTTGTGATATTTTAGAGCTGTTTCTACCAAATAGTTGGAGATGGGCTACAGAAGGAAATGCGTTCTTCAGTCACAGGAAATTTAGAGGGCAGGCTTGAGGGGAGGGGAAGTGACTCAGGAAGGAAAATTATAAAAGAAAATAAAATAATAACAATAAACAAAATGAAATCTGATGTTTAGTGCCAGAATCCATGTGGCATTTAAAATGCACAAGAAAATCTTAGCGTGTATGTGGTCTCAATGCTTTCTCAGTGTAATAAAACTAATGTGGATTCAGTCCGATCTCTAAAATCTTGCCACAGCAGGTTATTACTAATTCTTGAAGATTAAAGCAGTCTTTGGCTCTCCCTCAGTGGCACTGTATGTATTGCAGACTGCCAGAAAATAAACAAGCAGTTTTAATTGCCCTCTGTGATGGTGTTTTTTTACAAGAATGGCTGGCAGTCTCACTGTAGTCATTGCAAGTTGTCGCCACAATTAAGAAGTGGATAAGTGATCATGTAAGCCTTTTCTGGTTTCCTACATTTGCCAGTGATTTATCATACTACAGTGAGTTTGATATTAAAGATCCTAAGAGTGGACCATATCAAACATTTCTCTTTGAGAATTCATCATCTTGGTTGGAGTAATCCCAGATATGTACATAGACTGGGAGAACTCGTTGAGAGTAGCCTTCTGGAGAAGTACCTGGGCATCCTGGTGGATAAAAAACTGAACACGAACCAGCAGTGTGCTCTTGCAGCTCAGAAGGCTAATGGTATCCTGGGCTCCATCAGAAGAGGGGTGGCCAGCAGGGACAGGTAGGTGATTGTCCCTGTCTACTCTGCCCTCATGAGGCCCTATCTGGAGTACTGAATCCAGGCCTGGGATCCCCAATATAGGAAAGATGTGGAGCTGTTGGGGAGGCTCCAAATGAGAGCCACAGAAGTGATCAAAGGGCTGGAGCACCTCCCCTATGAAGACAGGCTGAGGGAGCTGGGCTTGTTCAGCCTGGAAGAGAGAAGGCTGCGAAGAAACCTCATTGCAGCCTTTCAGTACTTAAAAAGGGATTATTAACAGGAAGGGAATCAACATATTACAAGGGTAGACAGTGATAGAAGGGGAAATGATTTTAAACTCAAGAAGAGAAGGTTCAGATTGGATGTCAGGGGGAAGTTCTTTACTGTGAGAGTGGTGAGGTGCTGGAACAGGCTGCCCAGAGAGGTTGTGAATGCTCCATCCCTGAAGGTGTTCAAGACCAGGTTGGATGGGGCCCTGCGCAACCTGGTCTAGTACCAGATCTGGAGGTTGGTGGCCCTGCCTGTGGCAGGGGGGTTGTAACTTGATGATCCTTGGGATCCCTTCCAACCCAAGCCATTCTATGATTCTACAAGAAAAGCATTGCTTAAGGTCCCCAAGGTTAAACTTGGGGTCAATAACTGAGGATTCAGTTTCATTAAACAGTGGAATTTGCGCTGGAATCACAACAGCCTTCTCCTTTTCTGAGCAAAGATTTGACTGATTACAGGATTTTCCAGTAAAGAAACTCAGTAGAGCTTTTATCTTTTAGTTGAAGACTCTTAATTGTAAAACATCTGAGAACTACATTCCAGGGAACTGGAGAGAAAACGAAATAAAAATGGTGCATTTCATTCCATTGTGAGAATTTGGGTGTTTTTTTCCAATTTGTTTATAATATACATATATATTTTATCAACTCAGGTATCAGTTCAGATAGAAGTTCTCAGCTTTTACAATTTTCTAATATATTTCTTATGGGAAAATTGTAAATGTGGTCTTGGATTCAGACTTATTTACGATTCTGTTCTTTCCAGTACCCAAGGGAAATAACCCATTTCCAAAGTTCCTTCAATATTTATACTTTAGAGGTAGTGGCTTGCATGTGAGATCACTGAGCACGCCTAGCCTTTTCACTTTGAGGCCATTCACATAAATTATAATAAGGAAAACATGTTTTGCAAATTGCACTGTTTCCAGGCCCAACAGCTGTTATAATGGTTCACGCTTTGGTTTGTACTTTATGTGGGTTTTCTCTGATTTTTAGGTAAAGTGGCAAGAGGAGGCAGCAGGTGGTGTGGAATATTGACATAATTTTCTGATGAAGGTAGAAGGGAAGCTTGCAAATGAGATCTGACAGTTCTGAAAAGTTATGTGGGTTGAAGTGAGAATAAAATACAGATCAGTGTATTGAATTGCCATTGCATTTTATTTAAAATATAAGTAAGTAAAAAGAAACTGATGAGATGCATAAGCTGTTATTCATTGTGAACTACAGCTCATACAAAAATATAAAAAAACATCACTTTGGAATAGATTAAAAGAAAGGTAGCATTTCCCCAGTGTAACCAATAATCTTGAGTAAATAACTTGTGTTGTATAACATACATAGGAAACTAGTGTTGAATTCTGTGAGAATGAAAAGCATTACGTTATCATATTTCACTTATGAGATACCTGTATATTCTGGAAAAGGTTAATCAGGCTCTGGGGATTTGAGCCTGGTGATATTTAATAGCCACCTCATGGAGACAGCAGGATACAACATGCATTGCAGATCTGATTTATTTTTTTCTTGGTCCTTAACCTCTGTTTTTGGCCTCTCTGCTATGCTAGCTTCATCATTAGCTCTGTAGCTTGGACTTGAGAGAAAGGAATTTTTGGAATTCAGCACTCATGAGTTCCATACACAATCTCTTTGCTTTTCAGTAGCAGCTCTTTTTCCCTCTTGATGGCTTGGGAGCAGTTGTAGAGAGAGGAAGAGAGAAGGGTGTCATTCCAGCTTCAGAATAGCTATAGCCTCATACAAAACAGCAAGGTAGCAGCTCCCAGCTTGTTCTATAATCTTGATGTGGCTGAACACATTTTGCTTTTGGGGACAATGATGAGGCCAAGCCTAACAGCCATCTTCACTGCAGGACCACAGAGGCACTGCTTTGCTCAGCCATACTCTGCCCCTGTGTGGTACGGCCTGGCCCTGCTGGTGTCTGAAGCATGGCTGCCCACTGAAAGCCATACACTGCCATGCCCTTCATTCAGTGGCACCATGCCACACTCCCATGGATGTGAAGCACTTCTTGGGAAGATTATTCATCACAGTAGTTGCATGGGGATTTTCACAGCAGCAACTCCTCGATGCATCTGTTATTTGTAATGAGTGCACTGCAGGAAGGCAGCCACGGACTTCCTTGTGGCTGGAGTTTTCTCCTGTAGGAGAAATGCATCTCTTAAATCAGAGGAAATGGTTTCTGGTTACTGGTAGTTTGTTTCACAAACTTACATGAGCTTTTTCAGAGAATTACCTAAAATGTTCTGCTGTGAACAATTGGGTTCTTATACCCAAGCACATCCTTTCCCTTTCCTCTCTCATTTCTGTGGTTAAAACACTGCTTACAGGAGGAGGCAAGCAGAAGGTATACTACAAGTCCTCTCTTGTCTATGTCGTTGGTCATAATAGAGACAACAGATACTAACAGATTCTGAGACACTTTCACGCTCTCCTTTCATCAGAAAAACTGTTAGCAGCACTTTCTCCTTTCCCTTCTAGTGATACAATGGCTATTATTATATTATATATTATTATAGGATGAGGATTCGGTTTGGATCAACAACATCTCAGTATAACTTTGTGCAAGTTAAGAAGGTGTTGAGTCATCAAAAAACTCTTTCCTTTTTCAACCAAACTAACAAATTCAAATGTTACCCTACCCGATTTAATTAATTAGGCAAAGGAGAACTCTATTCAGGTTCTTATGTGATCAAGAAAGACTTCTGGCTAACTTCGTTAGAATGGAGTTAAATAAATAAAAGTAGAACACAGTTGTGGTAAATTTTAAAGGATTGAATGTGTAATATATTTATTTTAAAATCATAAACACATACATAGGCTCACATACACTGTGTCCAGCAAGAAATTATCATGGTTTAAAAAGTAAAGCCTTTGATAAAAACCCAAAACTCTTGCAGCAAATGTGAGAAGAATGTTTGTGTTCAGCAAAGGAAATACTTTGTGTGTTTTTCCTTAGTGGAAGCAGCACAGAGAACAATTCGTACTGACCTGAAGTTTTGTGGTGTCTCAACTTTGTTTAAAACACTTTGTAGAGTCCAACTTTACACCGACTGCTAAAGAATCTACTTTTTTTTCCATTAATTTAGCTGACACACAGTGTGGTCTCATTTGAAGGATGCAGAGCAGTCAGGGCAATGATAGAGCAACTGCCTCTAAGACATGAACAGACACAATAACCTCTTGAAAAAGCCTAGGCTCTTTTTTATTTTATTGAAATACTGTGTTTCTTACTCACTTAGTTGAACTCTGGGTCTCGGAAGTCTTGTAAAATAGTTCTGTTTTTTTTTTAATGTCTAAGAACACATTCAGTAACAAACATCTTTGCAATGAAGAAGAAGAGTACCTAAAATGGAACAAAATGCACAATTTTGACTCCTAGTGATCTAGGAAAGCTGTATTTATTTAATCCATACATGCACTTGAAATTGGCTGGGCAACTCCAGTTACTACTTTTACTCACAAAGACCACTACTAAGGCTGAGATCCACGTTCAGAAGCCCTTCTCCTGCCTAAGGCTGTTTGGGATCTATAGAAAAGACAACTGCAGCCATAAATGTCTGGATTTGCTAGATGTGCTCACAACACGCGTGTACCGAGATCTGCACTCACAGCTACCTTCAGTTAAAGACAGCAGGAAGAAGCGAGTTGTGAAGCAACTGGAAGATTTCCTTGCCCAAGTAGGAGAGTTGACTTGTAGTCTCCTTCTATAGGATGACAGAGCTTGAATCTATGGCTCTTACTTCTCAGGAGAGAGCATAGCCATGGAGCCACGGGACACAATGAGTAAGCAGTACCTTTTCCCTTCTTGTTGACACAAGGATGCTCTGCAATCTGAATTTGAGATCCATGAGACCAGAGAGAGAGCTGCGAGGAGAACTACAGTTGGAAATATAGCAGTTAGGGAACTCCTCTTCTGAAGCAGAAGAGTTTAGCTTTCAGGTGTTTAATATCAAAACACTCAAACATTTTTGATCTTTGACCTTTTTGCCTCCTGAAAGCAAGTGAATCTTTGGTAGTGCTGCTTATTTGTGATATGGACCAAAGCTTATCCAGAATGGAGCTGGACTGAAACAAAGATCCACTGCAAAGCTTTTAATGAAACATGGGCTAACAAAATTATCCCTTACCCCCTGAAAATTTTCTTTCCACCTTCCTTCATAAAAAAACTTACATTTCCCTTTACTTTTGTTGGGGAGCTCTTTGAAAGGCTTAACAGAAGGCTGCAGACCACCTATGTGATTTTCCTGCACAGAGTAACTTAAACTAGCCACAGGTTAAATCATTATTAATTGCCTAAGAATACAAACATATAAAATTTGTGGATGCATTGTTAATTTACTCTACAACATAGCCAAGCATTCTTCCCTGTTATTGCTATCTTATTATTGGGAAAATGCCCAAAGCTTCTCATTCTTACAACTCAGCATGTTCTTTTAAGCCAAAAGAGTGTTTCAATGAGAGATGAGCTGGCAAATTCACTTTTAAGTTTTTGTTAACTAATTTCATGTGACCTTGGCAATAAGATACTTATTAAATAATTTCATGTGACTATGATGATCAATGCAGAAATAAGATTTGCAGACAGAGGGCTGCTAGAAATTGCTGGCCCCTAAGGCTGAAACAAAGAAACTCATTCTTCTAGGGAAAAAAAAAAAAAAAAGGATACTACTTTGCCATTCCTCTGGTTTTGCAATAAACTTTTCCATTTGTTCTGTGCTGTTTGTGTCTGGTGATGAATTAAATTCAACAGACAACAACAACATCCTGAGTATTTCAAAAAATATTTTAATTTATTTTAAGCCTATTGAAATAGATAGTACTAATGGATGAAAAACAAGCATAAAATGCTGAAGAATGAACTCCTTTGAAAAGAAGTCAAGAAGCAGAAACTTTCAGTACAAGTACTGTAGTTGCAGGCTGCAAGGAGCATTAGAGACATGCAGAGCTCATTAGAAACTGGCTACAGCAAGCCAGATAGGGTAGCTGGGTATTTCCATCTCTATCTCCTAAATTTTAGTCATTCAGGATGCAGAAGAGTGACTTCTCTGAAGCAGTGCCCAATTTGCTAAAGGATCAGCTAGCTGAGCCAAATCTCAGTAGGAAGACCATTGATATTTATCTGCTATACAGCTTTGAATATAAAAATTATGATCAGCTAATTTGAGTCTGCATAGGTATTTTCTTATTGTGTCCATGTTTGTGGCCACCTACTCACTGCTACTTTCAACAAGGCAGTAGCAACAGAGAAATTCCTTCTTGGGGCTGTTTCGAAGACTGGAGTAGTGAGGAACTGCTTTGCACTGTCTATGAAGGATTTGGCTCAGGATCTTGGTAATAAGAAATATCAAAAACCCACAGTATACTTTTGGGTGATCTATAAGTAAAAACAAATGCATTTTGGCACCTAGTTTATTTACTTTAGTGGTCATTCAGGAAACTGGCTAGATTAGAATAACGAACTCATTCCTCAGTTAGTTCCTGCTTACATACACTGCTTCTCAGCTTACGTATGAAGTAAGCTTCCATGCTAGAAATGCTATGTCTTGTTTCAGTTTCACCCTGTTGTGTTTCACAAAGCCAGCCTATGGATGGTAGTAAGTCTAGGAATAGCTCTCCTCCAGCAGCAAGAAGAGAAGCTTTGGCACTAAAACATCCATCAAAACAGAAGTCAGTGATGACAAACAGAAAGGGATCCATTATCTGCTTCCCTGCATATATTACAGACCTTGGGCCTCCCTGGTTTTCAGGATCAGAGAGACTGAAATGTGTGGCAGGATATGAGGCTGAAAGTACTACTCAAATTCTCCATGTAGGACTCGGTAGGATGAGGGCAGTAATGAATTTTATGCCAGCTCCATGGGCAGGTGTGCTTTTCTCTCTGGCTAAAGGACACATTTGCTTAACTCCTGACAACTGTGGAATGCATTGCTAACCTCACCACAGCCTGCCGCAAGTGCGAATGGCAAACTACTACAGCATGACAAACCTTCCTCTGTGACTCGCTTAGGGCCTTCTCCTTCCAGCCACACGCAGCCTGGCAATCATTCAGTCCCTTACTGTCCCTCACCTGCTTTTTGTGAAAACAATATAATTTCCATTACTGGCATCCAAAACCCAAGGTTATAAATATAAAAATCAGATGGCTATTCCCTCTTTCTTTATGGGATTTTCCAAGATCGTCTTGGATATATTTAGTATTCATGTGTAATGAGTCAGAGTGTCCACCTGTGGTCTCCATAAACCAATTTTGTAAATAGCATTGACTGATGTGACTCAAAAAAAAAAAAAAAAAGAAGAAGAAGAAAAAAAAAAAAAGGCCTGTTTCTGTTTTCCAGTTTTAGTCTGAATTCAAACACTGTTTGCAGTTCCAAGAACTCTGTGGGTTTCATACTCTAGGTCAGTGGGTGGAGAATACTGGAAAAGGCACACTCCATCCTGTCCCCTCGTTCCGGTGGGCTGTAGGTCTCAAAATGATGACTTTAGCTTATAGCACAGTGAGCCACCTTTTCATTTAGAAACTGCTTAATATGCAACCTGTAGATGAAGTCCCGGCGTACAACACTCCTTGTGTTTGTTCCTCACTTGGAGGTTGCTGTTGAAAAATTTGAATTTTGTTTCAGCACAGAAAGAGCTGTGGTCTGGTTTATATGGGTGCTGAAGAGCACAAAAGGATGAAGTCTCACTGACATTTCAGTAACACTCTGAAGAACATGGGAGAATAACTTGACTTTGTTATTATGTTATTTAAGCTCAGGTTATCCTCATGCTAACAGCAGTGGTCACCCTTTGAAGTGACACCTGAATTGCTTTCTTTGGATTAAAGACATCTGTGCATGGTGTGAAGCCCTGCGGGGGCTACAGCACATATTCTCAGTCTTTGGACATACAACTTGTAGGTCTGAAATGCTCCTGGGCAAATTGAGAGGGAACTTCCATGCCTTTTTGTGCAAGAGAGAAGTTTTGAGAAGACAGCAAAGGAATAGCAGCAAGGAAAAGGAGGCAGCTTGAGTCCTGTTAATAACTAATGAGCTGTGTTAACCAAAGCTTAGATTAGCCCCTCTGGCAATATGGATCAATATCTCAAGTTAAAAGCACCATCATGCATAATGTCAGGATATAATGTATATTTAGGTTTATAGTAGACTATAAAAAGATAACTGAAATCAGCTCTGCAATGCAGACAGTCCTCAGCTCCAGAAAAACATACCTGAAATGGGAACTCATGGCCCATTTTAAAATGTGGCATTTCTTAAGACATTCTTAAGGCTTAAGTTCTTGCCTTGAAATATAGTTTCATCTGCATCACTTACAGTCTTTGCACAAAAGTAGTAGCTAGACAGCTGCCTCATAGTTGTGAAAGGATAAGTTGCCAGTTTGGATGAAGTGGTTCAAAGGACCCACATAAATGCACAGGTATCAGCACTGAGAATCTGCAAATGATCAAAAAATAACTGAGAAATTGAAGTAAGATGATATGCTTGCTGAGTGCTTCAATGTTCCATCGACTTTAGTGGGAGTTTTGGCAAAAGCTAGGTGCAGGCTGGCCCCTTACTAACAGAACTGAGTGAAACCGTTTTTGACTGTGACCATACGGATATTACTTGTTTTAGGGTTTAAATGAAGTGTGCTGTGCTTGGGATCTAGAAAGTGACTCCTGACTCACAGCATATGTATCAAAAGGACCGGTAATATTGACATAGCTTCTGAATCTGCTCTGAATTGCAAACATAATGATACTGCATAGTTTTCTTTCACCGAAATTTTAGGAGATTTACCATTTGTTTGCTTTCATTGTGAAAGTCAAGACATGTGATACCTTGAGGAATTCTTACATTAATGCTTCAGAAACACTTGAATTTGAAGCTCAAAGCAAGCTTCAAGGCTTGCAAAGCCATTTAACCTGGAATGTATAATACAATAAAAGGCAATCGTTTGCATAAATTTTTGCCAACTGAAACCACCAAGCACCGCATAGATCGACGAAGAGCATGGCTCTGCCAGGTGCCAACGTGTCTTGTGAGTCACTGAGTGCTCTCAGCTCTTTCAGACCAACAGAACCGAGCAAAAAGACACTCAGTACTTACCAAGATCAAGTTCCTAACAAGTATAAATGTTTTCTGCTACATGTTTTGATTAGAAGAATAATTTTTTAAAAAACCATTCTCAGGTAATTAATAAAATTACCAAAGAACCAACATTTTTCCACATCATAGTGAAAGCAAAGCAAGCAGCTGAGTGAGCAGATAACACAAGTCATGTTAATTTGGAATTACAGCAGCATTTGATAGCAGGGCAGTGGCTGAAGTTCTATCAGATTTTCCACTATGTCACCATAAAAATCAACTGAAAACAGATATTAGTTGTATATTTTCTGAGCCTCAGAGTCATTTTAAAATTTACACTTGATTAAGTAGTTTCCATTGAAAAAAAAATGAGTTATTATTACAGCCTTCTAGATAAAAAATCAACTTAAGCTCAGTAGAACTATGTTTATTTGGGCTTTTATTACCTAGCAAACTTTGATCCTTAACATTAATTGCAATGCTTATTTTTCCATATTTACAAAAAGCTTCTTTATTTAAAACATAAGCTGCAAAGGAGTGATCTTTCTTTGTGACCATGTGCTGAGTGTTCCTGAGGCAGACACACACAGCTAACAATTAGCTGGTAGTGCTTCAAGTATATGCTAGAAATAAAATATAATAACTGACTCCAGCCAACTGTATGGGAATGGAATCTTCTGCCTATTGTACTTTGTGCTCTTTGATGCCTGTGGTGCTATGTATTATTTACTGGCACAGCACATGTCTCCAGTGCACCTCAGGCAAGTGGTATCCCTATTTTGACAAGAACCCCATCGCTTTCAAAATATGAAAGGCAGATCATTTTTTTGTTTCAGTAGTGCCACAAGCTAAAAAGGAACAACACAGAAGAAACATCTCAGCACTCACTGAAATCTAGCCAGATCCCACTGGGCATCAAGCAGAATTCATATCCCCTAGAAATGCAGCAGCTCTTGCAACTGTGCCAGCAGCATGACACAGAGCAAGAGGAAGGAAGCACAGAAGAAACAACCATGGGTAATTAGAGCAGGCAAGACGCTAAGGTGATTACCCAGTTTGTAATATAACCAAAAACCAAGACAAATGCTGCTATTCTTGTGACAAATGTCATCCAACGTTTCACGGCACGCAGAAGTCAGCACTCAGAGCCTCAGTGCTGGGACTCACCTGCAGGAGAGCAGCCCACCAGGGAAGCTGGCTGTTGTTGCACGGCTGACTCAGGGTGAAGAATGCCATCTGCTGAATCACAAGTGCCACATCCTATGGCACTGTTTTTCTTTCCATGATTCCCCTGACTGCCTGATACTAGCTAGATTGTAAGATCTTTGGAAAGCTGAATATAACTAAACTCTTGGACCAAGTTTGTGATTGGTACAATATAGCCAGCATGGCTGGCTTTGCCTCTGGGTTGAAGCTGAACCATTAATTTCCTCTTGTCCATATAAAGGTAGCATTGGTAGATCTAATTTTAAAATATGCTCTTGTTTTTCATAAGCATTGCCTAGAATTCTTGTTTCATAGTCATTTAAGGAGCAGTCAGTGTTTCCATGACAAACTTTTCTCTCAGGGATTTATCATTTGCAATAACAACATATTCTAACAGCAGAAATATACTCTGCGTGAATTCTCTGGTGAAGGAAGATGAGTTTAACTGTCAAAAATTGCTAGACTCTCTAATGGAGGTCTTCTACTCCCTAATGGAGACTGATTTGATAACACAGTAAGTCTTGTGCATCTTCTTTCTACTTGCTTACACAGATGTAAGTGGAAAAAGTAATATATATTACAGCTTTTGGAAGCAGACTAATCTGTGACAGAAACTGAATGACCTTTCAGTAAGCCTTCTGTTGAGGCTAAAACTCTAATCGAGGCTTCCAGCAATAGAAATTGCTCCTTCTCTCATTAACACGCTCACAAAATGGGAGCTATTTTGTCAAAAGTATTTCTCTAAACAAAACTAAGAGAATTGTATCTGTATGATCCAGTGACACAGGTAGAGGTTGACTTACAGTAAAGGCTGAAATTATTAACTTCTGAGACACAGACCGAGTTACTGAAACAAATTCTAGAGTGCTATAGTATTTTAAAAAAAGAGCAGAAACTTTTCATTAGTAAGCGAATAGTTGCAATACTAACCCTATATTTAATGTAACAAAATATTGATTATTTCTACAGTAGTTACAAAAATTGTGTAAGACGTTTTATAAACACTTAGGCATAGCAGATGCACAATACTGCTTCAAGATGAAACTAAGATATGGGGTACAAAACAGATAGTAACAAAAGTCCCCAATATTTTAACATTTTAATTATAATCCTTGGAAGAAATAGAGAGAATCTGATAGAAAAGTGAAAAGAATAAAAGAGAGAGATTGGTAGGCATATTGAACCCATTTGTAGAGTTTATGCCTCTTAATTAAATTTTCTACTGCAGTTACCACAAACCCACATCAAATATTCCAAGAAACTGCCATGCCCAACAGACTCAGCTGTAGGCCAACTGCATATGCCTGTGGGAATCAAAGAGGGAGGTTTTGGACAAGCAAGACTACCAACTTTTTCTCTCATCTCCTATTGAATTGAGCTGTGGGTATTCATAAACAACAGCAGTCAAATCCAAAATAAAAATCCCACTTTCAACAGCATCCATTCAAACTACACCTTGACAACAATTTTGTTGTTTTTTTTCCCCCGCGTGGTCCATTTTATCTTTAGAAATAGCAGAATAACAACACTTCTAGCCAATGAAAATGCTACACAACACTTTATTAACTGCTCAGGTGGTTTTCATATTTACACCTTGAGTGAAATGTAGTGAAGTGACTGCATAAACCTTGCTCCTCTCGGCCCTCCTCTTCACGTTGCATCTGTCAGTCCTGGTGCTTCAATCTGATTCCATGAATTATTCCTAAGGGGCCCATTTTTAGTGTAAAATAGCTGTATGTCATGGAAAAACTGCTACATAACGTGGCATTCTGAAATTTACCTTTATTTTCTTCCTAAAAAGAGATGTTACAGTTCTTCGTATATTGGAATGGCAACCTTCTTCGAGAGTTTTCTCCAGCTCAGTCACCAACCAAACAGCTCTACGTGTTCAATTTCAGCAGGCTTTGATCAACTTATGGAGACCTTACTGGAACAATCTTTTTCATATGTTTGGCCTGCCAGGCTAGAATTACCACAAGTTAGCTGTAGTGACTGGAAAATCACTTTGAATACATTTACAAAAGAACCCGTAATATTTTCACACATGGATACAAAAAAAAAGTAACAAACATACAATCACATAAAAGCACAAACCGACCAACCAACAAAGATACAGAAGGCTGCAAATCAAAGAGGTAGCTGTGTAGGTAAAACTGTTGGACACATGGTTTGAAGAATCAGGACAAGCACTGGATGCTCTCAGAGCCAGGTTCTGTGTTGGGACTGAATCAGAGTTGACTCATTTTTTTGTTTAACATTAAAGCTTGAGAGCCTGGAAGAGTATCAAGCTGAAAAGAAAAACTACAGCCTTTATTGAAAATAATTTTAAAAAATACCACAGAGGTCTTAATTTTCAAGAAAGATTTCTTGAGAAATTTACCTTGGAGCCAAATTCCCCTGTCTGTATCACACATCTCTCTCTGTGGATTGCAAGTGGAAGAATATGCATGCCTGGGGAAAAGATATGAGGAATGTTTTTAATTTTGTTAACTTAGACCTTCTTGTCACGGAATTTATCTAAACCTACTCGTTTCCTATTGGACTCTCATTCCACTGGGCAGTCTGTTGACAGGTGTTCAAGGAAGTGGAGTCACCAAGGAATTTTTATAGGAGTTCTCCATAACAATAAAAGTCACCTTAATATCTAATCAATTTTTTCAGCTCATTTCCTTCTAGCCAAGGGAAACCTGAAAGTAACAGGAAAACATCATAAAACTAACAAGGAAGGGCTGTGTGTTCAAGGTTGAGCACATCAACCCATCCTTGACAGTCTGTGAAATCGGCCAGCTGTGAAGCTGGACTATTAAAAGGTTTTATTTCCCCAAATTATGTATAAGGAGATGTTGCAGGCTTCCCACCTGCCCTTCCCCAGGGACTTTCTCTTCAGAGCAAACTTAATTTTAAATGCAGGCTTAGTAATAAGTCTTAAAGAAGCTTTATACATGTGGTACCTATTAGAGAAACTGGAAGCAGTGCTACTTCTACAAGAGCTGCTTTGAAGCATAAGGCAAGAATCTGGGTCAAGCCTCATCCCTTTTACACTACAAAAAAGTACAATAGCCTGCATGCTTTGTGTGTTCTGTGTCCCGTCTCAGGACTGGATGTATCCCCAAGATAACAAAGTGCTGCACTCATTTTGCTGAAACAAACCCAAAGTAACAAACAAACCAGCTGATGATACAAACCACTCCTAACAATTTTCCCCATGTGGGTGCTAGGCTGTTCCTTTGATACTCAAAATGGTGTGTAGTCGCATTTAGTCCAAAAATGATATCAAGTGTCATTCTGTTTCAGATAAACAAATATCTCACAGTAATATCTTCTCAAAACTCAAGTCACTTTTAACCACTTTTAGTTTATAGATACAAACAACAGGAGTTCACATGCCTTTGGGCACTTACAGCAAAAAGCTTTTACTTTTTGTAAGGGGTCAACACACACAGATGCAGCAAAGTACTGTTGATGCAGAAAACTTTGTCATATTTAGTCAGTGTGTTGCAACGGAGAAAAGCCATTTGGGAAAGGCTCTGTCTTAACAATTCAACTGCATTTCTTCGCCTCCACTGGCATTGCAGTACAAAAAAGTCAGCAAAGGATTCTTTGCAGAAAAAGAAAATAAATTAGAGCTGAGAACTTCTAGGATATTGTTATTACTAGATTCACCTTAGACATTCAGATGAAGGAAAGGGAGAACCTACAATAAAGGCCAACCTGGTAAATAAACAAAACACTGAATGTCCAGATCTGCAGCTGGTCAGTAACCAGAGCAAAAGCAAGGTGCCAAGCCTCAGCTCAGCAGCCTGCTGCAAGACTCAAAATAATAATAATTTAGAAGAGTCTATGATATTTGGATTTTGTTCTGTCTGAAGTTGTTTTCCAAAACTTCTTAATAATTTGTTTTGAGTTCTGGAGGGATTCTCTTCCCATTGATTTTAAAATACCTGCCAGTTTTCTCATAATTCTACTCCTCTATTAAAGTACAAAGGCTGAATTTCCACAGATAACCCAAACATTATTGGTTTTTCTCATTCAAATATCTTGAAGTTTGTAACAGCTTCAGCTACTTGAAAAGTGATGACGAGTGCATATGAATGAATGAACTGATACAATAGTGCAGTAATGTTGTATTGGTAACCCACAACCCATTCACACTGCTGATCCCTTAAGATTATTAAAATATAAGGGAATTTTTCTATATTGTTCATTACTTACAAAAAAGAAAAAAAGAGTATTAATGGACTGCAACATTTGCAAAATCAAACTTTCAGAAATAAGGCAATCATACATTTGCATTTGACCCAATTGCCTTAATTTTGACATTGTTTATTGAAGCTAGGAATAAAACTGAGAAGTTGCAGAATGAAGGATACTTGGGAAAGGCCAAGTTTCGTACTTGCTAATTTCAAAGTGTTGATTTTGTAACCAGACTGAACTTAATCAAGGCCCCTGGGAAGACAGAGTCCGCAGTGAAGGCAACTGAAGATCATACCAGAACACGCAAACACGACACTAAATTTAAGCTGGCTAGACAGACAAATATCTGGCATTTCCCAAATTCAAAGCACTTGATTTTCCACTGACAGAAAGAAAAAAATAAAGGAAGTGTGAGTTTCAAGTGTGTATTGCTGATTTGTATTTTAAAGAAAGCCTAAATTCACCCACCTCTTCTGTATCAATGGGATTTCAGTTCTGACTGCTTGTGATTGTTCCACAGAAGCCAGCTGACAGAGAAAGCCACACTACTAGCCACAAACACTGTGTGGAGAGAGCTGGTGGAAGAGAGGTCCTGGAGAATGGCAGAGGAGGGAGCTGGACCATCCCACAGCTGTTCCAGCATCCCGTCAGACATTGGCTCACCCTGTGCTGCTGCACTGGCAGCAGTGGAGCTACAGGCACCCTGGCTGTGGTGCTGCCAAGCTGCCACAGCTTTCCTCAGCTCCACTGGATCTCTGAGATGCTTAAGATCTCTGGAAAAGCAGTTCTGTGGAACTCCTACTCTCTCCTTTTTCTTCTACCACATTTGTATGTGCACACCCTTCACATAACTATTTCAAAGACCTGTTGGAAGCAAAAGAGATGTTAGAACTTCTCAGGATGGAATAACAAGAACTTTTTGTACCAAAATGGGTCAGGGCTTCCAGATGAGCAGGTAGCACAGCTGCCACCTCAATGATTAAAGCAGTGTTAGGTATAGCCAACTTCAGGCTCAATGGGTTCAATGAAAATTTCCTCCTGTGTTTTAGCCTTCCCTCCAGTGTACACCCACATATGGGGTGACCACTGCTGGTCCAGATCATCCAAATAAAAATGCTACCTCTGACTACTGGATGACAGGAATCCTAGACAACTCTGTTATCCAGATTTCCTGAATGAATCAGAATTTTAAATGCGCAAATGAGTGAACATCTGCCACATCTTTTACAGGAAGGAAAAAAGAATAATGCCATCATAATAGCACATTTCTCTCTCAAGAAGCTTTGATGTCAGGAAACGAAGTATCCAAGTGCAGCTATTTTTCTAACTTGTTCACCTTTGGGGGTTGCCAGAAGGAGGTCTTTTTAGTCTCATAGCCCACTACAAAGGTTAGAAATGGAGAATAAGTGATCATCCGCATGACTATTCTGTGAAAGTTCTGGATTTTCCAAATGCCAATTTACAGTCACATGTTTATTCATTTTTCCAGTCAGTGAGTATTATAAAAATAAAAGACAGAAAAACAGAGGTTATGCTAATAGTTCCCAAGTGACTATCAACAGCATCATGCAGTTTCGATCTGTGATGCAGATGGTGGTAGATTCCCTCAGGAAGCTGAAGAGGACACAGTTCTTAGACAGAGTTGTGGAATGACGTAGAAACAACAAAATTATTATAGAATCATAGAATCATAAAATGGCTTGGGTTGAAAAGGACCATAAAGATTATCTAGTTTCAACCCCCCTGCCATGGGCAGGGTCGTCGGCCACTAGACCAGGCTGCCCAGAGCCTGGTCTATAAAGCCATATCAGCTATTGATTTTTAAGGAGTTCTTTGAATTATTGGTAACTTTCAGCATGTTCTCGCACAGACACCAACTCTAATGGGCAGCAAGGAACTGTCAACAGAGCTGAAAAGCCCTTAGGTGAGCAATTACATCTATCGCTTTTAAACTGAAGAAACTACCAAATTTTTGATCTTCTGTCAGAATTGTTCTGTAGCTGAGGGTTGACATTTAGACTTTTTTTTCTTTTTAATTAGATTTTCTGTCTTAAGAAAAATCAAATCAAATTAGTATAATTCTGTGGAATTGAGTAATACTGAGAACAACGGCCTATTTTATAGCTCTGCAGCATGATTCACTGAACTGAGCAATACAACGGGTAGCCTTCAAGTGGTGGCATAAATTCCATTGCTTCCTTGTTGGGGTGTTGACATTAGATAAACTGTTCATAAACGTTAAATGTAACAAGCCTTCTTTGTGATTTCTCCTTTTGCAAACTTCAGAAATTTCAGCACCAAACATAATACAGACTGATGAGCCATGACAAACTGCAAACATTAAAGGACACAAAATTGAACTGCTGGGTTGTCTTCTGCTTAAATTTCACAATCTTTACATACAATTTCTTTTTTGAATGCAGCCTGTATTTTTTTTTTCTGCTTTCCAAAGTAGGTGAAAGGCAATCACTTGGAATGGAAGGATCTTTGATATGTCCACTCTTATGTTCTTCTGTATATACCTTTTCACACTGTGAGTTTGTGCCTTTCTGTAGAAGTGAGCCAGGTGAGGGGGACTGGGCTTTGTGTATTTACACATTCTGTTTCCCATGTTATATAATTCACAAGGATTTAGTACGAAGCTGAGAAACACTGATATGAGTTTTTCTGTTTCTCCATCACAGATCTTTAACTCTTCGCTGTCTTTCTGAAAGTGCACCTTCAAAATTCCTTCTCTGGAGTTTCGCTTTTTCATTCAAAGACCCACTGGGGAAGCTTACTCTAGTTCTGTAGATGCCCCATATTTTTCTCTCTATCTGATCTCCACAGAAAGGCAGCTTGGGATACTCTCTGTTGCTCTCATCTCTTTCCCAATTTCACCATGCATCTTTCTCAGACCTCATGTCACGTGCCTCTGTAGTGTAAAAAGTGGTAGTAAAACAGCTATCTGGCTTTACTACTGTCATTCATCATGGAATTTATGTTTCCCCCAGGCAGAGGTACAAAGTCAAATGCTTTACAGAAATCTATTATAATTAATGCTCCACTCTCCAGAGATATGAGATACCACAGGGAAAGGAAAAATACAGACAAAACTCATTCTGGACCTGAACTTTTCTTGGGAGTAATTGCATACGCAATACTGCGGCATTGAGCTTGAACTCTTCAGCTTTTCTGGACCCAAACTGTCTCACATAGAATTATCTTAGCTCCCACTTTAACCAGTGCACTGGCTGTTCAGCAAACCAAATCATCTTCTCATGCATGATGGGGAAATTACTCTTTCCTTTATCAAACTGGATATCTCATCAAAAAGGATATTCAGGCAAAATGTTGAGGTTTTGTTCCAAATAATTGAGCTCAGTTTTTTCCTGTCAAAGACTTGACAGAACAAGGTGAAGAAGGTCACTAAGAACACCCAGCCAATATCTCAGTCACCTCCTTCCATGAAAAACAGTGGTGATACTAAAGTCACCATCTTAAATAGCTGAGGAGTTTGTGAAGAACGCTGCATGCTGCAACAAGATAAAATCATTTTACCTCAGGATTGTTATCTAGTGTAAAGGAGTAAACCAAGAAACCTGCATCGCTGTGTGCCAAAAAAGTTCACCGCTGAGAACTGCAGTACTTCAGGGTGAAGGTTGCTCTCTGTGATGCACAGTGCCATCAGTCAGCTTTTGGGATACAAGACGTAGAACTGTTTGGCATTTGTGCCTACAATTGACAGAAAGACACTTTAATGCGCTGTTTTACTTATACAGCCTTATGTATTCAGTATGCTGAAATAATTACAGAGCGGAATGCATAATGAAAGAACTAGCAGGTTATACAATTAGCACAACTGGCCCCCAGAAAAAGTTAGTTGGTGCATTTTCACTCACTGGATGTAGTTAAATAAAAAATATACATTTTTGTACAGGAAACTTCCCAGCACCACCTGCAGCTGTGAGCAGGAATCAGTCAGTGACACTGCAAGGCTTCTGTTACGTAGGAGGCCAGCAGGGATCGTCATAATGATCCCTTCTTGTTTTAAAAGCACAGAATGCTATATGTAATCCCTGTAATTAATCTAACTCCATAAGCTTCTATTTACAAGTCCGTTATTTTGGCTGTCTGTATCAGGAGAAATAACTAGTTGCAGCCAGTCAGAGTTTATTGAAAATAGGGAATTACTATTTGGAGCGAAGTCTGTTTCTAAAAAGCCTGCTGTATAAGTCTCTGCTCTCTGGAAGCACCAAAGTTGATCTCTATGACACATCCTATTTGCCGAAAGTTTACGGTAGATTGACTCATGCAGTTTTATGTTGTGCTCTGTTTAAAATACTACTTTTTTTTTTTTGGTTGAGTGGTAGCTGTTTCAGTGGTTACCTTTTGGTTTGATGGTTTGTTTTTATAGGGCAGAGAAAGTTTACCCAAATTACGAGCAGTTGCCAGTACTGCCTGAAGAAAAATGTCATCCTGACATTGATTTCTTTGGGGAATGAATCATGCAGCTATCCAACTTTTAGTAATGCTGTCTGTCTAGATTTGTGATCTTTTTTCTTTCTTCTAGTGCAACGTTTGTCACTTGTAACAATGCGTGATGTCTGTCTTAAGCATATTTATAGTTTACCCTATGTTTACTAACAGTTCTGTTCTGTGTCATTCCTGTCTGGCGTATGCATCATCAGTAGTTTCATTTCAGGATGGAAACCTGTAATTTCACTTTATATTTTGTCCATATGCATCATTTTTGTGGCTATCTTTTACCCATTATGGGGCATTAAAAGGAGGACTTCTTAATGATAGAAACCATGACATGTCTCAAATATAGCACAACAGGGATAATCATAGACAGAAGTTTAGAGGTATCTTTGGTTTTGACAATTAATGACTGCCTGCATTAAAGTTTTAATCCATTGCATCACATAAAAAACCACTAACAAAAAGCTATGGCACATTCCTTCAGGGTTCCCTTGAGCTCAGCTAATCCAAAGGAAATCAAAATGGCCAAACCTTTAAATCAGCACAAAAAGAAAGCCTAAGTAATGAATACAGTTTTATAGATTACTTCAGGTCAGATCCTGCTCTCTTGAAGCGCTCCACTTAGGAGGAAAGGCTGAGCAATAAAATCAAAGTAGCAGATGTTTCTAGTCTGGTTTTAACCCCATGCAATTAGAATAACAGACAAATAATAACTTCTCGTTTTTCCATCCCTGTTTTCCTTTCAAGATTGCTTGATTCCATTTTTTTCTTGCTCCATTATTGTGTGCTGTTATTATTTATGAATTGCTGGTTCATACAAATATTTGGAGATATGAATCCATCATACTTTTACCATGACGTCTAGGGCCTCCCAGTCAATAAATGTCAACTCTCATCTCCTTGGAAAACAGTGGCTCAGAATTTAGGATGTGCTTCCATCACTCTCCACACCACAACATGAGGAGACACTCGCTGAATGCATACACGTGGCATGGGATGACAGCAGGGATGGTCATCGCATCTGATGGAATCAGCAGAGAGTGGCACCAAGGCCCTGGCATCCACACACAAGGAAGACTCACAGTGCATGACTCATTCCTCACCACAGATCCTTCTTAAAGGAAAGCACGTGCTGTCTGTGAATAACTTCCTAGTACTACCAGGCAGCAATTCCTTTCCAGATCAATTCAGTCTAGATTTGAAAATAAAAATTAAAAGAAAGTTATTGCAGAAAAGAGGCCAGTTTCATCTGGAGAACTGGCATAGAAGCATCCAGCAGGATGCCAATCTAAATCCACTCACAGTGCTCATCTGTACCCTCATTAAGTTGGCTTCCCACTCCTGTGAGCAGGCACCATGCCATCCTATGGCATGGGCATTGGAGCGGGGAGCCGAGCAACTGTGCACACACACTGAGCAAGCAAGGCAGGAGGCCAAGCCCAGCGACAGGAATGCTGCAGCATGGCTGGAGTCTCTGCACAGATTCAATAGTTAATGGACCGTGTCAGCAGCATGAAGCTGGAAGTACCTCTGAGCTCAGCCAAGCAGCCTCCTCCATTGCCTGAAGTCGTTTCTGTCAACAAGAGATCAGGGCATAAATTGCGCAAGAAGAGGGAAGAGAGGAAGAAGAGGGATGGGAGATTTCTTAATGGTGGACTGTGCGATCAGGCTCTGCTTTCCCTTTGCATGGTCCTTGTTCTTGTGATCAGGCTGTTGGTCTTTGGGAAGAAAACATATCTGATATCTGATGCGGCACTGTGGATGCTTGCATAGCAAATCTCTTCTGCACTATAAAAACAGGGACCAGTTAACATTAAAGGCAGCTTTTTACCATTAACCCAGCTCTTCACAAGTTCAGCTTTATTCTGAATTGCTTCTGCCTAGTGATGGCCTAAGGGTAAGACCTCTTCACTACAGCCTAGGACAAAACCCTGCAAGGATCAACTGTTTCACCCCACCACATGCTACTGTGACCAAACTGCAAGCACCTAGCAGGGTGTGACAATTTCCTATCCCTTCGACCGAAAGTCGCTGTGAACACTGTAACAAAGTTGGAAACTCCAAAACACTTGGAGAAATGACAGTGCTACACAATGCTTTACTGATAGTATTGGACAAAGTCCAACATTGTCCTTGGAACTGATTTAATGTTATTTCTAAACTCATAAATTCCTTTGAAGACTGTCATAAAAGCCCACATATTAAACAAAGCCACGCACCAGATTTTGGTGATGAGAAACAGTGGGCTGATTTATGAGCCTTTCTTCTGTATCTGTGTTGCTATGGCCAGAGAGAAGACAGATTAAAAAGCAAAGCACCCAAGCATATGTCACTTTCTATGTGGGGATGAGATAAATGCAAACTTGAAGTTAGGAGAAAAATGCCTTGGAGAAAAATGCTGGAAACTCAGTGGTTCACAACATGTTCCCATCAATGGCAGAACAATTGCTACTCAGAAATCCTCCTATAAGCCCTGTAGCTCAAATTTAACCTTGCCAGGGATGGCTGAGCAGCAGTTCCAAGCGACATGTTTTCCTCCAAATGGTAGAAGTCACAGCAGTCCTTTTAGCCAGTCCAGGCTAGTGATGTACTTTATATGCTAACCTACTTTTAAACTAAAACCCAGTGCTAATGGCTCCACACTGTATGGGCAAATAAATATCTACAGTTCAGAGACTCATATGGAGTGGGGACTGGAATGCAGCCTTCCATTTCTCAAAGCTCAATGGTCAGATGCTGCAGAGATGCTAGCAATAATCACAGAATCACAGAATGGACAGGGTTGGAAGGGACCTCCAGGATCATGAATCTCCAACCCCCCTGCCACAGTCAGGGCCACCAACCTCCACATTTAATACTAGACCAGGCTGCCCAGGGCCCCATCCAACCTGGCCTTGAACACCTCCAGGGATGGGGCATCCACAACCTCTCTGGGCAGCCTGTTCCAGCACCTCACCACTCTCTCTGTAAAGAATTTCCCCCTGACGTCCAACCTAAATCTTCCCTCTCTCAACTTAAAACCATTTCCCCTCATCCTGCAGTTATCAACCCTTTCAAAGAGTTGATTCCCCTTCTGTTTGTAGGTTCCCTTTAGGTACTGAAAGGCTGCAATGATGTCACCCCGCAGCCTTCTTTTCTCCGGGCTGAACAAGCCCAGCGATTTTCCTTTTTTAATCTCTCTTCCTTACACAAAACCTGGAGTTGTAAAATGTTTAATTCGTTATCAAGTTTAACAATACCGCTTTCTGAGTATGGACTGGGTGAAGGTTTTTTTCCTTTGGGTTTGTTAGGATGTCAAGCAGAAAATATGCCACTTCCATCACCCTCCTCCCCTTCGCTGCCAAACATTCTGGCAGCCAGTACAGTAAGTAGGAAGGTGGGAGAATGAGGTTCAAAATTTTCTTTTTCTTGCCAGAAACACACCCACACAGACATGAAACCAACATTACGATACATGTTACACAATACTGTGCATCCCCAGGCACCAGGGAAGCAGTACCAAGGTAGGAGAGAGTTCACTGAGCAGGACAGCAGATGTCTGCACACATTTGGTAGCAGGCTTCAGGCAGTGAGCAGAGCAGGGACACTTAGAGAAGCAAGGCAGTCCCTCAGAAGCAATAGGCAGTCTCTGTCATCACTGGAGGGGTTCAGCAGGACAGCAGAAAAAAGGTCAGGAATGCCTGTTTCAAACTGTGAACATATTACATGCCCATGGGCTAAGAAGGAAGTCTTCAAGATTCCTCTGACCTCCTGTGTATCCTTTCTATTATGTCCCCCTCCTGCCAGCTTCCTTATAGCCATGCTTTTGCCTTTTACCAGAGGAGTTCATGAATCCTCCAGGGCAGGTAGCTGCTCCCTAGTTTCCTGGTTTCATTTGTCTCTTTTTTTGCAAAGTGCTGAAGAAAATGGAAAAAGCTTCTTGGCTCTAGCTGTGTTTGGAAAGTATGTGGCAGAGTTTGAAGTGAAGAAAGGGGTGGGGGGGAGGGAAGAAACACTCCATAAATCTATATGATCTATAAATATGTGTGTTCAATTAGAAGGTCAAATGAGTAATGCAAACCACCACAGCTGAATGACAGGAACAGAAGACTAAGAACTGAGACCCCCTATAGGACTGATAGTGCTTTTAGTCAGTGTTCAAGACAAACAGATTTCATACGAAATGCACAGGTCAGCACAGGACATGGGTACCATTTACTCACGTGCATTATACCCTGGGCACAAGCTCGATGTTTGCTTTCTCCTGTGAATGTCTCCTATCATCACACAGCTTTCTCTGCAGCACCCTAAAGGGTTCACCACTTCATAAAAGGGTTGAACGTGAGCTGGTGAGCAAGGTTCAGTTTTGCACGAGCACAAGACTTCACACAGGGCTTCAGCAGTGTGTGCTTCAAAATCAGTCACTCTTCTGTTCTCTTAAAATGTTGAAGAGAACAACATCAACCTTTTTTATTTTGTCATAATGGAGAATATTCCTATTTTCTTGCAGCAACTCATGCCCAATTTACTGCTAAGCTAGAAGCTTAGAAAGCAAATGCAAAAGACAGCATGCCAGTTCTATTTCAGTTCATATAAATGTGTTTAGGTCTGTTTCTAAATATAAATACTTCCATTAGTCATGCAATTCCCTGTTTAATTGCTTGCATTAATTTTTTTAGAGAGCAGCCTCAAAGCAGCACAGGAAGGCCACAGCTGGGTAGGACAGAAACGTGATTCCATCCTAAACATCACGTTTGGCTCTCCTTTCTTCAGCCCAAAATACCAATCCTAGAGTGAGCACTGAGGATATTTGAAATTCAGAGACTAAGCACTACAACACAAGGCATTATGTGATTTCTAGAAGGAGTATAGGAGAGTTTTAAAAGACAGAAATGCCTGAGATAAGAGTGTAAAAATCCAAGGCCGGGTAAATGACCACAATCTCTCATGTGTAAACAAACAGTTAAATTTGTGTCAGGGAGCAGCGTGCTCAGTTTTCTGAAGAAGACATGTTTCCCAGAAGGAATTACATAAATATTTATGAAAATGAAGCAGGAAATATTTTCCCAGGGTAGGGCACTGTTCAGCACTACATCAGGTCAGCAGAAGCCGGGGTTTATTTTGTCAGTCTTCCCCTGGAACTGAATCATTACCCTCCTGTTTGCAAAAATCTGTTCTGACACAGGAAAAGGCTGCACTTAGATAAACACAATTACAAACCACACTGAGTATTTCACTTTCTATCGCATCTCTAAATACATATCTGAATGCCTTACTTTTTTGGACAGCTTCTCTGAATGATTGTATGGAAAATAACAATAGGTATCTGTCTCAGGCTTCTCAGGAAGTCTGATGCCCTATGAGTAAAGTCAAAGGCATCTTCAGTAAAATTAAAGCCAGCAGACTAACTGTCAGAGAAGTATTCTCATGTGCTTGAAACACGAGCCAGTAAATTTTTGCAAAGAGCAAAAAAAATTGGAAGCATGAAGATATAAAGCAGTACTACCTGAGTAAGCAGAAGTTGCATGCAGTTGAGGGACGTTTAAAAAACAAGGTACAATGTCTGTTTAGCACCTCACAAGGAGCCCAGAAGGCCTCTCAATCCAAGATCCTTCTGAGATTTTGGTACTGAGCAGCCGTCTCGCTCCCTGGGCACCAGCTGTCTCCAAATCTCTCCTGGCTTGTAGCAGACAGGCTCTTCCAGCTGGAATCTGGTCAGCTTTGCTGTTTAAAAGGTAAAAAGATGAAAGCAGAAGGAGACAGGAGGAGTAAAGGAGAGGCAAGAGCACCCCAAAAAGACACTGTTAGACCCAAGTTTCTCCAGAAGAGGCATCCCTGAGGCACACCTGGGGACACTCCAGACCATCCGTCAAGATACCAAACTCAACAGAGTCAAACTCACTTGCAGGAAACCAGTGGCACATCTATTTCTACATTGCTGGTGCTAACAAAGCACCTCAAACATTCAAGAAAAATTGACCCAACTCATTACTGTCCTTTCAGCTCTGTTTACTGAACACAGAAGCAAGGAGATTTTGGAGAATTATTGTCCTTGTTTGGTTCTTTTTGGTAGCCATTTGACAGCACATTAAGGTCCAGTCATTGCTCATATCTTATTCAGAGGAGTAACAGTGGTGAAGCCTGTATTTACGGGATCAAGGAGAATGCGCATGGTGTCAAAACTAAAACTGATATTTTATAAAATAGCCTTAGGTTTACTTTTCTCCCTACATTTGGCAAACTACGTGGTACCACTTTGCCCTCTTTCATTCTCTCTAAGCTTTGCCATCATGACTGATGCATCTACAATGACTTCCTGATACAGTCCAAATCATCATGATCAGTTTGTCATACAAGGAGAACAAAAAGCCAGGTAGGAACCCAAAGCAGAGAAATGTTATCCTTTTTTTTCTTTTACTTCAGACACCGCAGGAATTATTCACTATAGTGAGGAACAGAAAAGTTCTCCTTAGTACTATGCTGGGGGTAGAAAGGATGCCAGCAGAATTCCAGCACTTCTGGTTGGATCAACCCATGGTAATAGGCAGCATGTATTAACTTGGAGTTCAGTGACATAGGGTCTGGGACTGTATGAATTATTAAAATTTGCTGTAGATCTGGCCGCTTTTTGATGAACACCATTTCAGGATGTTGTCTGTACTCTTTCTATCTATTGTAATTTAACAACTAACATCTGAATATCCAAGTGGAGGCAAAACAACCTACCACGGAAGTACTTGAGATCCAAGGAGGAATAAAGGTTACCCGTCTGCTGCACAACTCAAAGCAACAGAATCATTCAGGATTTTCCTTTCTGCCTTCTGAAGGTTCTTGTAAAACATTTACGCCTTAGGAAATGTTTGTTTTATGTCTTTTATGTCTGGACAACACTGCCTAGTTTGTTTTTCTCTCTTGCCTACAGACACTTCCCAAAGCCTGATTCAATAAGAATTAACATGCACAATAGGCAGTGTGCCTCATTAAATCTCCATCAGTGCTGAGGCTGCTTGAGGATTTTTCGATGAAACTGGTTTGATAAATATCGATTTGCCAAAATCCAAGCTTTTGTGCTAGCATTATGTTGTGATGGATTTCCTGTTAAGGCTGATTTCCTAGCCTCAGGATAGGATTTCTGGTCCAACATACAGGAAGACATAACTGATTATCAAACAGCCCAGTAATAAGGCTATATATCCTTTAGGCTGTAAAAAACTAGTTTGAATTATGGAGAGAAAAAAATTGGATCTCCTACATTTTAAGTAGCCCTTGTGTATATATATATAAAACTTTATTACTAGCTATGTATTTAGGGTTTTTGTGACTTTCATGGAAAAAATTGTAGGGACTTGATTTCATTTCTAATGTGGAATGAGAACATTTGAAAATGATTGTTAATGGCGTAGTATCAAAAAAAAGTTATTTATCTGTTTTGTCCCAATCAGAAACTTAACTGGTTAAATGACTGGTTTTCTCCCTTACTTAAATACAGCCCCCTTTATCACTGATATATAACAAAAAATTCTCTGAAGTCTCACAGTTTTGTGGAACAGATAGCATCATTCACGTCATTTTGGCAACATTTCCCAAAATGCCTCCTCCAAAGCTAAGTACTCTAGCTTCCCACTCCTACACTCTCTATTCTTGCTCTTACATTGACCTTCTGGTCACAAAATGGAAAGTGAAGAGAAGAAGAAGATAAATAAAGCAGATTTACAGTGTACAAGTCAGAGGCACAGTGCCCAGCGCAAATCACAGAGGAACAAGTTTATTCTTGGTACAGCTCTATCCATCTCTAATCCCAGCAGTCACCTCTCTAGCTGTGGTCTATCTGTTATCAAGGCCACATTTGAAGGTGTTAGTTAGATTACATTCTTTAGGGATGAGACCACTATTTATTTATGAAAAGCACTGTACATAGTTTAACAAAAGAGAGTAGAGTTTTGAAAAGTGAAACAGTCTCTGACCAGGATAGAAAAGAAAGAGGGAGAGGAGCCTCCTGACCCTTCCTTGGGTTTTGGCCAACATTTCATCCACATAAGAGCTTGAAATCAAAGCCCTTCTGCAATACCTTTAAAAAAAGTTAGCCACTTTCACAGCAGTATTGCTACTTTTTCTGTCTACTGAAAGAATAATGTGTGAAACTAAGGAACTAATATTGTCTAAAATAACGACGAAGGCATCTCAAAAGCTATTATTACAGGAAATATTTTTTTATCTCAGATGGAAAGCAAATACACACGCTAATAGTACTCAGGCAGTAGTAAAGAGTTGCCCTGCTTCATTGAGTAAGAAATCAGAAGTTAATGAAATTCCTGGACAGATTATAAGCAGTCATCTCCTCTTTTATGCTTCCTTGTTACTGTGTTCTTACTAAGAGAAAGCTGGAGGCTGCTCTAGGAGGAGATTGCACATGGATGGATAGCTGTGACAGTTCCTTCCAAAACGATACGTACTGGTGTTGCATGCTACCCATTCCTCTATGCTTGAGGCTCCTATACCTACTTTCAAAGTCCCAGCATCCTGCTGAAAAATTCACAGCTAACTCACGCAGATTTGAAACAGTGACATCTTCCATGGCAAGCCAGGAAAAAAAGCAAAGACAGTATGGCCTTGAGGCATGTGCTATACCACTATCCTGATATCTGGTCTCTCCTAGTTTGAGAGTAGAGGAGAAAAATGGTATGGGAGGACATTCTGCAGTCATTCAATCTCATCCTACTCTGGATTTAACGCTGTAGTTTGTCCTTCAGTACTGTGTCTAATAACAGAATTTGGACTTGGAGAAAACATTGTGGAAAAATTGGTAAACATAAAACCATCATTTGTGGGTTTCTGGCTCAAAAATCCGTTGTTAACATCAAACTTTCATCCCTCATATGGAGGCTTCTGGTAGATGGCATCCAAAAGCAAACTGCACCAGAGACATCCACCCACAGCAGACTAGGAGCTAGTCTGTCATCCCTAAAGATCTCCTTGGCAGAAAGCTCTCATGGAAGTCTCTTCACTCATTATAAGGAATCTGAATTATTTTTACAGTAAAAAACTAGCTACAAGTGTCCTATTACTAATTAGTATCCACTTGGATAAAATACCACAGTCTTTTGTCTCTTGAGTGAAAAGCTGGGCATGAAGAATCAGTGCCAAAAAGAAAAAAGAATAATGAAAGAGATTATCCCCATATATTGAAGAAATTTTCCAAGGCAAAAACAGCTAAACTTCTCACAGATAAGAGATAAATTGGAATAAACAGCTGTCAGTGTAAAATAAATATCCTGGATAATGTGCAGGACAGAAATAACTACAGCATCGTCAAACTCCTTTCTTCACTTTATTTAGCTGTTCTTGCATGTAGCTCTCAATCTTTGCACTGCTTTAGTTAGCAGAGCATTTATTTTTGATTCAGCTGCGTTTGTTAAGACTGTAACAACGAAAGGCATTTCCTGAGAAGCTGCAAGGATGAGCAGAAAGAAAGAACAACAGCTAAGGAAATATGGGACCCTAGTAGTGCTTTTCATCTTCCAAGTTCAGATTTTTGGTTTTGATGTTGACAATCGACCTACAACAGATGTCTGCTCGACACACACTATTTTACCTGGACCAAAAGGTGAGGAAAATCAGGTTACTAATGCTGAGACCAATAGTGATAGAGGCTGTTTTTTTGAAAAGAGAAATGTGGAGGGCTTGCAGCATGGGATGTGGATGAAGGATCTTGGTTACTACTGTCTGTAAAAACATCTAGAAAAGTGAAACTGTAACGGGGGAAAATGGCAGAGCAAGGAGATTTGAATTTGTTTTTTTCTTCAGTTACATATTCTCACATATTTTCATATAAATTAAATGTGTCTTTTTTCAATTTTCTCCAGCCACATAAATCTTCTCTTATTTCTCGTATTCCTCACACAACCAGTACTGTTAGTAGCCATAAACTGAGGAACTTTGTCTGAAAGTAAGCACCTATTCTGAACTGTTAATAGCTCACTCTGCATATAGTTGGAGAGAGAAATGCATTGTTTAAAATGACTGTAATGACATTATTTCCAAGTGCTTACCTGTAAGCAGAGTTCTGCTGCATTCATTCAGACCTGATCCAGCAGCTCCTGTTGAATTAAACAGGACCTTCGCTACAGACCTCAAGAAAAACTCTATCAGCTCTGACGTGTGCATTTCTTTTATCTTCAAAATTCTTTGCAAATATATAAAAGCAAATTTTCTGCATTAACTTGCATTTTGTGTAACGTGTCTAATGTCAGTGCAGTTGCCTGAAGGCACCACAGCTGAAAATTAGGACTATGACATACAAATCTATCTTGCAGCGACAGATCTAAAATCTATATTCAACACTACAGCTATTGCAGTTTGAACTATTGCCTTCTTTTTAGCAATTCATTGTATTTTTCTATAGGCACCAGAGGAAGAGAAAAAAATGCAACTGATTTAAATTTTAAGCAGAAAAAAAGATTATCAAGTCAAAAGTATTGCTCCAGACTAATTTGTTTTTATGATGGATTATTCAAATGCATGTTGCTTAAAGGACTATTTTTAATCAGCAAGTTAATTTCTTTATGATTACAATCCAAGCTTTAGCTTTTGCTGCCACAGCATAAATGCAGAGAGATGTAATGATCCCGAAGGGAGCAAGTAGAAGTTTGTTTAATTAATATATGAGTAATGTGAGGCTGAAGAACAAAGTTTGACAGAATTGTGTTTAACAAGTCACACGGCTAATGAGTTGGTCTTTGGACAACGTGAGAATAGTGGGATTCCAGTTGGTTTCTCTGGTCTAGCTGTGACAGGGAGCATTTAAAGGTTAGATATGATTCTCTGCAAGTGTGATACCGAGAAAATCAGGATTTAGTCATTATCAGTTCTACTGCTTCCTGGCTGATAACAAGATACAAGAGGAGTCAGAAATCTATTGGCAGGGTCTTCACTACCACTCTAAAATTACATTACCATAGCCAAGATCCATGACAGTTAAAAGTGTTGAGTAAATCAACTCTAAATTATTGGCTCAAATCCACTGCAGATCATCATAATATCTTGCAGTTAATGTGATATGATCCTAAAGCCTCATTTCAGTTCCTACCAAATCTGAGCTCACCCAAGGCAGCTATAAGCATCTCTCAATGGCAGACATTGACTGCCAGTCATCTGGGCAACTACAGATTGAGGAGCAGGCTAGGCGTGTGACTACCCTGTTATTCTTCAGGCATTCCCTATAGTTGATGATGAAACACGTTGACCTAATATGACAGAAGAAAGTCTGTTCTGATCCAGTTTTCCTCTAACTGTCTTGTGCCTAAAAACTCGGAACACAGGATCCAAGCCTAGGACCACACAAGAGCCAGAGGCAACACTTTGCTGCTCAGACGATAGTTAAACCCTGACAGTGGACAAACCCCTGATTTCCATTGCTGTAAGGTTTATTTTCTGTGCTCTACTTGTTATGCTCCTTTTTTAAGCATTTGCCTCTAATTTGCTCAGGGTCTCCAGCTATGGTGGAACACAGTGGTGTTCTCACAAGATGGAGGTGCTGAGCTTCCATAGTAATTGGTCAGCTTCTCCTACCACCACAAGCCAGGCTGCTGTTGTGGCAACTTCCTTCTACATGGGCATTAGTATCTAATGGAACTAAGCACCTAGAACCGTAAAGAACTAAAGGGTTTTGCATAGCTTTGCAAGGCTGTGGTGGCACAAACTGTTCAGTAGGCTAGATTAGGCTATGAGTGCGATTGGCCTTGGTACTACATAGCAGCAGTGCTGCTTTACCTATCACACAGCAAGGGAGGTGAGAAGGCTGAGAGAGAAGTGAGAATCTTTGTAGAGATTCTGAACTTATCATCCTTTGTTTCTTGTACTGTTGAAGGTTTCATTACTCACTTCATCATGTAGGCATTCGCAGCTGCTAAAAGAGCAAGCACTTGACATTTCTGCATTCTCACCCTAAAGATCACCAGTTCGGTGTCCTGAAAATCAGCTGCTTCTTGTACAAGCTGCTTGTAACTTGTCCAGGTTAATTTGTGTAAGACAAATTCTTCCCCTTCAGAAATATACCCTTTTTTATGCTTCGACTTGGGGTGTCACGCGGGAAGTATGGTATGACTGATGAGATGAAAAGAAAGGGTAATTCCAGATTGATTATCAGGAAAGTCTTCACACCGGTTGTGCTGCACTCTCCTGCTCCTGAAGAGTGTCAGCAGAACCAGAAAACACACAGCTAGAAAATACTCTGAAAGGATACAATCTCCCAGGAACAGGAGGAAGACAGTAGATGTCCTTTAAGTCTTTTGCACTTTCAGTTATTACGATGAAAGTCTGAATAAAACAGGTTAGAATCAGAAATGAATAGGAGTTTCAGCCTGACCTCTGCTGGTGAAGTGTGATACAAACCCAGCACTCTGCAGTCCCCTCCATCTGCTGCTTTGCCATCACTGTTGAAAGCACGGGAAAATGAAAACTGTTTTGACAGAATTATGGAAAGAAAATTTATATATTTTCAATCCAGAAAAAAAAAAAAAGAGGAGAAAAAGAAACAAGAAAAAAGCAAAAGCTGTTACTTCTCTTCCAGTCTCCTTTTCTATGCAATGCTCAAAGGTCTCAAAAAGAGAGCAGGTATTTAAATGAACGTAGCCCCAGTGCAATGGCTGTCTTGTCCTGCCTTCACGAGAAAGCTCTTGAGGTATGTCACAAACTGGCTGATACAGGAGCTACAAACAGAAATCTGAGAAGCAATTTCTTAGACCCTTATTAAAATACTAAAAAAGAGAAGCAAATTTGTTCTTTCGATCGAAATACATTTTCAGTATTTGTAACTGATTTTGGTGTTTGACCTGAGATGTTTGTGAATGACTTGGATTTAGCTGGAATGGTTTGGTGTAAGATGTCTGAAAATATAAGGTAGGCAATGCTTATTCACAGTAGATTAAGTAGGACAATAGTGACCAAATTCTGCACTCATTAACTTCTTGGATCCAAACAAAACCAGATATAGCATAAATAAAGCAATGAATTTTTCAGGGAAGCCAACTCCTTGGAGTAGCAAGTTTAGTCATGGCCCTGTAACCTTCCAAGCCTCAAAATAGGCTGGTGGCTGCTGCTTTGAGAGGAATGTGGGGAAGCAGCAGTTAATGCTATGAGAGGAAAAGCACCAGTTGTTGGTCCATGCTTTGGCCACAATAAATCAGTCATCAACCATATTAGTGAAGAAAAATGCCAGGCCAAAACTTCAACTCCTAAATTCTCATCAAAAGTAGGAACAGGGGTAGAAGAAGAATAGGGATGGCTTTACAGAAGTGTGGAACGAGACTGCAGTTGATTTCATGTGGACTTGTGGGAGCTCAGTGTTCCTGAAGTCTGACTCTAGATCTTGCTATCTGTCCCAGGTCCTAGCTCATTTCCTTTGAAATCCAGACACAAGACTTCAAAGGCCTTGAGTAAGATCCAAGTTGAAAAACTGGAATGAGATGAATACAAAGAATACAGTTTCCCATAGCAATTCAGATGTAAAGTGTTTCCTTACTATTATTTTTGACAAATGGTGCTTATAAACTCTATGACATTGGCTAGCACCTCAAAATAGCATTTACTGTGGTCTCCTGTATAGCTGTCCATCTCTTAGCTTTAATTGTTCTTATGCAATTCCACTCCTGGAAAACCTAAAACTCTCTCAGAAACCAGATATGCTGCTATCCACATTTCCTTCCAAAAATAAGAAACGCCTTACCACATCCTATAGGCCGCTCAAGCCTATAACTAACTTTCCCTCTTAGCACCTCATTTTTGATCTGAAAAGCAGCTCATAATCAACACATAAGTCTATTTTTTACACTTTTTTACCTTCATGTATTTTAGCATATGCTAAGCTTCTGAAGTTTTTCAGCCTGAGCTACAAAGCGTGCAGGAGGGCACTTAAATGCAAATTCAAAATATACTGGGTTTGTATTTCTTACCAGTGTAGGTTTGATTCCTCATTCAGATCACTGTCTATGGGTCTTTGAGATCACATCTTAACAGTGGGGGATATGGCTTGGAACCTTCAATTGGGACAAATCAAGTGAAAGGAGTATCAGAAATAATACAAATTATTACTGTGTTATTAGGGACACAATATATATCCTGTCCATGCACATAAGTCCCACAGTTTCAAATAATACAAGTCAGCAGAGCTCCACTGACCCTACTAAGAGTTTGATTCTGACTCATGAAATGCAATAGAATGAGGGGCTATTTCAAGTGAAGTCAACGGATGTTTAGAAGCAGAAAACAGAAAAGTGAGCAGAGAATCCAATTTATTCTCGAGATTCTTTCCACTTCACCAGGAAAAGTGACTGAGCCTCCATTCTCTAACGTGGAGATGAATGAAAAAATATAAGAACCTGTGAGCAAAATACTTATATTTCTCCTGGTGCAAACCAGTGGAGCACTACATGTTTCCTGCAGGGCACGGGGAAGAGAGGCTGCAACTGAAGTTACACATTATAGCTGGATGAGGCAGTCAGGTTTTTTTCCAAAAAGGGAGAGCCATCACTCTGACCATAGGGTTCTACCTTCCCCTTGTACTGGCTCAACTGTTTATTCATCAGACTTCTCACTGAGCTAATTGAGCTCACTAAAAATGGGTATGATATGCCTTATTAGTGTTTCCCTTCTCATTTTCATAATTCATTAAATGCAGGGTGAGATGAGTGCTCAAAATAAGACAGAGTGGGAGGGAAGTATGCAGGTCGTTGCTGAGGGCTGGTGGGAAGAGGAACGAGGCAGGGACATTGCACTGAATCAGCTCCAGCCAGATGACTTCATTTAGTTTCAAGACAGCACAAGAAATCCTGTCCTCACTTGTCATATATAGCTTGGAAACAGGAATCCCCACAGCTACGGGAAATTTGCTAAGGATCTAAAGGACACTGAAAGTGAAATTAGAGGAAATCTTGAGGCTTTCCATTGACGTAGCTATGACACACTTATGCAATGGAAAGACAAACTGTCTTATTTGTTTATTTCTTAGAGTCTGTGACTCCCTCTGGTGACCAAACCTCTCAAATGGATTGTACACATGCAGGTGCTGCAGAGGCTTAGTGACTGCCAAGCTTTTCCAAGGAATCAGTTACTCCTGGAAAAGCTTCAAAGCTTCAGAATTACACAGGTCATTATTCCTTTATTTTAACATTCAGGGCAGTGGCATCACCTCACCTCCCCACAGTGTCTGCAGAAATGGAGAGGGTCCCCGTGCCTGTAGGAGGACTCCAGGCATGAACCATGGAGAACAGCAGAGCTTGTAACATGATCACAGGGTACAGCCACAAGACATACTGCATATAAAGCCTCTGTAGTAGGACTCGCTGCCCAGAAATGCTAAATGCATCCAAGGCAAGTAGTGCAAAGCAGCCATGTCCAAAAAAAAACAAGGTTAGCCACCCTCTCTCCCTGCAGCATATCAGCCATGACCCAGGACTTCTCTACTTTTTTCAGGTTTGGGCTTTAGCCTACCAAAAGAGGATTTTCTGTCATTTTACAGGGTAGTTATGCCCTGGAGCATGGAAGTAGGTACCAGGGGCTGTGATGTGTGCTAAATGAGTTCAGATAGTGGCAAAGAATAGGGCACTAAACCTGAGACAGACCCATACAGTCTGCTTGGTCTTTCTGCTTCACAGGATGCCTTTTAATTGATTCACTGTAAAAGAGAGGCTTACAGAACACTAGGATCTATGGAGTATTTTTGGTCAGGAGTGAGGAACTGCAGCTAACTCAGGCCATGACTTGTCAACACACATGGAAAACTCTCAGTTAAACGCAGCTGGAGGGTTTTGTGTGCTCCCGGAGACAAGCCTGAATCCAGCTCAGGACTTCCAGCTTTAGACCCCACACAGCCTATAGAATTGCTGTCGTGCTGTCATGGGGCTGCATCCACAGACAGGTATATATATAGTGATAATTCATCCTGATTCTCTAAGAAGTAGGGTCAGCCCTTGATCACAAGATTTGGGAAGCCACTAAACGTAAGTGAACTGTTTAACCTGAATACTTCCTCCATTTGCAAGTACAAACCAGACAACAAAAGACTTATTTGAGGATAGAGCACAGCCATGCCAAAAAGGAAAAGGACCTGGGGATATTGGTGCATGGCAAGCTGGACATGAGCCAGTAATGTGCTCTTGCAGCCCAGAAAGCCAACTGTATCCGGGGCTGCATCAAAAGAAACAGGGCCAGCAGGGCAAGGGAGGTGATCTTGTCCCTCTACTCTGTGCTGGTGATTCCTCACCTGGAGTACTGCATTAGAGATGTGAAGAACTCAGTACAGGAGACACATAGACCTGTTGGAACGCATCCAGAAGAGGGCGACAAAAATGATCCAAGGGATGGAACACCTCTCCTATGAGGATAGGTTGAGAAAGCTGGGGATGTTCAGCTTGGAGAAGGCTCCAGGGAGACCTGAGAGCAGCCTTTTAGGATCTAAAGGGGAGCTACAGGAAAGAAAGGGACAAACTCTTTAGCAGTGTCTGTGGTCATATAGCAAAGGTTTCAAGCTTAAAGAGGTTAGATTTAGGTTAGATATAAGGAAAATGTCTTTTACAGTGAGGGTGGTGAAGCACTGGAACAGGTTGTCCAGAGAGGTGGTGGAAGCCTCATCCCTTGAGACTTTCAAGGTCAGGCTGGATGGAGCACTGATCTAGCTGTGCATGTCCCTGTTCATTGCAGGAGAGTTGGACTAGATGACCTTTAAATGTTCCTTCCAACTCTAAGGATTCTATGATTCTATGATTCAGTGATTCTATGATATTTAAAATCTATGACATAGAAGTTAACCAGCTTGCAGGAATATGAACAAAGTAGAGTGATGGACTTGCTTCACCTACTTGCTACAAGTGCTCCCTCCATGCTTTAGATGCTAATGTAATGCATTATCTGAAATCCTTGCAGCAAAAGTTTTAAGGTTACAATTTGCTAATAGGGTTAAAACGTAACCTGATACTTCTCCAAATGTACAGCAGCACAAAGGAGGATTTAAATTCCAGGCATGGATCAAAACATATGAGGTCAGGATCAGAACTTTTTTTCCCTGTAAGACAAATCACAGAGCACAAAGCACAGCAGTACAACGATTCAAACACTCTGACCAGAGCACAGCCAGGAGTCAGATTCGGAATTCTGTCAAATTAAAAATAAAAAAAAAAACCAACTAAAAAGTGTCTACTACAGTGAAATGCTGTCCACATGAAGTCCAAGAAGGAAGGGAAAGATGCTTATTAGAAATTAGAGAGAAAGCCAACTCAATCCTGTTCAAAACAAGGTCAACCAATCTTTCACTCTCCTACCTCCTTGCAAATCATAGCAGAACCACAAGGGGGGAGCATAACCCAAGAATTCACATTTCTTGCCAAAATTTGACATCACACAATACCTACAATTGGGCACAATGGATTGATAATTGTAACACCATACTATCAAGCATTTGGCTTAATTCATTATTAAATTAACAATGAAGTGGTACCACTAATTAATACTGTTGGCTTCTACACTTGCCTATCCATACTCAGATGTGATTTTGGGGGAAAAGCAGAATTCTCTTTCTCTTACAGACAGGCAAATTTGTCTTATTTCCATTTCCAGAGTATGGGAACTAAGGCGGAGCATGGTACACCACTTCATGCCAAGATGAAACAGGTGATAGATTCTCCTGCCCTGTTCTTTAGGTTTTCTCATGGCTTGAGCAAAAACTAGGACCTTGTAATTTCTCCAAATGTCCAGAGCAAACTTTCCCACACCTTTTACCCCTTTAACCTGCCAGCTCTCAGTCTAATGATTGACAAGCAAGAACCGAGCTTCATCTTTGGCAGCCCCACGTGTGCAAAACTTGCTCCAAAGTTTCTCAGAAAAAAGCCACTGCAGCTTTTATTGGCTTTGTATGGTAGCTGAGATTGAAAGAAAACACATTTGGAAAGTAATCACAGCTTCTGTGCTGGTATATTGACTTTCTTTCCAGGGCTCTAAGATTAACTGTCTAAGCAATATTTCTTAATAAATAAATAAATAAATAAATAAATAAAAGCATCTTTCTTGCACAGAGGCCCTCTTTCTGCAGAAAACAACAGTCTCAACAGAGTCCTTAACCCAACAGAGCAGTCTGTGAGACACACAGAAGGTAATTTGCTGGGCTGACTGGTGGTGAGGACTGCCAAGGTGACAGGCAGAATTTGGAAGGTTTGCAAGCATCTGGTTTGCTCTTCCACATGACACAGGCCAAAGAAACTCTCTTGGCTGTTTCTACATCAGAGCCAGAATTGCAGCATATTGCATGTACATAAGCGAATCCATTGCATAGGTAAGGACTGGAAGCCTCTTAGGTGTGCCTCCCCTGCTAGAGAGCATGGCCCACTTTCTAAATAACCTCATGTTACCTTTCTAGTCAGAACTCATCCAGCTTTTCCAGTCTTTGAATCACACCCTGATTCCTTTCTATTATCACACATTTCCTCCCCTGCATGGGTTTGTAGACTATGATCACATCAGCTCTTAACCTTTTCCTGGAACCATGTTTTACAAGGTCTTTGTCAGCCTCTGGGAATCTTTTCTGAATTTTTCTCCTACTGAGAAGTGACTCTTACAGTTTTCTCAAGGGCTTCATAGCTGGCTTTGGAAAGGACAATTGCTCAGTTTCTCAGTTGTAAATGATGCTTACACTGAGGTCAACAGCAAAATTAAACTGCAAATTCTCTGGCTCTGCTGTTTGATGACCTCTAGGCAAGAATTCAGTACAAGCAGGCATCTTTCCATCAGCTTGAGGCTCAGACCTACAGCTTCATCACAGCTTCAAGAAGCTTGGCTTTTGGAAATATATATGGATTTCTCAAGTATCTTAGAAGAATCAGTAAGAATAAAGAGACATTTAAAAATCCTCCTGTTGGCTGTTCATAACCTTTTCCCTTCCAGTTTTGTCCTGTGGCAGCTGGTGTTGAAAACAAAGCAGCTGAGTGTACCAGCACACAACATTCCAAGTGTCTTCCTTGTCCCTTCCGCTAAGGAGCATTTCCTCCCCCAGCTCAACCTTGCATATTTGGACCACTGTCCACCACCTCCTAGGACACCCTGACTAATGGGGTGAGCCTGATCTCCTCCAAAGGGTCTCAACACTAAAGCCTTCTGTGGCATACAGGGAAAAAAACTCAGTCCAGTCCCCATATCCAACACACAGAGGACCTAGTACTATGTTTTATATGCTGCAGTTAACACCCATTGCCTCTCATCTCTCATCACCCCATGGAACAGCCCATGATATGCTGCCTGTTGGCCACCAGAGTAGCACAAGGTAAATGAAAAATGAATGGGTCATGTTTTTCACAAAACGAGAGAGTGTACCCAATGAAGCGGTCAATCTGAAAGCAATATGGGAAGCTACTTTCTCCCCCAGCATATAACTAAATCTTTGACCTTTTTGTCACAGGATGCTATGAAGACAAAAAATATAAATGGGGATAAAAGGCACAAAACTAACCTTTGCAGGGTAGAATAACCAGTTGCTCTTCACATGTTGACTGGATGCAGTTCTTCAGCCAGGTAAACCCTAATGACACTGCTCATGGGGAACAGTCACCCTCAACACACTCAGTTCCATGAAAGCCTTCTGCTAGGACTGCAGACGTTGTCCTCAGTGAGGCAGGTCATTGGTCTTGTCATGTAATACTGCAAAGAGGAAAGATGTTCTTGGGATCAAAACTAAGAATACAAAGATACAAAAATCATCCCCATTTGTACTTCTGATTTTCTTCATGTTTTCCTGCATCAACCCAAGAAAAAACTATATGCAGTGTTAAAGTAGATGATATTTCTTTCTCATTCCTAATTGCAGTCTTGCTCTTTTAGACTGTAAGCTGCTCAATAATTTCTACAGATATACACAGTAATCTGTGTAACAGGACCTTGATCTCATTTGGGGAAATCTCTGCACTACTGTAACAGTGAATTTTCCTCCTATAAATACCCTGTGACTAATTCAAAATAAAATATTGGAGTAAACTGCAAAAAACTTGCTATATTAACATATGCCACCTGTCAAAAAATGAAGGCAAGACTTCTGTTGTACTAAATGCTATGTCCATGTAAAGAACTATTGCAATACATTTATGTAAATTCTTCCTGTTTTTATAGCATCTAAATACCTTGAACTCAAGAGTCATGACAAAAATTAATAAACTCCAATTGCTTCTGTTGGCATTTCTCCCAGATTTCCCACTAGGTAAACACCTGTTTATTTATCTGCTTTACAGCTACTAGGCCTTGAGGGATAAGAGTCGGAGTTGGTGTTATAGAATTCCTACACTGGAACAATTTCTCCAAAAGGGAAAATTTTTAGCTTTTCCTAATAGTCAGATTTGTCAGCTCTTCTTTGGAAATGTATCCCATGGCTACTGCACCTTCAATGTGAAATAAAAAGAAACCAGTTTTGAATAAAGATGACTGTAAACTTGACTTTCTGAGGATGTATTGCTGCATTTACTACACTGGGTGAAATGTATTGTGATGTTCTACTTTATGTTTTTGGTCTTGTTTTATTTTTTTTTTTTTTTGTGAAAGGGGATGATGGTGAAAAAGGAGATAGAGGAGAAGTGGGCAAACAAGGAAAAGTTGGACCAAAAGGACCTAAAGGTATTTATGATGGTTTGTTGGCTATTATTGGTATATGAATATCAATATAGAATCACAGAATGGCCCAGGTTGGAAGGGACCTCCAGGATCATGAATCTCCAACCCCCCACCACATGCAGGGCCATCAACCTCCCCATTTAATACTAGACCAGGCTGCCCAGGGCCCCATCCTGGGCCTTGATCTGGCCTTGAACACTTCCAGGGACGGGGCATCCAAAGCCTCTCTGGGCAGCCTGTTCCAGCACCTCACCACTCTCATAGTTAAAGACATACATACAATGCATTTAAGATCAGTGCTGTTTAATGCTTTTCATTCCTTTTGCTCCAGTGGATTTCACAATGCCTGTCAAACATTAATCAGTGAACCTAACCATGTTCTGAGAGCTTGGTGCAATACCTGCCAATACATAATGAGAGTCTGGCAATAAATGTAAATAGTCACATAATAAACCAGCACATTGACTGCTGCTCTCTCAAGTAGTGACCATGACTGAGATCTAGAAGACTGACACCCTCATACGTATAATCAGAAAGAATAAGGTTACATAATGAAGTGTAGAAGAGAATTTTGAATCATGATGCTCAGCAAAACTCAGTCTCAGCTGTCCTCTTTTACAGAAAAGCAAACTGAGGCCCACAGAGAAACACAGTTCCTCTGACCAAGCAGGAGCATCAGAGCTGAGAGCAAAGAGCATAAGATGTCTCAAGACTCAGCTCTATTAAACAAATCTCATACCTTCTCAGTTGCCTGAGCACAGCACTACACGCCACCAGACAAGACAGCATCAGCCTTGTTTGCATGTATTAACTCCAAAGCTTAAGGTGCCAGTAAGTGGATAATGCATATCCACATTTCTTTCTTCACTGTCAGTGGTCCAATATTCTAAGAGTAAGGTTTTTACTTGTATAGAATCTTTAAAATTGTCCTGTTATAACTATTGTAATTAAAATCTTTTTCGTTTTTAAATGCATTCAGAGGACTTCACATCTTACTTTAATTAGATCAGGTAAAAAAATAAACAAATAAACCAATCCTTAACAAGCATCTTAGTGATGTTATCTTGAGTGTAAACAGTGAGAATTTCTAAGCTGCTCTCTTACAATCAACCAGCTACTTCAGAACTTACACTGCTAACCAGTCAGAAAGGCAACCAATATTTTGGTGCTCCAAGGACTGGGAAGCAAGCACAGTGCAAGCAGCAGCTCCTTACGTGCACTTTTGCGTCCAGAAGGATTCCCAGCAAAAACCTGAGAACTTCACCTCCAGAGCAAAGCAAAGGCTTTTGTCTACTGTAGAGAAATAGTAATAAAATAAAATAATAATAATTTAAAAAATGAAACAGAAAAAAGACACACTTCCCAGCAACTTGCTGATGGTATAGTTTAGTTGTGAAGTAAAATCAATACCTGAATACTCACTAGCAGTTTTAGTTTATAATTTCTATATGAAAATATGAAGTTTCTGGCAGATGAACAGGCAGTTTTACTAAGCTGCCTTGCAGAGTTCTACTGGTCCCCCAGCAGCTGTGATCTGAGCTGCATGCAGCCACAACAGACCTGGTTTAAGTGCTTTTCTGGCACTGGAGTCACTTTGATGTTCCCTGCCAGAGTGGGGCTGCCAGCAGCCATGTGGCTGACAGAAGAGCCTCAGCAGCCCAGGTTGGTACAAGCAAGTCTAAATAAAAGCTAAAGCTGTAAAGCTTGCAATGTGTTCATGTGTATACTCACACAAGCATGTTTGTTTTGTCTGTCTTACACTGGGACTTGCCATGCTCAGAAAAAACAGCAGCAGTAGAGGGGTTGCATTTCAGAGAAGGAACAACAGAAGTCATCCATACTCTTCCTCATATTTCTTCTCTCAGGAAACAAAGGAACTGTGGGTGATGTCGGTGACCAGGGAATGCTTGGGAAAATCGGTCCGATTGGTGGAAAAGGTAAGCCCTGGCTTGGGAATTTTCTTGTGTTTCTTCTTCAAAGTAAATATGTATTTTGTGTGAGTTCCAGGTATTGAGTATCATCAAATACTGGCTGCAGCTGGTGCTCTCCAAAGAAAATGATACAGAAAGATCAGTGATTAGAGCTAACTGAAATATTTATGTTTCCCACATGCAATATATCGCTTACTTGGCTAAAAGTAGTTTGCTCAATAGGTTAAGAAATCAGTCCTTGGAGATGATAGAAGATAAAGGGGGAAATCTGGGCCTGGTGAAAAAAAATAGCACAAATCCTCTGTTACCTCAAAAAGAGAAAGCCAGTTTCATGCCCCTGTATCCAGTGTTGAAGGGCCGGAGCCAATACTCTGCTGCTGCTCCAGTTGCCACACCTGCACTGTGCAAGAAGTGTGCAGGATAGCAAGGTAAGGAGAGGATTTTAAGAGTTTTAAGAGAGAACTTACATAACAAAGAATAACTACTCCACACAAATGAAGGTAAGACTCCAACCCTACTTGGGTAATCATTCCATGAAATTATTGCTCTAGCATCCTGAAGAGATTAGGCATTCCTTTTAGAGCTGAAGAAAAAGAAATATTACTTCTGCCATAGTGAGATCTGCCTTAGCAACTCACCAGGGATCCACTATCCTAAGGGGAACTCTGTGGTCTCTAACCAAGCAATTGATCCAGCCAAGCAGGTGAGTGGGTGGAACAACTTATTGTGGGAGCTTCTCACAACAGTGCCTTTTAATAAACCCACGATGGCCTCCAGCCAACCCCACTATCAGAGAAGAACAAAAGAATTTGGCCTGGGGGATTCATTTTCAAAACACCTAGACAACTGAAGACACAGATACCTATACCTCCTAAGGTGTTTTCAATCACCAAAGGAAACTAGAATATAAGAATCCCACAAATTGTTTATCTGAAAGTAAACCGATGCTCTAAGCCTCTAAGCTGTCTGTCAACCTGACTGTACAATTTATTGGCCCTTTGTACGTGGGTCTATTTTTCTCATTTCCTTTTTCATGTGCAGAAGCAAAGGCCACTAAGTCACTCTTTAGACTTACCATTAAACATTCAATTTCTTAAGGAAGCAACCCTGAAATTTCAGCATATAAGTGGGCAGGGTGCCAAGCAAAGTTAACTCAAATGCCAGTCAGCTACTGATTTCTTTCATTAAAAAATACGACCATATAAAAGAATAATCACATCAAAACATAGCTATCAATGAGGGAGAGCATGTATTAACACTAGTTGGCCTCTGAAGGTTTTAATTTATAAAAGAAGTGCTGACATTAATTTCAGACAAAGTCCATCTGCTCCTGAGCTACACAGCTGAGACTTTTGACAGCTGTCAAATTATAGCTGAGGTCATTAAAAAACAGGCTGGCCACCTGTATTTAGATATTAGCATGGCATTTGGAGAAGCAGTTATTCCATTTTTTTTTTATGATGCACAGAACTAGAGGAAAGCAAGAGAAAAATAAATAATCTTTCCATAAACTATATCTGAAATGAAACACTGCTCCCTAGTGACCTCATTTTGTGCAGGTGCTAACTGCTGCCCACAAACAGCAGCTGAACCAGTCGCACACGTGAATTCTGGGCCCCAGTGCCCACCGGCCTCATCTGTTGCCTTGTCCTGACGTGAAGCTGCCAAACCCAGGAAGGTCCTGCACGGCAGCGAGTGGCCAGGTTTCACCTGCCACTGATTCCTGAGTGCTTGCAGCCTCTCGGAATCATGGTGCAGTTTATATTTAAAGCAGTACCAGGAACCAGCAGCACACAACATGCCTGTGTTATCGGCGAGTTAGTTATTAAAGTGTTCTCACTTGTTTTCATTAATCATGGCTTGTTTGATTTGGCTCATTGGCCAGTAGAGTGCATTAGGCCTTCCTATTAGAAGCACACCACTAATATATTATTAAACAGGTTTTTCAGATATGCTCCCCTGACATATGCATCATCTGAGATCTGAGAATATATTTTCCTCTTTATCCAGGTGACAAAGGTGCCAAAGGCATATCAGGGGTGTCTGGAAAAAAAGGAAAAGCAGGTATGCTGGGCATCTTTCTCTGAAGAAGGCTTGAGTTTGCTTATGTTGGGTCTTCAGTTTCAGGGTTGGTTTGTCCAGATGTTGAGGCCCATAGACGTCGGAATGGGTGAAACAAACAGGAGGAGTGTGAAAAGTTTTGTTTAGCAAAGTAAGGCTAGGGACATGAGTGATGGCGATGCTACACAGCATAGGGAGAAACTATATAAATGAATGGGCAATGGTTGATAACATAAAACTGAATGTATCAATAGGTAAGGAGAAGTTTAATACTGAAAACTGGAAAGTTTCTGAATACCAAAGAAATGGACTACTTTAATAGTCTTCTCTTAGAAGCACCGAGAAAAAAATGTATGTAATTTTAGAAAGATCATAATTTGTTGTCAAATGAATGCAACACACTGGCTTACAGGAGGAGAATTCAGATTTGATCACCCAGAAGGTTCCTCTCAGTCCAAATAACCATGGGTGTTTTCCCACCTCCAGTGTCCAACTGTGTTCATTTTTAAGGCATTCCATATGGTTCATCAGATTGGCTTTAGCAAGAAACCATCACCAACTTGTTTTCTTCCTGAGAATTAGAAAGGAAGAAACAAAACCTATGTCAAGTCAAATTTCAGTTTAACAGCCAAAAACACAACCTAGACTTCAGTGCTTGACAGCTACTGATTATCTGAGTTGGCATCAACTATTTCTGCTGTACCACAGCTGCATGCAGCTAACGTGGTCCATCCAACAAGGTTTCTCCAGTCCCACCTCAATGCCCACTTCGAATAATCTTTCACTGAGAAAACAGTGGTGAAGTTGTTTCTATCAAAAGTCTAGGGAATCACTGCTGTCAGTGGATGCAAAGGTGCAAAAGGATACATTTATCATTCAGATGTAACACTGTGAGATCAACACAGTAAACCACACATCCGCAGTCAGATGGATGTGATAATAAGAAGGGCACTGAATGTGTAAATGCTACTCTGATATGGGTGGAAGGAAGATGGCAAACTTTCATCTGCAAAAAATATATACATATTTCTGAACAGATAAATTCTCTGTCCTCTGTATTGCAACAGGCACGGTCTGTGACTGTGGAAGGTACCGCAGAGTTGTTGGACAACTGAATATCAATGTTGCTCGGCTTAACACATCCATCAAGTTTGTAAAGAATGGTAAGGATCATCATGTATTTGATGTGATTTATTTGGCTCTTACAACATTTATCACAGCTATTCTCCCACTACTGCTGTTCTACAGCAGCACACAGGCCAAGACAGAGGGTCCCACTGTGCGATGCACTCCAAAAGCATACAGAAAAGAGAGTTTGGCACCTGTAAGAATATAAGCAGCTGGTGAAAGCAACTACAGTACAGCAATGATCAATAGCACAGCAGAAATAATCATGACTGAACAAGGCACAGCTTGCTAACTGCCTCTGCCCTTTCAGCCTGCTCACCCTCAGACTCAGTGGCCATTCACACAACAAAAGGGAAAAGGTTGTGCCAGTCTGATCCATAGAGCCAGAAAAAGCACTAGGAACCTCTTCATCTTGCTGCTGCTGCACAGAAGAGCTGCACTCATTCACGGGGCTCCTCCCATGCCTCCCTTCACTGAAAGCATCTTTCTGTGTAATAAGGGAGATACCAACACCCCAAAAACATGGGTTATAACAAGTCACATCTATAGGCAGTGCTGACAGCAGGACAATGCAAAATGCCCCTCCTGAAAGGAAAGAAGAGTATTTCCTGTTGTAGCAGAGATTTTGGAAAGGCTCCACAACCACTTCTTGGACTCAGTCTAATCTGGAAATTAAATGTGCCAGAGGCCGTTCTCTGGCTCTATGGGCAACTGGCACACTCTCATTGTATTGCTAAATCCTACAGAACTGAGTGGTCCTCTGCTAACTGCTCGACTGTTTCTGGAGTAGCTCCAGAATTCGGGGATTGTTATTTGCCTGCAGCCAAAGCTGTGACCAGGACTACTCCAGCAATCCAAGAGCAGGGACAAACTGGCACCAGCTACCCAGGAATGTTTCTTGGCACTGCTTAATTCACTAGAGTATCTGCTGCCTGAGAGATCTGCCTTTTAAAGTTGCTGAGCAGCCACACTTTCCTTCCTGTTCAGTGTCCCTTAGTGGTTACATCAGCTGTGAACATCAGGCACTATTTAAAACGACTTATTTTAGCAGTCTCTTTGACTTTCATGTATATTGAAAAGGCCCCAGTTATTCAATTCCCCCGTGTTCCTATCTCACAGCACTCTCACAATCTGGAACACAATATGGCAATAGTATACAAAGCAACTGGGGTGATCCAGAGTTACTCACTGCTACTTGTCCATTCAGCATGCCTTGATTTGGTAACTTCAAGGATGTCCAGTACAAAACAGTCACAGGGGACACATGCCACTCAGGACTGAATGTGTGTACGGTTCTTGTCATTCCTACTGGTATCATCAGTCTCTGATCATGTCTTTATTGTTCACCTTAAATCCAGTGGTGGGAACAATTTACCTATCTTCCTTTCATTAATGCTAATGTAAAAACCATCTTCTAGTCATAGTGAGACAGAAGAACCTTCAATAGCTGTTAAAATGCCATTAAAGATTTATTTTTCCCCTTTAAAGTTATAGCAGGCATCAGGGAGACGGATGAAAAATTCTACTATATTGTCAAAGAAGAGAAGAATTACAGAGAAGCCATGATGCACTGCAGAGACAGAGGAGGAACACTGGCCATGCCTAAAGATGAGGCAACCAACGCCCTTCTTGCTAACTACATCTCCTCAAGTGGCCTTTTCCGAGCATTCATTGGGATAAATGACATGGAAAAAGAAGGGCAGTTTGTATATGCAGACAGCAGCCCGCTGCAAAACTACAGTAACTGGAAGGATGGGGAGCCTCACGACTCCACAGGCCATGAGGACTGCGTGGAAATGCTCAGCACAGGAGAGTGGAATGACTCTGAGTGTCAAGTCACCATCTACTTCATCTGTGAGTTCCTCAAGAAGAGAAAATAAACGTGCAACAAAAGATGTCTGGCACCTTCTGTACACACAGTAACCCGTCCTCATTCATCCACTGTAGGGAATGCAAATAAACAAGGATAGGGCTCAATCCAGCACGGACTGGGTTAACCAAGAGTAACTAATGCGATATGGCAGTGACCATAAAGCCAGCTCAGGTCTGCAGGGGACATCCAGCCAACTGTGAATTTTTATTTCATTTTTATGTATAATTGAAGGTGGCTGGGAAAATTTAAAGCACATGGAGGCAAACATAATTTCACTAATGCAGTGGAGGACTCACCTCTGCTTCTCACTCAATCACCTGCTTGGTTGGCTGAGGTGTGAGGAATAAAGCAATGGCACTTCTGCAGGTCTGCACAGCTTGCCTGCAACCTGAGAACAGAAGGAACACTTCTAACCTCTGATGCCTCCAAAAAGGTGTGCAAGAATCTAGAAAAGTCCAACATAAAGAAAACAATACAAAGGAAGCAAAGCCACTGCTGTAGGCTGTAAACAAACAGTGCAGAATTTGCTGTCAGAGCCTGGCTCCTCAGTTATCCATGTCAGCATGTTCATAATGGATCAGATTTTCATATTGTTGCTAATACCAAAGGAACGCATTCCTGCATACAGTGGAAGAGCTCACATTCACATGGCTTCTACGACACCACTGCCAGGACTGCTCTGAAGTCCAGGATGCTCCTGAGACACAGCATCCATTTTACCTTCAGAAGTGAGCCTGTTTATTGTTAGTCTTTCTTCATGTTGCTTAAAATTCTCACCTTTCCTCATGGCAGGAGATACTAGTAAAGACTCCTGCAAGAAAGTGTAGATTTTCTTCCCCACTTGGAACTAAAAAGGGAAAAATGCTATTTGGAAGCTGAGAACACTGGGCACTAGTCATAGTGCAGCCAATGCACACTGCAGGTCACTTTCAGCATTGTTTGCAAAATGTTTCTCTGGATATAAAGAGCTGGACATGAAGGCAGTCCCATCAGCGAGCAATGCAGAGGGTCAGCTCTTAAGTTTCCTCTTGCAGCTGTATACAGCACTGCAGCTGTCATACTTAGTCAGCCTGCTCTTTGACAGTAAAATCCTCCATACCATTTTCCAGTGGGTAGTTTGCCTTCAAGCTCATCTCTGAGCAATGGCCAACACCGAAGCATCCCAGGAGACTCTGTGACTCAGAGCTACTTTTCTAAGCCTGTTTATCTGCTACTTGTTCTTCCAGAAAACCATTTGTTGCTACCAGCAGTAAATTACCTGTGTTGCTACACATCCTCCAAGGAACTATTCAGTCCCAAGAATGCAGGTGTGTGACCACATATATTTTCATTGCTCCCCAACTATGTTATGAGTGTAATTCAGCAAACAGGTTTGCTTAGCACAATGTACCTCATCCTTAATTGTTCCCTTCCTGAGAATTTATACTTCCCAAATCAAGCAGAATTACACTTTTTAGGATCTACTGTAATAAACTTGTTATTTGGGTTTTAGAATCATTAATGATTAATGATAAAGAATTAATGGAAAAAGTTTCTTGAGGAAAAGTAGTGCTTTGAGTGCCTTGTTTCTTGAGGAAGAGTAGTGAGTGTCAGGTCCAGACACTCACAGTATGTCAATTCTTACTAGTCATGAGGAAATGGCACACTGACATTCCAGTGGGTAGACACGAACACACTACTACTCACCTTCCCACCCTCCCTATCCTTACCTCTCACCCAAAATGTACCAAAACACGCTTGCCAGACTGGGGGGGGTTCTACATTCTGGAACTGTCTGACCATATTGGAATCACTGGCAGACAAAAACCAAACATTCCTTTTATGCTGACAATCATCATTAGTAGGCCATTTTCCTGTTCTTCAGGAGGAACCTTAAAGCTAGAAGGTAAAGCAGCAGAAATACTCTTGCTGCAGGATCAAGTTCTGCCTAAGATTTGACCAGGCAGTCTTCTTCACATACAAAATTAAGGAACAAGTGTCTAGATTGAAGCAAAAAAAAAGCAGCTGGATTTCACTGACTCTTCTAGCAGACAGCAAGTTACAAATAATCCAGGACCATGCTCGACACATAGGAAGGAATGACTTCCCATGGTTGAGGGAATTAAGTGAGGAACTTGGGTTGGGTTTCTGCAGTGGAAAGGCTGCAACTGCCTCCAGCCTCCACCTCACCGACCACACCAGTTTCACTCTTTCTTAAATAGAAAAAATAAACAAAAACAACCCTTCTAGCCTCTGTGCATTCATTGGGCAAGTAGACCCTGGCTGGCTGTTTCTTTGCTAACTACAGAAGAGGGACACCAGAGGATAACAGCACAGATTTTCAAACTAGCAAGGCATATGCAAGATCATGTGCTCGTGCAAACCATTCCTGCATCACTGAGTCGCAGTGAATTTTGCCAAGAAGTCTAGCTCATAGGCCAAGCCAAATAAGACAGTGCACCATACAGGAAACCTGGCAGGTAAGTCCATATAACACTGTACCATGCAGACACAAGCTTAAGCTTGCACTAACTCAAAGATTATAGCTGTGTTTTACAGGAAAAATATGCCAGTTATAATTAAGAATTTGGGCTATATCACAGGTTTCATTGCTAGCCAATGGAAAATCACTGTGGTGGGTAAAGGTTCTTAGGTTTCTACATGAAGTGGCTGGATCCAGGAGCACAGGAAATGGTGTCTGACTATTCAGGATTTGTGGTCTGTTGGAGCAGGGTACTTAAACCATTTTACCTAATCCCAATATTATGCTTTTCCCATGTTTTTCTTTTCCTCATACCCAGTCTGAAACTTTCTTGTTTCAATTTATACCCTCTGTTATTTGTACTTACACCAGACACCACTGCGTAGAGCCTTGCTTCATTTTCTCAAAGACTCTCCTATAGGTCCTAGCATACAGCCACCAGGTTCATGCAAAGTGACTTCTATAGGCTGAATAAATCCACTTCTCTTACCACCTCCTCACTATCCTCAGCAGAAAATGCTACAGTTTCCCATGCCTTTCCTGAATGGAGTTGCTTAAAAGTGCAGGGTGGCTAGATGTGGTCTAATAAGTGATGACTGGGAGGAAAATCCCTTCTTTGATCTCCTGGCAGTGCCCTGCTAACACAGTCAAGGGTGCTGTGAGCCTTCTCTGCTGCTAGGCCCCATTCTGTGTCATAGGCAGTGCTGTCTGCCAGATTTCCCAGGGGACTTCTCCGTAAAGTCAGTCAGCACCAGCCTGTCTCAGTCTAGAGTTCTGCCTTCCTAGCTGCAGGAAACTTTGCATTTGTCCTTGCTGAGTTCCATAAGGTTCCTGTCAGTCCAACTCTCCAGCCAACCCAGCTTCGTCTGCACTGCAGCCCTGCCTGTGAGTGTATTGGCTGTTCCCTCCAACTTGGTGCCTTGAAACCTAATGAAAATGGACTTTGTCATCTCCTCCAGCTAATTGAGAGATGTAAAACATGACAGTTCCAGTATATAGACCATAATGTCCTAAATCAGATACAAAAATATTGTTGGAGACACAGTGTCAAAAGCCTTGCTAAAGTTGAGATAAATGACATCCATTGCTCCCCCTCATCCACAGATCCAGTCATTTTATTGCAGAAATCAACCTGGCTGGTCAGGCATGATTTACCCTTAGAAAATGGTTGTTCCCAGTCAGCTTCTTCTCATTTATATGCTCTAAGAGGACTACTCTAAGTTCCTTAAGGATCAATGTGATGCTGATGATTTTAAAGGAGGGAGGAACATTTGCCTATTCCAGACATTAGAAAACTGCTCACCATAACCTTTCCAAGTTAGAGAGGCCTTGCAACCAGTTTCCTCAGGACCTTGGATGCGTTCTGTCTGGTCCCACGGAGTTTTCTGATGAAACTCTCACAGAAAATCCCTTACTCAGCCATCAGCTATGGCTAATCATTCTCTGAACACTTTCCCTAAGCACAGAAGAATGGGATAACATGTTGATAAGGAAGGCAGAGAGACCATAGAATGCTTCATTTTCAGGTGTCTGTTGTCACTGCATCACTTGCTTCGTTCAGCTCCATTTTCTTTGCTCAGCGTTTTCTGATTGATACAGTGGTAGTTGTTGTTCTCGTTGCCCTCACCTATGCAAGTCTCGACTTCATTTAAGCTTTGAATTTCCTAATGCTGCCCTACATACTAAGGTAGCATTTCAAAATTATTCCCCTGCTGCTCATCCCTGCTTCCACCTCCTCTTTTCTACTTTTTTGCTTTGGAAATACACCAGGAACAGCCCCTTTTCAGCCACACCAACTTCCTGATACATCTGCTTGTAGACAAACAAGTCAGCTGCGTAATATCTTGCTAAATCATACCAGGAATACTTCAGTTTCTGTCTTGCTCTGGAGAATTGGGACTTCATGATCTCCTACATTCTGTAGATTGTCACTTCTATACAAGCATTAACCTCCTGCTGGCATCAGGCATAGAATGTACATAATATGCAGATACTCATGGTAAGTATAATATTCTGAACAACAATTCCAATTAAAAAGATTACAAAATAAATATATCTCATTAGGAATATATTTATTTCAAGCATCCCAAGCAATCTCACATGGGTATAAAGCAGATCCACTTCTTTCACTGCCTTTAATGTAGTCAAGCACTTTAAAAATAAAAAAATACTTAATACCAAAAGCAATGGGGTTCCAAATTCTTGACCACAGCCACCGGAATATACAGGCATCTCTACTTAGTTTCATATACAGTCTTCAATGGTACATTTTAGTTGTAGTTCAACCACATGAAACAGTTTTAAAGAGAAGTAATTTCACACCGTGTGATGATGAAAATGGTAAATGTGTCACAGGGAGAGTGATCAGCTTCTGGTTATGTTGGAAGGCATTATTCTAGAACTGTCTTGGTGTAATACATTTGCACATTTATACAAAAGACATGGATTGCCATTTCATTTTTCCTTTGTTAAAGTCACACCTAATCTACTCAACGTGCATAAGAAAGAATGAGGAAGATCAAAGCAGCAGTGTAATCTGGGTTATTTTGTACTTGTGGGAGGGGAGAACAGCGAATTGCAAAAGAATTCTGTGATCCTGGCCTACCTGCGGCATGTGGTGCAGCCCCACACCCCACCCTCTTGGGCCTGGAAAGGTTCTCCACGTTGATGTTTCAACACAGAGGAAAAGTTTCACTGGATTTTTATTATGTGGGTGAGGCCAGGAACTTGCATCACCCTGTTTTGCAGAAAGCAGCAGTGACCTACCAAAACACAGTAGGAGCCTACCAAAGCACAGAGTTAACCTCGCAGAAATTTTCCCAGCTGGAAAGAGTGTGTGATCATGCTCATTTTTGAATTGTAATCTGTAAGACCTGTTCCATCCTCCATGTCATAGCTACACTTAAATCCCATGGTCCTGTGCCTAAACAAGAGCAGATCTCCTGACGATGGTACAGTAAAGGGGCTGTTGCTTCCTATCAGCACAAAGCAGAACAGTGTGGACCCATCTGCAGAGCTTTGACCTTCCCATACACTGTAAATTCATTTCACTATGTATCATCCCTCTCCACACAGATAATAGCTGTATTAGTTTTTCTTACTTGTTTTAGAAAACAGCCATAACTTTGCAAAAGTAGCCAGATGCCAATTATTGCTTTGGTCTTAATGTTTCAGGCATAGTTCAATCCTTAAGAGTATAATAAATATAAGTAATGTCTCTTTGGAAATTTATTTCAGCCATGAATCCTCTGTTCATTTTTTCCCTTCAGTAGATGTTTCAAGCTATCTTAATAACCTCTCAGCAGCATATTGTCCAGCAAGAGATGCTAGTTTCCCCAGCTTCATACAATAGAAGCCTTTGTAGCAGTCACCACACAACATTCCAGGAGCACGTGGGACACTACACCAGGCGGAGGGTGGAAGGAGGAACAATGATCAACACTTAGTCAGGAGATAACACAAAACATTGCAGAAAAATGTGAATATGGAGTTGGCAGATGCTTAGCATGTGAACTGTGGAATTTGTTTCTCACTGAGAGCCAGTCTTTAAGTCTTGAAAATGTTTAAAAGCTCATCTGAGAAAATCTAAAAGGCTGTCAGGAAATCCAAGGAGAAATCTAAATTTCTCCAGGAACGCAGGAATCCCAGAGCTACTTCTTAGTTCATGTATGTAACTGACAGCTTTCTCAGGGCTTGAAGAAGTAGAATTATGTTTTCTGTGACAACAAGGACAATTTAAAAAGTTTCCTTGTGAAAGGCACACTTTTTCATTCCTATTTTCTCAGATATTAACTTTTTTGAGCGTAGGCATATACCATTGGACATATTAAAGTTTATGCAAGGAATGCATATGACTGTTTTGAATATGGTTTTATCCCTGGATAGGACAGTGTGTGACAGGTGATAGCGAGTAGACATGCCCTACCATGACATGCCACTAGAAGATCTCATCAAACAGAAAATAAGAACAGTATAATAACTAACCAATTATTACTATTACTAGAAGCAGAATATCTCTACATCAGTGCTATACAAGTAGCCACAAGTGTTTGGGAAGCAGAGGAATGAGAAAGATGGAAGGTTATGGAATAGGGTAGGTATCCTTGCTTATACTTCCCAGTTGTTCTAATTACATATAACTCATTTATGTCAGAAGATTCAGGCTGTGGTTCCTCCTAATATACAGGAATCTGATTTGTAAAAATGGGACACTGTACTAAGTGGAGACGAAGTGGAGAGTAGAAGGACCAGCAGTGATGATCAGTCAGTAAGGAGAAGATTAAGATGCAGAGACGTTGGATTGCATATTCTCTTAGCAGTCCCTGCACTCATCCCATTTTGGTCATTGCAGTCACGGAATTTTCTCTGTGCATGGATAACGGAATCAGCCAGTCCCTACTCCAATGGAGATGAGGCTTTCTTGAAAAGCTGGAAATGAGAGCTAGCTACCTGTGTGACTCAGCAAAAAAACAGAAAGCAGAGTTTAGTCAGGAGAGATCTGGAAAAATACAAAGAGAGTACCTTAGAAGCCCAGCCTTGTGTTGGAGACTTTCCAGGAGACCACTTCTAGGGCAAGAAGAAAGATTTGTAGGATCACAGCACAATCTTACACTAGCAAAAATCTGAAAGAAGAGATTTTCCAAAGAGCCAGACTGGACATGTAATGAAGTACTGGGAAGAAAAAGGTTGTTTATGTTGAAGGTTAAGGTCCTCCAAATATGGATAAACGTGGATTCCACTGACCACCAGCTGATGACAACTGCCTCTGTAGGGCTGGGAAGATTTGAGACAGAAGTCATGCACTCAACTGAGTGCGCGTGGGGGAGGCTGGAGAGGGTTTTATGTCTGCTGTAGATCCAAGAACGTCTGTTTGCTTCATGTTTGCCACAGAACATCCAAGTGTTTGCAAGACAACACCCACACTGCTTACAGACACAAGAGGCTGGGAAGATAAGCTCCTCATTCTGTGGCAAAGATTCCAATTGCTAGCAACACCTGTCCTACTTTGTGCTTTGTGCTGGGGGCATGGTGGTGATGGGTTGATGGTTGGACTTCATGATCTTTGGGATCTTTTCCTACCTTAATGATTCTACGAACTCTATGAAGACTCTGGAGGGAAGCCAGGACAGGCTGATAAGCAACAGGCCTGAATGGGCTTGCTCTTGCAACTTAGCATGCCAGGTGTTGACAAAAAGGAAAACACAGACTTTGACGGCAAAGATAAACATCAAGATTTTTCAGTCATCATGTCAAACATACTTGGAATCATGGCATACACAGTCTCTTCAAGCTATGTTCTCTCAATCATGTTAGTCAACCAGCCTGGAATTCTATCTGACACATTCTGGAGATAGACAACATTGGGGAAAAACTGCAGTTCGGTCCAGGGTTTTTTTCACACTAACTTTAATTATCAACAAGGTAAATGTCTCGACCAGGCCTAGCCACTGTAAACTTCCATTATAGTTGAATCAATCAATCAAACACGAATGATATTTTCAGTTACCTACTTCAGCAGGAAGAAAGTCATTCTTCAAATGTAGCCATTTCTTTGCCATTTTCTAGTTCAGAGGTACAGAGACACTTGGTCAGTCAAATCCATCTCTTCTATTTTTCACCGTGCATCAGAAACCTCAAGGATTTCATTCTAGGTTAATAATTTCCTTGGGAATATAGCTAAATGTAGAAGTGTATGAACACTATATTAGTTCAGTACAACAAACTGCATCTTCAAAGCACCATATAAACATTAACTTCTACTAATAGACTATTCTATTAGTAAAATAATGCACAGGATACTGACCTACTTATTTTGCTATGTAAAACTAATGAGCTGTTTGGTTTGGGTTTTTTTGACCACTTATTTCTCCTTCCTCTAAATACCTGCAGATTAAAATGTAAGCTATTTAAACAGCTCCACAAAACTACTGTTAGGAAGAAAATGGAAAGGCAAGTATTTGAAACACACGCTACATATTTTAGACACTCAGAAGGATATGTGAATGTGAGATCCCACCCTGAATCTGATTCCAGAGTAGAGGACTATTTTTGTTTGGAACAAGAGATGTTCAGGGAGACTGCACTTTTAAGTTCAGTTGGTTTTGGTTTTCAGTTAGTCTTGTAAATAAGCTACAATTTTTTTCTGGTAGCTCATTCATCTTGTCTTTCCCTCCCCTCATTCAGAATCTCCAAGGACAACGTACAGCTCCAGCCTAATGAGTGGCAAGTCCACTCTGCCCTCATGAGGTCCTAACTGGAGTACTGGCATTCTGGTCTGGGACTCCCAACACAAGAAAGACATAGAGCCGTTGGAATAGGTTCAGAGGGCCACGAAGATGATCAGAGGTCTGGAGCACTCCTCCTAAAAGGAAAGGCTGACAGAGCTGGGCTTTTTCAGCACGAAAAAGAGGAGTCGCAGGGGAGACCTCACTGCGGCCTTCCAATACTTAAAGAAAGCTTAAGAACATGAGTGAGAGTGACTCTCCACATGGGCACGTAGTGACTGGACTAGGGAGAATGGTTGTAAACTGAAAGTGGGAGAATTTAGGTTAGATGATAGGAGGAAATTCTTCACTCACAGGGTGGTAAGGCAGTGGAACAGGATGCTCAGAGAAGTTCTGGATATCCTATTCCTGAGGGTGTTCAAGACCAGGCTGACAAGGGCCCCAGTAAACTTGATCCGATGGGTGGCAACCCTGCTCAAGGCAGAGGTGGTGAAACCGGGTGGGTTTTAAGGTTCCTTCCAACCCAACCCATTCTATGATTCACTGTAAAGGATGACAGCACTCACTACAAAGGAGGAGCATGTACAAGAAGTGGAAAGACAGCACAGAAAAGCACTGATGAACACAAGACTAGCAGCTGTGAATGAATTAGAATATTCACCGGTATTATCTGGGTTAGTAGCTGCTGTGATTGTCCCATTAAAATTATAAAGTGAAATAGTTGTTTTTTAACTTATTTTTCATAGTCTGAACCACATCATAGCAGTGTGTCTCAGTGTGAAGATAGCACAAACCACATCACCTTGCTTTATGAACCCTAAGTTAAAGAATGCTAGTAGAATGATAGATTGCTTTCTATCTAGAAATTGCATGCATAATACTTCTTTATGAAGGACACCAGGCTAACTGGAATGCAGTGTAGCTTGTTTAGGATTTATGAAAGAGAAGAAAGAAAAAAATCTCAAACTTGTTTTCCTGTGAATCAAGACCTACTTAATCAAATGCTTCGACTTACCAAAACACTGTGTAAGAACCAGAGGCTGAGTTCAGTAGGAGTCTGCTGTTAAGCTCAGTAGGAGCGGAGTAGTTGAGATAGGCCTGAAGATATATACTCACAGTAATTCCCTGTTTATAAGTACTTGTCAGTTCATTGTATTTGCAGCCAAGATTCCTCAAGCGTATTCCCCAGAATTGAATCCTTATGCACATGGGAGTAATCACAGTTTTTCCTAAACTCACAGTGTGATTAGAAATAAAGATATTGCTCTTACGTGTTACGCTAACTTGGTTGAATCAGAAACTGTTACTATTTGGAACCTGCCATCAATACTGAGGCTTGTTTTCAGAAGATGCAAGCACATTAATGAGCAGTCTGACATAAACTCTTACAAATAGGGCTCATATTTTCTAAGAGACATCAATCAGCAAATACCTGAGTGCTTTATGGAAGTTTATCATTTCAGTGGACTGACAAGCTAAAAAAATTCAAGGTTACAGAACATCTTGTGCTGACTCTGATTATCAAAAAAATGAGACACGTGCTGACATATTACATTCCATTTATCTCTACTGAGATATTTGGAGTTTTCCAGGAGATAAAACACTGTAAATTTCGTGCATTAAAATAAATTTCTGACACTAATTTCACTAAAATCATCTATACATAAGAATATACAATTGTTTGTTTGTGTACAATTTGTTCATCCTGAAATCACTATTATTTCAGTATAAACAGATCACTGTGGTGACAGCTAATGAACAGCTTTGCCTTGTTCTGACCCATTCTGTACCCTCTTTGACATTAGCTCTGATGCAACAGCGGCAGAGAGAAATCACGGCTGAGGGAACGGGATCACTTCATTTGGCAGTAGCCCAGTTACACTGACTTACATGCAGCATGAACTATCACGAGGAAGTTCGTAAGCATCAGAGGCATAAGATTCCTGGATGCTGGGGTTAAAAACAGTTTTGAGATGAAGCACCGTCAGTAAAAAGATTGTGGGTCTGCCCATTATTCAGTGCTTGAAGAAGTCCCTCTGGGCCTTAAAGCTCCTGTAGTTACTTTGAGTAGCAACAGGTGCTAATAGAGTATGATCCTACTATTTTAATCAAACTGACACTACAAATATACAGAGGTTACTCATGATTCATTTAATGATACCCGTAATTACATTCAAATAGTTATGTTTACCATCCTAGTAAGTCATCAGATAAAGCCTAATGATGCATGCATGTAAATTCTTACACTGAGATTATCCTTTTTACTTACAATTGACTAAACTCACAGTTTCAAAATTTAAAGGCTTGGTCTTTTTTCAGTGTTTTTACATTATTTCAAAACATCACAGAGCGTTTGTATAGAAGTATATTTTAATTTGTCTCCCTGCTTCTCTTTTCTGAATTCATTCATCACAAAATGAAGTCACCTTTGTATTCTTCCTAATTATCCTTTGCCTTCTATTGGATTTTTAGCCAGGAATTCGCTCAATAAAACAAACAGTTTAAAGCAAACAAAATGCAACTAGGAAAAAAAAAGTGACTCTGTCAGCATGGACAGTTCATCAAAACACCAGATACATACTTCTGACCAGAAAGATAAGAACAGAGGCCATGGCATTATAACAGGCCAGTACGCCACACTCTGACTGATGGCAGGTGAGCAGCTACATGCTATCAGCAGCCCTACTGGCACAGCTCTGTGCTGCATCCTGTGTTGGCAACACTTTGATGATGTCTTCCCACCTTTGCTGCCAGGCCTGGGTTCTTTTGCAACCAGATGGACTGCTCCTCCTCTTTACCGTGGAGCTGGAGGGTGTCCGAGAGAACAGGAAATGTTGCTGGTGTTCAGTTCCTCTACCAGTTTTCCTGGACAATGCTGTCTTAAACAATTAGTGCCATTTACTCATCCCTCATCTACAAGCATGATATGCGTCAGTTAGCACCTCTGAGACTTTCACATCCCCTGACTGGGGACATCCATGCAATCCATTTTTCCTGCTGGCTAACCCATGCCAAGAGCAGCAGGCTGATTTCTGACGGTGCTTTGCCACTTGGTGGGAACTGCTCTACTCTGCTATTTCAGTCTCCACCCACCCAACCTCCTGCACCACATGTGTTCAGAATCCTTCCTTCTACTGGTGATGGCACTTTGCGTTTTTATCTCTGCTGCACCTTCACACATCTAAGAGGAATTCCTCAGAGTAAGTGAAAGGAGAATTGGCCCTTTGACTGCATGTGCTACTAGAGAACTGAGTGTCACAGAATCAAACAAATGAAGTCCTGGAATCATTAGGAAAATAGAAATGATGTTACAGGAGCAGGTAAGAGAACCAATTCCTTTCCAAGTAACACCAGCTATTCTGCCAGGGAGGGTTTCCCTCTCCATACAGCCTCTAAGCTGTGTGAAAGGACCCTCAGACTGCTTTTATTACCAGCCAAGGATTCCGTCCTCTAAAAAGCATCCTGGAACCATGGACAGCTAAAGTAGGCAGATCAGCACCTTCCCCCTCTGAGCTCTGGGCACAGAAGATACTTCCGTGGGAAGTGTCATAGCCAGATTAGTGCTGCAAGCTTATGAGTGAGCCAGAATCACTGCTGAGAGCAGTCCTGAAACTACTTCAGTCTGCTCTGGTAATCAGCCATCCCTGGGACGATGGACCAAACAGGTGTCATATACATCTCCATCTCACAGAATCACAGGTAGGAAGGGACCTCATGAGATCATCAAGTCCAATCTCCCGCTAAAGCAGGTTCCTTACAATAGGTCACACAGGTAGGCATCCAGACAGGTCTTCAAAATCTCCACAGAAGGAGACTACCACAGTTTCTATGGGCACAGTTCCAGTGCTCCATCACCCTTACTGTAATGAAGTTCCTCCACATGTTAGAATGCAACTTCCTGTGTTTCAGTTTTAGTCCACTGCTCCTTGTCCTATCACTACACACCACTGAGAAGAGCCTGGCCTCATCCATTTTTCTCCCACCTCCCCTTAGATATTTATCAGCATTCAGATGCCCTCTCATTCTTCTTTTCTCTGGGCTGAACAGACCCAGGTTGCTCAGCCTTTCCTCATACAGGAGATGCTCCAGGTCCTTTGTCATCTTTGAAGCCCTCTGCTGGACTCCTTCTAGGAGATCCCTGTCTTTTTTGAACACGGGAGCCCAGAACTGGACACAGAATTCTAAATGTGGCCTCTGCCAGACAGAGTAGAGGGGTAGGATCACAGAATCACAGAATCGCCAGGGTTGGAAGGGACCTCAAGGATCATGAATCTCCAACCCCTCTGCCACATGCAGGGCCACCAATCATCCCACCGAATGCTAGACCAGGCTGCCCAGGGCCCCATCCAGTCTGGCCTTGAACACCTCCAGGGATGGAGCATCCACAATCTCTCTGGGCAGCCTGTTCCAGTACCTCACCACTCCCTCTGTAAAGAATTTCCCCCTGACATCCAACCTAAATCTCCCTTCCCTCAACTTAAAACTATTTCCCCTTGTCCTGCTGTCACTCACCCTTTCAAAGAGTTGATTCCCCTCCTCTTTGTAGGCTCCCTTTAGGGACTGAAAGGCTGCAATGAGGTCACCCCGCAGCCTTCTTTTCTCCAGGCTGAACAAGCCCAGCTCCTTCAGCCTGTCCTCATAGGGGAGGTGCTCCAGTCCCCTGATCATCTTCGTGGCCCTCCTCTGGACCCTCTCCAACAGCTCCCTATCTTTCTTGTACTGGGGGCTCCAGACTTGGACGCAGTACTCCAGATGGGGCCTCACAAGAGCAGAGTAGAGGGGAACAATCACCTCCCTGTCCCTGCTGGCCACCCCTCTTTTGATGGAGCCCAGGATCCCATTTGCCTTCCGAGCCGCAAGGGCACACTGCTGGCTCATATTATGTTTTTCGTCTGTCAGGACCCCCAGGTCCCTCTCCACAGGGCTGCTCTCAAGGACCACTTCTTCCAGTCTATAGGGATGCCTGGGATTCCTCCGGCCCAAGTGCAAAACTCTGCGCTTTGCCATGTAGAACCTCATCAGGTTCACCCGGGCCCACCTTTCTAGCCTCTCATGGTCCCTCTGAATGGCATCCCTTCCTTCAACCGTGTCGACCGCACCACTCAGCTTGGTGTCATCAGCAAACTTACTGAGGGTGCACTCGATTCCATCATCGATGTCACTGATAAAGATGTTAAAGAGCACCGGTCCCAAGACAGACCCCTGGGGGGCGCCTCTCGTTACCGGCCTCCACCTGGACACAGAGCCAATGATGACCACCCTCTGTCTGCGGCCTTTCAACCAGTTTCTTATCCATCGAGTGGTCCACCCATCAAATCCACATCCCTCCAATTTGGAGATAAGGTTGTGGTGGGGGACCATGTCAAAGGCCTTGCTCAAGTCCAGGTAAATGACATCGGTCGCCTTTCCCTTGTCCACCGATGCCGTCACTCCATCATAAAAGGCCACCAGATTGGTCAAGCACGACCTTCCTCTGGTGAAGCCGTGCTGGCTGCCACGGATCACACACCCTTTCCTCATGCGATCAAGCATGTCATCCAGGATGATCTGTTCCATGTTCTTCCCAGGCTCCCTCAACCTACTGGCCACGCTCTTTTTAATGCACCCCAGGATACCATTGGTCTTTTTGGCCAGAAGGGCATACTGCTGGCTCATGGTCAACCTGTTTTCCACCAGGACCTCCAGGTTCTTCTCCACAGAGCTCCTCTTCTCATCCCCTGACCTCCACATATGCATGGAGTTATTCCTCCCCAGGTGCAAGACTCTATGCATGATCTTGCTAAACCTCTTCAGGTTCTTCCCCTGCCAGCTCTCCAGACTGTCCAGGTCTTGTTGCACAGTAACACAACCTTCAGGTGTGTCAGCCAATCCTTCCAACTTTGTATCACCAGCAAAGCTGCTGAAGGTGGACTCTATCCCTTCATCCAGGTCGCCGATGATCTCCTCTTTACAGCAGACATCCTAAGCACAGTTTCACTGGATCAGGCAAGTTATCTCAATGGTCATTTTTCCTTTATATGGATGATGCAAAAGGTGCCAGCACATAATCAAAATCCTGACCAAGCATGTTAAAAAACAAAAACAGAAAAACTGCCGTCTGCCTTTCAAGAAACCTCAACCATGTGGTATTTGTACAGCAATTCATAATGTGCGCTGGTCTGAACATGACCCTAAAGTTCTGTTACCACTGGGCAAATACATTACGCAAAAGACATTAAAAGGTTTCCCTATCATTCATCTTATGCACGCCAGCTTTATGTCAGTTTAATTACACTGGCTAAAGGGTAGCAATTCCAACTTTCCATTGCTATGAGATCAGAATCCTGCATGCAATTTCCAGGAGCATATTAAATGAATTAATCCATAAATAAAACAGTCTACATTTTATATAATCAGCTTCTTGTTTTCTGACATTGAAAATACCTAACTACAGGATTAAGAAATAGCAACTTTGCGAGTCTAAAAGAAACACAAAAGGCTTTGGGAGACAACTTCCTCTGGATCGATAAAGTAACTGGAAGAAAGAGCCATATCCTGATACTGTTCGCAAAACCTTGCACTGCTCTCTCTTAGGAGATCTGTTCATGCAGCTTTGTGTGTCAGTAAATAGAGCCCCTTGGATATCACAAAAGATAGCTTGATACACAGAACTGCAATATAATTAATTTTCATATGCACTATGATGTATGTCTATGTTTTTCCAAAAAAATTATTTCTTTCTTCTAATCCCTACCAATGTTATGCAATAGATAGTAGCTTAATACATAGTTTCATGTTGTTGTGCATTATGTCCAGTGGTTGGTCACTTCAGGGAGGAAGATAATTAGAACACTCATATCCAGATATTTCTATTTCAATATATATTAAATGTAGGCACATATTATGCCAATATACTGGGAATTTAGATCCTCAGCTGATTAATTCACCCTTTGATACTTGCTGCATCTTGTAGATTATTTGTTTAACTTCCTCAGCCATATACTTTGCAGGACGTCCAGCTAAATAAATACCAAGGCTCTCTCTTCATTTTGAAAAGTGACTCGTTATCAACAATCTACAGACTTGTAGGGAAGTCCCATTCTTGGTGTTTTCACCATAGTAATTACTGACTTGCCATGTGTAGTGACCTACACATACTTGGGCTTTTTAAATGCTGGAATTGTAATTTTTTTCACTTGTATCTCCTCTCATCTTAAAATGACAGAAACTGATCTGCAGTTCTGTGACAATCCCAACTTTACATTAGACTGCAATAAGCAGTTCAAGAACACCAAGGGGAAAGTTCAGCCTATATTCTGTAATATTTTAAGAGAAGTTTTTAGCCCCTTTGGTGGTATAAACCACCATTCTTATGTAGAGTGAATTAACATACTTCCATCTGCTTGTTGACTCTGGTGGACTTATAGCAGCAGTAGCTTGCCCTGCAACATAAAAAATAAAAATAATAAAAATGCTACAAAAACATTTGTCCAACACAAACAGATGCTTTTGCCATTGGAAACTTCAAAATGAAATACTGATACTGATGTCTTATAGAACTCAGATTTTTGAAAGATTCAGCCTATATCTGAATCGGTATATAATCACATGGGGCTCTGTAATGCATATAGCCCAAACAATGTCAAAATAATTTAAACTACTTTCATTTAAAAGATTTGTATTTATGCAAAAGAATTACTTTTGTTTTCACAGAATCATAGAATGGGACCTCAGGGATCATCAAGTTCCAACCACTCTGCAGCAGGCAGGGCTGCCAACCTCTTATCTAATACTTGACCAGATTTGCCCAGGGCCCCATCCAACCTGGCCTTGAACACCTCCATGGATCTAACAGTGAAACTTAGACTTTCCTATGACAGCCTACTAAAAGTGAGGAGTATCAGTGTTAGAAGGAAAGTGCAGATAAAAATGAGAGGTATTCAAAAGGAGGAAAAAAAAAGTAAATACTGTACAGGGTATGTAATCATCAAAAAAAATCCCTTGCTGCTGGAGTCCACACTGATTGATTGTGTGGCTGGATAACAAAGACAGAAATGTTTATGACCAAGTATTACTTGTGCTTCCTCTGTATAAGATAAGCATAATCATGTTTCTTGTTCCAAATCATAAACTCATCAACCTAGACTTCCACCCTCTCAGATTTCACCCTGTGCAGGGCAATCTCAACAGATTTATGGCCAGACTGTGAAGTTAATTGGACATATGGTCTCCAAAATGCAATCCCAAGAAAGAACCATCTACACCTCATTAATTAGGCACAAGTTAATCCTATTGCCTTCCAAAACACAAGCAAGTCAGGACCTATAGACACGTGCCTCCAGAGCCTTGAAAATAAATGAATGGAACACAATGTTCATTTTTCAAATATATCTAGAGGAGGTTTAAGAGGCATCACTCCTCTCATCTGGTAACTGACAGATTAAACTGTTCAGAAAAGAAGCAGCCAAGCTTCTCTGTATCTGAATGGGGATCTACATCTTGCACCTCTTAGGAGTGAGGCATCCAGCTACAAGGAGTGTGGCAATGAGGAGAGAGCACGTGATAAAACACAAATTGATGCTGCTTCTTCCTCTAGCTGACATGATTTCAAAGCTGAGTTAGTATTACTGCCTCCTAGAAGCGTCCTACCTAGGTACAAGATGTGCCGTAAGCACAGATGAGTTGTGTTTATGGGAGTTGACTGCCTCCCTACCTAGATTTTGGATTGGAGTAGGGAGGACAGGCATCTCAGGTTAAGGTGTTTCTTGTTACTGAAAAAGCAGAATTCTAAGAAACATCATGCATCTGACAATAAAGGAATGCAACATTAACACCTTGCTGGTTCAACCTCCAGAGCAGCTACACTTGCAAGATACCTTAAAACACAGTCTTTTAAATCATAGATGGAGACATTGAAGATGAACATCCAGAAATACTACATGGAATAACACTGGCTGAAATAGTACTTTGTCATCACAGTGGACACCTTCAGTCTTCAGGAAAGCATGGAACAAGTCCTCCTAGAAACAATTACAAGCCAAAAGAAGCAGGCGACCAGGAAAACCCAACACAGACCTATGAAAAGCAAATCATGCCTGACTAACCTTATCACCTTCCGGAACAAAATAACATCTTCTAACCAGATGGGGTGAGCAGTGGACTGTGCTTTCCTTGACGTCAGCAAGGAACTCAAAATCATTTTCAACAGCCCTCTCCTAGACAAACTGGCTAGATACAGATTGGATGGGTGTCTGCAAGGTGGGGTGCGAAATTAGCTAACAGGCTGCACTCAGAGGTGGCAATTAGTGTTTTTACTTATGCTGGCAGCCTGTCACAAGTGGGATCCACCGGGAATCAGTACTGGGCCCCACACCGTTCAAGATCTTAATAAATGATCTGGGATTGACCAGCACCCTCACCATGTCTGCTGATGACACTAAACTGAGTGGTGAGATAGAGAGATCAGAAATAAGAGCCCTACACAGAGACCTCAACAGGCTGGAAGAGTAGGGAAGCAAAAACTGTATGATGCTTAACAAGCTCTTGCACCTGGGATGACATAAGCAGAGCTCAGTACAGCCTCAGATCTGTAGGAGAGCAGCTTTGCTCTAAGGGACCATGGAGTGCTAGCGGACAACAAGCTTAACGTGAGTAAGCAGCGCTGCTGCTGCAGCAATGAAGACAAATCAGATACTGAACTCCATCTGTGGGGTAATAACTAGCAGAGACAGAGAAGAGATCAGCCCACTTTACCCGGTGCTTGTCAGGTGGCACATGGAGTACTGCGTCCAGTTCTGGTTCCACTAATCACAGAATGGCCCAGGTTACAACGGACCTCAAGGATCACGAATCTCCAACCCACCTGCAACATGCAAGGCCACCAACCTCCACATTTAATGCTAGACAAGGCTGCCCAGGGCCCCATCCAATCTGGCCCTGAACACCTCCAGGGACGGGGCATCCACAGCCTCTCTGGGCAGCCTGTTCCAGCACCACTCTCTCTGTGAAGAACTTCCTCCTGACATCCAACCTAAATCTTCCCTCCCTCAACTTAAAACCATTTCCCCTTGTCCTGCTGTTATCTACCCTTTCAAAGAGTTGATTCCCCTCTTGTCTGTAGGTTCCCTTTAGGTACTGAAAGGCTGCAATGAGGTCACCCCGCAGCCTTCTTTTCTCCAGGCTGAACAAGCCCAGCTCCATGAGTCTGTCTTTGCTGGGGAGGTGCTCCAGCCTTCTGACCATCTCCGTGGCCCTCCTCTGGACCCTCTCCAACAGCTCCCTGTCTTTCTTGCACTGGGGACTCCAGACCTGACACAGTACTCCAGATGGGGCCTCACAAGAGCAGAGCAGAGGGGGACAATCACCTCCCTGTCCCTGCTGGCCACCCCTCTTCTGATGGAGCCCAGGATACCATTTGAACAGACTGGACAGGATCCGAAGGATGAAGATGACCAAAGGGCCGGAGAACCTGCCCTGTGTGGAGACACTGAGGAGTCGGGTCTTTTCTCTCCCGGAGAAGACAAGCGGGCTCGCTCTCATTCTGTCCCAAGCCGTCCCGCAGACACCCTGCGCGCCTGCCCGCACCCCCAGCAGCGCTGCTCCCGAGCACATCCCGCAGCGGGCTGCCCCTCCAGCAGCGGGGCGGGCCCGGCCCGGCGCAGGGAGGGCAGGAGAGGGAGGCGGCCGGGGCGGTGCACGGAGGCCCGCCCGCACCTGTTCCCTCCTCCCGCCGCCCTCCTCTTCCTCCTCCTCCTCGCCCACCTGCCCGCGGCTCCGCGTCCCCGCCGCGCTCGGCAGCAGCAGCGACATGTTGCCCAGAGGATCCTCGTCCATGCCGCCGCCGCCTCCCAACCCCGTTGCCTACTTCCCGCCCCCCCGGGTCACGCTGCCCTCCGGCCTGGAGATCCTGCGCACCTACTCGGGAGCCTTCATCTTCCTGGAGATCGTGAGTGCGCGGACCGGGCTGCCCCGGGCTCCCCTCGTCGCGCGTTTCGCTGCCCTCCCTGCCCGCCGCCCTCCACCTGCCGCGCTCGCGCCCTCCTCGCTGCGGCTCCACCGCGTGGGCGGCCGCGCGTAGCGCCGCGCCTCACCTGCCATTTTGTGAGCGGCCGTGTGGGGAAAGGCGGGGCCGTGCCCGGAGCCGTGCCCGGGGCGGCTGTGTGCGAGCCTCGCACCCGACAACGACCCTGAAAAGTTGCGCTGGTCGTGTTACAGGTTCTGCGCGAACTCCTTCAAGTGCGCTTAGCTGTGCGGAAGATGTGTTGAAGTAGATAGGGCTGAGGTCGTTTGAGTTCAGTGTCTGGCACGAGTGGTGTGGAGGGGAGGAATCTTGGCAGAGCTCATTTTATGAAGGTACAAAGTTCCACATTCAGAGTAGTGGGAGCGTTTCATACGTGTCTGCGTTTTGATTAGCAGACGTGCCTGCTGTCCTTTCTGCTTCCTCGCTGCCCATCGCTGACTGGTCTGTACGTAACAGAGCTGCACCTGCAGTCTTGTGAAACTGGAGAAAGGCTGGTTCTTCACAACAGCTAAAAATGGAACCCCCGACAGCAACCTGAAGGCCAATACGTGAACTGCTGGGAGTTCCGAGCTGAGGCTCGCCGTGCGTTCTGCATGCGTGCAGCTGCAATGTAACGCTAGAGAGGACCCAACTAATTTTGTCACTGATTATAACTAATTTTATAACGGGCTTTTTTTGGAAGATGTCTCCCTTCCAACCTTCATTCAAGGACTTTGAAGGCACAGCCTCTGAGCTTGCAGTTTTAAATCTGTAGGATTTGAGCAAAAAAGTAGTAGCTTGCTTTGAAATTAATTGTAGCTATCCAGCTGCAGGTTGGATTATGACGTTAAACCTTTCCGTAATAAATTAATATACTGAAGGTGCTAATTACTTGTTTTTTCAGGTATCATAAAGAGGCAGGATTTGCAGGAGAGATGGTACCTTTTGCTAGGCCAGCCAAGCAAACCTTAGAATGTAAATTCTCCATCAGACCATCATCACACAGTATCCTCACTACTCATTCTCTAAGATCTGTATGCTGAAAAGAAAATTGGTGCTGCTGAATTCTTCCCTAGTTAGCAATAATTCTGGAAAGCTGTGTATTTTTCTAGTCAACACACCATTATTTATAACTCATCTTTATTATCACCATTATTTATAACTCACTAGACTCTTAGTCTAGTTTTCTCTTACACTTCATTACTTAATGTATTCTTTCAGTATTTTTTTACAAATACATGAAAAAAGATGATGCCGTTTCATCTCCTTTGTATGTCTCATCTGATTACAACTACAAAACTAAACAGTATGAGATTGAATCTAAATTTGATGTGTATCCCTATCCTGCTGACTTCAGTGTGTGTGTATATATATATGGTAAAATATTCAGCAACAGCACAGAAATTACCTGAGTTTGTCAATCCCATTTTCAACAGTATTTTAAGAGAGGCTTTGTCACGCCACTGCCTAGTGCCTACAGTTTGTGAGAACAGCAGTTGGGCTCTTTGAAGATCACAGAGCCATAGAATGGCTTGGGTTGGAAGGTACCTTGTAGATCATTTAGTTTTAACCCTGTGCTGTGGGCAGGGCTGCCACTGACTGGATCAGGCTGCCCAGGGCCCCATCCAACCTGATCTTGAGCACCTCCAGGGATGGGACATCCGCAGCTTCTCTGGACAGCTGTGCGAGTTCCTCACCATCCTTTGAGTAAAGAATTTCCTCCTGACATCTGATCGAAATTTCCTTTCCCCCATTACTACTCCATTACATCCTGTTACTACCTGCCCATGTTAAAAAGTTGCTCTCCCTCCTGTTTACATAAGCTCCCTTCTTCAAGTACTGGAAGGAATACTCTTGACATGTCTCCTCTAGGTTTCTGAAAGTAATCTCAGGGCTTGATTTGTGATATGAAGTGCTAATAAATTAAGTGCTAATAGGGGGAGAGGACAAAGTTGAAAGTTCTTTCTTAGTTCATCACCTGTATTCCTTTCCTTACAGCTGTTTGGAACTATAGTCTGGATTCTGGTAGCTTCTACACAAGTTCCACTGCCACTGCTGCAGGGATGGGTAATGTTTGTAGCAGTGACTGCGTGGTTCCTGTCCCTTGTCTTCCTGTGTGTGTTTCTCTTCGGTTATGCAAACAGAATCGCTGTCAACTGGAACCAGACAGTAAGATTTTTTAGAAATATATTTTTAATAAAAATATATAGAAATATAAATAATATATGTGCTCATTCATATATATTTGTAGAAAATATATATTCTGTTCTATAAATTGAAAATGTTTTAATGAGATGTATACCAAGTCTGAATGTCTGGCTTTCTATTAAACAGGAATTCAGAACTAGAAAAGAACAGAGTAGGGCTACAAGGATGACAAGGACCTCTTTTACAGTGGAGGCTGAAAGTGCCTAGCTTTCGAAAGTGATTGGAGCAGTGTGCCCTTCCTCTGTAAGCACATGAAAGGCATAAGCTGCAGGAAGAGGACAGGTTTAGTAAAGCATGAAAATAAGTTGATTTAAATGGTCAGAAATAATTATGAACTGGAAATTAAAAAAATATTTTCCAACTTCTAGAGAGGTGAAGTATAAAGATGTACCATTTCCTTGAAAATATTACATATATTTTTGAACACATTGTCTGATGTGGTTGTCTGGGATAGCACCAGGCCAAAGCACCCAGGTTGCCTCCTTTGTTTCCTAACAACGTCTTCAACTGCCTTGTGGGTCAGTTCCTTAAAGCCAGGACTGCACTGGCTGTTACAGCTTAGATAATCAAAGAAGGCATGGGCTGTAGTGTGGTGTAGCTTAACATTTTTGTAGATGTTTGTCATCTTTAGAGGAATGTTGGGGAAACTGCCAACTTCATTATGCTCTGCTCAGTTTCTGTCTAGTGTGAAGACAAGACTTAATTCATGCTCTAACGGAGCATTGTGGCTTGTGTCAGAAGTTCTCACAGACTGTACCTTCCTATTAAAAAGGGAAGCTGTGGTTCTGTTTTTCACCAGCCGCACAGATATCTTGGCTTATTGGTTACTAATTTATCTACTCCTTGGTTGTCATAAAGTGATTTTTTATTTTGGGGTTTTGGATGCAAGGTGGTATGGCTCTAATAATAATGGAAATGACTAAAAACAGGTGGCTAAACTGTCATCAAAGTGTGAATCATCAAAAAAAATCAAAAGTCAAAACTCCTAAAATATTAAAGCTTGTTTGTTTATAACTGTTGATCACCTTCACCTTGCTCCTAGGTCCCTTAGTTTTCTTACTTACTTACACTTACTTACACTTTTTGATCATAGCTGGATATGTGTTCTTCAGCATCAGTATAAGTGTTTATCTATGTGTTCTAGTTGTTAATAGACATCTCCTTGAGACTAATGTTCTTAAAAGCAAAGTCACAGAGCTTCATAAGTTTGAGGCTCTGACAGTTTCAAATGCCATTGATGGTAACAAACTGGATTATATTAAAACGAACAGGATGCTGCTAAGGCAAACATGCATTCAATCTCAGCTTTCCAACACAATACAGGCAGTAATTAAGCTAATAATGAGTTACAATTACAGAGGGCCTTACAGGGATTTGTGCTATGACAGCCTCACAAATTATGATGCAACAAAGCCGTGAGCATGTGCATCACTTAAGTAATAATAGTGTCTTGGGTTTCATTGAAACTATTTGTCAATTTACAATTATGAATCTACTTAAGGGTTGCTGCATGAGGACATAGTCTTTTATAGATAGAATATTTTTTAAAGATGAAGAATTTCAATCTTCTGCATTGGCTGCTTTATGCTGACAGTGCTAGGTTGTGCTGTTCATTTTCTCCCCTTGTGCATGATAAATCACTGAGAAACTTTCAGTGTCAGGAAACTGCTGGATGGCTTGTGTAAAAGATGTGTCTGTGGGACTCTAACTTACTCCAGAAAACTGTCATAACTAAATATCTGTAGTAAATGTAGTGTGAATCCTTTCAGCTCTAACATGGTAGCTGAAATCCATCCTTCTCCAATCTTGAACAAAAATAACACTAGGTACATCATTTGACCACTGTTCTGAGCATATTTATATTATATTATATTATATTTTATATAAATATAAAATTGCTATATTTGCAATAGGACTCAGAAGATACAAGTCATTCAATTACATCAGAATGGGTAGAGTCATGGTTTGGTTATGTTAGAGTACTAATGTGTCATATATAGATTCATGAAGAAATGTTGGCTCAGATTCTGGAAGTTTAAGTGTGAATTTGAAGGACAGCATGGGATTTTTACAGATACACATTTCACAATACATCATCATAACATAATTAGCTCCACTGAACTCATACTTAAAAAGAATATGATGCTACACAGTGAAAAGTTGGAGGAAAACATGAACCTTAGTACATCACTGTATCAAACCAGATGGTGTGACAAATAGCATTCTTTGTGACCTGACTCACAGCACTCCTTTACAAAATTACTTGTGAACTGACATATCATGCAGATCTGGTACTGATTATTTTTTGTTTGAGGTTTGGGTGATGATACAAGTATTAATGCAGTGGAGAGTTAGGCAGCAGGTTCACAATTTTAAAATATGTATATATATATATATCCTTTCAGCAATAACATCTTGGGTTTCTTCGTTATAGAAATCATAACCATGTGAATGTGAAATCTTACTGATGCTGTATAGCTTCACTGTAGTTGCTGCCAGGAGAAGAAAATTATAGAGCTCAGCAGGAGAATGGAGGAAATTAAAGAGTTTGTCTTTTGAAAATGTCTTTCCTGTATGCAGTCAGCACTGCCTTCTTCATGGAGCTATTTGTGCTTCTTGGTGAGCTGTAGTGCCAGATGTGTGGAGCCAATAACACTGAAGTAGCTGCATACTCAGTAGCCCACCGATAGGAAATGTCCTTGATTATCTGTGGCTTTGTGCAGAGCTCTGTGCTGTTGGAAACCTGTGCTATGAGATTTGTGTGTCAGGTCATGATGATGGATCTGGTATTTGTCACACAGTGACATCTGCGTGTGGTCTGACATGGTGCGTGCAGGTGGTAGTGTAAAAGATGCTTCTGGTAGTGAGAAGTGCTTCCTTTAATTGCAGGAGTTCTCTGGTGCTCCAGAAAGCTGCTGGTTCCTTCTGTTTTTATGAGGTAACAGATGTTACAGAAGACCTGGAGACTGAGAGAAAGTGTCTCGTGGTCAAAGCTTGAGATTTGGCAAGCCTGGCACATGAAGGACAACCAGCCACCTGCTGCCCTTTTTTCTTCTCTTCGTTCTGTGAATGTCAGTGGATCTCCTATTGATTGCTTCCTTTTGGAATATGAACGGAAAAAAGAAAAAAGGCAGCTGGGATGAAAGTTGGGAATTAGACCATAAGTTGGGAATTGCTGCAAAAACTTAGCCTCAAACCATTCTTAATTAAGAGAAAACAATTTCCTGGCTAAATGGAATCGAAAACTTTAGTTGCACCCTGTATCATAACTTACAGAACTGACCAGCATGCAATTTAAGCATGCTGCTTAACAAATATGCTAACAAATATGGAGCAACTGATTAATTTGAAAAGGAAGTTCTTTCAATAAAAAGAACCTAACACCGATGAAGAAACAGTTTCTAAACAGGGAAATGTTCTCTGAATAGGGAAAGGCAGCACGTTCCTACTTTGATATTGGATAGTCAGTAGATAAGGGTATTGCACAGTAACTTCCAATGCATCTGAGTGCTGACTGCTGTTGTGATGAGTCACATGGAATGCTTCCTGAGTTCTCACTTCTGACATACTGGTAGCAAATTGCACTTGTGAATTACAGGAGTGTAATGAATTCCTTAGTGTGTGAGATGTGGAACATTTATCAACAGGCATACCTATACTTGTGTATAATATTCAAAACGTCTGTAGTTTTGCACACCTGCATATGTGCATGCACACAGCATGTGTGGTATAGACTGAGTGTTTTGCCAATGTCTGCTTTGTAAAATGAACAGAGGGAGATTATTGAAGAATATTTTGGATATTTTGAAACTGTTCTGGAACAGGTCGGATCTTTCTGCATGGAACACTGTGAAACTCAACCCACAGAACAGTTTAGGCAACAAAGCTGTTTTTCATGTACTTCATATTAGAACCCAGAAATGTCAGATATCTAAACCTTGTGTTTAACTTGTATACATCCCAGAGCAGGGAATTGCCTAGAGAAGACCAGGAGAGATGTGAATATAAAACAAAGCCTAACTCTTATCAAGACCCAGGCATTTTATTCAGCAGTATCACAAAGTACTTCCAAACTACTGTATTTTGCGTAGAGTGAAGTTAGAGAGAATTGTAGAAGTGCCTCAGTTCTTGGACTGTGTGCCTAGAAATACATTTCAGCTGTGTCAGGGCTGGTGTGTGTCAGGGCTGGTGTGTTTCTGGGCATTTCCATAAACAAAATTGAAGCAAGTAAGGGAGTGCTTTTGGAGTTTAGGTTATAGTTGACAAGGGATTTTAGAGACTGCAAGCTTGTACTGGTTGTATTGTGATAGAGCTGGCCTATACATCCCCTGTTTTTAACCTAATCCTCACTAAGGGAGAATTCTGTAAGCACCCACTTTTAGCTTTAAAGTGATATTAAAAGGTCAGCATATGTGCATGTAGATGAGTGCATGCCTCTTAATTTGAAAGAATGCAGGGTTTGGGAGAGGGAGGGCTGCCCTTTATTACTGATTATTTTGAGTTACTTATAATTGTAAGCAGATATGAAAATATGTCATGCTTAAACATTGCTTATGATCAGTGATTGTTATCACTGCTCATTTCATGTTTCTGTGTTGGATTTCATTTATGCTGAGACTAGAAGAATTAGGTACAGCAGCCCATACTGAACCTGTTGTTTGCTTTTCAGGACTTTCTTTTCCATGGTGCTACTTTCGTATTTTATTTTGGAGCTTTTCTACTGCAAGCAGCAACTACTTCTCTGCATAACTACCCTCGCGGATTAAATTCCACAACAAATATGAAGATTCTAGGTGATCATGAATATAACATAAGCATAGCAGCCTCGGTATGTACTTCATGAACTTGTATCTGGCAGTGGAATTGTTGTACCAGCCTTTCAACTTGGGAACTGAGCTGGAATAGGAGGAGGGATTGCGGGGAAGAAAAAAGTCTTTGGAAGCAGCTAACATTCTTAAAGCAGCATGCAAAAAAGTGTAGTTATCTATTAATGGGGCCTCATGAGAGAGGTGCTTAGATGATACTTTTCACAGTGGCGTTTTAGGTCTGTGATTGATACAGAATCTAGTTTTTAGATATCTTGTAAAAGCAATGCTGGGTATTGGAATAGAAGAAAAAGATGAAAACTTCATCAAAGCATCAGGTATGACTTTCAAGGCTGCTCTCAAACTTGTAATTGTTTGGGTTTTTTGATACCTTTTAGATAGTCCTGAGCATGCTGTAGGAAAGAATCTTGGACTAGCTCCTTATGAAGCTCCAGATATGTGTTTTCTGATAAAAATAAAAAGTAGCTGCAAGGGACATGCTATCTCCAGCGGTAAGGATTAGAGAGCTTTTATTGATCAGCTAAGCTCAGATCACCTTTTTATTGCTATAATTGCATCATCACTGAATCACTGTATCTGGTGATGTGAGCGTGCATTGCTGAGCCAGAAAATACACAAAGCTTTAGCTTTCTCCCTGGCTGGACTCCTGAATGGCAAATAAAGGTGTGCCAGCAGAATTAACCTGAAGAACTGAAACTACTCCTTGTTTTGTGTTTTGGGTCGGTCAGTTGGTTGGTTGATTTGTTTGGTTTTTGTTGTATTTTTGGGCTTGGGTTGTTGGGTTTGTTTGTTTGTTTTTGCATCTTCCAGGGCATCTCACGTACTTAAAGAAACTTCTTACATTTATTAAGTTTCTGAATCATTCTGGGGGTACCTCTTGTCCTCAAAATTAGATGACCATAAAATTTTACACAGTAAACACCTTCAGCTCTTGATAGAGTGGATCAAAATGGATAAACCCAAAGTGTAAGATTTACATCATCTCTTCAGGAGTAGAAAAGTCTTTTACTTTGGCAAGCCAAGCTCTGAAAGAGTGAGTTGAGCATGTCAGTCTCAAGTTCCTCACCATTACCCACTTGCCAGTAACATAGTCCAGCACATCAAATTCCTGTATGGCCATGGCTGGTAGACAAGTGATGTCTCTCAACTGTGTCTAAACTGAGGGAGACCTTTGAATTAATTATAAATCTTGAATTCCAAGCTTTAGAGTAGCTCCTCAGTCCTTGTTTCAATGTGTTCAGATCTTACTTGATATATGATAACTCATGTGACTGAAGAAAAATATTTTATCTTCTCTGACGGCAGAATACTGAGAAATACAAGGACTCTTTACCCCTTCCATACTTCTTTTTTTTTTTTTCCCCTAAGGAGAATTCAGTACTTCACAACCCTCGGATTTCTGCTAAGAAGGAGTAAGAGGACATGATTTTGTAACTCAACTGCTAATTAAGAGATGCTGGGAGATGGTGGATGAGATTAAGTAGTTTTTAGTGTCTTTATATTTTTTCCAGAAGTACCTAATAAGGAAGTCAAAGCATACAAAAAAAAAAAAAAAAAAAGTGACCCTTTGAAACACATCAGTGAAACAATCCTATGATCTACATGATGGGGAAAAAAAACCCAACAAGATAAAGCCTTGCTAACATTTTTTAATTTTATTTTAAAGTGATTTTAAAGTGGCTTTCTAGTTGTGTATACTGCAATTAAAATGTATCTTTTGCTTTTATGAATAATAGTTCTGGAATCTATTCAAAATTTATTTGTCAAATTAATGCTTGTGTGGAAGGAAGGTTGTTATCACTGGGTTGAATCTATATATTCTAATAGAAAGTGTCCATGATCAGTACTGGACAATATGAGAAACTATCATTTCCAACAACTCAGTTTCTAACTTCTTCCTTCTTGTTTATATTACATATTTACTTTTGCCATGCATGGCACGATTTGCAGTTCTTATCTGTTCAATTTCTTGAGCTGTAGCAGCTTTCTGACATTTCTCAATAATCTCCTGTCATGTTCTTTTTTTCTGGCTAAAGAATCCCAACTTCAATCTTTTTGTTTCTTTCTGCAAGTAAAGAGCTCTGCTGTTTAGAGAGACGTCTCCTTCATTGTTTGCCAGTAAATGCATTCATCTGGATACTTTCTAATCAAACACTAATCTTAGGTTATCAGTCTAGATAAGAGAAAACTGAAGTATAAGATGGAAGTACATGCAATTAATTTCCACAATAACCCACAAACATGTTTATGTCCTATTTCAAAATATCTTCAGCGACTAAGTTAAAAACAATAATGTGGGATTAAAACAGGGTTTATGAGAGAGCGTCAGAGGATCCCAGATCTATGTTTACCATCAGGGAGGTACCACTTGAATTATTTGTGTTGTAATATTAATTTAAAATAGAAAAAAATAAGTAGAGCAATATGATGTGTGATTCATTTTTTTTCTTTTCTTTTTCTTTTCTACCTGTTCATCCTTTAGATTTTTGCTTTTGCAACAGCTGTTTGTTATGGTTTCAGCACAGCCCTGGCATTGAGGAGATGGAAGCTATAGCAGTTGAAGAGACTTTGATTCCTGAGTGTTCTACTTCAGATCAAATTAAGTACTACTTGTCTGTTTTACTGTAATGTTATTCCAAAAAGACTTTTTGCTTAAAATTTGTTTCCAAGTGTTGAAATGCAAATAACCCTTAATCAGGATTTATTTAACAGAAGAGAAGTTTCTGTCTCTTCCTTTTTTTATTTTTTACTTTCATTGGGAACTCCTTATAAACATTATTTGTTGAATTGTAATCCAGAGTTCAGAGATAAGCAGATGTTACTAGCAGATAACAGAGTACTGGTGCTAAACCAGAAGAACAGGAAGAAAACTGAAACTAAACAGACATGTTACCTGCATAGGCAGCTAAAGAAGCTACCCCCCCTTGTTAAGGCCTGGGATTGGGCTCTACGTGTGCTGCAGCATTACGGTGTGTTCCACACAGGTAGGGCCTCGAGGCTCTTTGTAGAGTCACTGATCTTGTGTGTGCTGCTCTTTGCATGATCAGAGTCCAATCTGACTGCGATATCAGCTTAGTGTGTGTTACTAACTTTGTACAGAGAAAATATTTTAAATATCCATCCAGTGCAATCTTTCATTGTTGTTTTACAACCATATTCAGCTATGGTGATTTGATCATTCCAGCCTACTGTATTCTTTTGTAGATGGAAAATGACTGGGATTGTCAAACAGTAAGTAGTTGATTAGTTTTAGAAAATCAGCTCAATCAGATCTATTTATACTGCAAAACAAACAGTGCATTTGTGTGGTGTGTGTATATAAGTGGCATAAATTTGACAGGACAGTTTGCACTGTTTTATTTTGTGGAAATACAGCTTTGTTTTTGTAACTTAAGTGCTGCTTTTGTTACTTATTATGTGAGTCAACATCATTTGAATGGAATGTTACCAAATGGTGACTGTTGTCTGACCTCAATTCTTGCAGTGCAGTATTTGGTGCATCCTGATGTTGGTTTGTGTTGTAAAGGTGTTTTTATTTAGACAGATGCCTATGCAACATCTTTCTGAAAGCAGCGAAATGCAAAGCAGTCTGCCCATTACAGAGTTGGCTTTTGGCAGAAAGGAGGGTTAATTGAATATTCCAGTTGTGTAATGACACCATTATAAATACAGAATTAACTTAAATACAGCATTGTGCCCTGCTCCTTAACAACTCTTGTCACTAGTGCCAAATTGATAATCTGGGAGCATAAAAGTTCCCTATCATTCACAGAAGTTTTTGCTCACTGCTTCTTGCCGTTGCACCTTACACTTCTGCAGAAACTGCACCTTAGAATTCTACAGAGAACAGCAGTGGTTGGGTGAGGGAAGACAGGATGTTCCTCATTTCCAAACCTGCTCTTTCTCCTTGAGCCAACCAAAGTGAGAGCCTGTTATGGAAGGTACTTGCCAAATTTGTCAGGAACAAGGATCTCTGAGAGCTGCCAGCCTCATGGAGTCCTTCAGTCCCTGCTGACCCAGCACAGAGATTTTGATCAATGATGCAGCAGCGAGTGGCAGCCTTTCCAACTTCTGGAACCACTCAGTCCTGAATTACTGCAATGGGATGTTTTTGTATATCTTGTTTTCTGAAATTTTTGTCTTAACAAAGATTTTGTACTCTGCCTGATTTTATTTTTTTTTTTCTAATCCTTTACTTGCATTGGAACTTGTTTTGTGAATGTTTTATCTAGAGCCATATACTTTAAAAAAATATTTCATATTGTATAAAATATGTACAGTAACACTGGAGTATATGGATGAAAATGTTTAACAGACTTACCTAAGCAGCATTAAAGTTACTTAAAATGTTTATGGCAGCAGTCTGGTTATTAATCCTCTGTTTGGAAGATAGCAAGAAAGTCTGGCCTACAGACAAAAGTCTACATGGCAAGTGTGACCTTTTACAGAATCTCAGAATCGTTTGAGTTGGAAGAGACCCCTGAAGGCCATCTAGTCCAACTGCCTTGCAATGAACAAGGGCACCTGCAGCTAGAGCAGGCTGCTCAGAGCCACATTCAGCCTTTTCTTCTGACAGACCACTTGTGAGTACAAACATACACCCGTACAAACTCATATATATGTGCTTATATGTATGCACAAAGATAATGCATATTCATAATCGTGCAGAAAATGAACTTCCAGGGCACGTTTAAAAATAGATGCTCTTGATGCCTCACATAGAAAATTAAGGCTAAGGTTTCGTAAGAAGGCACAGTTTCGTTAGTGTTAGATTTGTTTAGTGATTTGCACAAATGTTAGTGAGGAGAAGTGCAAGGTCAGCTTCAACAACACTGTAAATGGGCACAGCACTTTGATAGGGTTACTTCCTCACCCTGCAGCCTAGATGTGTATTGCACACCACAGAGTATGTATGCCACAGCCCCTGCAACCAACTGGGATGATGAGGGAGAAGTCTTAATTTTTTTGCCTGTTTAAACTTACAGAAGAGGAATGACACGTGATGTCAGTTAAAAATCTGACCAGGTTTAGTTGGTCTTTGTATCTATCTCTGAGTTCAAACCTGAGGTGTAAAGATGATGACTAGTGGGTTTGGTTTAAATCTCTTAATGTACTTACAGAAACCCAGCAGAGTGCAGTTAGAATAGCTTGGGAACTGTTTGCATAGTGAGGAAAGGCTAAACTTTCCTTCTTAACTATCAAAGACAAACAAAGGGCAAAGAAGAGATAAAGGTAAGAACTACGGTAATGGAGAGGTGGCTTTCATGGTTAACAAGGGCAGGGCATAAATGTTCTGCTAGTATGCAAGGAATCTTAATGGTCTTTGAGGAAAATCTAAAGAAAGATGCACCAGAACAAGGAAGCAGTTGCATTCTTAAAAAAAAAAAAAAAAAAAAAAAAGCCCTGACCCAACAACCAGTAATTAATTTGATATTACCTTATACATAACTAAAATGACAGGTGTGACTCACAAATAGTACGTGTGTGTGCGTGCTGCAGTCTTTATGCAAATACTTACAGGAGAGTAACACAACCCTTGTGATAGTTACTACTAGTTACTACAGGTGATATGTGTGGGCTGATTCTTACACATCCCATTCTTTTCTCTTAAATGTTCAGAAATGCCCCCAAGCCTGTGACTGGTGACACTGAAGAACACAAGTTTACATCTTCAAAGAATGGAAGGGGCTGGGAATAAGATAGGGATATTTACTGTTGCAATAAATTCAAGGTGAAAGGAATGAGGCTACAGATGCCAAATGGTGTTTTCATCAGATGTCTCTATCTAATGTGAAGCTACAGTGCAGGCGAATCAAACATACCATACAGGTACCTACTCTTCTAGAATCAGAAAATATTTCATAATATTTCATATTATTTTGTATATCAGCGTTCAGTAGCTGCTGGTAAATAAGCAGTTGTGAGGAGAGACAGCTTGCAAAGGATGCAAGGAGAAACAATAGTTCACTGGCTATTGCTGAAGAGAAATGAAAGGACACAGTTTACAAAGCTGAACCTTTGCTCAGATGTGTTCAGAAATGATGCACAGAGGGTGCTTCACAGAAATCCTAACTCTACTGACTTGCTGAATTATCTGGAAATAACTTAAAGTGACACGGTTTCTGCAGTGACAACTGATATGTACAGGATCAGTCTATTTGTGATTTCTCACACTTGTGTATGTGGATTAAAACCTATAAAGTTTAGCTGCTTTAAAACACTGCTTTAAAATGCAGCTGTAAAGCACATCTGTAGAAAGTGAAAGAGTCAGAACCAGGCAGAGATTGTGCAGATCGGTGTCCTCCATAAACTGTTAAAGAAAAAGCACTGACAAATCACTAAGTGAATGTCTTGTTAGCTTCAAGAAAAAAACACCTCACAGTGCTGATTCCCATTATGCTTCCTCTAATATACACATATATTTGCAATTGCTTTATAACTTTAAAAAATGTTGACATTCCTAGAATCACAGAATCGCAGAATGGCCTGGGTTGGAAGGGACTTCAGGGATGATGAAGCTCCAACCCCTGCCTCAGGCAAGGCCACCAACCTCCACATTTAATACTAGACCAGACTGCCCAGGGCCCCATCCAGCCTGGCCTTGAACACCTCCAGGGACGGGGCATCCACAGCCTCTCTGGGCAGCCTGTTCCAGCACCACTCTCTCTGTGAAGAACTTCCTCCTGACATCCAACCTAAATCTTCCTTGACTTAAAACTGTTTCCCCTTGTCCTATTATCTACCCTTTCAAAGAGTTGACTCCCCTCCTGTTTATAGGTTCCCTTTAGGTACTGGTATTTTCCTGTCTGAATTTGAAGAAAAAAAGTAAGAGTATAAAACTCTTTGAGAACCAGTTTGCTCCACTTTTATCTGCATTCTGTGAAACAGATCTCTGAACACCAGGATCCTGATGCATTTCATGCTCAGTTGCCAGTCCACCAGGTTGTACAGAAGAGCTTTCTGTGGTTTGTCTGAAGATAATGGAGAACCATGATTCCTAAAACTGAGATGCCAATATAACATTGGACATTTTGATCTCGCAAAAAGGAAAACTGGAAAGTGAGAGCATGTATTTTTATTTTTATTTTTTTAATAATCTGCATCTTAGAAGAGGAAACAGTCCTGAAGAATCTGCAGTTTTAAGCTGCTTCCTCATATGCAAGGGTTGAGTGCTACATCCTTGGCATTAGCAAAACACTGCTGCATCCAGCCTGCCAGGGCACAGCACCTTTCAGCTTAGAAACCTGAGCTAAGTTTTGGCAACTGACTTGTAAAGCTGCATTTCAGGAAGCACAATGATCAAGTCATCGGGCTGTGGACAGTTATGTTTTTAACACCTTAGTTGCTGTGGGGTTATTGCAGTTATCTATATGGATTCTGGAGATTGTGAATGATTCAGACTGATCAGATCGATTGTGAAAGGCTGCAAAGAGGCTCTTGCCTGAGGACTGACTGCTGCAGACTCATACTTTATTGCAGCAGTAACTGTATTCTTCAAACAACTACTGGACCTTTTAATCTCATACGAACACATTTTCTGGTCTTCTCAGCAAAGTGTGACCCATATCAGTGGACCAACAATGTGGAAAAATAAACAACAGATGAGAGCAAGCCCAGAGGGTTCCTTGTGAAGAAAAAGATCTTTCAGCACTCTTCTTAGAGCAGAGCCAAGACCTCACACTGCCCTATTTTCCTGTACAATGGTGCTGGGACTTCTAGTGATCTGATTACATGCTTGGGCAGTTCTACTGACAGTGCCCAGGAATGATTACTTTGTTGCAGGCGTTGTTTTAGGTTCAATAAGCTTTTTGAGACAAATTGAAGAGGCAAAAAACCTGTTTTCTTTAAAAAAAAAAAAAAACAAACAAAACTTTGCTACCTCTTTTTTTCTGTCCATGCAAGTACTATATCAGTTTTTCTTCACAAATACTTTTTAAGAGGAAAGCATACTGTAGAATAAATTATTAATGTAATTAATGATACCATAGATCTTCTTACTTCCAAATTGAAGGGCCTAGAGATATTTTCAACCTCTTGGGGCTAGCTGAATGTTTCAGCGATGTCACAGCTCTGAGATTGTAAGATCTCCTCCTCTCCCTGCCTCTTGCCTGCTTATGGAAAGGAAGTTGGGCATGCAGGGAAGCAGGGAGCTACAGCATAATCTAAACAAGCTGGACAACCCAGAAACCAGTGCTGTGTATTTGGGTACAATCTGCTGTTAGGCAGCTCATGCATGAAAGGGCACAGATGGGCTCAAGATGGTTCCACCAAAATAATGCACAAAGTTAAAGCAAATGGAAGAACTCTGTGAATGGCCCACTGACTGTATAAGGAGAGCTAAGACCATAGCACTTCACTACACTTGTCCCATGTATTTAACCTAGCATTTTGTGTGAGTCTTGACTCCTTGCTACGCCTGTTTTGCAGACTTTAAATACCTTGGCCTGGGTTGTGATGCCCTGGGAAACCTGTAAGGCCAGCTTAGAGCCTTGGGCTGTTTAAAGAAGGGACAGAGTCAATAATCACCAGATGATCTAACCCAAAATACAGGATCAGAGAGGAAGGGGAAATGTTCCCCACTTCCCAGACCCACTTCCCAAATCGGTACTAGCTCTAAGGATTGGAAAAAGGACAGAGCAGTTCTCCTCTTACTCTGTTCCATGACTCCAACTGTCATGGGCCTTGGTTAAACATGGATTATCAGAAAAGAGGTGTAGGTAGACCGAGGTGTCATCTGAGTGCTGAGGCATGTCTGACCTGACCCACAGCAGTGACAGCTGTTCCTGGGCCAAAGCCCAAGCTTCAGTCCATGACCTAAAATGAAAAAGTAAATATGAATGAGAAAATTGAATAATGATTTTGTCAACTGGTCCGAGTTGTAGCTGGAGCAAATTTTCTTAGAAAAAGAGATGTCTCATGTTAAACAAGAGGCCAAATTTTGCTTTTAGTCATAAAAATGAAACTTCCTTTGGGGTCAAGTCACATGCAATTTCAGTGATGGAAAGAAGAGCAGAATTTTCCTTCGGCACTGAAGAGAGCTGACCTTTGAAATAAATGGTATTACAAATTCCTTGGCCTTATGTCATTTGTCTTTTCTCCTAAAGATCTTGCTGCTGGGATAAGCTCTTGCTGGAATAGCTGCTGCCATTAAAGGAAAAATAACCCTGGTGATTGTGGTGGAAGTAGAAAGCATGAAGGCTCCAAGTTTAAAATCCAGCACCTGTAGGCTCTCATTGTTTTAGGGGATCTGACTGATCCTAGGCTGTGATTGGCCTAGGATTGGACAGCTGTGAGTACACTGTCACATCAAATTCCCAAGATGGATTACTGCACTACCAACACTTCCTTTGTGCCACCATGCTGTGTGTCTCAGAGACCCAAGTGCCTCTGCTGGATGAAAGGATATCAGGAGAAGAAATTAATGGTGAATTTCATTTCTTTTTAAAAAGACCTGTGAGGAGATTGTTGCTCATTCCCACTCAAGTTTCCTGATATCAAGATAGATATCAGGAAACACTTCTTTACAGAAAGGGTTGTCAAGCACTGGAATAGGCTCCCCAAGGGGGTGGTTGAGTCACCATCCCTGGATGTGTTTAAAAACCGTTTGGATGTGGTGCTCAGGGACATGATTTAGTGGAGGGTTGTTAGTTAGGGTAGTATGGTTAGGTTGTGATTGGACTCGACGATCGTTAAGGTCTTTTCCAACCTGATTCTATGATTCTATGATCACACCAGTCAGTACCAGTAGATGGAGCTACAGCCACAGAGTGTCCTTCACGCTGGCCTTTCCACTCACTCTTCAGGGCTTCTATGTACCTTAATCTCTGAATAAGCAAAGCTCCCAAGAGTGCAGTTAGGAATGCTCCTAATAACTAAAGTAACTCATCTGAATGGATAGAACTCACATTTTTATCTTTTTTTTTTTGTTAGACACAGCAACGTCTTAGCGCCATAAACTACTAAATTCATCTGTCTCAATGTTCATTTTGCACATCAGGTGTTTTTCAGGAATAATCCCAGCAGTCTGATAGAAAGCAAACTCCTTGCTGTGGAGCTAAGAGGCAGATGGAGACAGTATCCTCCCGCTTCTCCTTATGGGACTTGCAGGACTCCGTTGTCTTTACTGATCTCTGTAAATCACACACAATGGCTCCCCTTGGTTAGACAAGTAGAAACCAGCTTTCAGACTTCAAGGGGATTTTGGAGAGATTTCTTTTTCCTGGGGAGTTATGAATGTTAACCAAGTCATCCCCTTTGAAATGGCAGCTGAAGAAATGGAGTCACAAAGTTTGTAAATGTTAGCAAGTTCTTTCAGTCAAATTCTTTAGACTTCACCAAACTGAGCTTGCACAGAGATGGCAGATGAACTTGAACATAGATAAATACAGGGCAAAGGATCTAGGAAAAAATGATCTATACCAAATTTGGAACGAAGAGTTACAACTTAGGAAAGACATCTTGGAGCCATTGCTGATGGCTGTCTGAAATCATCAGCTCAGTATGCAATGGCAAGCAAAAGTCAATAAAATGTTGGAGCTCCTAGGAAAGTTATTAGGAACAGGACAGAGGGTGTAATGTTGCTGCTACATTAAAAAAATAAACACATACACAAAAAAAAACCAACCCTGTGTTCTTGTAGTAGAGTAAAAGGGAAGCAAAACTTGTTGAGGGGTTGAAGCTGCTATCTTACACACTGAAAATGCTGGGCTTTGGATCTGAAGAGAAGGAGGCAATGCAGAAATGTAATTGTGATTTACAAAGTGATGAGTGTGCTGATTGAACTGATCTTGCATCTTGTTTCCCAGATCATGATATGGGATCTAGGAAGCAACCAGCAAAAGATGAGGTTAAAACAGAAAATAAAGTACTTGCTTATACAGTGAGTAGTGACTTCTGAAGCTTGCTGCCACAGGATTTTGTGGAAATGCTCTAGTACCCCTTATCAAACCGTTGTAAATGCTGAGTGCTAAGGGAAAGGGCTGCAGGTAACCACCCACCTCACAGTTCCTTCTATGCAGCATCTCCTCTTGCCACCATCAGAAATGAAGCAGTGAGTGAGATGGCTCACTTGGTGTGGCCCACAGGGAATTTCTTGCATTCTGTGGGTCAGCAAAGAAGTTTGTGTCCTTTTAAAAGGAAGTTGCCCTGCAGGATGCAGCCTTACCGACACACTCCATCCCTGATTCATCACCAAAATGCTGAGTGCATTTCAACTCTAAGTGCCAACTGATAGTTTAAAATTGAGATTCAGCCAAATTAAGATTTATAGGAAGATGTACAGCTTATATGTCCCAGCATAACCAGAGCTTCTTCATTTGGTACATATGAAGAACAGTATTGGCTCCCGGTGCTTCAGAATGAAATGGAAGAACAAGAGGTAAAATCAGGTCATGCTTTTGTGCAGTTTTAGGAACAATGAATGAATACAATGCAAGCTGCTCAAGTCAGCTGGAAAAGTTTCCTTATCCTTTAACTACTTCTCTTCTGACTTTCCCTAAACAAATTTCTCAGCAGCGAGAAGCTGAAAAATAAGCATCTCACTTGTACATCTACAAGGTTATTGAAAGAGGAGATTGGCTGAATTTTCTTGTTCCCTTCAAGATACTTTCTGTCCTGTTTTTCTCTCCCCCAGTTCATTACTTTGCTTCTACAGCTCTGTGAGGACTAGGTTGCCTGTATGCACTTGCTCATGCATTTACATGCACACACACATGGACACACTTCCTCATCCCACTCACAGTCTTTACCATTAATACCCAGTCTCCCAGCATTCTGGTTCAGAGCATCCATTTCCTCTGCTCCATGGTTTGTTTAATGCAATCCACGTTTCCTCTTCGCAGTGTTCTCAGCCCCAACAAGCCTTGCTGATGGTTTGTCCTTGCCTCTTCTCCCATTCTTTATCTCTTTTTTAAGCTTCCTTATTGTCAACATTAACTGGCACATTTCTTGTGTTAAGTACCTGCTTTTCCCTAGCAAGTCATGCAGCTGCTTAGTCATATCATTACAGGACTGTTTCTTTTGTTATAGGCAAAGCAGTGCAGCTTTTCCCAATTGATCTTTTGGAAAAGATTTAATAACTTCTGATTAAATCTTTCCCAGACAGCTCAGCAGGAATAAAGCAACCAGCACGGAGAATTTCAGCCTAATTTATTTAAAATCTAACAACTCATAAGCAACTAAAAAAGTCTTTTAAAAGAAAGTGTTATTTCCTTAATTATAGGCATTATATGCTCCCTCAGTTATGCTCTAGCCATAGCATATTTAACTCTTCACACTCAACAAGTCCTCTTGATACCAAAGGAACGCTGCCTTTTTTGGACAAAACATCAGCTGTACGGTCATCACAGAAAAATGCTTGTATTATTACAACCAAATATTCTCAATTACAATCTGAGTGGTGTTTTCCTCAAATAAATGCTAGTGCAGTTTGCTTTTCAGAATGGCTGAGTAACAGAAGTGTTTGCTCCCTCCCCAAATTATACCTACTTCTTCCCTCAAGGTCTGATGCATGGGGCAGCTCTCCTGGCTTTGGCTGAGTGTTGCCAGCTGATATCAGCTGAGCATCCAACCCCAAAATAGTTATTTTGGAACTTTTCTGCTCTGTGTTTCCTTACCCAGCAGCTACCACGAAGGTGGGGGACTGTTCTGATGGTGCCCACTGGCTGCCAACCACTATTCTCCCAGACATGCACATAGATGGAGCAGGTGAAGATGGCCTGCAATGGCTGCATGATCAGGAGAGAGCCCCTGGCTCTGCCTGGACCTGTGCCAGGCAGAAGGGAACAGACTTCTCACAGAAGTGTTTCAGGGAGGTTTGCAATGGCAAACAGTTTGCAGAGGTTTGGGTAGATGTAGCACTGTGGGACATGGTTAGTGGGCATAGTGGTGATGGGTAGGTGGCTGGACTAGATGATCATAGTGTTTTTTTCCAACCTTAACGATTCAATGGTTCTATGATTCTGTGAACATATGTCCTTCAGAGACTGTCTTGTATGTGTTAAAGGGTAGCAAGATGCCATGGGATTTAGTGAAATAGTGAAATGATTGTTTTCCCATTGTGCCCTTGTCTTCCACACCGAATGGCTATAGAACATCACTGAAAAAATCACAGAATTCCAAAATGGCTGAGAATGGCAGGGACCTGTGGATCCATCAGGCCCAACTCCTGCTCAGGCAGGCACACCCAGAGCAGAGGGCCCAGGACCATGTCCATGTAGCTTTTGGAGATGTCCAAGGAGGAGATCCCACAGCCTCTGGGCAACCCGTGCCAGTGCTCTGTCACCTGCACAGACTGTTCTTCCTGATGTTCAAGGGGAAACTCCTGTGCTCCAACTTGTGCCCACCGCCTCTTGTCCTACAGTGGGCATCACTGAGCTTGCAGTTTTCTCCAGGATGCAGGCAGGCTATGTGGAGCTGCACATCCAGTAGAAAGGAGAAAGAAAAAGATTTAAAATATTTCCCAACTTTAGCATTTGAAAAATATTGACTGTTCCATTGTAACGGTGTGCTCCTTGGGGCTTGCTCTGCAGCTCCGTCCAGCTCTTCCCTTTGATGTTTTGCCCACAGTATAGTAAACTTCAACAAAGAAAAGAAAAACAGCTTGTCTCCTTCAGAGCAAAGAACAAATGAACTGCAAATGTGAGCTGAAACAGTACTGTGGTTCTTGCAGCAGTGGACTGTTTTAGGTTAAGTGGCCTAGAAGGACAGTGTAAAATTCAACCAGCAGAGAAGTGGTCAAGCTGGCTGGAATTTGCCTGGATCTAGCTGAGTAGAAAAAGTTGTATTTAAGAAGTTTTGGTAAATTTCTAAATTTTGGTAACTAGAAAAAGGACATTTTTTCAAACTTTTTTTTAGTTCTTTCTTCTGTTCAGACTTCTGTTTCAGGCAGCTCAGTATCAAAGAAACCAAAATGAAATAAGAATAATGTAATTTCTGGGAAACAATTAGTTGTGGGGAAAGCAGAACTCGGGTCTGAGAGTTATAATCAGACAAAAACAATTTCTCTCAGACTCACCAAAGTGTATGGCCAAGTCCCCAGTATCCTTTAAGTTAAATGTCTAATCTATCTTGAACACTTCTGAAAGATATTTTTTCCTCTTGCTGTGTTCTTTGCTGTTTGTGTCATTCCTGGAAAGGGACTTCTTTTTTAGATATCGTCTAATTTTGTGGTGGGGATTGTGGATTTTGGCAAAGCACCAAAGTTTGAAGACTTTCAACACTGAAAGTTCTAAGAAAGAAATTATGTCAGATAGACTTTCTTACCTCACATGACACTTGGCCTGAGATTTACTGCTACTTTTTTTCTAGGATGCTGTAAGAAAGCTGTACTAGATCAATAGAGCAGACTGGATCCGGTCATGCTCAAAAAGCATTTTTGCTCTGCAGAGAGGGACCTGGGTGTCCTGGTGGATGACAGGTTGGCCATGAGCCAGCAGTGTGCCCTTGTGGCCAAAAAGGCTGATGGCATTCTGGGGTGCATTAAAAAGAGTGTGGTCAGCAGGTCGAGGGAGGTGATCCTCCCCCTCTACTCTGCCCTGGTAAGGCCTCATCTGGAGTACTGTGTCCAGTTCTGGGCTCCCTAATACAAAAAAGACAGGGATCTCTTGGAAAGAGTCCAGCTGAGGGCCACAAAGATGGTGAAGGGCCTGGAGCATCTCCCCTATGAGGAAAGGCTAAGTGATCTGGGTCTGTTTAGCCTTGAGAAGAGAAGACTGAGAGGGGACCTGATCCAGGTCTATAAATATCTGAGGTGTGGGGGGCAGAGTGGCGAGGCCAGACTGTTTTCAGCAGTGCGTGGAGACAGGACAAGGGGAAATGGCCAGAAGCTGCAGCATAGGAAGTTCTGCACCAATGTGCGCAAGAACTTCTTTACAGTGAGAGTGACGGAGCACTGGAACAGGCTGCCCAGGGAGGTTGTGGAGTCTCCTTCTCTGGAGATATTCAAGACCCGCCTGGACACCTACTTGTGCAACCTGGTGTAGGGAACCTGCTTTGGCAGGGGGGTTGGACTCAATGATCTCTGGAGGTCCCTTCCAACCCCCCTTCCAACAGGATTCTGTGATTCTTTGATTCTGTGATTCTGTGAAAAGTGGGCCCATGAGAACCTGCTGAGGTTCAACAAGGCCAAGTGCAAGATGTTCAGCTTGGGTCAAGGCAGTGCCAGATATGAGTACTGACTGGGAGAAGAACTCATTGAGAACAACCCTGTGCAGAAAGGCTGGGAGGTCCTGATGGACAAAAAGCTGGACACAAGTCAGCAGTGTGCTCTTGCCATCCGGAAGGCCAACAGTATCTTGGACTGCATCAAAAGAGGGGTGGCCAGCAGGGCAAGATTGTCTCCCATCTACTTTTCCCTTCTAAGCTCCCTCGGGAGCACTGTGTCCAGGTCTGGGGCTACCAGCACAGGAACAATGTGGAACTGTTGGAGCAGGTCCAGAGGAGGGCCAGGATGATGATCAGAGGGCTGGAGCATCTCTCCCATTAAGAATGGTTGAGGGAATTGGGCTTGTTTAGCTTGGAGAAGAAAAGGCTCCGGGGAGAACTCACTGAAGTACTTAAAGGGAGCTAGTAAGCAGGAGAGGGACTGATTTTACATGGTTTGATAGTGATAGGACAAGGGAGAATGACTTTAAACTAAAAGAGCAAAAATTTAGGTTGGATTTTAGGTTGGATGTTGGGAAGAAATTCTTTACCCAGAGGGTGAGGAGGCACTGACACAGCTGCCCAGAGAATCTGTGGGTGCCCCATCTCTAGAGGCACTCAAAATCATGTTGGATGGGGCCCTGGGCAGCCTGAGCTGGTGGGTGGCAGCCTTGCCTGCAGCAGGAGTGTTGGAACTACATGATCTTTAAGGTCCCTTTCAACTTAAGCCATTCTATGATTCTATGATTCCGTGACTCTAGTTTATTTTCCAAACAGTCATTCACAGGTTTATCCACACAGGAACAGAAGACTTCACCAAGAAAATGCAGTGTCTCAGTGGGAGCAACATGCTTCATGAGTTAATTTGGGGTTGTAGGTTTAAAAACATGTAAGTGATGTAAAAGTCTCAACCCCATTGCTTTAAGTGTTAAAGAGCAAGCTGCTCAGAGGCCTGAATGATGACTGTTGTGTACATGCCTATCTTCAGGCACAGCACTCAGGCTGGTGTTTTCTGACTGGATGCAGTGAGAGGGAAGCTAAGGTGACCCATTCTCAGAAGCTACCCTGAGAGGTACGAGTACCAGTAACAATATAGTGGAAGAGGTTCCAAGAAGCACATATCAAATATTTAGGAAACAATTTGCTGCTACTTTTGCTTGTGTTTCTGTTTTTAATTTGATTGGTCCCACACACTAAACCCTTAAGAGGTTTAATCTCAAGAAGTTTATATAGCACAGGATGCTATGCTCACCATAGGGATTTGCCTCATGCATCACACACCTGTTTGCATGCCATGTTTGAGCACATGCCAATATACACAGGGCGGTGGAACCCACAGCCTCACCAGGCCCAGGCAGGGATAAAAGTGCAGCACAGAAGGCAACCCCATGTTTTGTTCTCCCTGTTGGCGACTGTCCTAGCTGCTGAATTTTGTGGTTTTGAGCAATACTGGAAGACCTGGACTGAAGACCAGTGCTAAATGAGGAGTATTGTTCTCTCAAGCTCCTGCAGAACTATCCTGTGAAGAATTATGGCACACTGTGGGACTGTGCATGGATCTGTTTTCAGATAGTCACTATGGGGATCTAATTCCTTCCAAAAAAGTCCCCATCTCAGATCTACTTGCAGTGAGATGTAAGTCGTACTGTGAAAAGTCCAGCACTGTGAAGCAAGACACCAGTTACTTGCTCACTTCCCATCACTAAAGTTGTACAGTCCTATGCACTGAGCTCACTCCTGCCTTGTCACTCTGCAGACTCTGTTGACTCACTAATGAGTAGATCATGAAATCTCAAAGGATTTGTCAGATCCCAAAGGAGGATGTCTCCTTGCTGTCCAACAGCCATGGTACCTCACAGAGATGAGAAAAAACTCTGTAGTGTGCCTTTGTCCTTTATTTCTCTTTTGCAGAGTATTCCACAATGACCCTAGCAGAGATCCTTCTGTGCTTCTGAGTAAAATTCCCATTGTGCAGTTGGCTTTTACACATTTCAAGGATAATTTTAAGTGTAGGTTTTCATTATTAGAGACAGAATCTAGGCATGTGAATCCATGCATTACTGTGCTCTGACTTTTCCAAAGTATCTCCCGATCTACATTAATCAGAAGTAATGAGAGGAGACAAGGGTTAGAAAAATGCATTTCCATTAAGAGTTTCTTCATGATTTTTCTGCTATAAATTCCTTATGTAATGTAAACTCATGCAAAATGCCTCCAGTGGAATGCCAAAAAGACATTTTTGGATGATCACTGACTCCATAATGCTCCAAGGCACTCAGTGTCCCAGTGCAAAAACATGGACAGAGGTGCTGGGGGCAAAGGCTGGGATGTGGACATCTCAGAAGGCTGCAGGCGTGCCGCTGCAAGGAGTGCTGAGGGCATGTCGACTTGGCTGGCAGGTTTGCAATTTCACCACAGAAATGTCCATAGGCATAAAGAGCAAGCCTTTGGCAAGCTGCTTTTGTACAACTTCCCTGCCAAGTGCCAGGGCTCACACTAACAATTCTGCATGCAAGTCAGAACAAAACCAAATCTCAGCTCCAATATTATTCTGCTCCCACATGGCTATCACTGAATTCATCTTGCATTTTGTGGGTACTTGGTATTAAGCATGGTAGTTAGAGCTGACAAGACCTAAGATTCACAGAGGCCATAAGCTAAAACACCAGGACAGGTTTTCTATTTGGTCAAGAACAACATTTCAGTAAGGCAGGAGATGGATGGTGTGGCAGAGGACATCCAAGCCAAGTGACAGCAGGACACAGTTTTCAGTAATTACAGATAAAGCACCTGGCATTTGCTAGCGTTCTTAGAAGATCCAGTGAAGGAAAACATCTGGGGAAGTAGATTGTAGACTTATGGCAAAAAGCTATCGTTCACAATTTATTTTTCAGTAAAGCTTCATCTTCCATCCTAGAGGGTGACACAAAAGTGGGACAAGTGGTTAAAACACCAGAGAGTTGTGCTTACCATCCAGAGGGACCTGGACAGGCTGGAGAACTGAGCACACAGAAACCTTGTGGTGTTCAGCAAAGAAAATGCAAAATCCTTCTCCTGAGGAAAAAACAACCCAAGGCACCAGCACCTACCAGCTAGAAAACAGTTTGGCAGAAAAGTACCTGAGGGGTGCTTGTGGATATCAAGTTAACCATGAGCTGGCAATGTGTTTTTGCATCTAAGATGTCCAGCAGCGTCCTGGGCTGCATTAGGCAGAGCATTGCCAGCAGGTCAAGGGAGGGGGATCCTTCCCCTCATCTCAGCCCTGCTGAGACACATCTGGTCTCAGCTGGCATTCAGTCGTGGGCTCCCCAGTACAAGAGAAACATGAAGACACAGGAGAGGGAATCCTATGATGGGACATGACGATGATAAAGAACTTGGAGCATCTGACGCGCAGGGAAGATCTGAGAGTACTTGCACAGTTCAGCCTGGGGAATAGAAGGCACAGCAGGGTTTAGTCAGTGTGCATAAATACCTGATGGGGACACTAAAATAAACAGAATCAGCAAAGCAAAGAAGCAGGACAAGAGGCAGTGGACACAGTTTGAAGTAAATAAATTAAAAAAAAAGCAACAACCAACCAACCAAAGAAACATACACCACTTATTTTAATTTATTTATTGTATATTTATTATGAAGCAGATTGCTCTGAGAAGCTGTGAAGTCTCCATTCTGGATGATATCCAAAACCCAACTAGTTAATTCTCTGAGCAGGACAACTGGACCAGAGATGCAGAATTATTTTCTGACCTCAACTACTCCATGATGCTATGGCTTAGGCAACAAAAACAAAGCAAACCTCAAAAGCAGAAAGGCCTAAATGTGTTTTGACTTACACTTAGATTTCATTCAGACAGCTCAGCAGCAAGAACACAATATAAGACTGGTCACAGAGCACGTTGCTGGGCTAACTCAGGTGATTTTCTTCAATAGCAAATCATCTTAACTGCAGGCCCATGTAGCGCTGTCTCAAGGTGGCCCCACCAGGAAGAAGAGCTGCTGCTCATTGGTACAGTGCAGATTTTTTCAGTTTTGTCAAAGGAGCCATAAAACACAGAAATGCGCAGTAGTTGAAGTTGGAAGGACCTTTTGAAATCAGCTGAAGGATCCTTTTTCTCTGCACATTTGCAGCTAGTTCAACATATTAGACAAACCATATGTACAGCAGCATAGTCAGTAAGTCTTGTCTCACCCATCCCAGCAAGCACTTAATCTCTCGCAGTACCTGCAAAGCACTCAGAGGCTTTGTGATGGATGTCAAAAAAAGAAGTGAAATTTTCCTGAAGAAAAACACTAGACCATATTTTCTTTATTTATGACGTCTAGTGCTGAAGAAATGCTAGACTTATTTCTTCAGTCCTGTGGAGCCTGACCCGGTCTCTCCCCTGAGGAACATCACAGTCTTTCCACTGACTTTCATATGTCTGGATCACATACATGGTGCATGTAGTGTATCTCTGCCACATAATACATGGAATTTTCTCCTAACTGTTAAAAGGTATATGGTAAACTTCACACACACACACACACACATATACGCACATATATAAAAGGAGTTGGATTTTACGGCCATGGCTAGGAATGAAATCATTAGGAAGTTGTACGTTGTACTTTGTGCCTACTCTAATACTCAAGTCTATAGCAAAATAAAAACTCTGGAGGAATGAAGGGAATTATTACTTTTTCTATGAAAATGCTATTTTTATTAAAAGCAGGAGGTGGGCTGAAGGCAGCAATCCTCTTTAAAATAACTTGGATTAAGGCATCAATAAGGGAAATTTATACACTGTGCCTGGGTTATGTCTAGCACCTCTCCCATCTTTTCTAACTGTCCATAAATAAAAATGTTCAAGGCCAATGAATATAATCAATGAATGATCTTAATGTTCTGCTTTCAAATTGTTTCCATTTCATAGGAAGTTCAAGTTTCCTTCAGTAAATGGTTTAAACTTTCCCATTCATACTCACATTCTAGTAAAATCTATTTTACCCATATTAAATCTTAGTTTACTTATTGGGGAAGAGCAAGAATGCCACTGAATAATCACAAAAGTGGTCATTTTAATGTTAAATTTCTTAAAAATATTTAGCAGCTCCTTTTCCTACTATTTGGAATAGAAAAAGCCATCACTACTTTTAGCCTCTTGGATGCATCTATGTTGGCCTTCTAAACAGACTATCTGAAATGCAAATCTGAGATCTAAATCGGAAGTGATTAACCTCTGCAATTGTGGAGGGCCTCACTGCTTGCTTTCTACGGAGCTCTGGAAGAGGGTGGCAAAGACCAGAACTGGGAACTAAGTCCTTGATTTCTCCAGGCAGGGAGAATTTACCAGCCAGTGTCTCAAACAGTAGAGTTTGGCACCTTTTCCTGCTTTCTGACAGTATCAAAACTTGGAACCTCAAGAACATGGTAGGAAATGTCAACTGCCCCTACTGAATGTGATTTACTATAAGCAAAGAAAAATATTCTTTTTTTTTTTTTTAATAAAACCACATATAGCTATTTTTCTAAGAACAAATTTTCTCAACAAATTAAGCACTTTCTACTTTACAAGGAACACAAACCACCATTGATTACAAATAGTCTATCCTGCTAAAATACCGAAGAAGATAAAATCCTAAGCATTCCTGCAGGACTGAACTCTAAAATTAAAGAGCTAGAATCATCCGTTTCTTTTATTTTGTCTAGCATTCATAATGAGCCCTTTATCACCAATTCACTTCAAACACTCTCTGGCTTTTTGTACTGGTTTAGGAAAATCATTCACTCACTCTTGCCTCTTTCTTTCCAGTAGTCGAGAGGGAGGTTAGTTAACAGTCTTTCCTCACCTACTCTTTATTCATTCCCTGTGTATCACAAATATTTAATATGATTCCAGATTCTGTTTAAGTGCTCACTGCAAAAATTCCATGCCACAAGCCAGGTGCTTGACAGGGCTGGGGGAGGAAACAGATTGCTCCTACCTATGGGTCCAGGGATTTAGAGCTGGAGTGGGATGAGTGGTGGAGCTGTTACCAACCATCCCTGGGGTTCTGCGCTGGAGGAAAGCTCTGATGGATGGTCAGGGCTGGCAGAAGCCTCTGGGAGAGGCAGCTGTGGAGAAGTGCTTAAATTCACAGAGGTTCCCTGGCCTTGGAAACGATGTGGAGGAGACAGTAGGATGGAACTAGTTACCGGAAAGTCTTTAGAAATGTAGCAGGTGGAAAATTTATTATATATAATAAAATATTGTAGAATCCTACTGCCAACATTTTAAACAAGATAATTCCCAGTAACAATCCACCTGGTTTTACCCTGGGTGTCTGAGGAACTGGAGAGTCTATTCAGCCTTCCACATCACCAAATGCTTTCTCACTTCTGTCCCCTTACCTGCACTCCCCTTATGTAGCAGTTAACCTACATAACACACACTGCCTCATGCTCTATTCCTGGACAACAGAACAGATATATGGGTGAAGCTAAACCATAGTTGGCTTGTTCACCCTAAACCTGTGGAAGAAGAGACTTTGGGGCAAAAAGAAGAGGAATTTTGTTTAAAATTCCTCCCATTTTTGTGACCTGGCCTAGGCCAAGAATAAGAATGAAAGAAATGTGCTCTTTGGGAGTATTTCAGTAATACCTAGCGATAAGTTGTCTCTGGCAGTGATTATTTCAGCAGGATCCAGGGAGGATTTAAAATCTAAATAGAAATAGAAAGCAGCCCAGTGCTCCATTTGACTTGGTGGTAAAATTAAGACAAGTGTCTCAGCAACCCAAGAACTTTCGCCAAATATCTCTAGGATGGCATTTTAACCTTGGTTTATGTTGTGGCTGCTCCTTTTGAGAGCCTTTAGCGGAGTAAAAGGACATAAGCCCCACAATTTCTTGTACTGTGTTTCCAAATCTAAGCAGTACGTAGTGAATGTAGAAGAGGTCAGAGGAAACATAAGCAGTCCTCCCCTACCTCTTAGCACCTGGTTTGCTATTAAAACATCTGTGGCAATAAGTGGTTGAGTTTGGCCTAAATCCCAGCCTTGTGTCTATTCTTGCATAATAGATAGATATGACCAATAACAGTGGTTATATGTCTGTCTCTGTTCACATAATTGCTTTGTGTTTCACTGGTCGAGGAAAGGGATTGTCCCACTCTGCTCTGCACTGCTGTGGCCTCACCTCCAGAACTGCGTGCAAATTTGGGTGCCACCATATAAGAAGGACATAAAACTATTAGAGTGCATCCAAAGGAGGGCTACAGAAATGGTGAAGGGACTGGAGGGCAAGGTGTGTGAGGGGCAGCTGAGGTCTCTGGGCTTGTGCAGCCCAGAGCAGAGGAGCTGAGGGGCGGCCTGATGGCGGCTGCAGCTCCTCACAGCGAGCGGAGGGCAGCGCTGAGCTCTGCTCTGTGTGACAGCGACAGGGCCCGAGGGAACGGCATGGAGCTGTGCCAGGGGAGGGGTGGGGGGGGGTCAGGGACAGGGTCTGCACCAGGGGGCTGTGGGTATGGAACGGGATGCACAGGGCAGTGGGTACAACCCCAAGGTGCCAGAACTCACGGAGCATTTTGATAACATTCTCAGAAATAAAGCTTTGAGTGTCCCTGTTTGGAGTGGAGCATTGGACTGGATATGCTTTGTGGGTATCTTCCAACTTGGGATATTTGATTCTGTAATTTTAGGGGCAACCTCAGTCCTGCTTCTGGGGTTTTGGCCTCCAGGATAAGTCAGCATCACAGCACAAAACTCTGGCTAGGTATATTTATAAGACCTTGAGAAAATGGCTCCTGCTGGGGGCTCTTTGGAGAAAGCAAAGTTATGAGTGGGCTATCTCATAGCCTGTGCCTAAAGCCTGAGTCTGGTTTGGTAGCGCTTCCTGCCTTCATCTTTTAAAATTCAGTCTTCTGCATTCAGGTCCAGCCTGAGAACAAGCCAAGTTATGCATTTTGCAATTTCATCACCTGCACTGTGAAAGAGAGATGTAGGTGTGGTTGCATATGTGGATTTCTGCAGGTACAGCTGAAGTCATGCCGTCACTTCTGACAGTTTGCCCCCAGCGCTGGCAGAATGCCTCCCAGCTACAGCTCATGTATTTGAAGGCATGAAAAACTGAATTTCTAATTAAGAAGGCATTGAAAACACAGGTGTCTAGATCGGATGCTTATTGCAGACTCCCTTTACCAGCAGAATCATGTTGCTAATCTGTTTGTAGAACTTGATTTATGAAGATTAATAAGACAGCCAAATTATGTCAACTTATGGCAAAAACCATGTATTTTTCTTTTGGTTCAGATTCCAAAAGGTTATTTTCTTTCTCATAAGGCTATTTTTAATGGCAGAACGTATGTGTACACTACCCAGTCCTGCCAGGAGAGCTCACAACACTGATTATGTGACCCACCAAAAGTTTAAGGAAAAAAAAAAAAGAATGAGGTATGCCAGTATTTATTTTCTTCTCTCTTATTACCTGATCCAGAAATCCTTGGTTTCTTCTCCATTTGTGTCTCCTTATCCTTCTCAGTGTTAACTGGAAGTTCCTGGTGTCTTCTGGTGTCTAGTAAGCCAAATTCTATTAAGCCTGTATAAATAAATACATGAATAAATGGAAATCTCTGTATTAAACACTGTTAATCTTGACAACCTACACTGTCATCATTTCATCTACCCTTTTCCTAAACACAAAGCTCTCAAGGATGTGAGTAGCCACAGACCTTTAACCAATCTTAATGGTCACATCTGTTCTGTTGTGCAAGAGAAGACATAAGTCTGGGATATAGGCCAAACTCAACACCCTTCCACATTATTTGCCCTTAGGCAAATTACAGAGTTCTTTTCTGAGATAATTCATTGGGTTCTTTCAATTGGATTCTTTCAATTGGGATGATTCCTGGTTGTTCTGCTTTCAAATACATTCAAGAAAACCTTCCTCTATGCTTTTCCCCATAAAGTGATACCACATGAATGATAATAGAGAGAAAAGTCATTCACTGAAGAGGATAAGTGGAGAAGTCTTCATTAAGAAATCCCCCTGCCACTTAACACTAAAATGCATAGATTCTTGAAGCCTCTATTCAGGTTTACTGAGTTTAATAAATCTAGACTAGACCAAAATCTATATATGTAGGTCTTGGAAGTGAATCCATTTATTGTAGATACTGGAAAGGGGAGGGAATTTAAGCTCTTTCATGTGCTTTGATCCACAATCCCATAACATTTTCCAGTAGTAAAAAAAAAAAAAAGGCAAGACTTGTGATGGCACCTGCATTATTTTATCTGCATATGTAAGTTAGTGGGGTTTTTTTGCAAGTAAAATAATCATTTTGGGGCATTCATTTGGTTCAGATATAACTTTCTTCTACATAGCAATCAATTCACTGATTCTGAAAATGACTAAATCGTGGACTTTTCATCCTCAGAAGAAGAAAAAGATGTCCTGCAATCTGACCACAACATCAGACTAGAGGTGCTGCTTGAAGAAGCTTTAAAACACATGGGATGTAACTGTGTGCTCAGAACAGATTTACAATTGTCCAGGTCAGAAACAGCAGCAAAGGAAGCAGGGCCAGAGCAGTGACTGAAAAAATCTGGGGCCTTGCTGACTATAGATATAATAATGGTTCATTGACTAAAAAGCAAAACAAAGCAAAACAAAAAACTACAACCTTAGTCTAGAAAATTATTTTAGTTACAGGGTTTCTGGAGCTCTTACCATGGACGAAGCATAAAAGCAAACACCATGATGCAAAGGAGAACATGATGAATTTCACAATATAGTCAAGCTTTTTATACTTTGTGAGTAACATTTTCTTCCCAAATCAAGGAATTAATAACCATTTATTAAGTTTCCCAAAGTCTAAACATCACACAATCCTCCAAACCAATGAAATCTGGTTGAATCCAATATTCTATTTGAAGAGCTTGACTTTGCAGATCAAAACTTGAAAAATTTGTGTATTCACATTAATTTCACTGTCATGTGTATGGCACTGGAAATTTAAGTATGACTCTGCTCTGAGAAGACTGAATAAGTTCTTACAATAGCTCTTCATCTTATAGTAGCTTTTCATATTCCTGCTTCCTGTCCTGCCAGAGTTTTTGGCTAACAAACTGTGTATACAGCAGTTTTAGAAAAATACACTACCTGGCTATAAACTTCCAGGAGTTGAACAGTTGTAATATTTTAACTTCTCTGTATTATTCAAATTTCAAAGTCGTTTTCATTCCAATTTCTTTCTCACTGTGGTCTTTTAATGTATGATCCCATTGAAGTGACTGAAAATCGCCACATTGACATTTTTGACACATTGGCATGATAGAAGAAGGAGATGTGGAAGCCTGTTGTTTTATGGAGGAAGGAGTAAAATTACTAATTCAAATTAATCTCTTTTTTTAATTGCAGTAAATAGCTGGAGGGAGACAGGCACAGTTCATCAGCGCTTGATTTAAACTGCTGAATCTTCATTTTTTGTGTGAACCAGTACATGCTTATTCCTGTAGGTTTGCAGCCTACATGCTTATTACCAAAAGCTTCAGATATATGTGGGTGTAATCTACAACTGAGACTGCTTTGGCTGAATGTTCTGGACCGTTGAAGTCTTCTGACAATAGAAACAAAGGAGAAAACCCATCACTGTATGTATAAGGCAAGAAATGCAACTTGTATTTGTCTCATTTTTCCATTTTAATAATAAAAATCTTCAGCAAGTACTAATCATTTACTTCTACCAAGCCTTCCTTGAAGAAAGAAAGTAGGTAAAGTTATCACCATTGCACAGATAGGAAGATTGAGGCAGAAATATCACACATCACATAATATATTCCCAATTCAGAAGTCAGAAATCTGTATCACTTAACCCTGAATGTTCATTAGCATGGTCAAAATGGACCAGTATCCTTTGGGAATGCCATAATGACTCTTCAGAGAGATACATGAGCATTTTTCATGCTAGAAAATAGAATGGAAAATAAAAAGATCAGGACTCATTACCCCCATATGTTCATGCTTCTAAATATTATATAGATTATATGATACTTCTAACACCTGCACCAACTCTTGCTTATGTGTTATTCAAGTGTATTAAAAATTGTGGTTCCGATTAAATTGTTTCACAGTTTACTTTTGTTTATGAATTGACAAGGAACAGTTCTTTGCTCAGGGCTCTGTTTCTGAGCTATCTATCTGTGGAATATTGTTTCAACTAATTTGGTCTAGGTTATATTTTATCAAAAAAAAAAAAAGAACAAAGTGTTAGAGCAATGCTGGGCCCAACCTGGAACTATTTCTTGTATCTCACTTGTTAGATCATTATTTTATACCAAAGAAAAAGATGGATTATTTTTCCCTTCTACACGTCTCTATGATATTGCTAAATCCTCTTTGAGAAGTGGACTTTTAAGGAAGAAGGGCTTGGATGCCTGAGACAGGAGCGTCCTTTGTATGCACTCACACTGCATGCTAAGCTCTTCTGTGGTTTGTAAATCTCTGCAGGTGCCTCTGATCAGGGCAACACTCTGAACTGGATACACTGAAAAATTCACCAGTCAGGAGTGTGCTGGCTGTTCCAATTGCCGTACAATTAATTGTGAACAGATGACATGCACGAGTGCTCAGCTACCAGCAGTAAAGGTCTTTTAAGTACATGGCAGGATCTGTGAACTTGCAAATACATAAAGGCCAGAAGGTTGGGTTACGACCTCTGTCTAGCCCAGTCTCCTGCATGCTGCAAGCGCATTTTCTCCAAATTTTGCTTAGAGTGTGCCATAACTGCTGGTAGAGCAAATGAAGGTGAAGGAAACCTTTCTGACACTACTTTCATTTGACAGAGACCCATCATGCCCACAGGACTCAGGGAGAAATAAACAGTGAGAGATGTCCCTGGGTCTCGATGAACCCTTCCACCCAGGAGCAGGCCCAAGCATAGAGTTTACTTGGATCGCAAAGTCCCCATAGCCTACGCCTGTCTGGCATCAGATCCAGAGCCACAATGACTACACACCCATGAACCGTGTGTGGATAAAATGTCACAGACCCAAAGCCCTTGCTAACACCACAGCCTTGAAAGAAACTGCACGACTAATCCCAAATTCCCTACTCTTCTCCATCTTACCCAGCAGCTTCAGTCCAAAGGGAGAAACACTGAACTGTGACAATCAACTAAATCATAGAATCGTAGAATCATAGAACGGCTTGGGTTAGAAGGGACTTCAAGGATCATCCAACCCCCCCTGCCACAGGCAGGGCTGTCAACCTCCATGTCTAATACTGGACAGTTAATTGATTGTTTATTTATTTTCACATATTTTCCTTATAAATTAAGCTAATACATAGTATTGGAGGGATGGTTCATCTCCTACTTAAGCTTCTAGGTGAAGTTAGTTAAGCAAGAGTCAGATATGCTGAGACCCAACATGTATTCCCCTAAGGGACTGGGACAACCAGTCCCAAACACCAAAGAGTTTAAAGTGCGGTGCTATGGTTGTGATCAGAATAAGATTTGGAAACTGTGTCAGCTTCATTTCAAGCAGTTAAGATCTGCTGTGATTGTGGTTTGAAGGTAAGCTTCACAGTGAGCATCTTTAAATTAACTTGGATATGAATTTAGACATACAGTTACACACACCTATTTTTAAGGACAGGGCTATTGATGTTGGCAAGGCAATAAATTCCAGTAATATCTCTCTGTAGAATAAAGCCAAGACAATTCAAACTCGTTTATTTTTTGTCTTCGCAACATTTTGCCAAAACCATCATTTTGTTGGCCACATAATTCTGATTTATATTCAACAAGAGTAGTAAAAAGCCTTTATAGAGAAGACAGCCAGAGTGACATTTTCCTATAAATCACAATGGTTTTTACTGCCACAAGATCCCGCGGCTCTACTTCAAATACAACTGCGCTGCAAAATGCGTGGATGAAGCTGCATTCTTTCTGAATGAGAACCATGTTTCCCTTTCGCAGTGAGTGACTCCACATTCCTATCAGTCTCTAGCAGATAATAACAATATCCAAACAAAAGCAGTTTTCAGAGCTGATAGAGCAGTGATGGGAAAACATGTTCAAAGTGGGTGCCACTCTGTATTATATTATTCTTAAAAAAAAAAAAAAAAAAAAAAAAGAGGTAGACAAGGTGCATAATGGACAGTAAATTCTTTTTATTGTGTTTCAGTTGGTTGCAGTTCTGCGGGGGAAACTGTCCTGCTGGAATAGTATGGAACAATGTAACTGTAACTGAAGTGATATTTAACTACTGCTCTGGAATCTAGTACTGCACAGCTTCCATGTAGTCCTCTAGGCACTTTAATCAGGTAAGGGAATTGGGAAATACCTATATCCATTTCTTAACATAACAAAGGAAAATCCATCAAGGATTGCTGAATTCCTTCAGGAGGAGCAATCTCATGCATGAATATAAGCTGAGGGCCACCCAGCTGGAAAGCAGCTTGACAGAAAAGGACCTGGAGATTGTGGTGGACACCAAGTTGAGTATAAGCCAGCATCGTGCCCTTGCTGTAAAGAAGGCTAATGGCATTCTTAACTGCATTAGGCAAAGCATCACCAAGACAGGTGATCCTTTCACTCTACTTGGCACTGATGAGGCCACACTTGGAGTGCTGTATCGAGTTCTGAGGCCACCAGGGAGACATGATCATATTGGAGAGTCCAATAAAGAGCCTTGAAGATGATCATCTCTCCCATGAAGGAAGGATGAGAGAAATGGAACATTTTAGCTTGAAGGTAAATACCTGAAGCAAAGAGAATGGAGCCAGGCTCTTTTCAGAGGTGCCCAGTGCCAGTACAAACAGCAGTAGGTGCAAGCTGGAACACAGGAGGATCCCTCTGAATATCAGGAAGCTCTTCTGTGCTGTGTGGGTGGCTGAGCACTGGCACAGGTTGCCCAGAGGCTATAGTCTCCTCCTTGGACATCTGCCTTCAAGAGCCACCTGGATGTGGCCCTGAGCCTGCTACTCTTGAGCAGAGGGGTTGGACCAGATGACCTCCAGAGGTCCCTTCCAACGTCAGCCATACTGTTATATACAGTAAGTAACCTGTTATATATAGTAAGACATTTATTTCCCAATAAGGGCTGACATTTCTCTTCCACAGTCCTTTCTTTTCATTGTTTGGGAGCAATATTACTTGGCTACTGCTTCATCTCCCACTCTCAAGGTGAGATGATGCAGATAGAGACTTCTGTTTGGATCAGAGATATGGGTTAATGAAAAGAAAATTGAAAGTGGACATTTGCAGTACCACTGGAAGACAGAAGCTGAACTGATTTTATAACAAAGGTCTGGAATGAAGTGGTGTAAGAATTGGAAAAGAAACATCTATGTGGAAGAAAATTACTTAGAACTCCATTACCCCAGATCAAGAAACAAAGCCTGTGGTACCCAATCTGAGACTTGTTATACATCATGAAGGGTTCAGAGGCTGACCTTGTGTGCTCCTCTTTTACAATGGAGAAGATGAATATAGAAATCATTTTCTGATTTTGAGATATGCTACTGAGATCTAGTTCTGAGCCCCCCAACACAGGAAATACACTGACAGACTGGAGGGAGTTCAGTTGAAGGTGACTGAGATGACTGGGGCAGGAGCACTTGTCCTTGAGAAGGGGCTGGGAGAGTTGGGCTGGTCCAGCTGGAGATGGGGCAGCAATGAGGGGACCTGACAGCAACCCCAAGTTCTTCTGAGATGAGGGGGAGCCAGGCTTTTCACAGTTTTGCCTGGTGGGTAGATGAGAGTCTCTGGGCATATGCTGAAAGAGGAGAATTTCAGACTGAGCTGGAACTTTTTCTCCACGAGGGCAGTCAGGCAGTGGAGGAGATTACCCTGAGATGGTGCAGTGTCCATCCTAAGAGGGCTTCAGCCCTGACTGGGTTTGCTCAAAGCCTTGAACAATCTGGTCTGACCTCAGGGCTGACCCTGCTTTGAGCAGGAGGTCAGGCTAGAGACCTCCCGAGTTCCCTTCCAATGTGAATTTTCCTATGATCCTGTGACTTATTACATTTTTTTCAAACTATGTTTGAGAGAACAGATAATAACTTTCCCTAATCTTTTTAAGCTCTATTTCCAGAGACAAATTTCACCTACCATGTCCAGCAAATTCCTTCCTCTGACGGCTGAAAACTGCTGATAAGTATGTCATTTATTATGGCAATTTTTATGATTTGGCACCACGCTCACAAAAACCATTCAGGAGCTGTTTCATATCAGAGTGGGCAATCATACACAGTCATTTCAAATGGAAACCACAGGTCGTGGTGAACTGGGCTATTCTGTGATTTTTGTGAATGAGAACTGAAAAGTCAACTGCTCTTCAACTATTTAGTCTCCATATCCAATTAGATGGCATCTTTATTTTATTGAGTATAGCTTATTTAGGGAGCCTACAAACAGGAGGGGAATCAACTCTTTGAAAGGGTAGATAACTGCAGGACAAGGGGAAATGGTTTTAAGTTGAGGGAGGGGAGATTTAGGTTGGACGTCAGAGGGAAATTCTTTACAGAGAGAGTGGTGAGGTGCTGGAACAGGCTGCCCAGAGAGGTTGTGGATGCCCCATCCCTGGAGGTGTTCAAGGTCAGGTTGGATGGGGCCCTGAGCAGTCTGGTCTAATATTAAATGAGGAGGTTGGTGGCCCTGCATGTGGCAGGGGGGTTGGAGATTCGTGATCCTTGAGGTCCCTTCCAACCCTGGCCATTCTGTGATTCTGTGATTATTTGACTATACTAAAGTTTTAAATTATCTTTTCAAAGACCAGTGGTTTTTGCATTATTACTATGCATATGGTCAGGCACAAGAAATGCTCCCAAAGTATTTAGCTGTTCTGAACAATGCTTCAATACAATTGAGACTGCTGTTTTCATGTCCCTGAAACAGCAAAACCAGAAATATTTGCAAGCTGTGTTGACATTCTTGAACACACCATTAAGCAACAATAAAAGAGGTTGTCATAGCTGCTGTGTCATAATGGAATGAGTTTGTCTCTCCCTAAACTGGTAGCATTTTGCTTATCAGAACATTAGGAAAAAATGTTAAAACCAGAGCCAGAAAAAAAAAAAAAAAAAAAAAAAGCAAGATAACAAGACAATATAAATCTTTTGTTTTATCTTAGTTCAACATTTATTCCCTTATTCCCATTTTCTGTCAATCTTTTAATCAGTCTTCGAAATTGAAAACCAACCAAGCAAAAAAAAAAACCCCAACAACAAAAAAAAAAAGCACAGGGAAATGAAACCTAAATTAACCAAGATTGGCCATATAACCAAAAGAAAATGTTCGCAGCTATTATATTTCTTTGTCTTGTACAGCACTTCAAGAAAAATTGCTAAAGGAAAGTTTGCTTTCAGTATTTTGCAATTGAGTTTGAGTCTTGTACATTACCTCCCTTTGTTTTGTAACCCAACCAGAAGCACTGAATGTGCACTAGCCACCAGGGACTTAGACTGCAAATACTTTGTATCCCCCCACTATTTATGGATGATGTATATCCAGGACTCAAAAGTAAAACACAAACACACAGCAAGGAGTGATTTTGATCAAATTCTTGATGCAGTGCTCTTTAGCTTTAGATTTCTCACTAGAATTTACTAAATGGCAAGCTATAATAAATAAAAGATTAATTTCATGAACATGATTATGTTTAAATATTAATAAGTAGTGATATGGAAACAGATAAAATACCTATGCTTAAAATCTTTAACTGCACATATTTTCATGAGTGATATTAATATTTCACTGTCATGAACTGTGTAATTGTAATTCTATAACCAGTGTGGAATGGCATTGTTTTAAAGTTACTGTGGACTGAAGGTAATTCCCTTCAGAAACGTGTTGCTCGGGATGACATCTTCTGCTCCTAGTGTTCATGCAATAATGTTAGAATTGTATATTCAGCAATATGCCCATAAGCACAACTGTTGCTAGAGTGATGTCAGGCAGGGCAGGAAGAGGTACAGGATTTATCTCTTTGGTTGTATCAGAAGATAGGTTTTTATACATAAAATATAAAAACAAGTTAGAAAATTTCAGTTTAGAAATCAAATTCGAGATTTTAAACTTTTTAAGATATTCATTATGTACGGCATGCAACATATGAATGCTCAGTTACACAGATACAGAAGGAACTGTCACTGTCTTGCTCCTTCCAGTTGCCAGATGGACCAAAAGAAGCAGTGAGCAGAAACACCCTTTGAATTTGATGAGCATATTGATGTGATCAGAACTCTCATAAACAAGCCCATCAGCAGGCATTGCCTCTGCCATCTATCGCACAATGGAGAATAGACAAACCTAGCATGAAGTTCTTCAAAAGATTATATTTGCTTTGCTTTCATCCAACACTGAATTAGATTTACAGCATTTACAGTATTTGGGATGAAGATATTCAGCAGGCAACATTTTGGCCAAAACTGAGGAGATAAGCATTTTCTTCTTGAGAAAATACACAGATACACAGAATGGCCCAGGGCCCCATCCAATTTTTGTAACTTCAGCTCATGTTTCCAAGTATCTCTGAGCAGAGCATATTTGTGAACAAATATCTGTTGATTCTACCTTTACTCACAAGAACAAATCTCTCCCTTCCTTAAACCGGACCCCTGCTTCAGTGATGTTACATATCCTCTCTCCTTCAATTTTTCATCCTCATTTGATTTTCATGTATTTCTCTACATTAATTTCTATTTTATTTCTGCACTTAATCTGCCAATGTTGTTTAAGAATATATTGCAAGGAATGAAGTATTCTTTCCCTGGTTACAACTTTGAAACTGTGATCAAGTTGTAAGAAAAGCAGTGTCTAAGCACAGGGAGGAAATCAATACCCATTATGAGTTGTTTTTAAAGACCACTACTGATCATGATTTCATCGTTTACTCACGCAATCTTTTCCAGTGCTTTGCAATTCTACCAGTTCATACCACTGTTTAGTCAGAATCTTTCTTGCTGTGATTTGGGCTGATCATTTCTTGCCCTATTCACTTGAGATATTACCTCAGTCTTTGGAACTAAATTTTACATACTTGGAAAACCATTAGCCTACCTCCATGCTCAGCCTTGTCTTTCTTCAGTTAAAGAATCCCAAATAAATCATCTTATCATCATGTATATTTGTTTCTAGTTCTCTGATAAACTCTTGCTGCTTTGAACTTCCTCCAGTTATCTATACATTTCTGCAAAGCTGGTACTCAGCACTAGACACTGTATTCCACTTGGTGAACAGACTAGCAGGATTATTATATTATATTTTGCTTATACATCTCATAATACAGTTTACCTTCTTCAATATCATAACATTTTTTGGACATCTTCATTTTGAAGCTCTGTTCTCTAGCCAAATGCTGCTACCCTAGTTCTACTAGGAACAAGTAGTTCTACTAGGAACTAGTTCTACTCTTCCCTTGAATTTTAGACTATCATTTTGATGATTTCTCCAATTTTTCACAATATCTTTGACTCCTAACTCTGTTCTCCAGCGTTCCTGAAGTCTCTTTCAGTGCTCATCTTTGGCAAGCTTAATCCTATAGTTCTCTACTCCATCATCCAAATAATTTATTCCAGTATTGAAGATCCCTCTCAACAAACTGACAACTTCTCTTTGGTTTCCAAACTTGCCCTACATATTGGCTTGTGCCTTTAGAGAAGTTTCTTGGAAGACCCACTGTGTCTCCTTAACTCCTTTTTTCTTGTGCTTTACTATTATTAGACCTTATCTATGGACCCTGAATATGCTGAGTCTTGCTCTCAGGAAGCCTCTTCCTTTCCTAACACTGAATTAATCCAATTCTTGCCATACTTGCTGCTCTTCTGCTATATCTTCATAGCCAGCTCCTCCCATTTTTATTACAATCAAAACTAAAAGATCATCTTGTACGGATGATCTAATTAGGACCACAAAGGTGATGAACAGAATGGAGCACTTCTTCAGTGAAGAAAGTCCAAGAAAACTGAAACTAGGTTGGGAGGCTAGATATGAAGAGGCTAAGAGGGGATTTCATCAGTGTATATTAATACCTGAAGCCAGATTCTTTTCAGTGGTGCCTAATGCCTGGAAAAGAGGCAGTGGGCACAAACTGGAATACAAGAGGTTTCCCTGAATACCAGAAGCACTTCTGTGCTGTGTGAGTGACAGAGCACTGGCACAGGTTGCCCGGAGGCTGTGAGGTTTCCTCTGTGGAGATCTCCAGAAGCCACTTGGGCATGGCCTTGGATCTCCTTTTTCACATGTCCCTGCTTGAGCAGGGGTTGGGCAAGATGGATCCAGAGGTCCCTGACAACCTCAACCATCCTGTTATCCTGTAATTGCCTATTGTGGTTGGAACCTACCTCTTCACTTCTTGTAATGATAACTGTCTGTTCTTTTCTATAGCAGTGCTGGTGGGAATGTCTAGTCAACAATCCACTCCCCATATTTGTACTAACATGTCGGGTAACAAATATAATAATAAAAATGTCATTCTCGTACAGCTGTAATTGTATAGGAATTGTATTTATACTGCAGGACTTATAATTGCTTCCCCGTTCTTACATTTTTTAAATGACTGCATTGAAACAATAATGGCTGTTTTATCTGGCTATCATGACCTGCCTAATCAAAGCCTCCTATCAAGTTTTGATAACTCCTTTGAAATTCTCTTAAGGGATCAATTTCAAGAAGGTGGGGTGTGTTTTCATTTTCTTTAATCCTTTGCCAGAAGTGGTGCTTCTACTGTTTTTGTACCAGATTAACTTTTAAAGAAAAAGTACTAGGGCAATCAAACTAAAGATATAAAAGGAATATTACTCTTAAAAAAAAAAAAAAAAAAGAAGAAGAAGAAGAAGAAGAAGAAAGAAAGAAAAAAGAGAAAAAATAAGAAGAAAAAAAGCAACCTCTACATAGGCTGGCATAAATACGCTGATAAAACATGCTGGACTTTAACAGCAACATCCCAAAATTGAAGACTTCTTCAGCCTTATCTGACTGCAATCATTCTCATCTTCAATGGCCTCCAATCACCCATATCCATCAGATTCAAACTACACCTTCTCCACCTTCATTAAAATGGATTTTCCATGCTGGATTCATACTGATGAAGAAGGTGAAGAGCACAGTGAATAGAAAGCTCAGCTAAGAGTCTGCAGAGATACAGAATCATAGAATCACAAGATTGGAAAAGACTTACAAGATCTAGTCCAAATGTCCTCCTGTCACCATTACTACCCACTAAGCTACTAAACCATACCATGTAGCACCTCATCCAGACACCAAAGAGAGGCAGAAGAGAGATCTCTGGTTTTCTCTCCCTGATTGTTGGCATTAAACTCGTAGCATATTTCTAATGTGTAGGTCAGGTGAGTATATCAGGTCTCCTAACCACTGAAGCCAGTGGAGTGGTCCACAGTGGACCACTGGAGCCAATTGGAGATTCTTGGAGTACAGTATGCTTCCAGCCCAGAAGCCTGGATTTTCTTCCACTAGAAATGGAAAAGGGGAGAAAAGTGTGTTTCTGACACATAACTGTGATATGCCTGAGATGTGCACATAAGCCAAGGTATGACTGAGACGTGCACCATCTGAGCCCACAGCTTAGGTCTGGCAATGAGAGAATGATATTACCCTCTCCCTCCTCCTGTTAGGCATATCAAACATGTCTCAAAACTGGCTTATCAAATAGGAAGGTATTTCTGTCTTCCACCTAAAAGGAAAACAGCAGCCCAACACTACCCTAATTTGCTATTATCCACATAATATAGCTTGAGCTCGAAAGATTAGAAAACAAAAAAAAACAAAAACAAAACCTCAATTAGATCCATTAAAAAGCTGAGATATGAGGAAAGGTCTTCAAAAACTTTGGTTTTGCATTAACAGAAAGGTTAATGAATCTAACACAGTTTCAGACATTGGAAGGACTATTTCAGCTGACAGAAACAACTTGAAGGAAAATCAGATAAATGCTACAGGCAGGTGCCAAAATATTTTTAAATGCAACTTGCAATGGGCTTCCTGAAAGGGATTATTTAGTAGAAAAAGAGGCAAGATTTCATCCCTGCCTTTTTTATGATCCTATTCTAAAGATTTCCATAACAATACTATAATCTAGTTCTTCAGGCCTGAGAAAGGCTTTTAAATCTGCTCTTTCAGAGGTCTTTTAAATATTTTGGCAATTGGAGTCATCATTACAGATTGGAAGTTTGTTGAAATGATACCTTAGAGACATTTGGCTTTACTTCGCATTCTTACAGAAAGAAACCATTCTGAAGGAAAAAGAGAAAGAATATAAAAAGAACTTTACTGTCCTGCTGAGAGTCACTTTACCTACTTTTCCCCTGACCAGACGTTCTACTGGAAAAGCACTGCAATGGATACCAGGACTTCAATGGCATCCTTTGAACAGGATTCTGCCTTTTTCTTGTCAAATCTTACTTGCTTTTCCTTTGCTGCCTTCTGATAATGTCATTATCAAAGATTCCCTTGTACTGAACATATGGATGCCGAAAGATCCACATGGGCTTTCTCTTTGGACTGAATTATTTCATGTGCAGGAGAAAACAAGGAGTCGGTGCTAGGAGAACATGGAAGCTCAAGCAGACTGACAAGGAAATTGACTGATCCATGGGTCAGCTCCTACCAGCTCCAAGGCTAGCCGAGGGTTGTCTGCATAGCCCTGCAACCCATGGTGTGGTACACTGCTATACCATAATGATTCATAGGGAAGACATTAACTCCTTGATTTGTTACAGGATACTGCTGCATAACTTGCCTCTAAAGTACTAATAACAGATTTGCCTTTGTAGTCTTCCTACACCATACTCTGTCCTCTCCCATCAATAACACCGGACTGCATTCCCTCTGCTCAGAGGCCCTTGAGGTTTTGGTAGGCCACCAACTCAGACTCAGCTAGGTACTGTGAGATGACACTAATCTGAAGAGTAACATAGTGCTGCAATTTTTAAAAGTCTTCTGTGGTATACACTAAGAGTTACAGTATCCTAGGTCATGCTATAGGAGCATCCTGGGGTGGAATAACTGTCCAGAAGTTGTATAAGTTTTCCTTGTAAGACTTTAATTGCTTTAAATCGGTGGGTACCATCATTAGCTCATGAGTATCATGAGAGCAGCAGGAACTCAAGGTGCTAAGATTTTAAGTGCTTTCTCAGGATCAGAGGAAGGCTAGAAAAAGTCAAGATTTTACCCTTAGTATGACAGGCCTGCTCTACACATGTGCTTTCAACCTGATGTAGGAACAAGCCTGCCCTGAACCTGCTGGTTTCGATGGATTTTTTTTTCTATTAACATGAATATGTTAAAGTTCCTGCTGTGAAGAGGAAAAGGCAGAGGGTCAAAGAATTGGGAAAAGCAATATTTCTGAATGAAATACCATTAAATGACTGAATGTTAGTTAGGAAAGAAAAGAAAATGTGAAGAGAGTCATGAAGGTAATAAAAGAAATGTGAGATGCTTGAATCTTGAGAAGGGGAACAAAAGCAAGCTAATGAAGATAATAATATACCTAAGTTAAACTAGTTAATTAGTTAGGAAACATGCTTATGGAGTATGAATTATAATGTCAGTGGGGAAGGAGACTGTTTTTCTCCAGATCAGTGTCCAGGGATTACCATCTGTCAAATAAGAAAGAGCATCAAGGCCAAATTCAGTCATTATTTGTAGATCTCTGAGGATATTTTTGCTTCAATTCTATTTTGTTATAATTCTGATGTTGGTATCATTTTTATAAAATATTCAGATCCTTGTTTTGATAACTTTTGTATGGAAAACTCAGACAACTGTATTCCAATATTGCAATATTGGGCATTTCCACCTCTTTTCCCCTGAACTCCAGACAGGCATTTTCAGGCTTTTTGCCTGCACTGCTTTCTTTCCTATCTGTTTTTTTCCCCACTGATTTTTTCTTTAGCATAATTGGAGTTTACTTTCCAGGTAATAAGGAGCAAGAAGGACTACATTCAGCAAAATTTAATAGTAAGACAAATCTCCCCGTAGAGATTAGGAGATGTTACAGCAGGTTAACACTCCAGCTGGTGGGTTGCTCATATTAAGCTGTGGATCTTTGAAGCCAAATGAATGTTGTGAACTTTCCACCCATATCACAGTACAGAAACATCTGAGTGAAATAGCATTGAGCTTACTCACAATGAAAACACACAGAGGAATACATGCATACCTTCCTGCTCATCTCCATGGCTGAAAGTTGAGCTGAAGTATGAAAAAGATTAAGAAAGCCACTGGTTTTGAAATCTCATGAGAGCTGTTTTTCACTCCTTCTGCAAGAGAAACTGAACTGCTTAATGATAAGATGTTCCTCTATTCATATTTAGCATGCTCTAAAATGCTTTAAAACTATACACTGATAGGTAAATAAATAGATAAATAGCACAGAGAGTACACTTTGTAATAAGTAAAAGTCATCATTTGAATTTTCCTGGGCAAGCACCATATCAGAATGTTCATAGAGCTTTTGGGGCTACTCAGCTGAAGTCCACAGGTCTTCCCGTTGCTTCCTACTCCTTCAATCCCCAGTCTCTGTTCTGATACTGTTGGTCACAATGTCATTCGTTTTAATTGTTTCTATGATGTGTCTGTTTTTCCTGTAGAGCTGAGCTGGAGCTTTGTCTACATCACAAAGTATTATAAGCCTTCAAAAGCTTTAAAATCAGCAGGATATTTAATATACATGTAAGGCTGACAATTTTTAAGGTAAAGTCTGAATGAAAAATACAGGTGTTAACTATTTTAGTTATGATTATCTGATGTAATTCTAAAACTTTTAGTCGTCTGATGGTCTGACAGGATATTAAAGATCCTGAATTACATTAGTAGATCATCAAATTACTGAAATGAAAATATTTCAAGTCATAAAGGATTCAGAGTAGAAAAGCAAGGAGACATTATATGGGGAAAAGGGCTTAGTATTTTCAAGAAAAGAAAAGAAAATAGATCATTTACACAACAAAGAGCACACATTTGTTTAAAACAAGCTGATACTGCTGAGACAATATTTGGATGTACTCTCATGGTGCAGTATACACATTTTTTATCTTATGTTATGAAACCTGGAGTGATGAATACAATGGCTTGAGAATGCCGTGCAGAAAATATTTACCATGAGTGCAGATGCTGTAAATTCTGGTTTCAGCTTCAGCAAATCCATACCTCCTCATGATGTAATAAACTTGTTAATTTCATTTAGGTTCCAACCTGTCATGATGAGAAGTTACGTTTTCTTCTGTATCTGTACCATACCTACCGTATGGTATTACAGGAAGTTGCAGTGATATCTATAAAAAAAAAACTTTACTTAATACTTATTATATATATAATATAAATCACCAATAATTAATAATAATTGCATTTATGATATCAACAAGTTACTCCTGCAAAGCAGGATACTTTTCAAGATGCAAACTATGCTTCTGTCATGTCTGTTTTTGAAGATAGTGTTCAATGCAATAACAGCTGATTAAAAGATTGCATTGTTTTAAAATCAATAGATGTCTTTCTTTTCTGCCTGTCTTTCTGTACCTCTTTTTTTCTTTTCTCCTGGTTTGTCCCTGACCTTCTTTTATTTCTGTTTCCAGTTTATAAAAATTTTCCTCTCTTTTTGGCATGAGAAATGGATTTGTGGCCTAGAGACTTTCAAACATACTTCTGTAGCCATGGATTTCACATACCTAGCCTGCTGTCTGCACTGTATTTAAACTGAAAGGTTATACTGAAGCAAATATTTCTGGAAAAAATTATGAACTAAAAGTACTTTACAACCATTTATAATAGCATGGCACTGGTACTGAAGGACAAATGGATCCGGTAGGCAGGATACACCAGCTGTGTTTGCCAGCCTTGTTAACACCCCTATGAGCTGCTGCAGAGATTAAAGAGCAGAGCAAGCAAATGGAAGGAAATGAGCAGAGCACAGCTTTGCTTTACTTTGCTATCCTCCTTTCCTCTCTCCCCCTTTTTTGACTTTAACGTCCTCACAGGAAAATCAAGTTTTGTGCAGGTGGCAAGCAATCTCAAAGAACGTGGCTTTTCCTTTCATTAGCTAAAGAAGTGAATGGTTATTTATCAAAAGTTTCCATCTTTTTCACTTCGCAAAAGTTTCTTAGCTCTTTCTTACTTTTCACCCTTGTCACTCTTTTAATGCTTTCCCTTTCATTTAGACTTATGTTTATTGAAGAACCATCTTTCACCAACATCAACAGATATTAAGAACAAGTAGTATGATCCATTGGCAGATCTGAATTTTCACTATTTTCTAAGAACAAGGAAATCTACCTTCAGATCACTACTGACAGAGTTTGGAATTACCATTTCACTGAAAAAACTATGGCCATAGGATGGCACAGAGAGTAGTCAGATAATCATCTGCTTTGATACAAAGAGTTTGATTTTCATTCCTGGCTGTGGTGACACCATCTGTACTTTACAGTGCCAATTTTTTTTTCCAACACAACTGCCACAGTATGTCCAACATAGCAGATGTTATGTTTAGTGCACCAGTCATGGGCCTAACATCTCCAACCCAACATCATCCATTGCAGATGAAGGAAGTTGTCAAATTACTGTCTGGCTAATATTTATTCAAAGATTTTTTGTTTGTTCATCTGGTTATAATGTTACTTTTTGGTTTGTTTTTATTTTTAATTGTTCCACTGGAGCAAATGATAGCATCTAGATTTATTCATAGTCTGAGCAGCCGGTCACTGAAATGCACAGTGGGATTCCTGTTGTACAATTTTATATTTAAGTGTTGTTTGCATGTCATTGTAAAGGCTCTAGCTGTTTTGTTTATTACTTAGCTTGTCAAGAGACCTGTTCAGCGTATATGATTATAGTTCAAATGCTACTGATACTAACACATATGAATATTAATGCAAGGTGCTCCAGCTTCTTGTAAATTTTCTTGTCAATACTTCACATTCAAAAATTATGAGCCAGGAGGAAATGTGAGTGTCACTAATGAAAATCAATGCATTTCATTTTCTACAGCGTCAGGAATGCCTTTCAATCTGTTTCCTCAGCTGTGTGGACTCTCAGTAGTGACGTTCTCAAGACATTACAAAACTTTCCTCTACATACAGTAATAATCTAGAAAAAAATCACATTAATCATTTAATATTTGCTTTTATTTAGCTATAAGCAAACTCAAATGAGATGCTGTTCAATTTCCAGCAAGATTTGGGGTCCAGACTAGGCAAAGTGACTTACAGGAATTCATATAAGATGAGATAGTCCTATATTTTACCCCACACACCTCTGCAAAAACATCAAGGCTGTAGTGTTCCAAAACATGTGGTTTTGTGTGTCGAGCATTTAGGCTGTTAGGAGACCAATTTCCTTTGGATTAAGTTGCTCAGTTCTCACAAGATCCAGCCACACCTGGTGGTTACCACCTGAATAGCCCTTTCACCTTGGTAAATCTATCCCAGCACTCTCTCCAGCTTTGGCAGAAGCAGCGATTTGAAGTTAGAAACACTGCCCTGGAGCTTCTTGTCACACCACCTCTAGAACCAAATTTATAAATTAAGTAGCTAGATTGGAATTTCCCCCAGGTAACTACGCTGTCATCTTCACAACTGCTCTCCAGCTGCACAAGTCGTAATGGTATATGCAGCACCATGTGCTACCTGCCAGGAAAAGTAGTCACAAGACATCCTGAAATGACTGTATTTATTTCTTTTAGTACTATATGCATCTTTGGCTTTCCCATGTTAGTGGCCAACTGACTTGTTCAAGGAATTATGAACACCAGCTGAAAGAAACAACATCTACCCTGTCACCAAAAGTAAAACTCTTGATGGTCTGGAAGACACACAAAAACACATCTGTTGTAGGACACTGATGACAAAGAATCAACCATAACATGTTCAGCAAGAAACAGTGCAGGCCCACAGACATTGATGGGAGTGGTGGCAGCATCTCAGAGATGTTTAAACTTCAAGAGAACTGATGCTCTCTGGAGCTTTGCTGTTCTCCCGTGCTGTGTCCTCCAAGCATTGAAGATATGGAACAGAAGCTACATGGGGAAGTTCCTTCAGAACTCTTCAAAAAGGAGATGAGATCACAGGAACAGAGCATGAGGCTGAACCCTCATTACACACAAATAGGGCTTCCTGCTTCCATGGGGGCAGTTCTGCTTCTGTTTCGGGACCTCCTGCATTCCTGCCAAATCACTTCTTTGAAGAGAAGACTAAATAGTAATCCAGATTGTAACTGCAGATGTCTGGATCTTCTGCCCATTCCTTCAATTTAGTAATGCTTACTAAACAAGTAAATGTCATGTTAACCTCGACGAATATTTGCACTGTGTTTATTCTGAATTCAGAAGCAAATGTATCAGCAAGCACTTGTGTCCCAGGGAAAAAGCATGTGGATGTGAATCCATCTCCACAAAAGGGAAAACAGAGGTAGACTTTCTCAGAAGCTTCTAGAAGCACCAAAGAAAAGAAAATGGGTAAAATGGAATCAACTGTGTTGAAGCAGTCTCTATAAAGAAGCCCCCCAGTCTGATTTAGAAAAAACAAAAAAAGACATGCTACTCTGAACAGACCTTTTCTGCTCTATGAGTTTCAGTAGGAAAACCTGAAGAAAACTTAGAGAAACACAGAAAAAGAAAAAAAGAAAAAAAAAAAAAGAATAAGAAAAAAAAAAGAACTGAGCAGATCATTTACAAGGAATATTGAAAGTATTAAATTATTTGAGCTTGGCTAAACAATGACACAACAACATTTTCAGTCTACAAGTATTTTTAAACTTTATTTTTAAATGATGTTTTTACAATGAGGCAGCTTGTAAGTGAAGTGACTATGTAGGCAACTCCTTTTAATACAACATCTCCCAGGCAACAAGACCAGCAAAAATAGAAAAAGAGATTAGATGACCAATTGTTTCTTCCATCTCTCACGTCTTCAATTCCTTTACTGGATGGCTGATGCAGTGCTCGGACTCAGCGACTCCTCTGGGTGGGTGAAGCTTGATTCGGTATGTTGCCTTTGGCAAAAATCATTACATGCAGCTACAAGGTATGCGATGCTGATATCGTATGGCTGTAAAAGGAGAAAAAAATTCTTTGAAGTGCCAATAGAAAGTCTTGGCTATCACAAGACCAAAATTTCAGTATTTCCTTATGAATATTTTTAAGCTCTAACTTAAGGAAACAACAAGGAGATTTGGGGAAGATTGGACAATTGATCCAGGAACCATGGCTGGGAACAGTTCCTTGGAAAGGCATCCAGCTTGATAGCCCTGAACTTCATGGGCGCTGCAGCAACACAGAACAGATGATGGAGAAAATGCAGATGCATTATTGACTGAGACAGATGAGAGATGCTCAAAATCAAATGTTTGATTCAAAATGTATGGTCTTCAAATTCATTCCAGTTAGAAGAAGGGAATACCTTGTGCAGGTGTTCCTGATACAACCCCTATAGCTGTTCTCTGCCCTTGCCCTTCTCACTCTTGAAATGCACCCCTCAGACCCCTACCAGAGCGCAGTTGCTGTACAGTGGGTCAGTGCTTGATATGGGATACTCCTCTATAGGGAACATATTTTCATACTTCTCTGTCTTCACCGGTTAATAACTTGTTCTATGAGAAAAAGCTGGTTTTAACCTTAAGAGCCTTAAATGGTAAGAATTACTTCTGAGACTGCCTTGACATCTGTGGCACAAAGCAACAGAGATCACAGGGAATGCTCGAGCTAGGAGAGTCCAACTTAACTGCCTTTCATTTGTTTTCACTGGCTTGCATTCTCAGTAGTTTTGAAGCCTCTAATTCAGATCTCACCCAATTCAAAAACTCTGGAACTGCTCAGGGCACACTGTAAGTTTTACTTGTTCTCCCCAGTTTTTTATTTTTCAGTTAAGGCCACAAAAGACTATGACAAAAGCATATTGCAACATGAAATGAGATCTATAAAATATATTTTTGTTACTTATGGCCAGATCATTCAGTTCTTGGCAGACACCAACACATATATGGGCAACAGGCATGAAGGGCAGCCCTAAATCATTCAGTTTGCAACAAACCTCACTTGGCAGTGTCAGAAGCTACAACAAAACTTGCTTGGCAGGTAGCTGAATCAATTAGCCATTCCCCTTTCTGTCAGACGTGCTCAAGGAATGGCTGTTCTTTGGAGAGGAAAGAAAGATGGGGAAACCCCACTCAACTGAGCTAACTTTCTGATGGCAGAACATCAATTTAATCATTGTTAGGTTCTTCAAAATGCCAGCCTGTTCTTGCAGATCTTGCTCACACAAATATTCTTATTCTGAAAAACTCTCTAAGAGACAACCATCTATTAGCTGTTTTGTCCATAAAGAGCCAAAAAAACTCTATGTTCCAAATGATCTGTTCACGTGCTTCTTCTGTAGCTCTTGAAATCGTTTAGGTGATAGGTTCCTCAAGATTTCATGGGCCATATGCACCAAAATGACTTGGCGAATAATTAAAGGAAGATTTCCCCAATACATTTTATCCATTATCATCTTATGCAGTAAAACGAACCAAACTTAGCCACTTTGTAATATCAGTCTAGTTATTTCAGATATAACATACAGTTATACAAATAGGGTTAGTCAAGTTTTAAATCAAATGAAATAAGAAATACTATCTCATTTCTTTTGAGATAAATATTAAAGACCCACTTCTTGCACGTCTCATTCTCTTTCTTCCAAGCACAGCAGAAATTAGCACTACAGAATGTGAGTATGGGGTACTCAGTGTACACACACATAAAATCATTCTAAAAAAGAGTAGGCATGCATACCAAATCCATAGCATGAAATATCTACCCCAGAGTCCTTGTAAACAAACATCATTTTGGTGGAGTGCAGTACAACCTTCAGGTTACTTCAGGCACTTTGTTCAGTAGCATCCCCTATCATCCCTAAAATAATTGTGGGGTTTTTTGTGACCATAAGAGATCCCTGCAGCATGAAGAATTAAATGGAGATTTGTGCACACAGAGTACCTGCTCTAAGGAATGACAGCCCTACGCTGTGTGGACATGTGATGTTTCTACATAGTTGCAATAACATGGATATCATATCTGTGCTTTGTTTGTCTTCTTTTCCAGAAATTTCAGAGCATATGAAACCACAGCATACACTTTCACTTGCAGCCTTCTGAATAGCTTATAATTTTGACAAAGGCTTATAGCTTTGTCAAAATTAGAAACTCTAAATGAGAAAAAAAGTTTTCTTAAGGACCTAAGATTCTTAGATGAGCTGGCAATGTGCACTTGCAGATGAAAAGGCCAACCACATCCTGAGTTGCATCAAGAGAAGTGTGACCAGCAGGTCAAGGGAGGTGATTCTGCCCCTCTGCTCTGCTCTTGTGAGATCTCACCTGGAGTACTGCATCCAGTTCTGGAGCCCCCAATACAAGAAGGACATGGAGTTGAATAAGGTCCAGAGGAGGGCCACGAAGATGATCAGAGGGCTGGAGCACCTCCCCTACAGGGACAAGATGAGAGAGCTGGGTAGGACTCTTCAGCCTGGAGAAGTGAAGGCTTCAGGGGAATCTTATAGCAGCCTTTCAGTATCTGAAGGGGATCTGCAGAAAAGCTGGGGATGGACTTTTTATAAGGGCATGTAGTGACAGGATAAGGGGAAATGGCTTTAAACTGGAAGATGGTAGATTTAGACTAGATATTAGGAAAAAATTCTTTACTGTGATAGTGGTGAGACACTGGAACAGGTTGCCCAGTGAGGCTGTGGATGCCCCCTCCCTGGAAACATTCAAGGCCAGGTTGGATGGGGCTGTGAGCAGTCTGGTCTAGAGGGAGGTGTCTCTGCCTATAGCAGGGGGGTTGGATCTAAATGATCTTAAGTGTCCCTTCCAACCCAAAGCATTCTATGATTCTACGCTTCTACCTGCTCAGTGCACAACACCCATGAACTAGCACACCCAGCACCTATTGTTGTACGAAGGGACATGGTTTAGTGGGGAAATATTTGTGGTAGGTAGGATATTGGTGGTAGGTGGGCAGTTAGACTGGATGATCCTGGAGGTCTTTTCCAATCTTGGTGATTCTAAGATTCTGTTGTTCCTCTTGTTTTCCAAAATAACACAGCATGTGGCAATTTCACCTGGTGATTTGTGCTGTAAGAATTCCCAGCATGTCCTACAGCTAAAATAGGTCTGATGGAAAGAAATCAAGGGATCTTTTTTGGTGGAATTTGGAGGCTGGATTAAACTGGAACATTCTGTGCATTTCTTTTGAGTACATAAAATTGTCTGAGTCCAAAGCAATGATGCAACTCCCCATCCCCACATAATTCATTCTGATGTTTTCTAAATTATGTTTCAATATTATTTCATTCCAAAGTTGTATTCAATTGTATCTAAAAATATAAAAATCCAAAACATGAATCTCTAAAATAGATATTCCAATAATTTTTTTTTCCAAATTTCTAATTTGCCAAAACTGTTGGTTTGTTGGTTATTTTTCAATAAAGTAGGCATACCTCAAAAAAAAAAAAAAAAAAAAAAGAAAGAAAGAATCCAAATCACAGTCACACAATTCATAGGTATTGCAAAACAGATCATATTGTTTCATAGGCTAAATGGAATTGTGAAATATCACACAAAAAATACTGTGCTAAATAAAAAGTAGACAAACGCTTCTATAGTAGAAAGGAGTAGGAAGGATAATTCATACTTAATTTCAACTGCAAAACACAACCATGCTTACGTCTGAGGGATTCATTTTGAAAATTTTGTCATTAGAAAAATAATTAGGTCTTAAACTTAAAAGAATGAAACAGCAAACAGCGTTAAACATTGAGCAACAGCTGTTTTTATGGAGTATCCATCGTTCAGCTGAAACTTCTCTCTTCTGGAGAGAAAAGTCATCAGTTCACTCTATGTACTAGTGAGGAAGATTTACTAGCCTGGTTTACTCGGCAAGAGCATAAGGGATCGTATTGACCTCCACTGGCCTGCCATATCTTCATCATTCCATTTCAGCTAGCTCTGAAAGTAATACGTCCTATTTATTTTCATTGAATCTGTAATAGATACGAGGAAAAAATTACACTATTTGATATAACAAGTTTCTGGCTGCAGAAACACTATTTTTCACCACAGTCATCACCATTAACTACACTTTTTTTTTTTTTTTTTTTTTTTTTTTTTTTTTTGCCACTAATGAACAAAGCCCACATGCTACACTCATCAAAATCTGCATGGCTCTCTGGAACGTGGATTGTCTTTCACATCACTGTCACCACTGCTGCACCACCCACCGCCTCACAACAGTGCTCACATCCACTGTTTGGTCTGTATAAATATTCAGCAAATGTCAATGAATGTCAATGGGTGCCATTTTACCTGTATGGAGGAATTCAATGACATGCGTTTGCTTCATATGCACTTCCATGTCAGATGACTTTTTGTCATTTGTCACACAGCAATAAAGTATAATGGAATACTGGTGCAGAGTCACAACTTCTACTGTACACCACCAACATATGCCTCTGTCATCATAGGCCAATGTAATGAAATAGGAGATGCTACTTTCCGAGCAGCCCTGCAACAGGATTTGCAGATCTGTTTCAGCATGACCAGATGTCTTTAGAAATGGAATGTCTTATTCATGGTGAACTATTACTGCTTCTTTGATAATCTTCACGCTGACCGGACCATCAGGGCTTTTTTGTTATTGTACTGTATTCCTTCTCAGAACCTTTCCAGTGGGGTATTCTGAATATCTTCTGGGTATTGATGTTACCCACTAGATTCTATTCAAAAGGTTATATATATATAAATATAAAAATACGTTCATCTCTTTTGTGAACACAGCTCCTTTGCTTAAAGGTAACAGGAATCCTACTGTGAATAAGAAATACTGAGTCTTTATAAAATGTTGAAGAGATTGTGTAGCAAAAATCTTCCTCTTCATAGGAAGAAATCTTCTTGGTTTTCTCAATAGTTTGATGAGAAATAGAACAAGTCATTAAGACTGACATCAAAAATACAATCAAGAGCATCTAATATTTGCAGCGCAAGTACCACCTTCACAGTCACAGCATCCATCAATATTAAAGCTCCAAACATTGAACATAAACCCAGAAGTCCAGTTAAATATTTGGGTTTGGATAGCTTTTCATGCAGTGTGTATGGAAATCAAGAAGGCAGCAGCCTAAATAAACTCTCATAAAGTCAGAGTCTACCAAACTCCACACTAGCCACGGAGACTAGCCATATAAACAGAGACAAATGTAGGAGATTCCACTTAGACAGATTTTTCCTGAAACACAATGACTGTGGTACACAACTCAAAGTAGTAGCAGTAAGGGAGGGCTGATTTGAAGGGGTTTTGGTACCCACTCACCCAAGTGAGCAACACAATTAACACCTAACAAATCTTCTTCCAGCATCTCTATCAGCTCAGACTGATAGGGCTCTTTTATTTACAGCAGTTCCATTTGTGGTTGAAGAACCTCTTATTCTGCTGCCATACGTAGGAAGGAAACAAGGCACCAGAAGCAAGTTTGTAACCAAGCCTGCTGGTTTGCTATTAGTGTGTCAAGTGCATTGTGAATGGAAAACTGATAATAACACTGATAACATGAATTTACTGTGGTGTTTATATACACATATTTTGTTCCATGTTTAGGTCATTGAACATTCACAGCTCGAAGCATGTTAGGAATTTAAAGTTGTCATCTAAATGGAGAACTTGCTAAAATCCAAAATTATGATATTTTCAAGAAAAATATAGCATTTGTAAATGTAAAAATTTGTATTGTAAATGTAAAAATTTTGTGCAACTGGCTTTTGTGAAGTCAGGAAGCTGGACAGGTGGCTATCTTTGAAAAGAAGGATGTTGCCATGATTTCTTGAATGTTTGTAAGGCTTGCTTTAGACACTTCTGGATAGGAATAGTATCAGTCATTAGAAATTCTCTAAGAATTAAGCCAGTATTATTTGACACCTCTACTTCCAGTCTGGTGGTTGTGTTGGTGGTAAAATATCCATAAACCATCAGGTGTTGAAGAAGTAAACAGGTTGGGTGAAAATGACATATTTAGCATTACTAGCTCCATGGAGGTAAAGATCTAAGTGAAATGTCATGTCCAGAGAACCATGCCAGAGATTTAGCACAAGGCAGACATGGAAATCCAGAGTGAGAAATCTTTGCCTGCAAAGGCTGATATTGACCAGTGTGGGAGATCATAGCTGTGGCTGAATTTGAGCATACGTTCTCTGTACAAAACCAGAAAGCTGTACTCCTTCCAGAAAGACAAGACATGAAAAGCATGTTGTGTCTTGACAACGTGTCTTCACAAAGTACAACCAAAGACCCCTAACCTTGCTTGCTTAAGCATTTACCGCAACAGAAGCTGAATTTTAGAGTTAAGATTAGAAAATACTTCTGCATTTGTTCTGCACAGCCCCTTACTGATTTACATACCTGTGCATGCTATATCCCTAACAGCTAGAAACTGCAGATTACCAACCTGTTGTCCTTTTACTAGGTACCATGCAAGGCTCTCCTTGCCTGCGACCTTGGCACGGAAAAGTCATTAAGTTTATTCTTAGAGTTGGAACTCTATTGCTGGACTCTGCTCCTGAACTCACACTTCTCAACGCTGTTCATCAGCTATATCTTCCTGCAAAGTGAGCAGCAGAGGTTGATTTCTTTACATATTAGGAGGAATTACTCTTTGCAATAACCATAGCCAGGGAGGCAAACCAAATATTACCCCCCTCGAATATAGTCATACAAAAAAGCAAACCCAAAGAAACGAGACCATTCATTCATTCGTACCTACCAGTTTTAAAGCATGAGTAAGGGCTATTCATTGTCAGCTGAGCCAGCAACATACCTGTCCACCTCAACATTATTTTACTCTCTGAAGAATGTTAACAAAGAGCACTTTCATATGATAAAAATGTGATGTCACTCTCAAAAAAGTTGTAAAACAAGTACAGACAAAAAGAATCATGTCAGAAAGATGAAGGAGCATCTTAAAACAGGCAACTTCAACAAACTCCTAATTAAGCATGCTTTGGAGGGGCAGAAATATCTGGAAAAAAAATGTTTGGACCTACTGCACTAAACTGCAGCATCATCTTAATTTTATAACTGGTATTTTATAAGAGCACGGGACCTTAATAAATTTATTAGGTACATAAAGCTGTTAATTTTTCAGAATTAAGTATGCTTGTAAATGTTCTCTCTCTGTTTTTTTTTAACTCTCTCTAAAATTTTATGTGGTGAAACCTTTTAGGAGTGAAGTAATCTCATTTAAAGGGAAGGTAATTTTCAGTGGCTGTGGATGATCATTGGCACTGAAAACCTCATCAGACGAACAGGCAAAAACAGATCTTGTATGTGCCCCTCTGGCTTATAGCCCTGCTTCTGGGAAAACTACAGGAGTAGCAATGCTTCTTTTTAGCAAAAATTAATACTTGGCCAAGAGCATCGGTGATTCTGTTCACAAGCAAGGCACTGTAAAAAGTGGCTTTACACAAACTGCCTAAATCAGAGGTGGTAGGCAAAATGCAAGAGAAAAAAAAGAGAAAAATACATTGAAATGACCTGTGCAGCTCTGGATAACTGAAATAACGCCCATGCTGTAAATAAGCATTGAGCAGTTCTCTGTTCCCCTTGGCTGGCTCTGCTGTTTAGGAAGAAGAACATGAATGGTCAAAGTGTGACTTGTCTCTGCGCTGGTGAAGTTTGCTGTTGCCTGTGGGGACAACAGGCTGCTCCAGAAACCCAGCTGTTGCCACGCAGCATTAGGGAAGGAATGGTAATTCTTGTCCAAAACAAAACTTGCGTCTGATGATTGCTGGTTTTGTGCTGAGTATTGCTTTGGCTTAGAGCTACATCAGCCTTGTAAGTTCATGTGTACCACTTGTGTTATGTCTTAAGCTGAAAAGGCATCCTGTTTTCACTGATCTGCCCACAACTTGTTTGTTTTTCAAATATTTTCTCTTTAACAAGCCACGACAGAATCTGTTGCTATGATCTGCCTTAGACAAGCGGGAATAGAGAATATCTGTATCCTAGAAAGACCCAAGGCTACCATGGGCAGAAGACAATTCCTGACAAATAAGACACATTAACAGATTTAGTTTCCCATAGAATGGTAGAATGGCATATGTTGGAAGAGACATTAAAGAACATTGATTTCTGCTGTGGGCAGAGCTGCCACCCACCATATCAAGTTGCTCAGGGCCCCATCCAGCCTGGCATTGAACACTTCCAGGGATGGGGCATCCACAGCTTCCCTGGGCAGCCTGTGCCTCACCATTCTTGGAGTAAAGATTTTTTTCCTAAAATCAAACCTAAATTTCCATTCTTTTAGTTTAAAGCTATTCTCCCTTGTCCTATCACTATCAGACCATATTAAAGTAAGTCCCTCTCCTGATTATAATCTCCTTTCAAGTACTGGAAGGTCACTGTGAGGTCTCTGCAGAATCTTCCCTTCTCCAAGCTAAACAAGCCCAGCTTCTTCAGCCTTTCTTCATAGTAGAGGTGCACCAGCCTTCGGATCAACTTAATGGCCCTCCTCTGTACCTTCTCCAACAGCTTTGCAAGAGTTTCTGTGCATGGGGTCCCAGGCCTGAATGTAGCACACCAGATGGGGCTTCATGAGGGCAGAGTAGAGGAGGACTATCACCTTCTTCTTCCTGCTGCTGTTCCTCTTCAGATGCAGCCCAGGATGCTGTTGGTCTTCTGTGCTGCAAGTGCACACTGCTGGCTTGTGTCCAGCTTTTCATCCACTAGGACCTCCAAGGGAGGTGATCATCCCTCTGTACTCAGGTCTGGTGAGGCCACACCTCGAATGCTGTGTTCAGTGTTGGGTTCCTCACTACAAGACATCAAGGCCCTGGAGTGTGTTCAGAGAAAAGCAGTGAGCTGGTGAGGGGTCTGGAGCACGTGTTTTATGGGGAGCAGCTGAGGAAGCTGGGACTGTTCAGTCTGGAGGAGGCTCAGGGAAAACCTTATTGCACTTTACAAATCCCTGAAAGGTTGTGGTGAGGTGGGGGTCAGCCTCTACTCTCAGTGATAGGACAAGAGGAAATGGCCTTAAGTTTCAGATATCAGGATCAATTTCTTCTCCAAAAAAAGTGGTGAGGTACTGGCACAGTATGCCCAGGGAGGTAGAATCATCGTCCCCGGAGGTGTTCAGAAGACATCTAGATGTGGCACAGACGGTTGGACCAGATGATCTTCGTGGTCTTTCCATTCTTAACGATGCTGTGATCCTACCATCCTACGGTGCCGGCCGGCCGGACAGACCGGCAGGGCTTCAGCCCCGGCCGCCGCGTCGGGGCGCGGGCAGGGCTCGGCACCGCCGGGCAGGTGGCGGAGCAGATCGAGGAGCGGAGCGCAGCGCCCTGCCCGGCTCCAGCTCCCCGCCTCCGTCCCGCGCTGCCGGTGGCGGGGCGTGTGAGGAGAGGGGGTGGGGGGAAGGGAGGGGGTCCCTGCCGGCCTCTATATAAGCGGCCGCAATGGCTTTGCCGGCAGAGCCGAGCGGCGCGGCGGGTCGGCGGCCGGGACCATGGAGACGGGCGGCGGGCAGGGCCTGCCCGTCCTGCTGCTGCTGCTCCCGCTCCTCCTCCGGCCGTGCGAGGCAAGTGCGGGGGGCGCGGGGGGCGGGAGCCGGCGGGCGGGCGGGCGCCGTGACCCGAGGCCCTCGGGGCCGCTCTGTCCCCGCAGGTGAGCGGACGGGAGGCGGCGTGCCCCCGGCCCTGCGGCGGGCGCTGCCCCGCGGAGCCGCCGCGCTGCGCCTCCGGAGTGCCCGCCGTGCTGGACGGCTGCGGCTGCTGCCTGGTGTGCGCCCGGCAGCGCGGCGAGAGCTGCTCCGCTCTGCTGCCCTGCGACGAGAGCGGCGGCCTCTACTGCGACCGCGGCCCCGAGGACGGCGGCGGCACCGGCATCTGCATGGGTAGGTGCGGCGGGACGGGCGGGGCGGGCCGAGCTCTCCCGCTGAAATCCGCTCGCTTTCCTCACCAGTGCTGGAAGGAGACAACTGCGTGTTCGACGGGATGATTTACCGCAACGGGGAGACGTTCCAGCCCAGCTGCAAGTACCAGTGCACCTGCCGGGACGGGCAGATCGGGTGCCTGCCCCGCTGCAACCTGGGCCTGCTGCTCCCCGGCCCCGACTGCCCCTTCCCCAGGAAGATCGAAGTCCCCGGAGAGTGCTGCGAGAAGTGGGTCTGTGACCCCAGGGACGAAGTGCTCCTGGGAGGCTTCGCTATGGCTGGTGAGGGGCTAAAACTCATTATCACAGCTGTTAGGAGGAGAGGATGATGCGGTGGAAATGTCCCGGGGCTTGCAAAGTCTGAGATGCGGCTGCTTTGTGCTGTTTTCTTTTGTTGTTGTTGTTTTGTTTTTCTTATTTCTCATCTAGAGCGACCAGTAAGTACACCACTGGTTGTGAAGAAAGGCAGAGGTTGACAGGTAAAAGAAAAGATACTCAGAGGATGAACGAGTTGGACGACCTTTAAACTCCCCTGCAGTGAACTGGGACACCTACAGCTAGATCAGGTTGCTCAGAGCCCTGTACAGCCATACCTTGCATGTCTCCAGGGACAGGGGAGTAGTTAGCCTGAGTCACTTTCCAGTTCTGGAATTGCTGTTTATCTGGTACAGGGCAGTTCTGTGAGTAGAACAAGGTTATAACCTTCCAAACGTTATTTTCCCCTCAGAATCAAAACTGTGGTCTTGCTATTTGCTCTGGAAGAATATCTTACATCATAATACCATTCTTACAGCTTAGTCTGTAAAAGACTTTCCTCCCCCAAATTCCCCAGCTATTACAAGTAGTCAGCATGGCAGCTAAAATGCCAGCAAATTCCTGTCTGTCTGTGCTAGAGCTCTCATCATTATTGTTGGCATTAAAAGCTTTCTGAAGTACTCGGAGAAGCAGTAGTTACAAATATGAGTGGATCTGGAAAAAAATCCCATTCCAAAACACAGAACTCATCAAATGCTTTTATAACTTAAATCAATTAAGCTACATAATATTTTTGCCTATTTTCTTACTGATCTACGCCTCCTTCTCTCAAAAGCAGTCTATCAGTTCAACATGAATTTTCATAAGCTACTTTTATTGAGATTTGAGGGCACTGCATTCTCTTCCAGTCACTGCCCTTTGTGCTCTTAAGGAGTTACTTATGCTGAAACACAGCTAATCCATTTGAAAAAACATTAAGGAAGGATTCAGGAAGAAAAGCTCTAGTAGTAACTTCAGAGTGCTATGAAGAGTCAGATGTAAGGCACATCAGATATAAATGAAAAGCTTGCCATCTCTCTTCTGACTTTCATTTTCTTTGATTTTTATTTTTTTGACAGTGACAGGCAAATCATAGAATGGCTTGGATTGGAAGGAACCCTAAAGATCATCTAGTTCCAATACCCTCTGCTGTGGGCAGGGTTGCCAACCACTACATCAGGCACTAGGTCTGACCCTAGGTCCTTAAAATACCTAGCGACTGATTATGTGGATTCTTTGTGTCGATGGCCATTCATTGTAGAAGGCCACCTTTTTGGAGTTTTACCTTGCAAAAGGTGAAAATACATTTCTAGAGAAGCTTAACAGCTGAAGCTTTGGGAATGACAAAGGAATATTCATGTGACTAGCCTAGTCATGTTTCCTCATTCTCTTTACTGCTGTGATAACCACTGAACCAACCACAGTTAGCAATGTTTGCAGAATGGAGCTTAACACATCCGTGAGGGCAGAACAGTGATCAGAGTTGGCAGTGGCTTTGAGCAGCTAGGAATTTCCCTCCCACCCTCCCTTTCTCCTCTCCTCCCTGCTTCCTTCCCACAATAATCTGTCAATAACTGACGAAGTTGGGTGACTTTATGACTGTGGGAGTTAAAGCACTTCACTTCCCTGCTGTTTATTAGTTTAGATAAAACATATGACCTCTCGTAAGTCATACCTATTAAAAATATTTTTGTGACAACTTAAGAAGAAATTTGTGATGTATTTCCTTTGGAAAGAATGAAGACTAAATAGTTCTTGCACCTTTATGTTGACCTTTATGTTGACCTTTAGCCACCCAGAACAACTGAACAAGCAGATGTTAAAATTCTTGAATTATGGGTTTTTTAGCTGTATTTGTTTCATGTTTCATCCCAGATGTGGTAGAGATCAATTAGATACTCTGCTTTCTTGAGTTTTTCTTAATAACAAAGTTCTATGGCGTTTTGTTTCTAGCATACAGACAGGAGGCCACACTTGGGATAGACGTGTCTGATTCAAGTGCCAATTGTATTGAACAGACAACAGAATGGAGTGCTTGTTCCAAAAGCTGTGGAATGGGCTTTTCTACCCGTGTTACCAACAGAAATCAGCAGTGTGAGATGGTGAAGCAGACGCGACTTTGCATGATGAGACCTTGTGAAAATGAAGAGCCATCTGATAAGGTATGCTCTGAGCAGTGACAGGAGCAGCATCTCTTCAGCTGTAATTCCAAGGCTGCAATATTTCAGTCTAGCATGCTCTAGAAGTGTGTATACATACATATTTTAGCATATATGCAGCAAGCCCTTTGTTTTTCAAAAGCATTAGATTAGTCGTGTATGCTCAATAGCTTCATGCTGCACATCGTTTGAGGCATCCCAGAGAGATCGAACATATTGCATATGCAGAATGGATACATCATATTTCTAGTTTGCCCTTGTAGAAGTGCAGAGAAATGTGTGAATCTACTTGGGTAAACTAAATCTTTTCTTAATCCTTTTGATGTTTTGCCAAAAGCAAACCCAACACTGATACTTAAACAGCAATAAATATGTTTCTAAGAGAGCTGACTTCTCAGCTGCTTCTAGACATTTTACAAGTTTTGCTGCCAGTGAGAATAATGTAGGTAGGGAAGAGGGCCATTTGTTTTGTAATGTTCTTGTGTTGGAAAGCATTGCTGAGACCTTTGCTGAATTCTCTATGCAGTTTTGAATGCTGTGTTTTCAAAAGGATGTGAAACATTTGGAAAAGATTGGGGAAACTAACAGGAATGGTCAGAGGTCTAGAAAATCTGTTCTGAAGAAAATTTGATTAAACTGCACTTTAACTGCAAGCAAGAGAAATGATGCAAGTTTTCACAACTGTGCTGAGATATTACAGCCTGAATCTGTGGGAGATACGTTGAGATATGGTGAATTTAGACTGCATGAAAATTGAAAGTATGAAAACCTTCCAAGTAGTAAGCATAGTGAACCATTAGGATTGTGCTTCCTAGAGAAGTGAAGGCTTCCTAGGACAGGTAAGACAAGCATCTGTTAAGAGTAACATGGATAAAAGTGGTTCTGCCTTGGGTAACAAGAATTGGACTTCTGGGTTTTATTTTAGCCTTCTTTTTCTGAATTTAGTTCTGTAACTTGCTGTTTGTCTTCCTGTTTTTCTCTGATTGAGCTACAGTTGCCTGAGAAGTTTTCCATTAGAGTAGAGTTTCATAATGGACGTCAGCTTGTCTTGTCTCAGACAAAGAAAGAAAGTTTTAACTATTTGTCATTTATTACTATCCTAATAACATACTGGTGTTGAAGAGTTCCTGCAGGAGTGAGGACTGGTAAGAAACTAGTGAAGTAGCTGCGAAGTATTACTGATGTAGATCTAGCAAAGACAACAAATGGAAGCTTTCCGAGTAGACTTATATCCTTGCATGTCAGTTCTTGATTGCTTTCTTTTTTATGCAGTGATATCTCTAATATCTTCTCTTTTTCTCTTAGAAAGGGAAAAAATGTGTCCGAACAAAGAAGTCCATGAAAGCTGTTCATTTTGAATACAAGAACTGCACCAGTGTGCAGACTTACAAACCTCGTTACTGTGGCCTCTGCAGTGATGGGCGATGCTGTACCCCACACAACACCAAAACGATTCAAGTTGAGTTCCGCTGTCCTCAGGGAAAATTCCTAAAAAAGCCAATGATGTTGATCAATACCTGTGTCTGTCATGGTAACTGTCCTCAGAGTAACAATGCTTTCTTCCAGCCACTAGATCCCATGTCTAGTGAAGCAAAAATTTGAAATGTATAGGTTAGGTGACCCAAAAGGTATGTAGTTTGTACAAAACTTGACCCACAATCAGGTGAATGTAATAATTGCATATGTAAAATATCTGAGATTTTTTCTAAACAGTGTAAGTGCCTTTTTTTTCCTGTAGTTTACTAAATACCTCATGACGTTTCACCCCTCCAAATGTCTTTTATTCACTTGAAGGAAATTTTGTACCTTGGACAGAGCCTTCTTTTCTTTCTTGACAGTGGCATAATGATTATAAAGTCCACAGCTAGTCTTTCTCTCTGAGGGTAGGCAACCATGCTATGATTTTCAGTAGCTGTAAGACTGGGCTTTTTAATAATGGATTCCTTGGGGAATGCATGATAATATGTCAAAAATCTTCCATGCTCTTCACTTCACTTTGCACAACGTGTACAAACACACAGCCTTCTTTTTTCTGTTACAGTTAAATTCTTTCTGATAATTAAAAATGTTACTGATGAGAGCGCTGCATTCTCTTGGCTTGTAAAGTATCTTTTGCCTGTACCTCTTGACTTTTTCTGAGAGATTAGTTTGCACATAGCCTCAGAAATGACATAGCTAAGATCTCGTATCTTGAAGCATAGGAGATTGATAGCTGATAACAAATTTCTCTTTCATAGCTTTATTAGCAGCCTAATCCAAAATCCGCTTAAGTAAGTGTCTTAGGAGAGCTTGGTTCTAACCAATGTCTGTCTGTAGATATAAGTAGTTGTATGCAAAAATAAAATTTCTGTAAATTCCTTTAAAATACTAACTGTATCAGATGGTGCTTCACTTACTAGAAAGAAGTTTATGTAAATAGAAACTGTATATATTGTAATATAGCTGTATTAGGTAAATAAACTTTATGTGATCAAAAAGTATTTTTTCCTAAAGTTGTTTAATTTTTGGTTTTGTTTTTTTTTTTTTTTTCCTAAAAATCAGTAAATTATAATGGCTGAAACTAATGGGAGGATAAAGAGTCTGCCAGTTCCTAAAATCAAAACACCCAATGTCATGATGTTCTTAGTGTACCTGTTCCTAATCCGTGCCCTAAGAGGTATGTGATATCTTGGTTCAAGAAAGGATAAACATTTGTGAGGAACAATTAGAAGGTTTTTTTTCGGAGTAAGTTAGCCTAGGAGACAGAGTGATGTAAATAAATACTGTGATGCAGCTGCCAAGATGTGGTGGAGAAGAACTTGGAGTTTGGTTGTAAAGTACTAAACAAAATATTTAACTTCATACTGCAGCATTTCTTCCTCACAGATTGGCCCATGACCTTGATTATGATATGTATCTGATAGGAGTACACCTAAAGAATATAGCGCCTGAGGGTGGCAGTTTCACATACAGAATCATAGAATGGCCTAAGTTGAAAAGGGCCATAATGATCATCTGGTTTCAACCCCCCTGCTATGTGAAGGGTCGCCAACCACCAGACCAGGCTGCCCAGAGCCACATCCAGCCTGGCCTTAAACGCCTGAGGTGATGGGGCATCCACAGCCTCCTTGGGCAACCTGTTCCAGTGCGTCACCACCCTCTGTGTGAAAAACTTCCTCCTAATATCTAACCTAAACCTCCCCTGTCTCAGTTTAAAACCATCCCCCCTTGTCCTATCACTGTCCACCCTTGTAAACAGCCATTCTCCTTCCTGTTTATGCACTCCCTTCAAGTACTGGAAAGCCACAATGAGATCTCCCCAGAGCTTCTCTTTTTCAAGCTAAGTAATCCCTGTTCCCTCAACCTTTTCTCACAGGATCCAGCCCTCTGATCATATAAGTTACATATCTGATCACATATGTTAAATCACGTGTTTCAATAGCAGTGTGCAAACAAGTCCCAAGTGCAATTGTGCAGACTTACATCTGCTTAGACATAATTTAGTATGAGTGTAAGAGGTAGCAGTACTTATGCCACAGTCATGAACTAGACCACACAACTATGTATTAGGAAACAGCTCTGTTGCTCTTTTACGTCTTTTGTCCTCACCTGGACTCTTGCATGGTTTTCCCCAATAATCGCACCAATGATACATGCATTTGTACCCACTGCTATTGCCAAATCATCCCCATCTATTTTTTCCTGTTGAAAAAACTGGAACAAGTCTAGTCTTGTCCCTCAGTTGGAGCATGACACTGCATGCTCTCTGTTCTTGCACTGATTGATTCCTGTTGTGCAGAATTTGTGAAGTTCTTCCTGGTTTGGCACCCCAGAAACCTTATGTGGTAGGATATGCTGAGTGCTGGAGATTTCTGTGGGTGTCTAAGGAGCAGTTTAGAATCTAGGAGAGAGGAATAAATATTACTTTCACTCTACATCTCTATATGCTTCTTTGAGATTTGGTCTGGTTTGTGCAATGCTTTTCTAATATAAAACAAGCTATCAAGTATTTCTCAGGATCATCTTAAATTAAATGCATCATAATTTGTAAGATATGAGCCACCAAGCAACGCAACATTTGGCCAAATTTAAAGACTCCGGATGACCAAAATCCAACTAATGCTCATTCAGGTGTAATTAAAGAATACAGTCAGCTTCTAATCCTGAGCTTTTTTGTATGATTTTCCCAAAGTTAAATTATTCAACTTGAGCAAAATTAAGTTATTCAAATCTCAATATATTCATATATTCATATATCAGTATATTCATATCTTCGCAGATTTCCATCTGAGCAAGTTTGTACCCATTGCCTCTTGCCCTGGCATTGGGTACCATTGAAAAGAACCTTGCTCTGTCTTCTTTGCACTGTCTCTTCAGGGACTGACTTAGATAAAATCCCTCCTGAGACTTCACTTCACCAAAGAGTCCCAACTCTCTCAACCTCTTCTCAAAGAAGAGGTAATCCAATCTGTTAATCACTCCAGTGGCCTTTTATTGGACTCTATCCAGTATGTCCATGTCTATCTTGTACTGGGGTGCCCAGAACTGGACACCATGTATCTGGACACCACCTCAGCATCACCTCAGTTCTGAGTAGAGCACTGAGTGAAGGATGCATTCAGCTCTTGCAATCAGATCATCAATAAAAAAGCTGAAGAGAACTGGCCCTTTAACTGAACCTTGGGGAATATCAGTAGTAACTGTCCACCAGAGAGATGGAGTCCCATTCACTATGACACTTTGAGCCAGTTCAATACAGAGTTTAGCATGGACCTTTTTCACTTGCATCCAGAAAATATGTCCAGAAGGATTCTGTACTGGACAGCATCAAAGGCCTTAATAAAATCCAGAAAGATTACATCCACCACCATCCCTTCATCCACTACATTGTTGACCTTTTTGTAAAAGGAGATCAAGTTACTAATATTGAATTCAATTTGATTAGGTTTGATTCAATTCATTTTGATTCTACTGAGATAGAATGTATTCTATGTATCTGATACGCAAACAACATTTCAAAGCATGTATTTCTTGACTAATCTTGGAAATGCAATTGATTGCTTTGTCTTAGCCTCATGACACGAGTTTTTACTAACTGCAAATCTAAAGAAGAGTTTACTAACAAGTTTTCTGAGTTTTGTCAATGTAACAGAGACATATTACTATTTATTTCCCACACTCCTCTTAAGAATTTATGTTTTGCGTAAATACAGATACATGTTTTGCTATAAATCTACCATTCAGAATTCAAGTCCCGTTATTCTTTTTTCTGTGCTTGCACAGTCCTCAAAGAATAATGAAAAATAAAATGTAAGTATTGCTAATATGCTTGTTCTTTTCCTTTCAATGACTACATAAGTTGACCAGTTGTCATCTTCCTTTATTAGCTGCTTGACATTAGAGTGGAAATCTCACAGCAATTTAAATCTTACAATGAATTTCAGAAATATCATGACTTCACCATTTCTGTTTTCCAGTATATTTCCAAGGAAATATAAAAACACAGTAAAAAATAGAATTGCCCTGTATTTTTCTGTCTAATCCAAGTTACAATTTGTCTTCACTGTATTTTTATTAAATCTGTAAGTGTGTGGGGAAATAGTGGGGAAGGGAATTCTGTTACTCTTTCTAGCTCTAATTTTTATCTTGTGACAAATCTGAACTTCATAAAATAGGATTTTATTTCTCCCCTCTGACAACTTACTACCTTGGAATTTATATTTCTTCTTAATTTTTGAAGCAATTGTAAAATAATTCCTTGGTATGACAGTATTAACTCTTGTTTTGAAAGCCATTCTAGTTATGTTTACCATGCTAACTTTTGTAATATGAGCTCTCTAGTGCAGGCACAAAATTTTGTATGACCTGTGGGGGAATTCTGCTCTAGATTTCCCATTACTAATCCTAGTTTATATATTATACCAGCAGGAACAACTATTCTCTGATCAGAAGTCATTATGCTAATATCAGTCAAGAGACCTGCCAAGCAGATATGAGAGGAACAGTTTACTTGCAAATATCTACTAATTACTCTTTATACTGGTTTAAATCACTGCACTTAACACTGTTATTCCTATAAATATGCAAAGTTAGAGCTTGCAGCCTGTACCTGAATGATTAAGGACATCTTTAAAATCCAGTGTCCTCTCTGTGTGGACTGTAGAGGAAGCCCAGATGATTGACTGTTTGCCAGTGAGCTTGTTAAAATAACATTAATCTCATGATAAGCCTCTTCACTCAATGAAACAGTAGGAATAGCCATTGCCGATCGATTGATTTGTTTGGTTGAATGATTTGTAGATTACCTAGCAGGAAGAAGTACCTTTTTATGTCCCAGGGCATCTGTACTGGATGTGAAAGTGATGATGTTGAAACAGTGACAAAAAATACCACACTGATTATTTTAATGTTTCTTTGTTCACAGCTGTTGTTGTCAGGCAGTTGTTATTTTCAGTGGTTGAATTAAATACTGTAAAAAAATACTTTGCATTTCATTTTATGGAGGGAGACCTGAATGTCTGGTCTCTTAGGCTACCTCTTCTCTTCAACCTCCTGTTACTTCGGGATGTGTTGAGGCTCTGTTTTTCACCCTCCTTCATATCTTTTCCATTACTTCCTCCTACAAAATGCTGTTTTCATCACAATTCTCAAAGTCCATATTTATTATTCACTTCTACAATGCCCTTAAGTGGCAAATTAAACGTGCATATCCCATGGCCAGAGAAAGATGTGTTGAAGAAGGTTTGCTCCGCGGTATCACTGGATCTGGCTCAGATCAGCTCACCTGAGCTGGAGTGTTCCAGAAAGGAAAAAGACATGAGGACAGAAATTTGAACCTATATATAACACAAGTTTGTTTTCTATCAGGGTGGAAAAATCTGCATGCTAGGCCCTGTGGAAAGATTGCTGCTTTGTTTTCTTTCTTTCCCTCTCTTTTGAATTAAATAATTATGTTTCAACAACCCACAGAAAGCTGGTGGGTTTGGTTTTTTGTTTGTTTTTTTTTGTTGTTTTGTGTTTGCAAATAGAAAAATCCTTGCATGGATTGAGGCATAACTGCATAACTGTATCCTTGGAACTGCCTTCATAAGCAACTGCAAGCGCTGAAATGTATAAAGATCTGTACCCTCTCCACTTAGCAAAATCTTTACACTGCATAGTAGAGCTCTTGTTTCAGAAACAAACTGCGCGTCTTTGGGTAGAAGAAGAATCGGGCTTGCTACATCCGTATACACCTTTAATATTTTGCTGATTACATGGTTTGTGACTTTCTTACTCTACGGGATAACAGCTTGTAACTGAATATTGAAATGCTGTTCTCATCCCAGGACCCCGGCCCAGCTCCAGCCCTGGGTACTGGGGTGGTAAACACTGCCTCCTCCATCACAGCACAGAGCCCCTAATTTTGGTCCAGAATTACAAGCAGCATTTCATCTCCAATTTGCAAAACATCATGGATTTCAGTGCAACAGCCTAGTTCTCCAAACTACAGTGAAGGAGGACACCTGGTGGCTGCAGGCCATTTCAACTAATAAATGACAGACTTATTCAGGACCTCATCCTGAAAATCATAACTGATACGACAGCCATCACTGGTTATGGTGACATTAACAATGAAGCAGAGCAGAAGCTTGGATAGCTGACTCATTTTAAAATGCTTTCGAGTTACTGTCAGCAACATGGTTGACCTGCATGCCCCACTGCATCAAGGCCTGATTTGGGATCATGTCGACACAGTGCTGAGGAATAGTTTCTGATGCAGTTAAGTGAGAAAGACACCAAAGATGAAGGAAAGGAGAGGTCCTTTTCTCTGGCTGGTACACAAGGCACTAAAAGCTCAGAATACATGAGCAGCTTCCTTCACACCACACACAGTTTGTGGTGGTGAAACCAAGAAGCGAATGAGTCACAACTTCTGCCTTCACCACATGGGCTGTCCTCCTCCTCTTAGTGGTATTCTTAGAGGGCATAGTGGGGATGTGTTGACAGTTGGACTAGATGATCTTAGTGGTCTTTTCAATTTTGATGATTCTATTCTATCATATTTTATTATATGGCTTTGCATCTGTCTTTCTCAGGATATCTTTGGAGATAATAGTCATCTCTAACTTGCACTGACTTTTATCCAGACTTCTTGGTCAATCTTTTCTCTTTCAGGCTGTAGTGAACATTTAGTTTCCATATCAGAGTCCAGGAACCAAACTCATAATAAAAATCCATCACAAAACCTAAGGAACAATCAAATATTTGCAGATCATATATAGAAACAGAACCACTTCTTGAGAAAGTGATGAAGATAGGAGCCAAGAGGCCAAGAAGAGTCAGTGACCTGCTCTCAAGGCACTTGGCATGCAGATAGAGAAGCAAGAGGCAAAGCTTCTTTTGTAATAGTCAGGCCCACATGAAGGGATGAAGAGAGAAAAGGGCAAGAGCATAGTTTGGAGAGAGACAAAATTTGCTGATGCCAGTTGCAGCTGCACATCGTGTTCCTTGTGGTATTTTCAGCCTTTCATTGAAATTTAGTTTGGGTTTTTGTTCCTGGGAAGAATTGATATGGTCTTGCCTTAATTCGAATTTGTTCAGCATTTGAAAGGCTCCACTTACAAAGAGTCAGCTTAAATGCACAAGCTGAGCTTACCCTTTTTTCAACATTTCCATATGTGTTTCAGGTTGACCACAAGAGGGAGGCAGCTGAAAAATTATCAAACTGCCACGCTTAGAATTCTGCTCTTAGTGAGAAAAGGAAATGTCCACCAAAAGAGCGTAAACAATCTGTCTTCAACTTTAAGGGAAATATTAATCTTTTTGTGGTTGTTATCGGCTCATATTCTTTTAAGTAAAATTTTTAAAAAACTTAATAATTGCATTTACAATGTAAGTCAACATTTTCCAGAGGAAGGAAATCTGCTAATTGAAACAATGCTCTTGCTTCTGTACAAGGAGTGAAATAACAAAAACAATTCCTCCTAAATTTCCTCCAACCAACAAACTCTTACTGCATGATTTATATGAAGTAGATCAAAGGAAAAATCTTTCTAAATTTCAATGTGTTATGACATACATTGAACCTAAAAATACATATCTGTACTAAATAAAAAGTTGTATTCTTTTCCTATTGGAATACTCTATGCAAGTCTTTTCCCCAACCCAATTTGTGTGTGTGTGTGTGAGCCTGAAACATTTTTTTTAAGCAGCTGACTACCAAAACCCACAGCGTCAGCAACAAGGCAGATAAAAGCGGGCAGAGGATTTAATTGCCTTCCTAATGGTCACCAACAGATCAGTGACAGAGCCAAGAGTATTAGGTACCAGCTAGTATGTCATGGAAGACATTTGTTTTTTTAAGTGATGAAAATAAATGGAGGTTGCTCTCTTAGCATGCCTCTCCAGTGAGTGTGCTGCAAGAAGCCCTGGAGCACTCAATGTCCAAGGTCAGCGTCAGTGTGGTGCTATGAAAAGCAGCTACGGAACCCTCGGGAGCATATGAGAAATAGTCTTCTTCCTTCTGTGAGACATCGGCCTGTCAAAGATTGTCATTCAGTAGCAAGCCTGCAGAATAGGCCACCTTTGAAAACTATAATGAATAACCTCGAAAGAAATCCCTATAAAATCTTCAACATGCGCAAGACACTAGCCAAGGGCTTAATAAAACACACAAGCCCCACACGCAAAAAAAATAGGCAAAACAAACAGAAACCTATGGCAACTCCAAACATAACAAGATGGACCTCATAAGGAGGAATTAACAGTAAATCTCTCAATAATGTGCCTTTCGTGGCCAGAGGTCTGCTATCTCCCCAGGGTATGGAGCACAGAGAAACCAAATTAAGCTGTGGTTATCTGATGTCTCTGGTGAGATTCACTTCATCCTACGCCGGAGCTCAGTGGGTAACTCAAGCCCAGGACTGGGAGTCAGAAAGTCTGCGTTCAGTTCCCAATTCTGCCACAGGCTTGCTCTGTAGCACTGGTCGACTTACTCAGCCTTTGTTTGCCTCAGTTTCCATGGCTTAAAAAGTGAGGGATTGCAACAGGGCTGCAATACAGGAGGATGCTGCAAAGCCCAGAACAAGGCTACTTGCACATCTGCCAGCTCACGGGAGGTAACCACTATCCAATGTGGCAGCTTCTGGATGTTCACCATCACTTATTATTGAGTTCTTCAGATTCCTGAGGGGAAGGACAGCTTTCAGAACTGCCCTGCTCTATGGACAGCAGATTGCTGGAAGATGTGGCACTTAATTGCAGGAGGTTTGCGTGCCTTCATGCTGAACAGTGTGGTGAGGGGAGACTGCAGCACCTTGGTCCGTGAAGCCTGAGGCTCGTTGCTCAGTGTGGTGCTAACAGTGTAGGCAAGATGGGCTGTGCTCTTGCAGTACCCTGCTGAGAGACATATCTGTGCTTTTCACCTATCAGTGACCATGAGTTGCTCAAACCACAGCTGTAGTAACAGCCTGCTGAGACACAAGGAACCAGAACTGTACCATATGACAGATAGAAAGGGATTGCACAACAGTACAACCTTTGTAATGTGTTCCTGCTGGAAAGGTATCTTTCACCCCCATGGTTACATGACACCATGTGCAGCAGAGCCAACAGCAGACAACGAGCATTTTATGCCCCCTGTGATCCATGCAGTTTACAGATCGTGTCTCATGGCCTGGGGTAAACTCAATTTCATAGAAAAGAAATCTTGGAAGAAATTCTTAGACCTTAGTGCAGACCTATTCATGTCACTTGGCAGGGTCACATGCCATTAGGCACAGTAGTTTCCTGTATTTCCACGAAATGAAAACCTCTCACTCTGCCAGCTTTCTGATGGAGGTGTATGTAACTACACAGAAAGGAATGTGCAGGAAGCCTGTGGGGAAGAAGGAGCTGTAGCCAAGGGCAAAGGGCATGCAGATGGCATGCAGGAACAAGGGACAGCACTGAGCTACAGAGGGGCTTATCCTGGTTGAACTTTGCTTCAAATCACATTAAAGGAAAGTCAGTAGAGCCCCTCCGATGCACAGGACATCCAGGAATCAGCCTGCAGAAGTGATAGGCACAAAAGGAAGTATCTATAGCAAAAAGTGAAATTTATTTTAAAAGAGAACAAGTAGCCTTTCAAACTCAAGCCATTCCAATCTTTGAATGCCCCAGGTAACATTGCCTGTGTGAGGTGTGGTCCACTTCTAATTTGCTTTGAGTTGAAGATACAAGGATGCAACCAAGAACTCACATCTTCCCTGGGATCTGTGGTCAAAACAACTGTGAGCCCCAAGAAACTCTTTTGGAGTGTACTGGGTATACTGGGTATAACAGATGCAATCCAAACAGCAGCTGGAGGAGGCTCCATGATACCAAACCAAGATGACAGAGGGCAAATCAGTCAGAGCTGGTTTTCTTTTGCAGACAGACAAAGAAGCAAACTGTATGAGGCAATCCATGCTATTCCTGAAATAAAGTGGATCAGCGAGGTGGAAAACGGAATGGCTGTATTGGCAATGACATTTGTGACTGGCAGAGCACAGAGGGTTGTCATTGGCGGTGCAGAGTCTGGTTGGAGACCTGTAACCAGCGGTGTTCCCCAGGGGTCGGTGTTGGGTCCGGTCCTGTTCAACATCTTCATCGATGACCTTGATGAGGGGGTAGTGGCCACCCTCAGCAAGTTTGCTGATGATACGAAGTTGGGAGGATTGGCTGACACGCCCGAAGGCTGTGCTGCCATTCAGCGAGACCTGGACAGGCTGGAGAGCTGGGCAGTAAGAAACCAGATGAGGTTTAGCAAAAGCAAGTGTAGAGTCTTGCATCCGGGGAGGAATAATTGCATGCACCGGTACAGGTTGGGGGATGACCTGCTGGAGAGGAGCTCTGCGGAGAGGTACCTGGGTGTCCTGGTGGACGACAGGTTGGCCATGAGCCAGCAGTGTGCCCTTGTGGCCAAAAAGGCCAATGGCATTCTGGGGTGCATTAAAAAGAGCGTGGCCAGCAGGTCGAGGGAGGTGATCCTCCCCCTCTACTCTGCCCTGGTAAGGCCTCATCTGGAGTACTGTGTCCAGTTCTGGGCTCCCCAGTACAAAAAAGACAGGGATCTCTTGGAAAGAGTCCAGCTGAGGGCCACAAAGATGGTGAAGGGCCTGGAGCATCTCCCCTATGAAGAAAGGCTAAGTGATCTGGGTCTGTTTAGCCTTGAGAAGAGAAGACTGAGAGGGGACCTGATCCAGGTCTATAAATATCTAAGGTGTGGGGGGCAAAGTGGCAAGGCCAGACTGTTTTCAGCAGTGTGCGGAGACAGGACAAGGGGAAATGGCCAGAAGCTGCAGCATAGGAAGTTCTGCACCAATGTGCGCAAGAACTTCTTTACGGTGAGGGTGACGGAGCACTGGAACAGGCTGCCCAGGGAGGTTGTGGAGTCTCCTTCTCTGGAGATATTCAAGACCCACCTGGACGCCTACCTGTGTGACCTGGTGTAGGGAACCTGCTTTGGCAGGGGGGTTGGACTCGATGATCTCTGGAGGTCCCTTCCAACCCCTACGATTCTGTGATTCTGTGATTCTGTGACAACAGACAAAAGATGGCAGAAGTCGTAGCAAACCAAAGCCACTTTGGGTGATCATAGGAAAAGGTGGAACTCTGCCAACTCCAAGTTTTGAAACTCCAAGGTCTTCACTTCCTACAGACACCCAGCAGAGAGATGTTAAAGGAGGTTAGCAGTTAGCTCATTTGCAAGGGTCTCATCATTCTCAACACAGGATTCACACACAGACCTTACTTGCTGTCAGTTCAAAGCACCTCAAGATTCTACCTCTTCGGGACATGTGTTCTTTTACAGAACTACAAATTAAGGCTTGAATTTATCTCTCTGAAAGAATAAATCACAGAGAACATCTTCAGACAGTTTTACTGCATTTAAATTGTTGATATTACTTTCAGTGACTGACAGTCATTAACATAAGCAGTATGGAGTATAATCCGACAGCTTTTGTCGTTGGGTGTGCTGTCCTTTAGTGTAACTCCAGTCAGATCTTAGTTCTTACGTTCCCTCATGGCCTCTTTTTACCCTCTTGCATTATTTTTATTTATTTATTTATTTGTTTGCACGAGTTCTTTGTAGGCTGTGCCTGGATCTTCTATCTTCACATGGCCATTTTTCAGATGGTTCTACATTTCAGATGAAGCTTTCATTTAAATTTTACTTCTAGGAATAGCATAAGACAGCGCAGGACAAGAACGGGAGCCTGGAAAACTAGAAGTGGAAATATATTAATAAAATATCTGGATTGTGACCAATTAGAAAGGAGTCCAAGGACCATAAAAATCTTTACAAGTTGCCCTGTAAGCACAGAGGGGACACTTCACATAAATGACTTTGGCAGTTGAGCCACAAGTGGTGAGGACCAGTGCTCCAGCCTTCAGGGCTCTCTCTGTTGTATGCCATTTGCAGGTCTGTTTTCCACTGTGCGATTTCATGCTTTTGAAGTTGTCTGATATTTGCATCCAGAAAATCACCACAAGAAATTGCATCAAGATGTGTTTTAATACACTTTATTTTTCCAGGCAGTCCTTCTATCCACCTCCCAACCCTCAGAATGGTACTGCATACATAAATAAGGAACAGCATTGTGAAATCACCTCCAACGTGGTGTAACCAAGGCCCGGTCTGTAAAGACTGTGCTGTCCAGTGTGACCCACATCAAAAAGCCATGCAAAACCTGGTTCCCAATGCTCACTCTGGGTAGTGAGCCAGCCTGCATGCAATGCTGTCACTATGTGTCATGTTCTCACTGCTGAGATCTTTGGATCTCGTTTCTGTACTTTTGATTCAAGAGTTCTAAATAAAAGCCAATCGATCAGAATTTTTTTTTTTCTTCATAGAACAAAACAGTAAACTGTATATTAATTGCAGTTGAGATAATAATAAAAAAATAATTTAAAAATGCACTATAATCCATAATTCCCTTAAAATACATCTAAAGACTTAGCTGAAATGCCTACAACATTGTGCAGACAGCAATGATATGGTCACCAAAAGAATACTGCATCAAACATGACCATTTGATAGACTCTTCTGAACCTGGAATCATTTCGTCTTCGAGTTTACTTTTTCAGTTCTCAGTTTTACTGTTTCTGTTGTGAGTTTTACTGTTTTAGCCCTCTGTCAAGAAGCAGTGTGAGGCAGCACACACAAAGCAGGCACATTCCTGAAACAAAGGTTGTAAGAGTCATGGAAAGCATTTTCTGAATAGGAGATGTGAGAAAATCTCAGCATAAACTTTCTGTAGCTACTTTTTCAAATATGTGTGACACTGTATTTGCTTGGAATTAGGCTTGGAAAAAAAGCCTAGTTAGCTGCAGCTGGCATCACAGTGCTTGCAGTGATGCAATATACATCATGATAAGTTATACAAGAGTAATAATGGATTAAATGCGGATTTAACCTCCACAGAAATACTTGGAGCTCCTCTAACTGGAATAACACGTCTCACCAACAACTGAAGCCACCACCAACAATCCGACCTCTTGGTCTCTGAATGTTGCAAAGCCTTTTAGATCCAGTGGGAAAACCTCTGTGTTTTGGTCAACTTTTCATCTTCTTGACTAACCAAAGATAATTCTGGTTTAGGTCAAATTGAAACAGGATATTGGTCTGCATGGGGTGCCCGTATAGAGTGACGTCACACTGCCTCGCCACTTCAAAATTGGGATTGTTAAGTCATGTTACTTATTATCAAAGCAAAGTTTGACTTCCCAGATGCTCAGTGCATCTGGCCCTGGCTGACAGCTTGGTGGTAGCTGCCCCAGTAAACTTGGAGGAAGAGCAATGCAACACTGAGGGAGTCTTGTATGAATCTGGAGGTGAGAAGAACAGAAACAAGATGTAATGTTATGGTATGTAATACAAAGCTGTGCATGAAGTGGACAGCATCATTTGATAGAAGACAAGGTAATGTGATTTGAGAATGTCAGAGAAAGACTTACGTGTATCCTAGATGCTACATTAGTGCAGCCAGGGATGTGTCATGGCACTCAGAAGAAGAAATATTTCTGTGACTACAGAATATATGAGATATTCCAGGATTTACTTGGAATTCAGGAGGTTTTTGTTTGTTTGTTTGTTTGGTATTTTTTAGGGGGCAGTATCTAACAAGTATTTTTTCTTCTTAAATACCTTTCTTTAGTAAAATTGAATTTGAGCAAGAGTAAAGAGAACAGAGAAGTGGAAGGGCTGCCTTAGAAAAGACTATTAGAAGAATCTGAAATAAACTTAAACACTCATGGACAAAAACTGTGATTACTCTCTAGAGAAAAACAGACCAGCAACAGAGAAGTAAAAGACACAATAAACTAGAAAAGCCTGGCCAAGGATACATGGGTGCAGACTGCCAATGAAGAAGTTTAGGCTGGAAATTTTAAAAGGGCTTTTTACTCATGAGGTCAACAGCATATTCCAATAGAAAGAGGAAAATCATGAAACTAATTTATTTCCAGTGCAGTGCTTGTTAATTTCATTTGAACTATCTGTTTTAGCGCAGTATCAAAGGTCTTTAATTTGATGTTGGATTGCTACACAGATTGAGACATTGGACAATCCCAGCTATGCACAGCCTTATCAGAAAAAGCAGTCAAGCACCTGATTGACACTGGAACTTGACTGAGACATGGAATTGCTCTTTTACTCCTCCTAAACCAGCTCAGAAGTTCAGCCTGAGGTGTCAGCTTTGCTGCAACCCCACCAGCTTGCAGTATCAGACACCTGTATCCGCACCACTGTGATTCTGCTTTCAGTGAGGTGACAGTGACAAGGATGCTGCTGTCTTCTTGTACAGCCTAGCAGAAATTTGTTTGCCATGAAGTGGGATACAGGGCCCTGTGGGAACTCATCCTGACCCATGTTCAGTGTAGGGTAAGGACCACATAGCTCAGTGAGTCAGGAAAGGCAAGAGGGGGTCAAAAGTCCAGGAGGGAAATGTAAGCCTTGTTCCTGCTCCCAGGAGTCTTTCTGTAATTTTACCAAACACTGGTTAAAGACAAGAAAAAAGCTTTGGTAGCAGAGATGAGAAGCCAGGCCACTTCCTTCCCAGCTAAACACCCCGTGCCCTAAACTAAAAGGTCATGTTTACGCTCTTCCTCTCCTCCAAGGCATCCTGAATTCTTCCCTGCAGCTTCCCCAAGAACAATGCAGCAAATCTAGTCCAGAATAGGCCAGAGCTGGTGACTGAGAGGCTGCTTCTTGAGAGGAGCCATGGCTTTGAGTGATGGACATCTGCTGCAACCACCAAAAACAAGCATGGATGGACATATTTCTTTCCTACTCCTCTCTTTATCAGTAAATGTATGTTGTTGGGGATGTGGTGCACAAAGGCCATGTGCTGCAGTACCCCTGCAGTCATATACCGTAGACATCTCCAACTTCTCAGATCTCAGAGAAAAAAAGTCGTCAGGAGGGTTTCTAGGCTGAGGATCACAAAGCCTTTCCAGGATATCCGGCAAGGAGTGGCATTCCCCTGTACTAGCACATTCTTTGGCTTGCTGTGGATGGGGGTACTCATCTGAAGTGATACTGCTCCATGAGGCTGAAAGTCACCATCCTCCAGACTAATAGGGACCTTCAGAAGCTAAATGTGGTAGTACTCAGCATTAAGGCAGCTGTCTCACCGTTCACAGCACTGCAGTCTAAAGCATGGCCACAAGTGCCTTTTCCACAATGCTCCCATGGTTTTCCTGGAGCCTACCTCCAGGTACAGAAGAGGAACTGGCGTTCACTGGAATAGCCTTGGGCTAATCCTACTTGTTAGCTGACAGATTTGGAAAGTGCTTGCTTTAAAGGCTATGAGCCTTCAGACAGAGTTTGCAAAGATCAAGCAAACTTTTGCCTAATCTTAAACATCCAGCCTAAACTGAGGTACTTTCCATTTTAGAGAACTACTCAGTTTTTAATTTAACAATTTTCCAAAGAAAGTAGGATTTATCACCTTATTTATTCATCTCAGCTTAATCTGCCCCAACAAGCTGTAATGACCATCTCTTAGAAGTCTCTCTACTACTCATATTTATTCACACATCTTCCCAACTCCCACTTCAGTGAATGAAATATTTCAGGAGGAAAACTTTTCCCTTTTCCCTCCTGAAATATTGCAGGTCTGGGAAGAGTAGACCACTAAATATGTAGGTCACTCAGAAAGTAATGTCTTCAATTTATTTCCATAGAAAATACAACGGATACAATGAGCACAATAACACTATTTGATGGAGCAAACTCTCAGCTACAAAACACTATTTTTCATTATAACCACCACCTCTAGCTATGCTTTGGTGTTTCTGTTTTTTTTTTTCTTTTTTTTTCCCCCAGCAAAAATGCTTCCACCTCATACTGTGCTTGTAGAATCTGCACCAACTGACCAACTGTTACACAGCTGCTAGGGTTGTTGCTAGGAAAATGTTGCCCATGCAGTTGGCTGAAAAAGATGGAAGTGAGAAGGCACCAAATTCAGATTATATGATAGTTGTGGTAGGACAGCCCAGCCCAGATTGGCAACAGTCTTCAAAATGCTATTGGGCCTGGTGTTATCGTGTTGCAAGAGAAAGGTTGTCTTCTCTTCTGGTCTGACTCTGAAGTCTGAGCCTTCAGCTCAGTCAGCATCACAATGCTGTGGTCAGAGCCAATGGTTTGTCCTGATTTGAGGAAATCCAGAAGGATCACCCCTTTCTTATCCAAACAGGCAGTGCACATCACTTTATTTGCTGAGGGTTGCATCTTGAACTTTTTCTTTTGATGGGGACTTCACATGTTGCCATTCCATGTACTGCTGTTTTGACTCTGGCTCATAGTGGTGACAATGATATCTTGTCACTGGTGATGATGTGATACAGGAAACTGTCGTCTTCAGTGTCAATGTTCATTAGGTCCAGACAAATTTGCCTATGGTGCTCTTTCTGTTCCTGTGTGAGCGTTTGTGGGACCTACTTGGTGCAAACTGAGATGTTCCAACATTGCCATCATTGTTTCCAGTGCGCTGAATCTGATATTCAGATCTGTGTACAGTTCACTGGTCATAATCTGGCAATTTGTGTGGATGAGCTGATCAAGATGCTTAATTTCATGGTGTGACAGCTGTGCATGGCTGTCCAGAATGTGGCTTGTCTTTCACATCACCGTTGCCACTGCTGAAATACATCGCCCACCACCTCAGTTCTCACATCTACTGTTGGGTCACATCCACAACCTCTCTGGGCAACCTGTTCCAGTGTGTCACCACCCTCTGAGTGAAATTCCACGTCTTTACTCCATGTGCACTTCCGATTCAGATGCCATTTTGTTAGACTGCTCCTCTGCTGTCGTCTGTGACATAGCAACATGTAGCAGAATATTGGCAGGAAGGTTCATCCTCTATTGCCATATGACCAATACCCACTGCTGATGTCATGGGCCAACATAATAAATTTCTTTACTTTCAGAGCAGCCTTCATTTGTCAGTATCTCATGACATCATTATTATTAAAAGTTATTAGTATAGCAGACAACACACAAAAGGAGAGGACATGCTGTAACTTTTAACTTGGTATAACAGAATACAAAAATACAGTTGATGTACATGATTGTCTGAGTCAATGGTTCCCAAACTTTTAGGGCAGTGTGGCCACCATTAATGCTAAGATCTTTTTGTGGACCACCACGAACTCTATATTATCAACCTTTTAATTGAAAAGAAAAAAAAAAAACCAGATGAAAACTCTTTGGTATGCTCTGCAGACCACCTGTGGACCACTCACCATAACTTCATGGACCACCAGTGGTCTGAGGACCACAGTTTGGTATATATCAGCCAAGTGACTGAAGGATAGAAAAATGCCAGAAAAAGCAATGATAGTGTACAATGCCATTATAAAGGCATTACGCATAACTACCCATATGGATAAGAGTTCTATAAACCACCCACAGCTTTCCATGTGGGAATACAGTTCCAGCTCCTGATTATCTTCTTGTTAATGCCTCCCATATTTTTTGCAGCACATCCTGGGATTTGTTTATATGCATGAGCTTTGTGCCACAGCCAGTAGCTACAATTAAGAAATAATTACATGTGCTAGGGCCAGGAGGAAAACTTGGCTACCAGTAAATTTCACAACCGGTGGTTCTCCTACATCTAATAAAATAGTTTAATTGGGCTCCTTGTTTGCCTCATTCTTTAACTAGTTATGGGCCTGAGCTACTTTTTCAAAGTCCCTAAGTCTTGTGGGTCTGTATTTTAAGGCCTGGTTCTCTTCCTGACATAGAGGAGGTGGAGCAGGGAAAAGCAGAGATCCCTAGCCACAAATGACTACTTCAGGTCTTGCCCAAATACAGTTTACTTATATGTTTGGGGCATCCTTGAATTCTTGGTTTATGTTTTTAGGTTCATCCAAACTCTAAATACACATAAATCTTTGAATAGCAGATACTTGTTTAATCTGCTGCAGCATACACGTTTACACACATACACACACACAGGGGGTTTATCTGCAGGACAGTGAGGTGCTGTGCAGGATTGCCTTAACTATCTCCCAGTGACCTTGCTGAGGAGTGCACAGCTCTGCACAGAGCTCTGCACAGAAACCTGGAGGACCTTAAGGGCCAGAGCCTTTTTGCTCCTGGTGTCAGTGTGTACACCACAAGGCAGAGAGGCACATGCAGTCTCTAACCCAACTTGCTCAAATGCCAAAAATAGTGTTGCCAGGACTTCACGGAGCAGTGTAGCTATATTGTAAGTGGCATATTCTCTACAACTAGCAAGCTTGCAGGCTTCCTTGGCACCTTAGGAAATAAAAAAATCACATTCAGTCCTCACTCTGTCACAGAGAGGTAAGTGAACACCATGAATCATAGAACCATAGAATCACAGAATGGCCTGGGTTGAAAAGGACCACAATGATCATCTAGTTTCAACCCCCCTGCTGTGTGCAGGGTCACCAACCAGCAGACCAGGCTGCCCAGAGCCACATCCAGCCTGGCCTTGAATGCCTCCAGGGATGGGGCATCCACAACCTCCTTGGGCAAACTGTTCCAGTGCCTCACCACCCTCTGGGTGAAAGACTTCCTCCTAATATCTAATCTAAATCTCCCTTGTCTCAGTTTAAGACCATTGCCCCTATCACTATCCAACCTCGTAAACAGCCATTCCCCCTCCTGTTTATATACTCCCTTCAAGTGTAGTACTGGAAGGCCACAATGAGATCTCCCCAGAACCTTTTCTTTTTCAAGCTAAACAATCCCTGTTCCCTCAAACTTTCCTCATAGGAGAGGTGCTCCAGCCCTCTGATCATCTTAGTGGCCCTCCTCTGGACTCTCTCTAAGAAGCAGCAAAGTCCCCAGTTGGCAATAGGATTGTTACAAAATGGGAAGTGTGAGGAAGCACAGAGGGAAGATTTCAAGCAGCCAGAAGGGGTGAATGGGCCTCTTTGGATCTCCGTCACCATTGCTAACATGAACTCTTGTAAATGCACTTGAAGGCTGAGAGGACATTTTATGTAAAACTCATCTTTGGCACTTTCTGATTTGGACTCAGTACATCTCTTTGGACAGTATTTCTGGCCATTTGGGAAGCAAACGGCATGCTATCATTTGGATACAGAAAGGTTGGGTCAGCTGCTCTAAATCGCACAGCAAATCAGCAGCAGGGCCAGAAACCGAGAGGGGAGTGCTGATTACATGTTCCATGCTCCTGACCCACTGCTGCAAAAGGCATCTTTCACTTAGCCAGACATAGGAGATGGAGGAAGCAAGAGAAGAGTAAGATTAAAAAATCTGGAAAAAAGATTGCAAAGAGGAAGACATTGCATACCTCCCCTGAAAGGCTGTCACACAGGAACAGCACTTCCAGGCCAAGCCTGAGGAGACAAATTATCTCTTGAGCAACGTCAGCAAAGGAAAGAGACAAAGTTACTTAAAGATTGGACTTGACCCAGTAAGCCAACTCATCTTCAGTTGTTTGTAGCAGAAATTTGCCTTTTCCTTCTTAATCCTTGACCTTTACTTGAAAAAAAAAAAAAAAAAAAAAAAAAAAAGAAGAAGAAAAGAAAGTAAAACTGGGCACAGCTCTGCTCTGGGGAAAAAAAATAATATGCAGCACATGGCTTCCTGAGATGGAGGAGCTGTGGAGATTTGTTTTTTCATACAAAGATTATGTAGATAAACTCAGTTTACACAGCCACAGCGCTGATGCTACTGCTTGCCATTGCCAGTGGCATCCCAGCACCATGTACTGCTTTGTCTCCTTAACTGAGATACGAATGCAACATATTATGAAATAATCCTATGATGCTCTGGGAAAGAAACAAAAAGAGAGATTTTGTCACCTTCTGCTTCCAGTGCTCAGAGCCAGCCCGTGGCAGGCTGCTCTGGGAATGCACCTCCAGGTGGTCCTGTACTCACCCTAGGGAGTTGATGGCTTCGGTGTCCTTCTGCAGCTTTGCAGCTCTCCAGGAGGAGATAACTTGCTCCTGTAAGGGAAAGCTAGCATTTATACACTTATTTTTTCCTGTTTTTCACAGAGCACTTTTGGAAGTGCTGAGAATTGCTAGGAGGCTACGTGTCTGAAATAACAGGTCTGTTTTTCTCATGATACCTCAGAGTCTGCTTGGAGGAAGTAGGGTAAGACCAGACCTAATCTCATTCCATCCTGGATGCTCCTTGAGGGATTCAAAAAGCCTGTGAAATAAGAAAGAAAAAAGAAAAAGAAAAAAGAAAAAAAAAAAAAAAAAAAAGCAGAGAAAGAGAAGGAACCCACAGACAAAGAAATCCATCTTTATTTGGGTTTCCCCTAAACACATGTTTCTCAACTGCATAGTGCTTCTCACTGAGATGATATTTCCTCAGATGTCTCATGACTCATAGAGCTACATAAGTGATGTTTGCCATTGGTTGGTGCACTAAGTGGTGCATATTTAGTTTGTCTCTATCCCTTTGCATTCTTCTCCTTATTTAGTTTTCCCAGCTGCTTACCAGTAACTCCTTCCATCTCTGACTATGTCCATAGTGACCTTTCAGGATGAGCAGACTTACAAATCAGTTATTTGCTCTGAATTTATCTCTTTGTTTCAAAGCAACTTTTGGATGCAATTGTCTGCTCTGTTTTGCAAACAGTCTATTTTTCCATTCCCTATGCTTGAAAAGACCAAAGTCAAATAAGAGGCACTGATATTGTTCTCAACAATGAAAAGCAAATGATACCACTGTTTTTTTCATTCTTCCAATAAACCTGTTATTACTCTTCACTTTCTCATGCAAACTTCTCACATTCTAGTGCACTCAGTGAGCAAATCTGAAGCTGTATTATTAGTGCATTAGATCGTCATATGCCCATAAAATAGCAGTGGCATCATTCAGTAACAGCAGACCCAGAGGTTCAGCTGCTGAAAAATGGACTACTTAGGGGAGCTAGATTAAGAAGTGCTGTGCAAATACAGATACTTTCATAGGAAAAAACACATTTTTTCCTCCTACTCATCAGCAGTGTTATCAGGCAACTCTCCTTGCACCAGGAGCTGATGTAGGGTACAGCAGGGCCTCCCCATGCCCGCTTGTAAAGGACATGACACTGCCCCACAAAGAAGCACCTCTGGAGCCTGCCTCAGTTTTTCACCACAGCTTTCTCTTGAATTAGTTTTAATACAACAAAGAACCAAAGCAAACAAACAAAAACTCCATTTTAGAAGAGGAAAGGGGCTGAATTCCCCAGGGGCAGTTATTTTTCACTCCACTGGAGAGCTAACAAAAAAACTCTTCACTTTAAATTCCTCTGTGGGATTATCTGTCTCCATCAGTGTAGTCACAATTCTTCAGACATACCTTCTTCCCATGAAACAAGGATAATACCAAGGAGATGTTTATATGAGGGTCACCATATGACCCTTAGCCCCACCTCTGCTCCCTGTGGCACAGCATGCCTGTGAGACAGGGAGAAACCTGTTCCCTCTCCACAAAGCAACTGAAAAGCAAAGGCCATCTCTGAGGCTCCTCACAGAGCTCTCTCTTCTAACCAAAGTCACTTCTCTCCCTAAGTCCAATTCTCAATTTTAACAACTCGAGTCAGCAGCTGCCCAGGCCCTGCCACATGGCCTCTCTTAGCAATGACTGCTCAACACAAAATCATGAAAATCCTACATAAAACCTGCTGGGAAGCAAAAATCAGACACCTGGAGGGGGCAGTTCTTTCCAAGGCCCCTTCAGCAAGGACATCTGGGCTATAATGCACACCAGTAGGATCTGCCTTGTTTGCAATATGCAGCTCTTTTTTCTGTTGAGGCCACATTAGCCTGGGGAACAACCACAACTCCTCTTCTTTGTCCAGAGGAGAAGGCATATGTTCAGGGAGGCTGAGTCTGGAGACTCTCCTCAACCTGAAAGTGTGAAAATGCAGAGCCACTAAATGGCCATCACCTTAGCATCTGTCCTGACAGCTGCCAGAGGTGATCTCTATGTGAACAAAAAGACAAGTCTCCAAAGAGGAGTCAGACCCCACCCAGCATCAGGCCCAGTGGTGTGCTGTGCTCCTTAAGGTCTAGCTTGAGGCTCCTCCTCACCCCACGTTGTATTTGCATTGGGCTCCAAAGGTGGTTTGTTCTCTCTCTCCATTAGCAGGATCTCAAGCCTCCATCTGGGTTTTCCTTGTCAGTTGGGGGTGAGCCCCCACAGCTCCCTGAAAGCTCACTGGATCACACATGAGATCCATGGAGAAGCAGGAAGCTGATGATGGGGTGCAACGTGGCCTTCTTCATCACTGAGCTGTCCTGATCCTCCTGAGCTATGCCTGAAGCTCTCACACCTACAGTCCTGTGAAATGTGATGACATTCATTGACACAAATATCTGTCACTCGAGGCAAAACCAGAACATCCAACTGTATGTGATAATGCATGGGATGGCTGTGGTGTGATATCTGGGCCAGGCACCTGGCTCTGAAAAGAGAGGCCCCACGAGTCCTCATTTAACTTGCTGCGGACTGAGGGCAGGCTCAGTCTGAACAAATGACCTAAAAGTGAAAGGCTCTTTTTCCCATGCTAAGACTACTATTTTTCCCATCCATGAGATATCATATTGGCTACACATCAACTGCTGCATTAAAAAAAAAAAAAAAAAAGCATTTTACTTGAATATTTTAGAGACATTTTGGCTAAATGCACTAAAAGTAAAAACCTAAAACAATCAATATAGTAAGCTTTGGCTGATTTTTATTTTACTTTTTATAATAAAAAAGGAAAGAATCCTGAGATTCTCCTGATTTATGTAAGGCAAACTGAGGTGTAGCACCATCCCAAACAGCCACGCAAACCTGCAGATCAGAGCATCTTGTTGCATGTGCTGCTAAGGTCATGCTTACACTAACCTCCTCCTCTGCATTAAACAATGCAAACACTCTTCAGCCCATGTGCTCAAGAGAGACTTTGCAGCTCCTGGGGAACAAGGCCTCCCAGGCTGTGCCCACTAAGCAAAGACCCAGGACAGGTGCAGGGAGAAGCCTGCTGCTTATCTCGTGTTTCTCCTCACTCTGAGTTTCATTGTGGTTCTGTGGCCATCCCAGGCAGCAGGGAGGACTTTGGGCACCACTGAGGGCTCAGTGGGAGCAGGAGCTGCCCATCCTTCTGTGCCTTCTCCAGGAATAGCAGCGGTGGCCTGGCGCTCCAGGGCTGGGCAGAGGAGTTCAGCAGCTCCTGCTACTGCCAGGATGGCGTGGTGGCTGGTCAGGGACTCAAAAGCCAAGATTCAGCCCCTGCAGCTGCTGTGGTTAAACCATCTTCTTAATTACGCAGGAAAATGTCCTAGAAACCACAATTTACATTGGTTCAGCTCTCCCCTGCCTGAAACCAGAGTAAACTGCACAAGAGGAAATCACAGCTAATAGCAGATTTTGCCTATCTGAACCAGTGTTATCAGGACTAAGGGACATCAGTGGCAGAAATTAAAGGCTTCATCTGAAACAGAGATGGTAATACCTGAGACTTTTCTCAAGCTTAATAGATTTTTTTCATAGTTCTCTTTCTCATGGTTCATATTTGCTGTGGCTTATTTAGCCAGCTAAGAAGCTACTGCTGCTGCTTGTGTTTAGCAAGCTCTGACCATTTCCCTAGTATATGCCTTAACGATTATTTCTATTTTTTTATTTGTCATGGGCAGCTCTGTTCAGAAGGTGGAACCAAGAACAGATTCTGAGACAGATCAGCTTGCTGCTATGATGAATGCCCTTGCTGTGCAGTGATGTTTAAACCATACAAATCCATCTCTGCAAATGTAGGACAGATTGCTACAGCAGCTGTGCTTTTAAAGACATTGTGGACTTCTTACTCCGAGTAGACTTAAAATTACTTTCATCATATGGTTTGGAAAAAATAGCCAAACCTCAGGGATTACTAATGATGGGCAAATAAACCAAAGTTAGCATGCTGGGGAAGGAGTAAACAGTAGCAGTGCTTGAGATCTGACATGGTGACCCAGGCAATGATACTGATCAATGCCTTCCTGGAGGCAGAAAAATTAGAGAGTGTGGAATTAGAAACACCATTCAGTTTAAAATGAATAGAGCCTTAAGCAAAACAGAAGGGAACAACCTTATAATGTTGTAAAAGGGCTTTTTGTTTGCCCCGTACCATACCTCCTTTCATTGTGCAAGGCTGTTATCATCTTTCATTAGTGGCCCTTTTGGCATGAAGTTTTTCTCCCATGAAACGCACAGATTTTTATGGGCCAAATCGGGACCACTAAGCTAAAATCCTGGATGCGTGGCAATGAAATGTGGATGAGGATAGAAGGTTAAAAGCACACGAGAAACAATTGAATCACTTGGCAAAAAGAATAAGCAAGTAAATATTTTTGTGGCTGAATAAATGTCACGTTGTGTGAGCCTTCAGGAACATACAGGGAAATAAAGCTATGGCGGGCTTACAAGACTCAGTTTAAATTCCCTGCTAGCCCAGATGCAGCAATGTGTAGCTTCAGAATGAGGTCTTGTTTTTCCAGCATAAATTGCCTTTACTGAACTTTTCAGTGCACTTGGAACTGGAGGAGGCACAAGCATTCAGCTGGGCAATGATTGCTGCTTCCTCTGGCACCAGAGATGCTGTAGGATTACCTGCGGTGGGAGTCACCAGCAGCAAGAGTGCAGGAAGTGCTCTGAATCCATCTGCCCATACCATGAATGCTGAAGTATGTCCCTGGAGAGAGGCAGTCACGTGTACAGACCTCCTTGAATGGAAGAGCGAACCAAACATGGGTCCTCTCAGCCCTCCTTGGTGTCCCTACCACCACTCATGGGGTCAGGCTCCCATACTGGCCCCGTTATTGCTTTGGGTAGAGTGTGTCATTCCAGATCTCACTTTCCATCAACTGCCTTTGGTTAGTCACTCAAAATGGGAGTGTGGAGAAGGTTCAGTTCCTGTATCGAACCAAGTCAGTGGGTTAAAAACAATGATAGTAATCACAAGATGACCTCATGGCAGGTCCTGCAGAAAAAGGCTCTGCACAACTGGAGCTCTCTTGCAAAAAGCAGGAAGTCACCAATTCGCAGCTCTTTCACCACAGTAAGGCAAGGGGAAACTTGAATTTGGAGATCATCCACTCCTCCCACAGTGCTTCTTACCAGCAATGGAAAAAAAGCAGGTGGAGGGGTATTTCTTACCCACTCGATCCTGGCAAAGAGAATTAAGAAACACCTCCAGCTTGAGAAGGAAGCCTGGAGATTCCCAAGTGCAAGCAGGAGAACATGATGTGAAGGGCAAGAGAGCACACAGCTCTTACAGGAGTGGGCACGTACTGACACCTACGGAAACTTGGACATAAAAAAGCAGCAGCCAACCCAAGGAAACATCAGTATTAGACTTGTCCTGACAGCTACGAAGGAAGGAATCAGAAAGGCTGCTTTACATTAATTGAATGCAGCCCAAATGAAATCCTAACCAGCAATTCTATACACTCTGTGCTTTCAAGACGTTCAGTTACGCAAAGCTGAAAACAATTATGAGTGAAATTATTTCTGAGACAGAATTTAAACAGGAAAAATGTGAGTGATAATTGGGAACTATTTAAACATAATTTTCTAAATGCCCCAAAAGGCACATTCTCACATTGCACAAAAGAGGTCAAGTGGAGTTAAAAACAAAAGCAAAACAAAACAAAAGCACAAGCTGGCTTAGAGAGGAAATTAAATCAGCTTTTGTAAAAACCTCCACAAACAATCCCCCTCCACCACTCTCCCAGCAACAGAATATAAAACAAACCAAAAACACATATATCATAATGAACAAGGAAGGAACTGCTGAAAACAACTGTGTATCAGACCTCTGCAAAGGTAGATGCCTGGAATGGGAAGCAACAGGATACAAATGGGAGTGCATGGCCATGAGAATGACAGTGGGAAGGGGCTTTCTTCCTAAGTATATTAGAAGAAAAAGGCCCCCTAAGTGCTGTAATTTTTCACTCTTAGATGCTAAATGTAGAACTATGAATCATAATGGAAGATTTTAGGAATGTTTTCCATCTCCCCCCAATTTTTTGTGCTGTGTTTGGAGAAAACAGAAGTCTTAGTCCTGTACTGGGCTGACTTTGATGTTGATGAAATGCAATAACAAAAAGGGTATGAAAATCAGACCTAAATAAACAGGCCTACATCACTTTGCATCAAGTGTCTCATCTAGGAGACAGGTGCGGTTGGACTTTATGATCTTTAAGGTCTTTTCCAACCTGTGCAATTCTATGACTCTATGATTCTATGATTTCCAGCTACTCAGAGCATTGAGAAGGATACAAGATTGTAAGAACACTGCAGTTTGTCTAGTTTTCAGAATTCTATGGCAATGTAAGGAATTGCAGACTTACCTGCCTGACTCTGAATGCAGCTGGAATAACGGGATAGCTGCAATGGGGCTTAGTCAGCAAAGAACTGGGAGTGGAGGAGCAGCAGGAAACACACTTCTTTGCAACAGGTACATGAGAAATAGCTCTTGTCAAACAAACATACATCTTCTTCCTGTTGAGATTACAAATGTTGTTAGTAAAAGCCATCATATTGTCACCGTGTACTTGAATCTCCATAAGGATCTTTCCATTTGGAACTGAACAATTTGGGAAAAGTAATGCAACAGCAGAAATTCAGGTTAGTGCACAGTGAATATGCTCAAAAATGACTAGTCAAGGTAGCACCGTTCAGTGCCTCTGCAATAGGATCCAGAGGACAGCATATGAAAGGAAAGATGTGAAGATGTGCTTGCTCTGGCTGCAGACACAAGCCTGTCCCACCATAGATCCCAAATCAGCCATACTCTGCCCCTGAAGCCTGGAGGATTGTGCTAAGGGAAAATGACCATCTCAGCTCAGCAGGGCAGGCTGACAGAGATGGTCTGCAAAAGGTCACTCTCCCAGGTGTGAGTACCTCACAGTTTCCTGCAGAGTTAGAAACACAGAATTATAGAATCATAAAACCCATTGAGTTGGAAGGGACTCTTAAAGATCATCTAGTCCAACTGCCTGCAGTGAACAAGGACGCCTACAACTAGAGCAGGGTGCTCAGATCTTGCATGTGTCCAGGGCTGGGGTATCACTTGGCAACATGTTCCGTTGCCCTCACCACCCTCATTGTAAAAAATTCTTTCCTTATCTCCAGTCTAAATTTCCCCTGTTCTGGTTTGAAACAATTTCCTCTTTTCCTATCAGGATGTTATGCTACAGGTTTTATGCACCCTACCCACGGCAGCACAAGCTGTTTACTTGTTTACAAGTTGGCCTCTGAACGCTTCATGAGTCCAAAGCAAGCTGCGTAACCTATTCAAGGCCTAAATTGAACCCAGGTTTCTGAAAGGCATTCCAGTGCCAGGTCCCCAGAGCCAGCAACAGCAGCTGGGCAGAGCTGGGCAGCAAGACTGGGTCAGCTGAAAGTGTCCATCACCCTCCATTTCCAACTCCCACAGTCTCTGACGTGGCAGGGCCTGGGACCTTGCACATACACACGACCTCCTGGGCTATGTAGGCTTTCTGCCAGTTCATTTAGCCTCCAATGTAGTCTGACACCCCAGCCTTGAAGGATCATTGACGTCAGTGCTTATGTTCACTGGAAACGCACTTATTTGCCCTAAAAGAGGCATCCCTAAAGTAACTGCAAAGTCCAGACTCCTGTACTAACTTGATCCATGGCATTTACAATAACTTCCAAGAAGTCAGTCCATGAGAACAGTGGTTTTAAATTGCTGTGACAGATGGTATGCATTTTGCTCACAGCTGGTTGTATGTTAATATGTTACGTTCATTTGAAAGGATTTGGCCAAACAACAAAGAGAAATGCCACCAGTTTGCTCCAGCCTGGCTGCCGTGCTCCGGGTCAGGCTGAGACATCTGCAGGGAAGGGAAATGGTGTTCTCCCCAAAAATCCTGGGAAAGGGACGCAGGTGGTTGGCAGGGAGGATGTGGTGAGCAGAGGAAATATCCTTCCTTTGCCCAAAAAAAAGCAGAAAGCTGGAGAAGATGCCCAGAGAAGACAAGGAAGTTGGCAGCCTTTGGGGATACCATTTGACGGTGGCTGCCTTAAGCTCCAGCCCGATACAAAGAACCTGATGGTAAGGACAGCAAGAGCAGAAGTGAGATTTGTTTACAAATCTTAATTTAATCCCAAGTTCTCCTGGGCGTTTTCTCTTCCAGCAACATCTGGCAGCACGGTTCACAAGCTCCTCCTGCATCTGGGCCCACTGGCTCTCAGCAAGGGCACAGTTCTGCAGCTCTGGATATCTCCTAGTCTTCTCACAGTCAACATCATCTGCAGGCAAGACATGAACCCCAGGGTTCTTAGTTTGATGCTGCGATTCCACCTCTCCAGACAATCTCTTCTTTGAGCACTCTCATCTCACCTTTTTACCTGGGCAATTTGGCTGTAACGGTACTTCCCTGTAAAAGGCAAGGATTGGGAAGGGAAAGAGATTGGGCATCTCTTCAGAAACTCTTCGGACGCATTCCCAGACTTAAGTCCTATTCAGGCATGCAATCGTCCCTCACTGTGGGAGGTATTACAAGGAACATTGCTCAATAAACATTTAATATCCTAAATTATGTGCCATTTAGCTTAAGAAAAGTTAAATGGGAGACTTGCTTTATTATATGTTTAGGAAAACTATGGATTTTGGTGTTCTGATTTCATCTTTTAAACTCAGAAAAATTTGGACTTGACTTGAGCCTCACTGCTGAGAACAAAAGAATGAGTTGCTCCTTGATTTTTCATGCCTTGTTTTCATCTTGTACTTTTTATACATTAGCTTTATTGATGTGTTAGAACAGATTTAACACAGTGAGTAAAAAAAAGGACTGAGCTCTGTGGATAAAAAAAAGATAAATGGTCTACAAATAGGTGCAAGGTTGGTATTCTTATTTTGCCTTGACACTGCATAGCTTTTTGCAAGTTTAATTCTTTTCAGTCCACCTGCTTACACATGTATGTTATCCTTTACTTCATTACATCATTTAATTCATGTTTAATTCAACATTTAAAGATCATTTAGGAACTATTTTGAGCATTATGCTTAGTGCTTACAGATCTTCCATAGCTCCACATTTAAAATTCATCAATACACAGAAGAAATCTGTTGAAATGAATGGACTACGTAGAATAGAACAGACTTTGAAAGGCATTGGCAAGGTAAGTGTCTATTTTTAGGATAGTTAAACAGATACTTTATTAAGCTTTGGAGTTTGTCATCCAAACCAACACCAGAACAAACACTACAGTAGTCAACAGCTCATATCAAGATAGCAGTCAAAAATGCCAAAATCTATTTTCTCTTTTCCTTGTTCCTCCAAACCTTCCAGAAAAACTTTTCACAACATCCTGGACAACCTCAGGCCAAGGAACTTTATCTTACCAAAATAAAAGGCCATTTCGACATTGTTCATAATTTATGATAACAAACAACAACATTCAAAGATTGCTTTGTTTGTTTTTACTAAAAGTTCACTACCTGATAGGACATGAAATACTAAGCTCTTACTTCAGGGCCTTTAATCACTGCTATTTTGCAGATGCACTTAGAGATATGTGATTATTTTCTTTTATAAGTTCTTCTGCACTTATCCAAGTATTTAAGAATTTACCATAGTTCATAATACTTGAAAACAAGAAAATAAACAAACAATAAGCTCCCCAGAGCCTTGAATTTTGAAATAAACTCAAGCTAATGGAGCAAACAATTACTATTCCAGCACGCAGAGCTCACACAGAAATGCAATGGGCAGGAGAATTTATACATGTAATTTGCAGATGACAGACATAATACTTACTTATAAAGATCAAGGTTGTTTGCAACCATACATTACCATTTCTGGAAAATCAATCTACATTATTTTTAGTACAGGTTAGGAACTGGGAGTAATGATTGAGTGATTTGCCAAGGACATGGTCAGACAGACTTGGACAAGTGGAAACTGTGAATTCTTTCCAAAGGGAACATGTATCATAGTCACAGCTGGTATCACTATGTAGGAGCTCGATCCTGCGACTCGTGGTGTAACAGACCAAGCATGTTTTAATACAAAGCCTCCTACTGCAATGTAACAGGAATTACCCTCAGGTGGGCATTAGTTCAATCTTGCACCTACACCAGGACTACAATAGGACATAGCATTTTACACTTGGAAAGTGCAACACTCCCAACACTCTTGCAGAAGAACATAAGAGAATTACTGTGCTTTGCAGGGAAGCAGGCAGACACAGCAGAAAAGCTATGGAAGGATTTATACTTTATAAATGTTTTTTCTAAAACCCCAATGCACTTCTCCATCAAAGCAAAGCTCAGTGTAGAAAAACACGTTAGAGTTTTAAACACACAGTCAAGTGTCCTAGGAAATTAAAGAGATTTACATCTACAAAGGTGATCTAAGCACACACTGCTCACAAACTGACACAGATTTGACGTCGCCAATTGAATCCACATTCCAGATACAGACATTTTTTTATATCCAGGGCAGTTGTGTGGTACAACATATCCCTGTGTTAGGTACAATAGCCCATAGTATTTCACTCAGGAGTTGTTCTGCAAAGGGGTAGGTGTCTACACAAAAGAAGTAGAAAACAGTGCAGACACTGAGAAGAGTTTTCTCCTTTGCTGGCATCCTGCTTTATCTAGAAAAGCGCAACTTTTTAATGATGCTTCCCACAGAGCCTCTTCTTTCTCCAGCTGGGAAGTTTGTCCAGGCAGTTTCCAGACCAAAGACGTGGTCCCTGCTGCCTTTCAGCCCCAGCTATGAGATACTCGGGATCCAGCTGTGGTCTCAGCAGCACACACCAGATGTGCTGTGCTCATCTCGTGCATCTGTCTGGGGCCCTGTGATGCCCAAGGGTGCTGCACGCTCACAGCAGCCAGGACTCCTGGGGCAGGAGTGATCCTTGGGAGCACCACAGACACTGTTGCCCACTGCACCCTCCCATATACTTGGCTAAATTGCAGAATACTTCCCTGGAAATAAATGGTATCAGAGGAGCAACATCATCAGATCTTTCAGTTAACATAACCAGCCTTCACATCTCTGGGGTTTTGGATAGTTAGCCAGGAGAGAAAAAAGTAACTGTTATTTATTATAATTCAATTTATTCTGCTGTAACAGTTAGTGTTCATCTATTCTAGCAATAAAATATGTCGTGCAGAATGAAACACTCATATTTCCTAGAAAGGTCTGGCACTCTGAAATACCTTTTTGTTGGGAAAGGACTTCTTGGAAGTGATTTACACTTAAATTTATAAACTTGTACAGATTAGGTAACCAGGAGAATCCCAAATTCTGACCACATATAAGACACAATGTAAAACTAACCTCCTTCCTTCAATAAATGTGGTTAGTAAATGGCTTGGCAAACCTCTGCTTGGGCAGGGTGGACAAAAAGTCATTAATCCTGGAGAGTCTCCATCTGTAGATAATGCAGTATGAGATCAAGATGAAAGGCAGGAAGAGATTAAGCACCTTTCAGAGGGAAATACTGCTTTTCATATTGCAAATAGGGTGTATCAAAGAAAACACAAATCAATCACATAGGAGTTTTTTCATTCAAATGTTAAGAATAGCTTGAAGAAGAACTCCCACATATCCTAATGCGAGCAGCAAAGTGCTGCAAATACTGCCCCTCCTGTTCCTGCAACCCTACAGAAATACCTGCTGACGCTGAAAAGGACAATAGCTGATAGAGAACAATGTCTAAAATGAGCAGTGGGTGGTGCAGTGAGAGGATTTTCAGCTGGAAACAAGGTGTGAAACAATGAGGAAAGTGTTGTGTGTAGGAAAATGATTCTGGACAAGGAGTGCTGTGAAGAAGAGCTGCTAATGAACTGGTTGAACCCTTGTGTCGTTTAAATGCACAGCAGGGAACATTTGCACAGGCAAGAATAGGATGATCTAACAGGGACTTTCCATGAATAGTGTCTGGTACAGCAGAACTGGCTGAAACTTCATCTCGTCAGCCCCACCTCTCCTCACGGCTGGTTGTTTCCTTTCAGAAAAGAGGCGTCCATAGGATATAAAGAAGCCAAAACATACCCTGCAACCTTTGCATCTTCTGCATCCTCCTGACAAATTAGTCTATGATCCATCAGTTCATACATGTCCCTTTGCAGACATCCTCTTCCCAAGCTGAGCTCTGGGCAGCCTGTCACTCTTATTTGAAACACCTGTTGGACCTAGATTTTTCAGATCTTTCTTGTTGCAGGTCTACAGATACAAAGGCTGTGGAAGGGAGGAGCTCACACAAATGACATGATCTCATTACTGGGCAGAACTACCTTGGCACTCTGAAGAGGAATAAGTTTTTCACTCACAGAGCATTCCCAGCAGTATCCTCAAACTCTGACATTACCTGGACATAGGCAGTTCCTGAAATGCTTTGCTGAACAGAGAACTCAGCAAAGCCAGAGTCCTGCTTTCAGGGCTTATGAACTGGGAATGAATCCCACTGGAGTCAATGAAAGCTGCCAGCAACACTGAAAATCAAGTAGTGTCTACTTGAGTAAACAGGTAGCCAGGCAACTTCGTTTAACTCTATTAAATAATGACTTCCATACAAGCAAAGTCCTCATGCTTTTGTCTGAAGTTCTCTAGGCAAGAGAGTTAGAAGGCAAGATAGGAAGAAAAATTGGGAACTGCTTAATTCTGCCCCACTGCAGCTAAGGAGACAGTTGGATATAGGGGTACACTCTAGAGATGTATTCATTTTCACTTGTCATGAACTGCAGCAGAGATTTACTTTGGTAGCAGCTGGCAGTACCCACGGTTGAGCACCCAGTTACTGCTCTGGGGAGCAGCCCTGGGATGAGGTGCCGGGAGCTGAGCTAAGCTGGGAGCACAAAGAAGACAAGGTCTTGTCAAGGTCAAAGAAGACAAAAGACCACACTAGCTCTCTGAACTGGCAGGAGGCTTGGTCCAAAAGGAACCCAACTTTTGGCATAGTGGTGATCTGGATTGAGGAATGCTCAATCAGATAAGGACTGGAAGCAGAACAAAGCCATTGGGAGATGAGGAAGGGCAGCTATAGAAGTTGGTAAGGCCACAGGTTTGGGGAGCAGTGAGACCTTTTGAGGCTCAGCTGTCTCAAAGCACCTACAGCACAAGCCCACACCCACATGGGTAACTGGATTCATTTGAAACATTAGTAAAGGTGAATTAAAATAATTGGTATGCTTTGTGCTGGACGCAGATAAAGACTGTGGTGGATCATTTCTCCTTATTCCATCTGTTCCAGATGAAAGTACATCTAGTCCTTCTAGGCCAATTCAACCCCTCCATCACCAATGACCACACTTTTTGGTTATCTGACTGGGCATATCCTCTGTTGATTCTTAACCCATTTCCAAGTACAATGAGCCACATAAATGTATCTCTAGCTTTTAAATTGCTCAGTGAAGTCTCTGTAACTCCAGCTGGAGTGGGTTAGTAATTTAATTCTGTAGGCACTGACGAAGCAATGGTCCTTGCTGGGAGAGGAAGCACTCATTTCTTCACCCAGCTCAGTGCAGTTGAAAGAGTCCATGTCAAGAGCCCAGGAACATCACACAACCCATTTCTGCAATGCCAGAAAATACAGCCTTCTGCTGGAGGTGGTGACTTGTTAAGCCATTCCAGAAAGTCCCACAGGAATATATCCTCAGGCAAAAAACAACACTAAATTATGTGGGGACGGACTAAGTGGCTGCTGGAGAAGGATTATCTTTTTGCAAGCTTTATTTACTGGCGTACATTTAATTATGAGAAAGGGAAATACAATCCTCTCTATGACTAAAACTAGAATTAAGCAAAAGTACCCAGGGCATAAAATGTAGGCATGTGTTCTCATAAATCTAAATCCATAAAATAAGTACAAATATTAAACAAGCCCCTTTTCCAGGAATCAGTTGCAACAGTTTCATGTCTTTTCAGAAGAGATGTGCTTGCAGCTTAAAAAAAAACACATTTTGGAAGAGAGTGGGTGTATTATTTAAATACCAGAAAGGAAGGAGAGCTTGTTAAGATAAGAATGATGTTGACACAAAAGGGATAAGAAGGTATAATCTGACCACAAACACATTTAGGCCTGACATTTCTTATGATTAGTGTTCTGAATCGAGCTTCCAGTTAGAGCATGAATACAACACCATCGTAGCTCCAACTTGTTGCAGGTCTTGCTAGCAGTTTCCTACACCAGTTTCCTTCAATGTTCAATTTGGGATGCAAGTAATCTGGAAGATTCTCATTTCTGAAAGTATCTGTGCACCCTTTGGGGTGAAATTCAGAAGTGCAAACTCTAAGATCGTAGAGTTTTTGATACTTCATTTGTTATCAGGTAATGCTTATTGTATAAGAAAAGCTCTAACCTCTGTCCCATGCTGTGACAGCCTTGCAATTCCTTCTCAATTCATAGTTTATGCAGAAATTTTGAGTGGGATATTCCATGCTCCTCCGTATCTTCTAATGTTGAAACCATAGTACAAGCTAGAAGCTTCAAATCTTCCTAATGTCTTTGTGGCAAATGCTGTATTATAAAGCTATATGCCTTTAAATATTCAGTGGCAGGGAGCGTACTGGGAAGAGCTGAGGTTCTTGGTCCTGCCCTGCAAGTCACTCTGTGCGGTGACTCCAGCGTTTCTGATGGCTCAGCATTTCTAGTTTTATGTGATGTAGACCACAAACAGCCATGATGTCAGGGGTGTTAGCCCAACTGTGCAGCTGTTCCCCTCTTTAGTCATACAGCAGGAAAGAACATACAACACAAGGACTGTTAAGTTAAAGTCAAAACCAGAGGGGCTATTACTCCTCTGTTCCTTCCCCATCTTTACTTCACCTTATCTTACTCCCTCTTAAACCCGCTCCAGGTAGCTGGCACTTTTGCTTATCTTGCACAATGAAACACTTTTAATAAGCAAGTAATTTCCCTTGAGATAGACAGAATGAACTTCCCACAGAATCTTTTCTCCAAATTCAGAGCAACATGAAAATTAAGCACACCAAAACTCTCTGAATCATGGAATCACAGGGATTAGAAGGAACCTCAAGAGATCACTGAGTCCAGCTCCCCTGCTAACACACATTCCCTACATTAATTTGCCCAGGTAGGCATCCAGCTGGGTCTTGAATATCTCCACAGAAGGAGACTCTACAACCCCTCTGGGCAACCTGTTCCACTGATCCGTCACTCTTAGTGCAAAGTTCTTATGGAACTTCCTATGTTCAAAATCATGAACTTTTCCAGGTTGGAAGCAAATGAGACAGTAAGCATGGAATATATGCTAACTACATTATGTAATGCAGAAATGAGAAACTGGCTAGATCATTTATGCAGGCCAGCAGAAAGGGATGAGGAGAACGGAGGGAAGAAAGATAGAACAGGCAAACAGTCAGTCCCATCATCTTGGGAAAGAAATGTGGACAGCATCAAATAAAGGCCAAGGGGAGTGAGGTGCAGCAAAGTCATCCCTGGATTCCCAACAAACCATCTGAACCGCTCAACAAATACTCCAGCAGTAAAGTTTAGAACTGGATTAAGGACTGTGTCAGATTTGGGGTAACAACCAGAATAGCTCATGATTTTGACCACAGGAGGGCTCCCAGGTTTCATGAATGCATATGGCAGCCTTTGTAAAAGGCTAGAAATGGATCAAGAAGCATGGAAGATGAAAGTCTTGGAGCTGCATCCTTAGCTCAGACCGGACGCCTGCTAAACAAGCTGAGCATGTCACAATGTAATGGTTTTCTTCTTCAGAGGAATAAAAGGTACTATTTTCCTCCAGATTTCTTTTTCTCTATTGCCATGAAAGAAATACTAAAGGATGCCAGGTCTGAGTTCTCTAAGGCAGCAAATATTTCTACTGATGTTACTGATAAGGATACTCTTTGAAATCAAAGGGTTTTTTGCTGGTGTCTGGGAATAACTTTTACTTCACATGGTAATGGACTATCAATGTCTGACCAGCCTGCACCCCACGTGGATTAGATACAGCCTAAGAGAAGATAAAACACAGTCTTGACTTGCTTCATAGAATCACAGAACCATTTAGGTTGGAAAAGTCCTTTAAAATCATAAAGGTCAACCATCAACCTATCACTATCACGTCCACCACTAAACCACGTCCCTAAGCTCTACACCTCTTATATACTTCTATGGATGGCAACACCAACACTTCCCTTGTCAGCATCTTACAATGCCTAACCATCCGCTGCATGAAGAAATTCTATCTGATATGTAATTTAAATCTCCCCTGGTGGATTTTGAGGCTGGTTCCTCATACCTTTTATTTCTCCTTCATGTGCATCCAGGGAATGGATTACAGAATTCAGTCAGAGGGTGTTTACGTGCAGACAGGGATTAGCAGTCAATGCTATTGAGCATCTGATTAAGAGAGAGGGGTAGGGACAAGTGTTCATGTGGTTGTATGACAGGGGAGGAAGAGAAAGATACAGTTGCTATTGACTGACGTTTTCCAGAGCACCATGACCACACATCCCAAAACAGCTCCCAAGAGCCAGACACAGATACGGAAAGGACTAAAAATACAAATGACAAAGTGCATCAGGAAAATGGCAGGTGAAACTACAACCATCACCACCACCATTCCTGGGAATTCGTTAGGTGAAAAGGACAGATGAGTGGAGATGTTTCTCCATAATTCCCACTGAAGACAATGCTGAGACAGTTTCCATCCTCTGGTGTAGCTGGATTGGGCTCAAATTTCACAGTTCCAGAGGAGAAAATACTGACATAATAGGAAACTGGAATTTTTTCAGTTACGATTAACTGTCTGGTTGGTCAAGTCTTGTGTGGAGAATTTCTGGTTTAGGGCATCCAACCCTCAGTGACATTAGATACCTCCATGCAAAGCCACTCATACGTAGAAGTCACCACCTCAAACTCTCTGAAGAGAGTTTTCACTTAGAAAAGTTGGTTCCTGGGTTTAATTGTACTAGAGGAGAAACTACAGTTATACCCACATCCTCTCTGCAGAGTGTAGGACCTGACAGTGCTAAGAGCTAGAAGAACTGGCAACAGTCCTTGCTGCAAAGATATGCGTGCGCACAGAAAGTGCACTAGCTAGGCTGACACTTGAGCTATTTGGAAATGGTGAACAGATCAAAACTGGAAAAAAAGTAGAAGGTCAGAAAAAGAATAGTAGTGATAAAGAGATAAGATAGGAAGCTGTCCACTTTGGGAGAGAGAAGATACACACATGTTGAAGGTCCACGAGATGCTGGCAGAAGGGCACGGGAGCTGGAGAAGATTTATTTGGCAGGTTTATGAAGTCCCTGTTGCCCCTGTATCCATCCTCTTCTTATAGATCCATTCTTTACATAGAACAGATGAAATAGCTCCCTTCTTTCTGCACAGGGCCAGGAAACAGAAAACTTCTCAGGAAAACATCCCCTGGCAAAGGATTTCCTCCTTTTCTGTTGAGAGTTTATGATAACAATCCCACTTCTTTTCTAGTAAATTCCAGTTTTAGGGTCAATCAGTTACAGCAGTGCTAATCCACGATTACTCACTTTGCCTGCTTATCTCTCTCCATGGTGAAACCCGCAGTATTTAGAAAACAGTGGGAAAAGGTAAGGCTCCAGAACATCAGTGCATATATTGTGGATGCTAATAGCAGGGCAGAGATTTTTCTTTATGAGGGAAGGTCTAAATAGGTTACAACTCAAACTTTTGATTTGTGAAGGCAAAGAAAGCTGTGGTTTCACTTACCACAGTTGACTGCAGCAATGCTGCTTTTTATGTCAACATACATTTTAGTAAATGTTAGCTTGTACTCTGTAGTGATGGACTGTTAGCAGTAACCTTGGGAATAGTGCTCTTATCTCATATTTACACAACAAGTGCAAAGAAACGAGATTAGGTATTTTTCCACAATGTTGAAAATGTTGGTTATTTTTTTCTCCTTTCTCGAACAAGGACTGAACTTTAAACATTTCAAACATGCTTGGCCTCACTTGGAAGATGTGCTGTTAATGTGGTACCAATCATTTGCTGGCAAGTTCCACTCTGACTGGAGAATACTCAAACTAGTTTGAGTGTACCTTGTGTCTCAGGTCAAGTGCAACAATTGCGTAGGACGGCAAGAAGGGAAATGGAAAGGAGAGTCACAGAAAGGACTTTTCTGATGAGCATTATCTCCTCCATCTCCCACACAGAGCAGCTGAACAAAACTGAACGGCTCTGTAACAAGAATTTAAAGTTAATTAAAGATACTTGAGGGGGGTGTGAGACATCAGTGGAACATCAGCTCCAGCTGCTACACGTCTGTGTATTTCAGGTGAGATTTTCAGGACAGATCACTCTGTCCTCACATTGTGTCTTTTGCTATGATTTTGCCATCTTAACCATACCATGCCATAGGTCAGGTCACCTGGCATGCTTTCAGTGCTTATCTACTACTGATTTTGATTTTGTTCTGGTATGCGATTGCGGAAAAGGAGTTAAAAAAAAGTAAATTTCTCTTAGCAGGGATATTCCAGTTGTGCAACTGCCTCTAGAGAATTTTTCTCAAAGCAAAAGAACTTTGTTAGGCGTGTAGGACGCTTACAGTTTTTGTTGCTCTGACAATTGCTCAACTGAACTGCCTCCAACTCCTTAAACATGCCTCATATTTACATCACCAATTGCAAACAGTAATTACCCAAACCCTCAAAACTGGTGTTTGCCTGACAGACAAACTCAGTACTTGTTCTCCTCAGCGGACCTCTTCCAGAAGCCAAAGTAATATCAAGAAAGGAAACATGCAACAGAAGCAAACAGTGTTTCATATTTTCAAAACACTCTAACATGAATGCAAAGCAGAGGGGTTCCTTCCTACATGCTGCCCTCAGCTAACATCTACCACAATGAATACAAAAGGGAAATTACAAGTTTGCTCTCAGAAGTCTGTTGTTCCTTCAGAGCCCGTGCTGCTTAAAGGGATTTACAAGGCTTTAGCTTTGCACTGGAGCTTTTGTGTTGATAAGACATCTTTCAACAGGAAAAAAGAACATGCAATTCACAGAGGTCACCACAAACATTCCCCAGCTCAGTGACTTCTGCCAGCATGGTGAAATGAAACGGCAATTCCATACAGCAGCATGGGGCTGAAGAGAAGTGAGCAGAACAGAAGTAAATTCCCAGTATTTATTCTCACAGCAAGAAACTGAGTTTCAAAACAACAACAAAACATTTCCCTACACACTAATCATTCTTCCTTGAATCTGAGATAGAGTTAAAGCCTCTCTCTCAACAATCATCAATAATTGTGTTTCAAAAGCAGTTTCTCTAAGCACATAGGAAAAAAAAGCATCTTTCAGAGCTTAAACATTCTGTTGCTATAAATGTCATCTTATTCTGGGAGAAAATAATGAAAAAACATCATTTGCATTATGAATAACAAATAAACAAAAAAAAAAGCAAGTGATGAATGTCAAAGCAACATAGTAGTGGTGGTCTTTGGTTTAGTTTATGAACCAGTACTTACATTATTGCTAAAGTTGGAATTGGAGAAATTAAGTTTTAACTGAAGACTGTTTTAAATCCAGAGGAAATACTCTTTGTATCAGACATAAGAATGTAAAGTTTATTATGGCAGGAAGCCTTGCCAAAAGCTTACAGAAAAATATTTCTGTGCTACCAGACAACCACAAGAGACAACTTTTAAGTTGCAAGGATAGGATGTTTCCCAGTGCTTCATATCAGAATTTCCATCCTAACATTTTGGGGGGATTTTAAAGCTCTCATATTTCGCGCACATCTAATTTAAACAGAATTTGACACCTGGAATAATAAAACTGTCTACTGGTAAGAGGAATCAAATCATTACGATGATCATCAGTGTTAACATGATTAATTCCAGTTTACCACTGTCTCTTAGATGGATGCTACAAAGATGTAAGTTGCGAAAACTGTAGCAGATTAATTTTACTTAGGAGAACTGACTATTCATCTGCATACGTGGCCAAGATGCATCCCACCTCTTCCCACCTACACTTGCAGCCCTCAAAGAGAAAACAGATGCAAATCACTTTGGAGCAGAGAGGGAACTCTGAAACCCCCAAAGATGTCTTTGTACCACTTGTTTCAGCCTTCACTGCTTTTCCAAATTCCTCAACAGGTATTCTACACAATAATTCATCTTTTACATGTTCTAGTAGACTAACATTACTGCGAGTCCTTATTAATGCTCCATACTATGTGCCTTGCATAAAAAACTATCCAAACCAAATCAGTCTATTATCTAGAAATCAGTATGCAAGTGTTTCTTCCACTGCTTTGGGATTGTGCCATCAGTGTCATGTGCAGGGGCTTGTCAGGATTATGAGACTGACTGCACAGAAATAGCCAACAGAGACTTGGCCTGCTTGACCACCTGATGGTTGTAAATCACATGCGCTGTATGGTGTTCACATTAACAGAAGTTACATATGCTCAATCAGGCCAAGGAAGTTCCTCTGAGAATGGGGGTTGGCATTAGGACTTGGACTCAGTCTCAGCTTAGGAGAAAGCTGCACATTATGACCATTAGAGTGAGATACAGGAAATCAGACTTTCTTCTTCTCCTGGTTAAAAACCCATTGCTGGATTTTTGACAATGTTATCTCCTTCAACATCTGCCTTATTGCAGCTCCCCTCAAAGTCAAAGCAAAAGGCAGTGGAGCGGGTATACCCAAGAACCAGCCCAGAGCAGTTACTACTGCGGGTGCCATTATACCCAGCACTCTCATTGCTAAGCTCTAGGGCAGGACATCTGAGCCCCTGTCATCCATCTTACCAGAAAACCTAAGCTCTTGAGAAGGCTGAATATGAAAGATGTAGCAGCATTCAGCTGCTACCAAGTCCCTCTGAAAGTCCCTGTGAAAGGAAACCAAAAGACATTAAAAAAACTGAATGTGTGGTTTATTATATTTAAGATGCTATTTGTCTATAGGGTTTAAATATGTCTGTCACATAGTCAACAGTAAATGAATGTAATTTTACATGTTCAGTATTTTGATACACAATACAGGACTAAAAGTGTGGTAAAGGAGATGGGAAATTAATATTTCCTTGATTCACGTATCAAATTCTGCAGCACCAGATAAAAGCTTGGTGTAAGGACTTAAGCTGCAGTATTACAAGCGCTACTAAATAAACCAAGAGGCATACCTATATTAAACATTAGAGAAACAAAACAAATGACACAAGGGTTTAATATTTAAGATTTGATACAAGATTAAAATACTAATATTTTTAATGTCCTGGTTTCAAATTAATAAATATAAAAACAATATAAAAATATACACCAGTTGATAAAAGAATGCACTGAGCAAGGTTAGAAAGCTAAATTTCACTTTCAAATGTATGCAGGTATGTCTTTAGGGAGAGGATTTCTGTGTAGCTGCGACTGGTCTTTCGGAAGAAGTCCAAGCTTGTGAGCTGCTCGATGTCCCGCACCCGTGCAGTGTGCATCTTGAGAAGATCTTCAACCCACTTTGATTCATCTTCCAGGCTCTGAAATGAAAAAAAAAAGAAGGCCGACTGTGTCCTGGGCTGCATTAAAAAAGGGATGGCCTGCAGGGAGAGGGAGGTGATTGTCCCCCTCTACTCAGCTCTTGTGAGGCCCCATCTGCAGTACTGCGTTCAGGTCTGGGGCCCGCAGTAAGGAGGGACATGGAGCTCTTGGAGCGGGTCCAGAGGAGGGCCACTAAGGTGATCTGAGGGCTGGAGCACCTCTCCTATGAAGAAAGGTTAAGGGAACTGGGATTGCTTAGCTTGGAGAAGAGAAAGCTCCAGGGTGACCTCACTGTGGCCTTCCAGTACTTGAAGGGAGCGTATAAACAGGAGGGGGAATGGCTGTTTACAAGGGTGGTATATTTATAGGACAAGGGAGAATGGCTTTAAACTGAGAGAGGGGAGGTTTAGGTTAGATATTAGGAGGAAGTTTTTCACACAGAGGGTGGTGACACACTGGAACAGGTTGCCCAAGGAGGCTGTGGATGCCCCATCCCTGGAGGCATTCAAGGCCAGGCTGGATGTGGCTGTGGGCAGCCTGGTCTGCTGGTTGGCGACCCTGCACATAGCAGGGAGGTTGAAACTAGATGATCATTGTGGTCCTTTTCAACCCAGGCCATTCTATGATTCTACAATTCAACTAACACAGTATTATTTCAATCTTTCCACCTTACTTTTTGTTGACCTCTTCGATTCCTTACACAATTGGGACTACACCTTTTATTGGTAGCTGTAAAATACTGCTATTAAAACATACATATTCACAGATAAGAAAAAAAAATACAAAAACGACCCCCAAAAGCCAAAGAAACAAACAAAAACCTTTCACTAGATGTCTGCCAATATAAAAAACAATCAGGAAGGTGCTGCTGCCAGAGTGATGGGGTTGGACTGTGTGGGTGTAATCTCCCTTAGGGAATTGCTCCAAGAGACACAGGCAGTCACCACATCAGCTCCCTGCTGCACACCTTGTACCAGATCCAGCATATGTTGGAGCCATCCACAAGCTAATTTACCTCACTACAAAAATCAGAAAAACCTGCCTTGCAAAACCCTGCAGTTACAGGCTGTTTGAGTGTGTTAAATCAGCCCAGTGTTGTGTTCCAAGCATCCCTGGGGATGTGGTGAGGAACAGACCTGGAAGAACAGGGCAAATAGGACTTTTCCCCCTCTGTCCTTGCAGGCTGGTACATCTGGGGATGTGCATTAGGAACAGAGGGGTTGAGCCTCAGGTTGAGGATCATGTATGTGACCTACAAATCTAGCTGATAAAATTTGTCTTTCTGGGCTTGCTCCAAGTGACCTTCTGACAGCATCAGAGGATGTCTCCCTCCAAAACACACCCTCACACGAAGCTACAGTCATGCCAGAGCCTACCCAAAAAAGATGTCCCACAGACCAGTTTATGGGTCTGTGAAGCCCATACTCTGTAAAGCCCAGGAGGGTGAGCTTGATGGTTTGCATAGAGAGAACACAAAGTACTAGTTAAGTCACAATCAGCTGCTCTAAAGCAAATGTCCATTTGTCAACAAATGACACTTGCTCATTTTTTTTAAGCTTTTCAGCTCCAAACCCACTTTCCTCTCCACGCTGGTAGCATGGCGCAAAACCATGACTGGAGCATGAAATAAAGACCCTTACTAAGATGGAAAAGAAAGGAATATGCCCTGCTTTTTCTCCTCCATCTGTGGTGCCATGCTCCAGGAACACCACATGGCAGCATGCAGCCACAGGAATACAAGAGCCCTGTTCTGCCAGTCACATTGCTTGTCTGCAAACAGGCCTCAACGAGGCAAAATGCAATCACTATGACATTTCTCTCGTCTTCAAGCCTTCTTCTGAACAGTAAATCTTCTCTGGGCAGAGCTCACAAGACTGTCGGGTTTGTTTCAAACTGAGTACAGTGACACAGCATTTCCATGAGCCTAGAAGATTGGTCAAGTGGTCCACACTAATTTTTCCATTCCATAACTGGCCCACAAAATCTCACCTCGAGCAGCAAGGATTTTAAGCACAGTGATCAGTTAGCATGGTATATATATTGTTGTGCATTGGAAATGATGTTTTTCTCCATCTTTGCTTGTTAGTCTCACTTCAGCAGTGCAGTGGGTCTTAGAAGTAAAAAATAGCCATCGAGAACATGGAGGTAAATAGAAAAAAGCAATAAAATAGGAAACTAACCTAAAATCCAGATATCAGATATTCTACAAAAAAGAACTCCTGTATTACCAATCTCTCAAATATCAGATTGTTGGCTGCAAAGCTCAAGATGACCAGAGTTACATAGGTGGGTGAGGAACTTTCTTGTTAAAAGAGAAATTTAGAGTCACTACAGAAAAAGGAACTGTGTACTAGAGGAAGTTTCTAGTAGTTCCTCCAGCTTTGGTTTTGGAAAGGATTTTTATTTAGTATTTTCATACATGCTTTTTGTGCCAAGGTCATTAGTTTGCTACTAAAAGCAACTGGGAGCTCTTGTCAGTGCAGAGGAAGACTGGAATACCATAATGCAGGATGCAGATGAGGGAGTTCCTGGTATAGTAGGAAATTTGGTTACCCATGTTGACAGTAAGAATTTCTGCTAAGCTGGGAGATTTTCAGGTGAAACAGCAGATAGAAGGAAAGGTCGTGGGTGTGCTGGTTTATTATGTAATATTGTGAGCCACACTTATAATGCAGGTATAGAAGGAGCAAATCCTAGATAGTACCAGAGGAATCATGTGAAATGGAAAGAAAAGCTGGAGGTATAAGCTGGAATGCTTTATCTCGTTCGTGATCCAGAAAAAAAATCAGACAGGAATAGATACATAGGAAGGCTACTAAAATGCTCTTCCTCTCTTACAAAAAGAGCATAAAAGATCCTGGTCACCCATGAACAGAGAAAAGTATATGCTTTGAGGATCATCGTAAATCATCAGCAGGGATAAATCCCAAAGAAGACCACTGAAGGGCTATTTAAGCCATAGAAAAATGTTGACACAAGAATAAATGGGTATAACCTCACCATGAATAAACACAGTTTGGAAATGGAACAAATTCTAATGAGAAGAGTAGTGGTGTTCTCCAACGGCTGTGTGAAGAGAGAGAAAGTGTGTGTGACAAGAGCAGAGCTGAGGAAAGCTAATATTTCTTTACATCTGAAAAGAAAGCTGTGGAGAGGTTAGGGGAAAATTCTTATATTATCCCAAGCATTTCATCTGTGAACTATGTAAGGTTTTACACAGTCACTTCTTTGAATACATGAGATGAAATATCAAGTGCAAAAGTAAGACAAGCTGGATTGGAATAGCAAAATTTTGCCTGTACTTTCACTCAAGAACTACAGTTCTTGATATATTTTTCAAGTGCTTCTTCATTATGTCAAGCGTAGAGCAATAGCTGCTAATGAGCTCGTATAGCAGAACTGAAGTCACACTAGGAACTCTAAATACATATACCATAAGTAGCATGACCAACAGAGAAAAGAAGCTTGGGTTGGAATTTAAGAAATCAAAGAGTAAAAATTATTGCAAGCCATTCATAAAAAAAAGATCTCAGAAGGAAGAAAAAAAATCACATACAGGCAGAAATACAAGGACAGATAAATGCCAGATAGTAACTTGCAGATCCCCAACTAGAGCTTCATTCAGATGAAGGCAGGCTGGAATAAAAACACAGTGAAATATCTTGAAGACTTTCCAAGTCTTCTGATAGAAGACATCTCTGCCCAAAACAGTTAAGAGTCTAAATGGAGGGAATCCAGACCTGCTCAAGAGAGGAGTACTGCTCCAAAAGCGTGGTTTCAAAAAGAGTGACCTGAAAGTAGGCGATGTTTGATGAATGAGAAAGAAACAGTGTTCCAGGTGAATTGTGTACAGAGTTGGAATTACTATTTCTGCTTGTAGCTGGAATAGGAGTCTTAACTTTTTGTGCCAATACAAAATTCATAACATTAATGCGTTCATTCAGGAAACAGACTCCTGGCAGCCTATAGTGAAGCGTCTGTGTGCAGGAATCCGCACAGCTGTGTAATGGGAGAACAAGTTCAGGCGGAAGGACAAGTCTAAATACAGCTGCCTGGGAGGACTGCTGTCCTTGCAGAGTGCTGGAGCTCATGGGGACCCTAACGGCTCTCCTGCCACACCATCAGCTGTAGGGCATTTGTGCCGCTTTCTGCAGTTCTGAGCAAACTGAAGCCTTCGTACTTCACCAAGAGTCCTCCACTACAGCATTTTTCATCCCAAAGGAAGATAGAAAAGGAATGAGGAGGGTGGCTCATCATCTTTGATCTCTGGTAAATAGAATCTAAATTTTTCCCTTGAATTGAGACATGATCTGGATCCAGCAAGAGCTGCTGGCAGCTCTACCTTCAGCAGGTTTTAGCATACAGTTTTAACACTGTGTGGGTTGGATGTAATCGTGCTGTCTGATGCATCCAGACTGCAAGAGCAGACAGATTATATTGTACCTGCATATGGAAACAGAGCTCCATAAAAACATTAGGCTGGCTGCCAGCACAATACATCTACTCACAGTCTTTTTCAGCCTGAGGTTACTCTGACAGAGTCTGCCAAAACGTAGAAGCCCACACACTGTTTACAGCCAACCTAATGTATTTTAGTTCTTCCAGACAATTTTAGGTGCAGTAATAGTTCCACATTTTCTCTGTTACCCCCATTTGTCATAGAGGAGTACTGGAGTACTCCTGCCTAATGAGTTGAACGTGACACTTAATAGAGTCAATACCTGTACTTTCATTTAAGATCATTAACAACTAACTAGCATCTTCCCTGGGAATATCCCAGGGAACATTTACCATCAGGCAGCAGAACTTACATTGCAGCTCTCATCGTTGTCAGGCCGGTGGGGAAGGATGTACGAGAGAACAGAGAGTGGTCCATCACACTTGTCAGCTGGCTGAGTGAAATCTAAACAGCTGGTTATGATGGCATAGTAATGAGTAGGAACAGGGATGGCACTGCCTTCCACAAACCTGGGGAAGTAAAGCAAACATTTACCCACAAAGGACTAATCCATTTGGAAGAAGAATTACACAGTGTGGTCTTTCCTCCCTTACATGTGAGGATGCATGTACTTGTTAAGATGTGTTTGATTCACAAGCTCTGTCTGAAAATGAGCATTTCAATTATCTCATGTTTTGACACTGTGCCATAGAAACACCACATGCCAATGCTGAAAGGTTTCTTCAGTTCAGGGAAACAGAGAGCAAGTTTTACAGAATTAACAAAAGCTTAGAGTGTCTAACTCAATAGCAGTATGGTGTGCTGTGGTAGCCAGTTGCAACTCTAAGCTTCCAGACAGCTTTAGAGAAAACATTATTTGGAATATAAATCAGCTTCATCTGAAGGATGAATAAACACTCCATTCCAAACTCAAGGTGAAGAGTTACATGGTGAGTTGCCATTCCCTTAATTTTTCTCCTGTCTTCCTCACAAGGTCATTCAGTCTCGATGAACCATTTTGGACGGAGCCACGAAATTCATCTCCTTCCCAAAATCAAATGAAGTGCAAACAATAAATTGTTTGAGATAAAGTTATCACTAAAAGAAACAGCAGTAAACCAATTTAAATACAAATTCTTACTGTTTGATCTTTTCAGGTGTGTCATGTAAACCATCATAATCATAGTCAAAGATTGGTCCACTTATAACATTGACTCCATTTCGTTCAGTGGCATATCTCTTCACTAAAACCCTTTGGAAATAGTTCCATACCTCTATGGGGGAAAAAAAAAATCAAAAAACTAAAATTTGGAAAAACATATTAAGACATGTCAAGATTATTAATATTTTTTTCTTTCATGAAGATAAAAATCCAGTGGGCATAATTCAGACAATAGGAGAGGAAATCAAAGACTAAGCTTTACAGGTTTACTGCAACTTCATTCTGTTTTGGTCAATAAAGCCTATTCAGAATTCTTTGTTCTCTCTTGAATTTTTTTTCCCAACTAGCAATAAAGGAAATGCATGGTACCATCCTAAGCCTGGCATTGCCCTAGACATTGCACAGAGAGTTTGCTGTTCCTTCACCGCCAGCAGAAGCAGCTATTCACACACTTTTGATGTCCCTGTAAACATTTCCTTTGTCCTCCTTATCTAGTTACTGGGTATGTTGGTTTTTCCTTTTTTTTTTTCTTTTTTAATTCACAAAAGGAAATAGCACCATGATTAAAAGCAAAGCCCAAATATTTTAAAAGTCAGGGAAATACAAAGGTCATATTATTTCTCACAAATATTCCTTGAATACAAAAAGTCCAACTTCTAAATCAGGTGCAGTCTAGGATGGCCAAATTATAACAAAGCAGATTATAACAAAGGCAGAGGTTTGCCTAGTAGAGAATTCTAACCATGATTTTTGTGAAAAGCATGACACTTTCTCCCACTACAACCTTCTGAATCTTAACAAGTTGTTTACAGAGACTCACTGAGAAACACACTGGGATCTCCAGTTGCATAACTGTTTTCCTTCTTTTTTTCCCTTCTCATTTTAACACTAACAGAAGTGCGTGCAAGCAAAACAGCTCTAACTTGTATAAAGTTAACTTTTGCCTTGCCAGCTCAGACTGCTTATCTCGTGGTTCCTCAGCACTGACAGCAGCACCAGCCTCAGGAACTTCCTTCCCTAGTGTGTTTTGCCAAACTCCATGCTCAGGCTGGTGCAGAGGCACCCACAAGCTGGTCTAACAAGAACCTCAGCTGCAGTAACCACTTGGCAGTCCCACTCCTTCAGCTGCTCACTCCTTTGATGCATCAGCCTTAACAACAAAAATAGCCCCAAAAGGAAAGATTTTTGCAGCTGAATCAGTTCCCACATTGGTTTTCCACTTGCAGCTACATAGACAGCAATGCCAGTGCTGCAGCCTCGGGGCATGATCCTGCAGCTCCACTAAAGTGGGAACTGCTTAAACCAGTTCCATGTAATGAGTGATCTGAGCTCTGCATTGCAACCCACACATGCGTATTAGTTCATAATTCCTGAGGAGTACTACAAGTTACAACATTTGTTCTCAAGTGATCCTTCACTTGGTTGTGATGAAGTTGGAGGCACTGGGATAAAAAGCACTGCTGGTGGTGTGTTGTTCTCCTGTGATGAACATCTCAGCTAACTTAAATAGACTAACATTAGCATAAAAAGAGTTTTATGGAGTGACTTTAGAGTGGGAAACCCCCAATAATTTTGCTCTCTATAATCAGTTAAGTGTGCCTTTCTTCATATTTCCAGCAAACATCACCATTTGTTCCTACTCAGAGGTTTTGCAGTTAAAAGCACTCTTCTTAGGCTAAAAAGAAAAAGCCTCCCATAGTCTTTGATGTTTATCCAAACCTCCCTGGCCTAAAATCTGAATTGGAAATCTCACAAGAACAGGCTCTTGAGATTCTTTCAAGGCTTCCCAATTCCTGCCAAGCCAAAAAATGCCACCAGAATAGTTTGACGGTTTTCCTACCTCTTGGCAACACTCGAGAGAAAAGTGATGTTCAGACAAAAGGAACTTTAATACTATATCCTTGCAGCACTGAAAGTTTCAGTTGGTTTTAAGTCATTCCTCACTTTCCATAAATTGGTTTATTTTTCCTTTTTCTTGAAAGGTAATAAAAATTTTTGGTCTACCTCTAAGGGTAGGGATAGCAAAATCAAAGGTGATCCAGATGCCACTTGTCCCTGAACTACAACATGCTAAGTGCACACTCCCAGACTACTCCTGTTGGGAGGTAAAAACATATTGCCTGAGTACATTCTGCACAAACTGGGGCTACAAACAAGAAAATCTGAATGGTTTTGCACAAACTGACTTTGACACTTCAGCAAAATTGCTGAACTACAGGAACTGTGCCTGCAATCTTAGCTCAGCAGCAAGGAAAATAAACCTCCCTAAACCTTAAATGTTTCTTGTGGTAGAAAAAGCCTATGCCTTGAACTAAGATTCCCACATATATTATCTGCTGCTTAGAGGTAATTGGATTTATGTTCTAAATTTCTCCCATCCATTCATTCCACAGTTCAACAGACATTTAAAAAAAAATGTTACAAGCTTGGGAAAAAGAGACAAAACCATAGAAACAACACTTACTTTTGAAAGCAGGATACATTGGAATGATATTTGTTATTAGAAAAGCATCATACTTTGCTTCTGCAGAGGAACTTAGTTCTGAAAAAAGAAAAATACTAATGAGATGAAATGTCAGAATTCAAAGAACAAAAAAATGTTTTCAAAAGTGGTTTTAATGAGTAACCAAATGGAATACTGTCATCAAAACAGAAGTCAGCTGCTCTGTGTGCTTTCATAAAACAGTCACACAATTTATAGGCAGAGGTCTGTGGTATTATCTTCTAGTTCTGAGCAAGCCTGCAGCATGAGTAATTCTACATCAGAAATCCATTCTAAACTATTTCAGCCACTGTATTAAGGAAGGCAGAGCAATGGAGTTCACATCTGTGACACAGCAAAGTTGTATCCCATTAATATTTACTAAATCTACAAGTTTTTTCCAAGACTTAACAAATATAACTGCATCAGAACTCAGAACACTCATTTACAGAGATTTTCTACTAGCACTGTTTCTGGAGATGGTAGAATTCTATTTTGTTTTTACACTGCAGCAATCTAATATGGACTTACACATTATATATATTTATTCTTCTGTTGTTTGAAGTCAAAATTATGAATCAAATAGATTTCCAACATATATGTGCCAGTATATATCCACTGACATTAAAAGGCCAGTTTTGAAGACTGTCTTATAGCTTGTGCTTCTAGTCTGTGCAACTCTGCTTTCACCTTTGTTTTTATTAACTTAAGTGGTACACTTCATCTTTTTTGTGCATGAAGCTAAGTACCAGTTTGGAGTATCTCTCCAGTCTTGTGCAAGTGAGAGGTCACAGTCATGATGGCAACTTCTGGCATTCAGCCCTTCGTCCTGAACACATGCAGCAAGAATAATATATCCATCCCATCTGGCATCGTATGTAATGCTGGTGCTGAACCAGGTCCTCTGTGTGAAGGAGGGAATCACCCCAGGAAGTTGGGAAATTGGAGGATTCCTACCTATATTCTTTCTCAACAATCTCAAAAAAACCCTCGAGTCCCTTTACATCTGTTTTTTTTTTTCACACCTAAGGTTTTCTATAGTTAAACAGAAGTTTATAAAACCACTACTTTTACTTAAAAAACGAAATGAAGTTTCATGCATATAAATGACATTCGAATCCTTGAATTCTGTAGACTTGCTACTGAACTTACGAGGAGGGAATAGGAAGCCGTAGGAGAGCTGCTTGTCACCTCTGTAGGCTGAGCAGCTCTGGCTGTTTCCTGGAGATATGCGGAGATCGGGCCTGACACAGCTGGTCAGGTGCTCTGGGACACCGGATACCTCTGCCTGCATTGAGCAGTGACAAGAAATGTAATTCCAGCACTTACAGCTAAAAGAAAATGGCATCTTGTAGTCTACAGATTGTAAGACATTGTGTGGGGTACAGTGATCCATACCCCGGCTCTACAACCAAGTCTACCCCTCCTTCAGGCAGCTGAAATTCAAATGAAGTAGCTGATCGAAAGAAATTGGGAAGACAAATTCCCACTGAGAAAATCTGAGAGTTAAAATGAAAACTGGAAAAGAAATATTCAAACAATCTGCCTTAAAAATTCTTTTTTCCTACGGTATTATTTTCAGTGGTACTTGGGATAATTTCTGATCAGAAAATCCGCTTGGGAAAGGGGACTTCTACAAATACAAAAATACACATAGCAAATAGACTTTCCAAGAATTTTTTAAAGCAATTCCCAAGAGAAAAGCCATCACCAACCTGTTTGGAAATAGTGTAGGATGTCCAGAGAGGCATCAGGAATGTTTCACTGTAGCCACTTTCAAAGTCATGGTGGTGCAAGATATTGTACTTTGTGCGGTACAGCACTGCAGGGCGCCCATACAGAAGATGCTTCTCTACAGATCAGAAGAAATTACACTTAAATTTATCACTCAAAACCTTGAAGTTGAAAAAAAAACTGCTAAGGATATCCTGTAACATAGGGAATATTTGTTCGTCAATAGTTTTGGTTGGGATCCCACTTCCAGGCTCAAAATTCACTTTGAGCTTACAAGTTTTCTCTGCAGTTGAAAGACTGTTGGGGTCACGGTATGTTTCTCCAGGCACAGGAGACAAGGATCTCTGTGTCTACATTTGAAACACATGAGGTGAAAATGACTTTGTTGCCTTAAATCTGCTCTCATCCTATCACTCACTGTCTCAGTTTTCCTGTTTTTCTCTTCTTCCTCTGTTTTCTGTAAAACACTAAGTCCTTCATTAAAGGAAGGCAAAGGAGTCTACTCAATAAAAGAGTATTTTTTTTTTTCATTTGGCTGATACAGATGATATTCTTAAGATCTACATGCTATTTTCTGTCAGCAATATCAAATTAAATCAAAACAAAAAACTCTTTTCCTAACTTTGGCTACCAGAAACACCTCCAACTCTACACAATTTGCTTTTCTTCTGCTGTTCTGATATGTTATGGTTAAGTGTCAGTATCAGATACCTCTGATAATGTTTTTATCTTTTTGTAAGCAAAAATTAAACAAGATAGAGGAAAAACAAATTTCCTGGCTAATCTTGCACTGTGCTGCATGATTCATTCATTTTGATAACCAATTGGGAAACAGGGTTGGCTTGCTTTTGGAAATCAAAGCATAGAAATGAGGTAACCAGCCTAAACACTGTTCATACATAGGCATTTAACCTTAGAGAAAGGGGCATGTTTTATTAGTGTTTGAGTCCATATAGAAGATATTTTTATAGGATGCAGAAAATAAGTAGGAAAAACCTTGTGTAAGGACAAAGATGATAAACTTCCCTTCTTCAAGAGAAGCTGAAGGAATTCTTCCTGCTGCATATGAATAACAATCATGTTCAGGTAAATGTTCCTCAAATGGGACAAGTGAATTACCAACTAAATGCAGGAAGATCCAAGAACGTATGCTATAGCCTGTCACAAAATATAACAAAATAACTTATACAAAATAAAGCTTTTTGTTGTTCACACAAGGGAAACCTAATTCCACGTAACTGACAGCTCACAAACAAGTAACTGAAAAAGATACATATGCTTATTTCTTAAAATACAACAAAAGTACTTTTTTTATACTACTGAAATGAGGAAGTATCCAAACCTAAACAAAATAAAGATGTTGAGATATCCAGGAGCACAACTGCTTTTTTTTTTTCTTTTCCTTTTTTTTTTTTTTTCTTTTCTAATGCTTGAAATAGCTACAGCCAGGAGTAGCCCATCACTAATTGTAAAAATCAGTTTAGCAAGATGAAAGCTGTAAAAAGGCAATTTACTCACAGAGAAATGAACAATTTCACCTGTAGAAATTAAAGGATAGGCTGCACTGCCTGCTCACAGAAGTAAAACTAAAGCAGCTTTGTAAGGAATCACAGTCATCTGATAATCTGAAGTATCTCCAGTCTAAACCTGTCTAAACTTAAGTCTAAATTCAAAGATTTAGAATTTGCTAAGATGGAGAAGAAGAAATATAAATCTTTATGATGAGGGGGACACTGCCAACTATTACTGTTACATTTTTAACCTGGATAGCAGCCCTGACACACAGCTGACAACACAGCTGCAAGAACATCAGGTTCAACATCAAGGGCACAAGAACAGCCATCCAGAGGAGCAGGGGATACTTTCTCCTGGGAGAAACACTGGTAGTGAGGGACAAAGTTGCACTGAGCATCCCCAAACCAGGGACTGCTTATGTATTTGTTTGATGAAAGTTCAGTGGATAACCTGCACTCTAAAAAACAAGCATTACAAGCCAGTCAGGAGTTGTCAAGGAGCTGCACTGTCCTCTCCACTGATGGTGAAACTTACGCCCGCTCAATGCTGGAAAACCAATGTGCACATGTGGTCCATGTTTTTTATCCCATCTGTTTCTTGTGCTTAAATAGAGCACCGCTTCATGCTCTCTCTCTTTTCCTCCTTTCTCTGCTTCTACAGCAGAGATTAAACCTCCTAACAGTGATGGAAAAGAACTGAAACTTGAGGGATTGTTTGGTTCTGATCACAGCAAAAGGTAGCATGCACTTTGTCATGTGAGCAGCAGTTAGTCTTGCCCACATAAATCACGTATGTCTGTGTTTTCTTTTGACAGTTATTTGAAAAGTTGATTTACTACACATTAACTAAAATTAAACAGGAACTTGTTTGGTATCAGTGATGCAAACTAGCTTGCAAAAGAAAAGAGAAATAGCTTTTATTAACTGATGCACCAAGCTCTTACCTTCTGTTCCCTTGACATGAAAGCGCTTGTTGAGTTCATCCAACTTGTTCTTCTCAAGAATAGAAAAAAGAACAAGATTAGGATCACTGGAGCATCTTGTTGTGCTAGGCATCTAGCAAAACAAAACTAATACTATAAAACAAAGACAACTGTTTTGTTTCCTGTTTTCCAAGAAGCAATAATTGTTCTAGAAGCAAAGAACATTTCACAGGAAGGATCTGGGGAATTCCTGCAGATCAAACACTCTTGAAATAGCTATAATGGCTATAAACTTTATTAGACAATTGTGGCTAATAGTGGGAGTATCAACAGATGCTAACACCTACCTTATCATCACATGTACATCCTATATCAAAATCTGATGCAGAAGGTAGAGCTACAGGATAAAGTGGCTTAGCAACTTCATCTGGCACAGTTGGTTTATAAACATTGGCTCTTAGCAGGTGATTCAAACTTCCATGGGTACCATTATTGGGAGCAGGCTTTAATCCAAGCAGATCTATGAAAACACCCAAGGAAAGTTAATGATGGTTAGACTGGAAACTTATGTATTTAGCAATAAATATACTTAGTGAAGATCAGCAAGTGAAGATTTGCAATACTGTTTACAATACTGTTTACATCTATGCCATGCTAATGAATGCTTTTAATGTAATAAAAATGCTAATCCAAAACATAAAATTGCAAATCCTGCCTGAATAGCATGGTAGAAAAGAAGGTTAATTTGCATAAAGACACCAGAAAACCATTTTATTATAACTACTGCAGTTTCCAATACAAACCTACAATCCAGCCATCTGGAACACAGTGTTATAAGTGACCTGCTTTGTACATATGGGATAACTGCCTTTTTGATACTTCATGTTTGGGGAAAAAAAGAGTAAATAAGTTAATTATACATTCAGCTAGAAAGTTTTATTCCTGTGTTAAATCATTATTAAATAAAAGACTGTACAGAATATCAGAATGTATCATCAGTAAAAGTTTAGGAAATGTAATAATATTAGGAGATGCCATAGAAAGCTAATTGATGCCCCTGAACTGCTCTCTGAAATGTGGAGGTACAGAAGACTCCTTCCTAGGCTAATGAGGTCTGTATGTGCAAATATGCACTGTAGTGGTACATATTTGATCTGTGCCAAGCTGTGTGCAGCAGAACTATGTTAATACATTTTATTGGCAAGCTGCTAGAGCAGAGCAAGCCCAGCCGCCTGAGAAATGCCCTCAGTTAGTGTTTGGGAAGGAGACACTGGGGAAGGGATGCTGGGAGGGAGACAGGGCCTGAGCCCACAGGTGTCTAAATAAACCCTTAAAGCAGCAGTGGTTAAAGCAGCATGTTTCTCTTACAGTTCCTCAAGCAGGCAGCTTACCACACATGACATTGTAAAGTTCAATGTTTTCAAAGGGAGGTACTTTGGTCTTGTATTTGAATGTAGGTCCATAACCTATGAAGACAGTCTTTAAAAAAAAAAAAGAGAGAGAGAGAGAGAGAGTGAGAAGAATGCAGAAGAACAACTTTAAATCATAGGGTTTATTTCAGTGAATATTTACATTTTAGAGATCTCAAATATCTTCTGGCTTAACCACATTTCTGTAAAGATTACTGCATTGCTCGTACCTGCATGCTGTTTATCTTGTTGTCATAGCCATGGTCTCCATGGAAGAAACACTTTCCTGTTGGTTTCTTGTAAACATCCACAGCTTTCCTAAATTGAAAAAGTATTAGCTATTTTCTCAGCTTGTGACTGAATACTATTTTACAAAATATGTGGAAAAATAAGTATTGCAGCCTAAGAAGTATGATTATCAGCTTGCCCCTGAGGACTTTTTCACATTTGGTTTCGTCAGGGCCATGTATAAGCAAGCCACGCAGTGGACTGGATTATCCTACAAGTTCATTTATTCATGTGTATTAAAATTATGCCCTGCAAAAATCTGATTCAAGCCTTGTAAATTACTAGAGTTTTTACTACAGCAACCAGGTCAAAAACAAGCATTTTTCTGTCTGTGAGTATACAATTAATTACATTTACACTAACAAATGGATCACTGGTGTACAAGATTTCAGAACATATAATTAATAAATAGAAGAAATATGTTGATGCAATTAATAAAAAAATAATAAACTGGGGTCCTCCAGCCTAATCCCATCAATTCCAGTAAAATTCTTAAAGCTAAAAATTTTGATAGGCCTAAAATTCTGTCTTCTTTTTTGAGATGTACATGAAGCCTAGCCACAGAAACTATACAAGGCAAATGGCCAAATGGTTAGTGGAGTTATGCAAGAAATCATTTGGAGTTTCTCATTCACTGCTTCAGCAGAATGATCCTTGCATAATTCACAGCAAGATATGCACAGATGTCAAAAGGCACTTACAACACACCTTGTGTTTGCCTGGCAGCTATATAGGTAAAGAAAATTACCATAATTTAAAGCTCATAACAGAGTGGCATATGCTAAAATCTGTCATCTTCCAAGAACCACTGAGTCAGCTCTATGCGTTAAGACCCAGTCGTTCTCTTGCTGTAATACAAAATGTGGCAAAAGATCAAAGCAAGAAAAACAATATACATTAAATCAGAAACTCATAAGCCAAGGCAATTCCTCTTCTGCTCAATCTGTGGTTTTGCTCCATCATTTTGAACCAAGAGTATTAAAAATTGTCCATGCTTTATAACTGAAAATTCAGAGGCAAATGGCAGAGGCCAAGCCAAAACAGGGTTTGCTTTGACCTAAAGCATACTGTTCAGTTGTGGATTTGTTTTGCAACAAAATACAATGTAGACATTTCAGTGATGGACCTATACTACACTTTCACATGTTCTCAGGTTTACATTCAGTATGTCAGTATCTCAGTTTTCTTGCCATTTATCCTGTACATCCACCCAGCCTCTTGTACCCTAACTTCTCCAGTCCTCCCATATTCCCCACTACCTGCTTGGAATAAGTTTGGACCTTACTAAAAAAGTTTATCAGTTCCTATATATATGAGCTAAGTAGTCAAAAAAAACCAGTTCTTTGGGAAAGGAAACTAATCTGGGTTTCTCTCTTTCATCCAACAACTGATTTTTCCAAACTGGACCCTGGACCTAATGTTCAGAATCTCACCAGGAGTTCAAAACTCTTCCTGTTCCCAGATGGCCAGAGCAGGACACTGGCAGACAAAATAGTCCCAGGTCTTGTTTTCTCAGAAAGAAAAACACACTGACACCAGGCTGAAAGCAAAGTTTACCTTGCTACGTGCCACTTGCGATCGACCAATAAATGGACATCCTCAATTCGTCTATTGTAAGCATAGTGCAAGCGTTTAGGAAGGTGATGTTTCAAGTATGGCTTAAAGTGCTGGTCTGGCTTCCTGCACTGTAAAATAAATGGTTACAGATGACACTGCTGCCAATTAGCTCAGAGGCACATGAAACCCTGAAGTACAGAAATCAAGCTGTTAAGTGCATTATAGATGATGTCTTGGAAACAATGTGTACATCTAGAGTACGTGGTTCAGTCATTTCTTTGCAACGTTTACGTAAAACCGGGGCACATGGAGTAATCAAAAGATTTTTGGAAAATTTCATTGTCATGGAGGTCTTTTTGAAAGCATCGTGTAAAATGTCATGCTTACTTAAGAATAAAATTCTTCATCTGTGAGCTAACCAAACCCAAGATTGAATTTCAGAGCAAAGATAAATGCTGAAAATACATCTTGTCTGCAGATATATTTAAAGCAGTCTGGTTAACAAATCTCCTTTTTTTAAAAATTAGTTTTTATTTAAAATATTTCTTTCCATTAAGAGCTGGGTTATGGTTGAAGGCTATCAAATGAGCTTTTTTGGCATTTTCAAATTGCTAGTAAAATATTTATCCTAAAAGATTATTTTCCATTTCTGAAGGAATGGATAAATAGACTCAATTCAAGGAGTCACGATGGTCAGGGAGGTTCTGTCTCTGCACTGCACAAAAATGTTATAAAAGCTACTACAGCAGCAAACAGTGGAATTTATGACAAACATTAATCTGCACCCATGAAGTTACCATTTAACACTTTAGTCCTGTTAATGGCCAGTATTCCTACCTAAAGAGTGAGGAGGGAATGCTGAATAATGCCCAAATTAGAACACAGAGTGAGCAGCGCTAAATACTTACTGTAAGGTTGGCAACAATCACTTTAGGGTCATCTGTTAAGTAAAAAAAAAAAAAAAAAGAGAGAGAGAAAGAGAAAAGTATTTAAAAAATAAGAAATTTGCAAAAGATATCACAAGGTTAGAATTTATTCTTATAGAAGGATTCTTCCTAAAGGTTGGCTGATATTTAATAAAAGAATGCATCAGGTGGATATGCTGAATGTGAACTAAATTTAACCTCTTATCCTTTATTTAATGATATTTTAGTTGCTCAGGTAATGTTGCTCACTGTTTTATGATTTGAAATACTCTTAGCTCAACGATTACTCTATTTTCTGAAAATATAATTTCAAGTCTTATGTTTGCTTTAAATACAAAATCATCCTTCCTGAAAGATTCTGAGAGCACATTTGAATGCAATAACATGCTTCCTTAAAAACAGTCAGATAAATACGTTGTGTTTTTTGTCTCTTAGTACTTCACTCATTTCTTCAGTCTTGAGAAAAAAAAAAAAAACAAACAAACAAGTAACAACAAATTCTTAGTAGCGGAAAATCTTTTGCTTAACTCTTATTGTTTCACTGCTGAAAGCATGATGTTGCTGAGCATCAAATGAGAGCCACCGAATCCCAAAACAAGTTACAGGCTTATCCATGGCAGAGGAGCGTCTGCAGGTATTGATGCAGTATTATGGAATAGGACAGCAGAAAAGGAATTAAAAAAATGGGTGATTTGGCAGTTATTGGAGGCAAACACCAGTTCTAAAGTCAAGAAATATTCTTCTTTGTTCTGTGTTCAAACAGATGATTTACATGTGATTGCAAATATCCAACAAGGAAGCTGAGGACAGAGGCCAAAAGAGGAAAACTATTGCAGGAAACCCTGAAGTATGACTCAGAGATCAGTCTAGTTGATCTTTTTGAAAGATATTACCATTCATCCTCCAAAGAAAACTAACTTTGCTCAGCAATTTGGGAATTCAAAGATTGAAAGATCCTCAAAAAAATATTCTCAGAGGAACTGAAATATAATTTTTTGATAGACTGAAGTGTAGAAATTCAGTCTTGTGCTATCCTAGTACATTGCATAAATGTACACACTATTTCCAACAAATTTTTGCATATCCATTCTGTATTCCTGTATTCTGAGCACAAATACCCAGACAAATAAGTCTCTAATGAAATAAATCAGTATCTAAAAGTTTAACCACATTATTATTATTTCTGCTATCATTCTAGCAATCTTTCATCTTCAGAGTCCAATGTTTTGTAAAATCTGTCCTCAGCCTACATATATGTGCATTGCTATGATGAATCAATAGGATGTCCCATGTATCTGATCTTCCCGTCTTCCAAAAGTCATCATCCTTATAGCACAGTTTGCATCAACATAGATACTTATGGTTAATTTTTCACTGTTTATTGTTAGCTTAAAATGCTGGCAAAGCAAGGTTTGTCCCAGTACTCAGAACCAGAGTGGTCATGGTGCTGGCTCAAGCCTATTGTGGCACTGCTTCCCTGGAGGGAAATCAGGGCAACAGACGTACAGTTGGGACAGCATTGTCTTAAATCACAGAGTTAAGTTTCACCAGAGGACTCCTGATTGGTTCTTGTGCATGTTGAAGACCAGATAACCTTGAACACCAAGTCAGCGTGAGTTTCTCACAAAGTTTAATTATTATTATAGCGCCTGAATGCGTTCTCTACAGTTCCCCAGTCTGTTGCTATTTAGCAACCTGCTCTGTTCCTCATTTATGCTAAAAGCATGAAGTTGAACTCAAAATTAGTAATTCACTTTCTCCATTACCTCAAAAAAGGTATCAGACCTTTTCCTTATATCCAAACCATACACTACTGAGCTCCCTAAGTTCCATTTTCACTGAGAGAGAGAAGAAGGGCATAAATAAAGTTACAGTGACATGTATGCTGCTGTCTGAAACTGCCTTCAAGATTGTTCTTACCAAAATAGATGATTTTTAACCCAGAACATTTCAGTTACCCACTTGACACAGCTCTGACACTGTAGGGTCTGTGAACTACAGATTGGAATTGGATCTTTAGTGAGCTCCACTCTGAATGTCCCACCAACGTTCTGCAGACATACACCCTTTGGAATACTTCATCCCAAGGAAAGGATGGAGTCTAGTTCTCAGAACATAAAAAATACAGTTAACTTACATTTTAGGTTATTGCTAGACCTAGGGCGAATTCTCCCTAAAGATCCAGGCAGCAGTATGATATCTTCCACATTGGTCAGATAGTTGCTCAAAAATTCAGTTCTTTCACAAGTAGTGTCTTCCATCCCTGCAGAAGGAAAATACAAGTTTAAACCAGCTTGAGAAACACATTTTCCAAAACAGCACAGGAAAAATAAAAAACAACCAAACAGGCTATGTACTCTTTTCCTTTGGGTGACAAATCTTATTATTGTTTTTTTCCAGTCATCTAGTTGCAACGTCAGACACTGATAGAAACCAAATTAAGAGTGCTTTTAGTACTTGCCTGCACAAGAGAAATACCAGTCTCAACACTGAACACTGGAGCAACAGGCACCACATCCACCATGTGTGCACTGACACATCTTCAGACTGAGCTCATGGAAAAATCAAAGTCTGTTTTTAGTTTAGTGTACCACTTTGGGGTTGTTGAATTTTTTTAAACAAAGGATTTTAAGAGAAGTCGTACACAAAAGGTATTGTCTGTTGGTGGTCTGTTCTAAGTCAGCCACAGATAAACAATTCTCTCCTACAGCCGCTTGTGGTGGGGAGGAACGTGTTGCCAGTCACAGTCAGTACAGCACAACACTACCTCCCCTGGAAATTCTTCCTGCCCCTTAACCCTCTCTCCCCAAGGCCAAGAAGAAGGCATATTCCATTTTATTGCTCGTTTAGCCGTTCTTGTGTGATGTTCCTAGACAAAGACTTACACAGACCAGAATCGTTACAGATGCATGATTAATCTGTGACTTTCAGTAGGATTGCTAAAATGGTATGAAAAAGCAGGTTTCTCTCAAACATGGTCACATTTATCACTTAATAAAATTTTCTTTTGGCTTTGTGATTTATTCTCATTGCAAAGTTTCTTCTGATTTAAGAAAAAAACAAAACAAAATAAAACAAAACCCTACCAATTAAATATCTGCTTTCTGGTGACTCTTCACCTAATCTGAAAATAACTTTTGACTGTTTTTCCACCTTCTTTCACTACTTTGATGACATTTTCTATTGAAGCTAGACACAGCTCCTTACAGAGATTAGTCTTTCTCCTAGTAGATTATCTCATTAAGAGATTGAGATTATCTTGTCTCATTAATTGCCAAGGAATGTCTTGCTCCACTCCTCGCAAAAAAGGGATCAATGCTATTAAAATGTTTTCTACTACAAAAACTTACAAAAAGAGTATTTTAGGCACATTATGGTGTTCCAATATGTGCAAGGAGAGTTGTGCTTGGATGTCATATTGAAAATGCCAAGTTTTGAGAAACTCTAAATGGAGAATACCCAGATCTCTGATGTGAAAGAGAAATGTCCTCCAATGACGATTAACGGGAAAATAGAGTTACCAGCCTACACTGACTGGCTGTGGTTTGGTATTTAAATGACTGGGGGAAAAAATCAGCACAAAAGTAACTTAAATTGAACTTTCATTTAAGCTATCTATTATATGTACAGTTACGTTGTGCAAGCTTTCGTATATTGATGAAGAATTTGTCTATTTTACCATGATCACCAACAAATATGACATTGACACATCGATGTAATTTCAGCTGCTTCAGTCCATCCATTAGTTGTCCTACTGTCTTGTCAATCTCTCTTAGGGGATTTACCATCATCTGTACAAATATGTAGAAAGGAGAGAAAAAAAGTTAACTGTCATTGTAATGTTCCTCCTTCTACTACAAGTGAAGGTCCTTTGGCAGAACTCTGATGTGATAACATCCAGGTCAAGAGGCAAAACCTTGGCTGAGTTGTAACATCTACAATTACTATACTATTTCCATTTTCATCATAGAATCATAGAATGGTTTGGGTTGGAAGGGACCTCAGAGATCATCAAGATCCAACCCCTTTGTTACAGGCGCTGTTGCCAACCACTACTAGATCAAGCACTAAACATCTATTGCAACATGAGAAAGCCCTGTTGAGATGCTGTCACAGGACAGCAGAAGATCTTTGTGGATGATCCTGGGCCTCCCAGTGGCATACATGTCTTTGTAAAGCGATGTAAAAATATTAGAAAAATGCATGTGAATTTCAGTTTGTTTCTTATAGATAAACAGCTCCTTGTAAGTGGCTATTTTATGTGAATGGTTTAGTCAAAACATGAAATGAAGCTCTGGATTTAAGATTCATTCAAATAGTGAAGTTCACTTCAAAGGACATCTGATACTAGGATGACAACATGCAAGTCACTTGAGTAGCACATGGAGCTTGGAGGGAGCATTCTTCATCTTCAAAGCCAACAGTTTCCCAAATCTCAAGTGATAGTTTTGCCAAATGTGTCAGCATGACCCAGAAGACAGATATGGTATTGTGATTTCTTAATTCAAGCTTCTTTAAGAAAGAAAACAGAAAACACCAAAACATACTAACAGGATTATTATTTTAGCTATAAGAAAATGAAACATTTTTACTGGGTAGAACGGAAAAGGAAAATGTTTTAAAGTAAGATTTTAAGCAGAAGATTTGGATTTTGCTCTGGTTTTGATAAGAAAGCGTATCTTGTCACTGTATAGAGACAGTTTGATTTGGCTGGTACAAATACGAAGAACATAATATTCTTCCAATGAAAAACAGAAAGCTGACAAATTTTGGATGAGAAAAAACAAAATTTTGGCAGAATTTTCTGAGAAGAAACACCGCTTTAGTATGACCCAAAAAGTTCAGAAATTCTCCCTCTGCCAGAATCAAGGGATGGATGTTAAACGAGTCTGATAGCGTGTAGAAGGTGAGATGGGAAATGTCATCTCCCAGTTGGCACTGTAAGTAAATGAAGAAGTGACCTGTTGGAGAGGAAAACAGGAGGATATAGGAGGAATAGTTTTGATAAACTAAGATGTCCAAGTAACAGATGATATTTTGAAATATTTGAAATCAGGAAAGACTAAGTAGTTGGTTTTTGTTAAAACCATGGGACAGTTCAAGTTAAAACGGAAAAAAAAAAAAAAAGGAAAAAGTGGCAAAAAAGAATGCCTCTTGCAACAGCACTTTCTCATTATCAACTCTTCAATGACTGAGAGCGCGCTTTTTATGAAATTCTATTTGCACATCAATCATGTAAGGAAATACAATTTTTGAATCCAAATTCTGAATCCAAAGCTAATTTAGGGAAACTGGAAAGCCAGGTGGATTTCAGCAGGCTTCCCGAGATTTCAAGAATTCATGCTTAATGGTAATTTTGTTTAACCACCCTCATTCCCAGTTTCATCTGCAAGTCTGCAGTGACACTTCTGAAAATGTATAAAAGTCAATATAAATGAAAATTTTTAAAAGAAACAAGACACACATGAAAAAAAATAAAAATAATGAAATCCACAACTCACCTTTCTGTTTTTACTATTTTGACTGTGTTCAGAGTAGCCCAGAGAACAGTCTTTGGCAGTATGACTTCACCTCACTGCATTCTCTCTATTTTTTAAGTTCAGTTAGCTTTTATTAGTCTACTACACTCAGGCTGTTCCTCAACTAGTCTCTGCAACTTAAGGCTGTAGGTGGCATATTCAGGCAAGTTTTTTTGTGCTGAAGTGCAGCTCATGTTTTTCCCAGGCGCAACTTCCAAAGAATTATTGGTGAACAAGTAAGTCCTGCATATACCTTTCTTCACCCATATGTTGATATCAGGGCTTTGCAAAGATGTATGAAAGCATATCGTCTTTCAAGATACATAGATATGTAAGTACTAAAGAGTTTGTATTGTGAAAACACTGAATATGAGATCTGAATCATACAGATCACAGCTGGATTCTTTTCTGAGTTCTCCTTTAGAAGAAGCCTTATTAGGAGGAAGAAGAAATGTCACTGTTTATTTTAAATGGTAGAGTCCAATCTGTACTGTATTCCATCCTTACCAATCAGCACCAGAAGATGAATTTGCAGATACGATGAGAAACATCATGTAACAAGCTTTGTTTTATTTGGTTTTGTTTCTCAAAATAATAGTGATAAACTCACAGTAAGGATAAGAAGAGGGATAAGAAGCTTGTATTCAATCACAGAAGGAGAAACAAAGAAGGAAAAAGGAGAGCTATATGTGCTCACATCAGTAGGAATACTGCAGGTTTGTACCAGACAGCTAAAACTTGGGAAGGTAAATTAATGAGTAATAGCAGTATCATTACAGTTATAAGTTCTCCTCTCAAGTAGATCTGTGTTAACTGTTCTTGAAGCTTTGTGTGTCCCTGTCTGCCCCTTCACACTTCCCGAATCTGTCTCAAAACAATTATTTTAAGTTCAATCATGGAACAAGTTAAAAAACACATCCACAAAAATGCTATTGAGAAGAGTGCCTATAGTTTTTTTAGGAAACAATGGAGCAGGCCAAGGTTCTTGTTTGATGCCTAAAGCAGAAATATTTTGGTTTATATAATATTTTGTTTATGTTTCTGTATTATTTACTTAAAATTCTGAAGTGAAAGAATACTGGCCTCCCATCCCTGACAGCATGTTTACTTACTGCCAGGTGAAGAAAGACAATATAATAAGGAACACGCCTTTTTGTTCTCTTGCATCTTTTCCTAAAAAAGCAATTCCCATCTGACATTTGCCCATTGAAAACAGACTTAGGCACCATTTCCATTGCAAATACACTGCATTCAGAAACCACGTTATCAAGAATCATTTGCACTCCAAAGCCACTAACTAGTTTTTACGTAATTGTTTCTGAAACAACTTTTACAAGTTCTTTCCCTTTTAGATTTTATGAGTCATGTTTTCAAGACATCTCCAGAACCCAGACAGCTAGATATAGAATCTCAAATAGTCACCAGGTTCCCAAGAGTTGTGGAGCTAATGAGGGCTGGCAGCACTAGTACTGCCTTCCCATGGATTTATCTGACATTGCCTCCAGCTGATGGCTGGATTCATAAGAGGATTTAAGATGACTTTCCCTAAAGCAAACAGGCTGAAACAAGAAAAACAAAGCTCCCAGAAGACTGGGTCTGCTTTGGCTGCTTTCCTTTGTGTCCTTCAGTACACTCACAAAAGTAAGTCTGCAAAGTCCCAACCTGAAGCATGGATTGATTCTCAAGTTGAAAAAGGTAATGCTAGAGAAGTGCCTAAAAAGTGGCACTTCCATCATAGAATTTTGGAATATGTGTAAACTTACTTTCTTCCGACGAACTTCCGCAGCATACTGATCCACTGTACGTACTTTTCTTCTTCTTTGCTTTGGAGCTGCAACTGGTCTTTCCTGTCTCCTCTTAGGAGGAAGCTTTCTCTTAGGTCTCTTAGGCGGAGTAAGAGGGGAGCCATAACTACTCTCCTGTACTGGCGGGGAGAGATGTCTGGACTCAGAAAAAAAGCCTGTCTCGACTCACATCAGAGAGCAAAGCCACCTATGCCAGCTAATCCTCACACATAAATGGAGGCCTTTTCAAAAATTCAGGCCCTTGGACAATTTAGCATCTGTCTCTCTTTAAGTAGGAATACACCAAATTGTACCGAAAGCAGAACAGCAGTTACAAGAGCAGACAGCATCAAAGCAAATGAAATTGGTGTTTCAGAAAATAGATGGGGCTTCTGGTTTTGAAAATATATAGCTATGAGCATTGTTTTTCAAAACTGATCAAGTGTCAATTCATTAGTATTATCAAAAGTAAACTTAATTTCAATTTTGGTAAAAATCTCTGCATAAAATGTCATGATTGTCTGGGGCAGAAGGCAGGTGGACGTGCATCTCAGTTGGGGGTGGTTCAGGTATGAGTACTAGCACCTGTCCAGACCAAATGGCTTTCTGCAAGATTTTCCATACGTGTTTTTGGTCAAATAGGTGACAGTAGATATTCTCATCAGTAGCATTAGCATTGCATGCCAGGCCATAAACCCCACTGAAATCACCAGAGTCCCATTAATCAGTACTGGGGACTGCAGTTCTACAGAACAAAGCCGTAAAGGTAAGACTCGGTTAGCTTGGAGCTTGCATCCTTCAAATCAGCTATGTAGGGCATATTTATTAGTGGCAGAGCCTTTGAAAGCAGCACCTGCCTCGTTAGCAGCTTTGAGGACAACTTGAAAATTTAATTTTCTTAGTACTTTTGGTATGATATCTCATGTGGGTAATTGTTCATAAATGCACAAATATCTGGATATACAAACAGAAGGGGGAAAGCCTTCTAAGACATAACTGGAAAAAAAATACCATCCCATTAATCAACTCACTTGTAATTTGAAACTTTACCACTCTCACTGACTTTACATGAGTCACAGGCTCTTGGCACTGCTCTGGGTTGCACACAAAGCAGTGACAGATGATGCCTACAAGGAGATATTTACTAAGATATGCTGCACACAACTGAGCACGCTGAGTGGGCTTGAGAAGAGTTGGTGGTTTATGATGATATTTTACTTCTATGTGTTTAGTCAGCTTCTCACAGTTGTTCAGTAACAGAGCAACGTAAACAGGGAAGGGAGGGAAGGGGATGTTACCATCTGCCATGCTGTTTCATTGCTTCCAAGGCAAGCAGCTGGAAAGGAGATTCTAGTCCAGTCTCATTCGTCTCTCTCCAGAAAGGCATTTTAATAAAGCAGCACCAGAGTTTTCTGTTTTTAAAACGCTTCAAGCTTTGTGCAGTCCTGATGAGAGGAGCGGCAAGGAAAGGAAGGATTCTCATTTTACTCTCTCTGAACGCGCTCAGACAGAGCTTCAGTATGCCAGAAACGCGAGCGTAGGAGACCCAGGTCTGAACACTGACAATGGCTGTCTCAAGACAGCGTGTTAGAGGAGCAGCAGGAACAGTGTAGCAATGCCAGATTTCGATGTGTTTTAGAGCTCTTTCAGTAGTATACATCCAGAAGTTTTATTTTCAAAAATAAAAGTTAGCTAAGATTAAAAAAAAAAAAAAAAAAAAAAGCCAAGTTCTTATTAACCAGCCACATCTTAGTTTTGCTTGAAAAGAGTCAGAACAGAGTTACAGAGGAGGGAAACAAATCCCTCCCTCTTAGTCCCCTGTTAGAAGGGGACTGTAACATCACAAAAGTAACTAGCCAGCCAAAGCTCTGCTTCTTGACCCAGATGGACCAACATACCAGAGTTCAACTGCAGAAGCACAGAGGGAAGGAAAAAAAATTGCAGAAGTAAATGAAGAGCAAGCACATATTTGATAACTTGCATAACTGCCCCTGGAAATGCAGCAGAATCCATTATTATGCTTCCTGAGAAGTTCATTCATGTCCCTCCAAACAAACAAACAAAAGCCCTACATAGGCAATCAATTTCATTTACACTGAAATTCATAATGTTAGAGAACATGCAAAGTTAGTGTAGTGGATGTTGACCATAATAAGTATTCCATTTATACCAACAGTGCTGGCAGTTCACCCAATAAAGCTTAAATGCTTCTAATTCCCTTTAATCCTAGCTTTTAACTCTGTACATAGGCTGTTGTATACATCCTCTGAAGCTCTAACTGCTATCAGCTGAAGTCTGGAAGTCGAAGATTATTGGCCATGGATGCCATTTGACCTTTAAAATTATACATTTGAAAAACATTCACGATATTATTTGGCATAAGAAGCTCTAATAAACACCCACTTTTCTAATGGACTTTTGTAGGATCTGGAAGATTCTGAGGTATGAAACAATTTCTCAAGCTGCCATATGCAGCAACAAAAGCTCAGCATGAAACCTTGACTCTTCAAAAAAGAAGCAAAAAGCCTATCTTAAATATAGCAGATAGTTGTTACAGGGTTTATTCAAACGTAAGTGCTGGACTGATCTGCCTTTGCACGAAGAAAAGTGGTCAGAATTACTCCAACTGTCCAGCCACTGCCAGCTGTATACAAGAAAAGAACAACTGCACAGGGAGGTCATGCTCTCAGTATCTAGGAAGCAACTGGACAGGGTCCCTTTGAGGACTCCTTCCCAGCTGTTTTATGTAAATTTTGTAGCTCCTAAAAATAATATTGAAAACAAAGTGTCAAGAAAAACAATATAAAGTAATTCCCAGCTTCTCTGTCCTGAAATGAGGCCCCTCACAAAACTCAGCATCTGTATACTTACACAGCTGTATTCATTTACTTAAATTTCCATTCAGAAAGTTGTGGCCACTGTTTCAACTCCAACCCCATACATGCTCATCTGCTAAACTGTCTGTTCTCAATTTGCTAGAAATCAATTTCAAGCACTTCTTGTGTTTAACACAAATGGCATAAGTCAATTCATTGGTAAAAATTTCATAAGCTATTAATTCACGCTTATTAAGAACTTGAATTAGAGGTCAGCCTTCAGATAACCGTCCAGAAGAATCCTCAAGCAATAAAAGCCTTTAGGGACTTTTGCTTTTATAGGGATTTTTCCTATAATTATACAAATACACTTCACTTTTTTGACACTTCTGATCAATCTGAAAGTACATTACTCAGCATAAAATGCTGAACTGGTTTGTTAAAGGCTGGTATGTAAAGAACAAATTCAGTATCATCTTCTTTATATTGTCCTTTAAGTCCATGGAAAGAGCCTCACAACTCTGCTCAGACGGAAGTGGTTGTCTACAGATAAATAAAATTACAGTTGTCAGTCATAAGCCACACACTTGTAATACTTCAAAAAGAGGAACTGTAAAGCATCATTAAGTAGTGTATCCTGGAACTGCATCTGAATCAGACAGCTCTCATTATCCATCTCTTTCTTGACCCAGTCAGATACCTCTACTGTTTTGAGTCAGATGACAACATGAAAACATATCAATGCCTATCAATTTAGCAGGAGTGTTGGCAGATATTAACCGCAGGATTTCCATAAAATGGACTTTATCTTCCCGTCCACTATGGTGTTTTCAACTCCTCTCAGATGCTGCTCTTGGGACCATGGCTAAAACTACTCCAGCAGGGATGCTACCCACAGCAAATCCATAATCACTGTAAAATTGTTTAAACAGCCCCAAATAATTCAAGTACATTTAATAAGATTAATGCTGCTTCTCTTTGCTCACTTCTCCAATAGAGGAAGCTACCAGATGTATAGCAAACAAGTAAGAAACATCTGCTTGGTAATTGGCTGCTCAGGGAGATTGGTATTACCTTCCAAAGGGTAAATATACTCCTCAGTTTTCAAAGATTTGAAAACATTTGTTTACCCTTTAAAAAGCACATATGAAAACTCCTGAAGTCTTGTGGCTGCAACCTACAGGCATATGTTTCCATTGAGACAAGAGGAGCTTTGCCAGATGTTCAGTCCCCAGCCACCCCAAGCAGTAAAACACTTGGGCACAGAACTTACTTTCCCTTCCCACAAATCCCAGACAACCACACAGTCTTTAAGTTCTTGTAACCTGCACCATGCTGGCAGAGAAGCTGTACTCACTGGCAATCCAAACCCCAAACAAGGGGTTAAACTAGTGCAGTGTTTTGCACATAATTTTTCTTTAAAATACCTTACAATGCTTCAAAATCTTTTCCAAACTCAACAGCCCAGCCCTGAGGGAGCAGTATTGGCAAAACTACCCGAAATCCTCTAGGGTCTATATGAAACTGGAAATAGCTGCTTTTTACAGCTCATGACAGACTAGAATTATTACTTTGGCTACTGCAGGCTGTTCGCTTTAAATAAGCCTTTCTCTTCACTGCATTTTTCCTCAGTATTTTGTGCATTATAGTTTTATTTATTTAAGAAGGATAAACTGTTTGAGGAACATTAAATTCTGTTGTCACACCCAATTATAATCTCATCTTTGCCAAAGAGAGATTTCCATTTGCATTTTCATATCACAGAGAGGAACAATCTATGAAAGGCACGGGCCGTTCCTTCTCAGAACTGAATATCACAAGATAAATCCTTAAACAATAATTTTGCTTTCTCTGGCAGAGGTGACGTGTACTACAGAAATGGGTGAAAAAACTTGCTAAAAATATTACTTCTGAGCATCAGCAGTTATTCTAAAAATGTATTCTAGACGTGTGCTTTTTCTACAGAAGAAAATCTCTACTAACCTCTGAGTTGAAAGGTCCATATCTGTGGCCAGCAGCATCTGGTTGCTCGGAGTAGAAAGCATAAACATAAGGCCTGAAAGAAAGAAAGGCCTTGTTCGGGACAGCTTTCCTTCAACAACAAAAAGCCCCAAACCTGCCAGGTCAAGCCAAATAAAACCAACCTTGCAATGAGAGTTGGCTTTAAAGAGAACTGTTTCTCAGTCATATGTTTCCATGGTATGATTAAGCAATTAATTGTTCTACAACTTTATTAAATCCCAGAACACATGCCGAGAGGCACCCAGGGTACCATCTGAGGACGCACACTTTCTTAGCTCTGTAAGTGGGATCACAACAGTCGCCCTCCAGAGCTTTGCAGCCAGCAGCGTGTGCAAACTTGTATATGGAAAAAATAGTCATCATTAAAATCTTAACATTTTCCCAGTCCTCAGAGTCCAGTTCTGCCACTGCCGACAAGGTTGTTAAGCCGTATTAGACTCAGTAGGCTAAAAAACTATCCATGTTAATCCATGTAATTAAATGCTTCTAGATGGGAAAGAAATTCATACCATACATTTGTTAAGAATCAAAATGAAGATGGTTAAAAGCTAGGATAAAAAAACAAACAAAGCCAACCAATCAAAACAAATCAAACCAAATCCTGAAGTCTATGATGGTTTCACAAAATTAAACTTCCCCTTGCTCTTTTCCAGTTATTTTTGAGAAGAGTATAAGCTAGCAATTAACCAATAACAGGTTGAATTACCTTTCGTTATCCGGAAGGGTCAGCCACTGCAGTATTGTTAGTATTCTGCGCTCATGGGGAATGACGCTAGACCACAAAACACAAAAAATATGCCTTTTTATCAGAGACTACAAGAAGCATCAAAACAGCCTTGCTGTGAACTGATTCTAATGTCACTGTCATCAACCATAATAATGTCATTTCCTTTTAGTATACTGCATCTTGTTTCTTGTTTGGAACTGATTCTTATTTTGCAAATAGTCACTTCTGATCTCTTGCATGTCCACATACTCCTAAATAAATTGGATTAAAAGCTCATAAATGGAGTCAGAACTGAAGGTAGGAAACCAAATCATTCTAATAGCAGTGACTAAAGATCCATCCTGGTATCTTTAACCCAGATGAACTGCTTTTATGCACAGTAGCGCTGCAGTTGGAATAGCTGGCATGAGTAAAAACCATGACATTTTTCACATTGGTACAAGTCTAAATGCTAGTCTTAAAGACATTAGAAAAACTCCCACTGGCTTAATAGTAACCAAATAGGATTAAGCAGGTATAAATCAAACCAGAGTCATCTGAAACATCAGGCAGTCAGCATGGTGACTCGCACAACATTTACAACTTCTCTCTGCAGAATAGATAAATCACAATTCACTGTTATCCTGAGACGTCTCACTTGGCTGCAGAGGCCAAATTATTGCTATGTAAATGACTAAACAAGTAAACAGCTGTTACATTTCAAAATCTCTCTTAAGAAAGCTCTGCAGATCAGTGACCATACAAATATTTTAATACAACAGCATCAGTGGTTTCAAATTCCTTTAGATCAATTGCAGAGTCCCAAGAAAAGAGTCAAGTACAACCATCTTGGATTACCATAGTGAATTAAATTCAGCATTTTTTGGAAGTGTATTTGATGGAGAAATACAGATGTCATTTTGAAACAAGTTACTTAATGGCTTGTACAACAACACTGGTTGCCATCCTCCATCTACACAGAAAACTTCCACTTGTAGAACAGTTATAAAGATGACAAATAATGCTAAAATTTGCAGACAAAGAAATATCATAAGACAGAATAATGTTAGGTATTGCCATTTTGAAACTTATTAGTTGCCCAATTTGAAAAATCTTCATTATTTCAAAAATAAATCACTTGAGACTTACAAGTGCTTAAACACTACTGTTTCCCTAAAAGAGTTTATCTGAGTTTTTTCACCAAAAACATTCCATACTCCAAATTAAATGATACAGTTTTAAGGAGGATGTATTTCATTTGTATGTAAAGTGGCTGAATCCCTTTCTTGCTATGGGTATATATATCTACAATACAGCCTTGGTTATTTTCCCTTATGTTTTATATCCCCAGATATGGATCAGCCAAGGTGCTTCTGGTTACTATGTAGTTGTAGTGCTTAGGTATTGCATAAATTTCTATGCTTTGTAGAGAAGTAGATCAAAGATCTGCCTGGCAACTGACTTGCAAACCTAAACCTCTTACCAGCTATATACACTGTACATTTATTATTTCCTCCATATGCTTATGATATTCAGAGCATCAAAGAATATTATTCAAAATGGAACCAAAAAATAGGTAAATCCCATCAGTACTTTTAATCTTGATAGTATGACCATTTTCTTCACTCCTGCAATCTTGCCACTTAAAGGAAATGGAGACATTGATACATCTGAATTCCTCAGAACTCAGAAGTTATTAAAACCCATTCATTTTTAGTTAGGAAGATGTCTTAGCTGGGACAAGGGAAAATAATTCAGAACCATTAAAGAACAGAATAAAGAGCAAAGGTCCTCAAGGCTATCTCTTAATAAATGGGAACTAGATTATTATTCTTCAAAGGCCAGGCTGGATTGTAAAAAGAGGGAGTGAATTAGGCTGTTGATGTCACATGACATGAGGAAAATAAAAGTCTTGCACAAACACTCAGAAGTCTAGAAGGCTTTGCCAGCAATACTGAGGAGGCAAAACAACACAGTCAAATGAAGAAAAGTAATTTTTGACACAGTCATTCTTTAGTTCAAACAGCTGCTAAATATCGGTATATAAACCTGTATCAAACTGTAGAATTAGTTTTAGTTATGAGAAACATTTGAGAAATGAAATGAGAGGCTTACAGGTACAGTCTCCAACTGAGCAGCTACCAAACGTTTACAGCACGGAAAACAATTAATAAATCTTTGCACTGAATTAATTCAGATTTATTAGTTACAAATATCCAGAAAACAGAGACACTTACACAGACCAGAAGAATGTGCCAGCTTTCACCCCTTGCTTGGCTGCAGTAATCCAAATCTAATGAGGAAAATATAAGAGGATTAGAATGTGTTCAGATCCTTAATGACCCTCTGAAATCAAAAGAAAATGTTTTCAAGGCACATTCTTCTACCCTGAGCTTAGAAATAAAAACTGCAGGCTTCAGCTTCCATCCCTAATTTGAACATGTGGAGTGACAAACCTACACAGACTCTGTAGCAGTGCATCAGCTGATGTTCTGTAGTTTCACCCCTAAATATCTTTGTTACTTCTAATGGAAAGCATTACAATACATGGACCGAAATTTCTCAAGTATTTCACCCCATTCAATTTTCAAAAATCAGACATACCTCACCTGAGCTCTTTAAAGTTCAAGTTTTGAAGGACAGTCAGGTAGGAAAGAACACAGCTCAATACTCAGCAGGATCTACACAAAAAACCCTCTTTGCTGATTCTACCATCAGTAGCCATCAGCAAATAATGAGTTGATAAAGAGTACCAAAAAATAAAAGGGAGCAGAGGTATAAAGAAAGTGTGAAGGAACATCTTCCTCCATAGAAGTTTAAGAACTTTGAGCTCCCCCAAAGTGGTGATGGATGGAAATGACAGAAACAATATTCCAGATTTTTTCAAATTCATTTTTTAAACTCATCCGTTTTTCTGGCAATAAAATAGTTTGGAGCAGCAACAATGTATGAGTGTAGTTTTGTTTGGTTTGAAAATGACGATGTCACTGGGTTTAAGGTACTGTTCTCATAATGGGAAAACATGTTATTAATTCTTTCTCTTCCCACTTCTACAAAACATTCATTATTTTGTAAACCGCAACTATATTCCCCCGTTTATTACTTTTCAAGTTAGTTTGATCTTTCTTCAGTGAAAGCCACATCATACCTCTAGTTATCCTCTTTCTCTTTTCTTTTTATTCTAAGAATACCAATAGAAGGCGGGGGAATCAGAATGACCAAGTGTCAGAAAGGTTCATAATCAGTTTGTAGCCTGGTGGTACTGAATTTCTTTGCAAGGATGTAGCAAATTATTTTGAAACTTATTTCAAAAGTGGTAATGACTTAAATGCTAATATTATACATAAAACTAGAAAATTGCTTTCCCATGTCATTATTTACGCATTCCACAATTTAGTCATTTCATTACCATTTAAGCCAAAGCACAGATCCCTTCCTTATTGATTGATAAATCTTTGGCTTACTTTAAATCAGCTCTTCAAAATACATTCCAGGCCACTCTTCCTTGCTCTATCAGGCACTTATGAACTGTCATCCAGGCATTCATTATTCAAATGTCATGCATGAATTATTCATGCATTAGTCTTCACTGAATTTAATTCGGCACAGTCTAATAAAAGATCATTTCCACACTGAGGCTGTAGTTAATGGAAATTAAATTTGGATATTGTTATGTTCACAATTGTGGAAAAATTGATTCTATTTTCCTTTCTAGTGCATTGAACACACCTCCTACCTTATCTTTACATCTTTTACTCCTTCAAATCTGAGAGGACTCAATCCAGTTCATTTAAAATCACAGCGATAAAAAAGCCAATTGTTTTCATTATATCCTAACGTTCTGGTAATGTATCCTCTCTTTTTCAGGGAAGAATATATCCAGGGTAACTATAGAAATGATTGTCTACTAAATGAATGCAATAAGAACAGAAGCAGAAAGTCCATGAGTTTGATTTTACATGGGAATCTGGACACTATTGAATAACAGAGAGACTGTTTTGCAATGCTCATGGACAAACACTGACTAGACAGAAAGATGCAGGTGAAGGTGAGGAGAGACAAGGAAAAGTGCCTTCAAGCTGGAGACTGTATGCTGTAGTCAGAGGTGTGCCTGTAATGCAAGGACATATCCACAAGCCTGTTTGTGTCATCTATGTCAGCAAAGGGTATATAACTCCAACCCAGACCCTGTGTCAAACTAAGACAGGAGCTACTCCATACTCATTAGTGGTTCTCGGCCTTCCCACATGAAAAAGAGTCAACATTTAAAGCAAATACATTTTCCATTGCACTTCAGATTTATTCCCAGAGCAGAATCCTACCACAGCAGAGAAGAGAGGTCAAATATAAATTTAGCATAACGAGTGTCAGCTCCACTGCTGTTATGCTCTTTGGTCTTGCTGTACTTGGAAAACCATTGTCCCTCCAGAGCTGCAGCAGATTTATTTTTCTTTGAAAGTGTTTGCGTTCCTGCAAACTTTAAATAATTTTGCAGATAACTTTGGGATGGTACCAATAAACTAAGTCCAGGGAATTCAGTTTTAGAATTTTACCATCTGTTTGACTTTCTAGTGCTTTGGACTGCACACATACAGGTGGTCCAGTCTGCATCTTGTCAGCTAAATGAAACAAGCCAAGTTCCACCCACAGCAGCTGAGTATGTCCTGTGCTGCTCCTGACTGTTAGCACTGCTGAAATCACTTGTAGATGTCTATTTCAGGCTTCTCCTCTGTCATACTACAGGGTCTGACAGTCTCTCCCAGGTGATCTTACTGTGGATCACCCCTAGTTGTACTATCCTCTGTCAGCAGTAAGAGAACAGTAGTGTCCCTAGACCGGCTACAGATAGGGAAAAAATGCTCTCCCTCTGCTCCTAATGCAGCAATTTACATTGGCATTAACTATTTGAATGAGAAAACGCATCTGCTGGACTTGAAACAGCGAAGACTGTTGATCTGTTAAAAGCGAAGACCAACAAGTCAAATGGTCCATATCTATCTGCAACACATGTGAAGTAAGTTTGAAATGATTCCCTTAGAACATTGCCAGACAGAGACTGGCTGAACCCAAGGTTACAAGAAAAATGCTGGACATTCATCCCTGTTTTTTTGAACAGAAGATTAAAAAAAAAACCCCTTGGTTCATTTAAAAGCAAAATAATAAAGTCCAGTGTGATTCAACACCATACCTAAGGCGACCACATAACAAAGCATTTGCAGAGACATCATTTAAAATGAGAGGTAATGACCTCAGGCTGCACCAGGGAAGGTTCAGGTTGGATATTAGGAAACATTCATTCTCAGAAAGAATGGTGAGGTATTGGAACAGATCGCCCGGGGAGGTAGTGGAGTCACTGTCCTTGCAGGTGTTCAAGAAACCTATAGAGGTGGCATTGAGGGACACTGTTTAGTGGGCATGGTGGGGATGGGTTGATGATTGGACTAGATGATCATAGAGGTCTTTTCCAACTTTAATGATTCTGTGATCTTACAGTACTCATTGAAGCAGCAGCAGTCTCCCAGGTGAAAGAGTTTTCATCTACACTGAACAAACTTTAAATCAAACTTCTAGTGTGTTTTGGAGCTGTGACAGAAAATGGTGATGGCAGTCTATTTCTCTACCAGAAGTGTCCCTGGTACCATACTCTTTACTGATTAGCTAAAATCAAGTAACAGACTGGCAGCTGGAACAGATGATGGGCATGCACAAATTTACTTCCTACCCTTGGCTATAGGATATTAACTCCAGCAGAAAATCAAGGCAAACTGCTACTAGAGCCTCACTGCCAATGAATATCTCTCAGTGTCATTAACTTAAATTCACTAACTTTCAAGACAGAGTGCAAGTCATTCATGCTTCTTCCAAGTTAATGAGTCTGTGCAGTCAATCAGTGTACAATACAAAAGAAAAAATTAGGTGATGTCCTCTCAACAATGTCCATGTGAAACAGTCAAAATCAGGAATGGAATAAAAATTGTTTCATCTCCTCTCTGTTGGTTAGAGTCACAGTCTTTAAATTATTTAATCTTAGATATTCCAGTACTAAGCATGTAAATGCAATATATTAGATGCACATCTGTCACATCTGTTCAGGTCATTTATCATAAAGTGTACTGTGTTACCCATTGCAAGGTCAGTTCCATTTGTGAACTTACGTAATTTATTTGCCATACATAAATACATTGGTTTTAACTGCTAATGTTAGTTAAGCAGATACATATAAAATTCTACGTCAGATGAGCACCTCTGGTTTTCAGATGGGACACGTTTTATAGTATTGTAAGATATAAAAAGACCATATTTCTGATTTAAATTGCTTACGCAAATAAGATATATATATAAGATATAAATATATATCAAAGATTAACTAATCTGTGTTCATATTGTGTTCCTACTGTGTCATATTGGGAATTAGAGGAAATCTAAATTTTCCATCATAAAAAGATGGAACAGAACCACTGATTCAATTCAAGTACACCGGCAAACATCCCAAGACATGATAAACAGTTAACTAGATGCTTACATGACATCTACTGTAAGCTAAGTATATCCTCTTTGTTGAGAAACTACAATTCTTTCTTTTGCTCCTTTATTTACTGATAAAAATAGAGGCTAAGCAACTTGAGGTGGAAGTGCACTATGCAACACACAAGTCCCAAGTTCTCCCTTCTTTCAGTTGCTAGGCATGTGTTTGCACAGATACTACAAAGTTCTTCAAATGGCTGTTGAATGTCTTTGAAAACCTGCACAGAGAGCGCAGCATCTCCCTACGTTTAACCTTCTGTGAATAAATGAATGTCCATGCATTTTCAAGGTCTGCCTGTGTCCTGTTGCATCATTCAAGAACAGCAGTGGCACACCTCAGGTCAGGGCCAACAGGAGGGGCAGGCCTCATTGCAAACTGAGCAAACACAGCTGCCAGCCAGGGAAGGAAATCCATGTCAGGAATGGAGGTAGCACAGACACCCACTGCAACTGCGAAGAGGCCATGCATGAATGGGAAATCCCCTCCACATTTAGGATTGATGATCGCTATTTCCCAAACAAACATAAACAAGAGTGGTGCAGGCAAGTAGAATTAACTTGGCACAGTGATGCTACTTGTTACCTTCCTGCATCATTTGCACTTTTCCTGCCAGTGAGGTAAAAGTTGGAGTCATCACTCCCAGAGGCCTTGCTTTAGCCATATTTCTTCTTTCTTACAATTTTAGAAGTGAAAGTAAAGTGTCATACAAGGTGCCCTAAACCACCCTCTGTGATTACAATTAAGATATTTCTGAAAAGAGAGGCATTTTTAGAGGCAAACTCACATACAAACTGGACAGCCTTATGAAGGCTGTCCTCATTAACTACAGCCCTCATAAAACTACAGTATTATACCTATCATCTTCTGATCTTAAGGAGGCCAAAGGATTATTTCTAAGGATTATGAAAGATCACTGAGAAAAGCAACATATTGCCTGTATTGTAAGCTTAAACTCACTACGCCAAATCAACATGTGGAAAACTACTGCTAAACAGAAGCCAAAGGCAGCTGGGGTCTTAATTTAGGCAGTTGACTTCAGTGATTGAAGTTACTTGGATAAAAACAGTTTCAGCCTCATGAAAAATGAGCAGTGAAGTTAGTTTCTCCTTTGAGAACAGGGGCTCTGATGCTCACAATTTCTGTGAGACGCTGTAGCAATACAAGAAGGAGTGGTTATGCAGCTGTTTCCTGTCACACACTTTTTTCTTTTAAAAAACAAGGTGGTTTTAAGCTTATATAATAAATAAAGGTTACATACTAAGTCAGAAAAACAGGTTTCAGGAAGTCTCACCACCAGTTAGAGGATCTCTGAGCACTTCCAAAACTACCTGCTCCCTCCTTCCCCTTTTCCTATTGCTCTTAAAATAAATTTCTCACAATTCCTTGTGTGAAAACATTAAACTACTCATTTGACAAAACCCACTGATGCCATGTGTTAGCTTGGCTGCTTCCTAGCAAAGTGCTCACTATCAGAACAAGTAATTTAACAAAAAAAAACCCAAATACATTTTAACAAACTATATACAATAGACTTATCCAGGAGCGAGGAAGTATTTTAGGAATGATTAACGTTAAAAGACATTCTCTTCAAGGCAGTTTTTAGCTATAATGTGAAGGTAGGGACCCCAGTAATAACTTCTTCCTTCCTGGGGAAGGTGGGCAGTTTTAGATAATAACCCCCTGTTCTGTGCTAACCAAGTACCTCTCCAGAGCTGAGCACTACACTTTGAGACCAAGACCTAAAAGGGATCGGTTGAATAACACTTTGTGATGTACAGGCAAGATTTTCTTTCTTCCTCCCTTAATTTTACTGTCTTTGAAAACGTACCCTTTCTTGGCAGTTTTTAATGAATGCAATGTTTAGGTAAAATAATAAAAATTAATTAGAAATTCACTTAGATATCAAATTAAATTAGAAATGAATTAGAACTATATATCTAATCTACATACAGGAGAGAGAACTTTTTCTCCCATCAAAATCTCTGCCCTGTAATTTTTAGTAGCTCATTGTCACACTTCCTTGATTCTGCAAATAAACACATGCAAAGCATGCATTTCCTCCATGTGCAGAGAGGGGATCATTTATGTCAGTAGATTTCTTGCAGAAATGTTCTCTCTTCTAACCCAGACAGTGTGGCCACTCACATTTGCCAGACTTACAGGTTCTCCTCATAATAAGTGTGTAGGAACTGAATTACAGCCATTCCTCTATGCATGTTCCCAATTCTCCAAGGAGATTTCCAGCTTATTATCTGATTCTAACACTTCCTTGGATCAGCTGTTCTATTTTAACATCCTTATTTGTGTATACAACACTCCCCTTTATCCTCTGAGAATTTTTTTCTAGCGTGTGGTCATCCACAGTTGTGTAACTTCCTTGAACTCTTTTCAGCTGACATTTTTCATGACCCGTGTTTACAATCCAGAATGACTTATATTCTCTGTAATAGCAGAGGTGTTTCTAATGAGCGGGTGTTAGAATTACCCAATATCCCCCACTCAACATGACAGCTGATGCAATATACACAGGCTACTAAAATATTGCAGTTTAAAAATAGAGACATTTGCACAGTCCCTGAAAGTAAGTTTGAGTTATTCCTACATAAACTTGGTTGAGATGCACAATTAAATTTGCAATGAACAATTAAAACTGCAGCTGCCTAACAAGCTATCAAACAGCTGACCCACAATACTGTCCATGAGATCAATGTTTGAGTGCAGCAAGCACACTGCAGATGCCATTCAGTGTGCAGCTCTTGCTGTAGCTAGGATGAAGGAAGAAGCTACCCGCTGTCACCTTTCCACTGCTCCTAGCTTTAATCCTGCTGCTTTGCTCAGATCTAGATGGATAACAGCCTGGCACTGCATCACCTTCTCTACTCTACACAACCTATGCTAAAAACTAATCTAGGTCATAGCTGGGTAAGGGAGCTACTACGCCCCTCATTACTGCTGACAAATTTTACAAGTGCACAAATACCTCATTCTGGCTCAGCTACAGCCAGACATCTGCCTGTCACACATCTGCCTGCAACTCTAAATGGTCTTGTCTCGCATTTGTTGTGGACTAAAACCACATGTGGACAAATAACACATGCTTGCTAAGTAACTTCCTTTTGTCTCCTGGGATACTAATGTCTCAGAGACTTGGAGGATGACACCGATCATTTGAGCAAACAGCAATGACAGATTATGGTATTCCCAGTCCCCTTCCAACACCCATCTCCGTTACAGAATCATAGAGGCTGGAAGGGAGATCATCCAGTTCAACCCCCTGCTAATGCAGGTTCCCTAGATAAAGTTGCAGTGGAAAGCATCCAGGCAGGTTTTGAATATCTCCAGAGAAGGACTTCACAACCTCTCTGGGCAGCTTGCTCCAGTGCTCTATCATCCTCAAAATATTTTTTTTCCTCATGCTTGTATGGGATTTCCTGTATTCCAGTTTATGCCCATTGCCCCTTGTCCTGTCACTAGGCACCACTAAAAAGAGCCTGGCCCTATCCACTTGACACCTTTCTTATATACATTCGTAAGCATTGATAAGATCCCCTCTCAGCCTTTTCTTCAGGCTGAACTGAGACTGGTCTCTTAGCCTTCCTCATATGGGAGAGGCCCCTCATCATCTCTGTGGTCTCTCTCTGGAAGTTCCCTCTCTTTCTTAAACTGGGGAGCCCAGAATTGGTCACAGAACTTCTGATGTGGCCTCACCAGGGCAGAGAAGAGAGGGAGGAGAACCTCCCTTGTCCTGCTGGCCACACTCTTCTCAAGATACCCCTGGTCCTCTTGGCCACAGGAGCAGCCTGCTGGCTCATTGTCAACCTGTTGTCCACCAGGACACCCAGGTCCTTCTCCACAGAGCTCCTTTCCAGGTCAGCCCCTAACCTGTACTGATGTATGAAGCAATCTAGCACTGGCTCCCATTTAGAAGCATTCTTCCTGATTACAGTCTTGCTCCTCAGGGAGTAAGAAGGCTTGTACTGCTTCCTGTAAAAATGGCCTCGATTTCTGGTGTAGAAAATGGCACTATCTGGTTTAACTGCTCAGGAAGTTTTTACATGCTAGGTCCCCAAGTAATCAATGTAGTACATGTGCCTTGGCTGCTTGCATGTAAAACTTATTAGTTTAATTTAAAACTATCTTTGGTGGCAAATTAAAGCAGATCACTAAAGCCTCTGGTAATAGGAGAAAGTTCAGTAGAAGCAAAGGGACCTCCTTTTAATCCTTACAAAGAGGCCATTTCCATGCCTAAAATAAGTATTCAGACCTGGAGAAAACCAATTGCCATGCTTATTCAAGAGAGAGATCCGCTCAGCCATTGCTGCTGTGTTCTAGGCAGAAATTAATTCACAAACTTCTACACCCTCTGCAGCATGTCAGGCAACAGCAATCACTTGTGGACTTAACAAATAATAATTATGAAGTTGTGCCATGCTACTCTGACAGAACATTAATACTAAAACTGCCAGAAGAACATTACTAGGACGAAAACCTGAGAAACCCATAATGAAAAGGAAACACTGTGCCACAGTGATGAAAATACAGTAATTCGTGTTAAACTGCTGCCTAAAGTGAGGGTTTTTTCCTAGCCACATCTAATTTATACTTATCAACACAAGCACCTTTCCATAATCAATGGCTTTATTATTCTGAAAAGCAAAAGCCAACTCAAAACGTTACATTGCACTGATAGACACAGGGCCAGCCATGGGGAGATCAGGTACAAATTGTTCACAGATGTATTTTTTTAATTATTATTATTGGCTATGTTCCACAGCACAGGGGGAGGGGAAGGAGGAGGGAGAGAGAAGGAGGGAATCTGAAACTTACTGGTTGACCTCCCCACCATCTGTGATTGAATTTCTCTCGCCCTCGAAGACTGAAGCTGGCATCAAACACTGGGTCATACATTGAATTGCCAACGATTCCATGTGATTCAGGATAGAGTCCCTTTGTGCAGAAACAGATTAATTAGTAAAACCCTAATGCACATAAATGCAGTCCCCATAGCTATCTGCAAATACCACTGAATTATTTTAAAATGGGTGTCTTTGTAACAACACCAAAAAAGGTTTTAACTTCAAGATAAGCACATTTAAAATTGGCTATAGTAGTGTGAAAACAGCAGGAAATGACTGAATTGTGCTAAAAGAAAAAATAAAAAAGCACAAAAACTTCTGCTGCTGGATACTTTGAAGTATTTTCTCACTGGTTAGGAGTTAGTTTGAGGCCATCAAAAATAAACAAAAAAAATTATGAAGATCTACTTGAACTTTGAGTTCCTCTTTATGAATTCCCTTTCTGGAAATGGTAATTCATTTTCCAGTAGCAAGAGTTAGAATCTGCATTCCCATTTTATAATAGTTTATCTTTGCTAGTGCCTCTGTTAGAGCTATTTCTAAGAAGAAACCAAAGCAAGACACCCAAACAGTGATATAAACCCAGAGGCTTTATACCTCAACTTCCCCAGAAGTAAGAGTGATTTAAGAGATTTCTAATCTCCCTTTCTCTCCTGCCCTCTCCCACACTCAGCTGCTTGTTTGTCCATCCCTTCTTTTATCTTAATATTTGTGCAGAGGTTGAAGGAAGAAAAAGAAGGGGGAAAAAAAAAGTGGCTTCTGCTTCAGGAGCACTGTCACATGGCAGTGTTTGCATCTCAGACTGGGGACAGCCTGGCCACCAGCTGTGCCACCAGGGCACAGAAGTGATGGTTCGTTTACTGCAGAACCCAAGCAGCATCCAGACACGCTCAGCAGCTGTAAATTTTAAGTGGGTTGCTAAGTCAGCCCTACTGACTTCAGCTCCTCCAGTGAAGGAACAACTGCTGGTTGTATTCTGGGTTGTTGTTTTTTTTTCCCCCAGAAAAACCATGACCTGTAATTATACAGCAGTACAAATAACTGCAAAAACAGGCATAGGAAAATGCAGGAAAGCTGTAACATTGTGCATATTAGAGAGAAATGCTTTGTCTCAAAACTTCAAAATACTGAAAAAAAAATAAAACCTACTTAACATAAGGGAGAAAAGGATTGACTGTGAAGGAGTTCTATTAAAAAAAAAAATCTTGCTTCCCACAACCCACATTTCTAGTGAAGTGCAACATTTTATCACCAAAAAATCCTTCCCAAGGACTTACAGTAGCGAGGGTGTACAAGTTGGGGAAGGTTTTTGTAGGGTAGACTGGCCTCATGTAAGGAGAATGCGTTCCACAAGATCCTGAAAAATCAGCAGGGAATGCAAACGTTACAAAAGTGAAGCTCTGAGACTTAAAAAAGAAAAAAAAAAAAAAGAAAAAAAAAAAGTCAATTGCTTTCACTGAAAATGCTGCAGAAAGTGGTTAAACTTTAACCAACTTAAATGAACATCCTCTGATGACCACTGGCAAGTCTTCCTGCAGTGCTAAATCCACACATGCTACTTTGCACTTCACAGTAAACAACTGAAACAGAGAAGCTAGTACTACTAAACTCGCTACATTTCCATGGACTGCTGTCCCTTCTGAGTTATCCCCCTTTGAGTATTCATACTCATTGGAAGTGTCATGCTGTTGAATAAAGGAACATGAGAAATCGCACACTAATTTTAAATGACAAATACACTGAAGAGGGAGTTTCACAATAGGCTTTGGCCACAGCTCCCCAGTTGGCTACACAAATGCAAGGGCCAGCAAATACACAGGGAAAAAACCACCTTTCAAGGATATGAGCACGTACACAAGCTACCATACTACACTAAAAAGCTCAAACATACAGCGTGTCCAGTACACTACAAAACCAGGACCCACGTCTTCTGCATTTGTGACTCAAGTGCAAAATTTTGCAGGCACATCTCAACTAGCCCATACTATGGTATGATACATATCACGTACTGAAGATTCATTTGTTTGCTGACAAACCAAATTAACACCACCAGTTCCGGGTTGCATTCCCTAAAGCAGCTCTCTTCTCATTCTTTGCTGTAAGCTGCTTTAGCCAGGGTCCTTCAAGTCACCAGATGATACTATCTAAACCTAAGGGGACTAATGCAATTTGCTTTTATGGAAAATAAATGTAATCTTTATTAGAGTTTTGAGTCAGAAAAGCCATGCATTTGGCAGAGCCCTTCTACACGCCAGACCCATGCTGACTTTTGTTACTCAATACACAATGAAAACAACCCGACTGCATGAGACTGTCTTTCGTTTATTGTAAGAAAACAGATGTACTCACTCAGTTTTTCAATATTGGGCATGACCTTGTTCCCTTTCTTCATATATGATGCACGGAAACCATCAACAGAGAAGATGATCAAAGGAGGACGAACAAAGCTAAAAAGCAGAAGCAGCAGGAGTATAAGTCAGCATTTAAAATTATTTTATATTTTTTTTAATTTTCACTTGCTAACTGAGGGTCCAGAGAATTTAAAGTACGGTTACTACATGTGCTATCTGTTTTTTTTATTTATTTATTTGGCTTACTTGCTTACTCAATAGATCAGCATAAACTGATAATCTTAATTCTTACTAACATTCAGACTGTGGTCACGGTCAGCTGAAGGGCTACATTCCAACATAAAAGAAATCTTCCCTAGGCAGCCAGAAGTACACAGCCCAAAAAGGCAAATGCTTACAGAAAGAGATGGTAAAGAGCAACAACAACAAAAAAAAAATTACAAAAAAAATTGTATGCACAAGGACCCAGCCTAGCACACAGTCTGTAGTTAAAAACCACATGTTTCAGGACAGCTGGTCTTCTGTCTTTACAGAAAGTCCATGTGGCATCTTGTGCAAGCTCTAAGAGGCACAGCCCATTCTCACATACTAAAGATGATGGTATTCCTTGTCATTTTATTATATTTTGTTTACTACTTCTACTTGGATTTGAATCCAAGTAGGCATAGATGTGTCCTGGATGGACATGCCCGAGTGTTTAATGATGGTCACTCACTGCAGGGGTAAGATATCATTGTTACCAGGAGAACAGGAGCTCCTATTTCCTCCAAACTCTTCTCCTAATAGCAGAGACTGAGCTGCAGCGCAGTGCAGCACCTAAGCAGATGTTTGCCTTTAAGCATAATAGTAAGATAACTGGTTTCAGATGCTCTTACATTTTCATTGCTCTTCTTTTGCTTTTTTTTTTTTTTTTTTAAGTCAAGCCTATTACCCATTGCAGTTTTGAAATCCCTTCACTTAGTAAGATAATGTTAATAACAAAAAAAAAAAAAAAAAGGCCTCAGCCAGCCTAACTTTTAGAGAAATCTGAAAAAGATTCCCAAAGTCTCAAAGGGTGCTTAATTATCTTTCCTGCTCAGATAAGTAAAACAGGGAAACCCATCAAAGGTGATCCAAGGACAAGAGTTCAAGCCCCCATATCATACATCATTGCTCACATTAACAACCCAATTGTACAAACCCTGAAGGACAGGGAAGTAAGCAACTTGCTATTCAGCAAAGGCTTTACAAAGATAAAACAGAAACATGATGTTCAGAGTGCTGGACCACTGTCCTTGTTGTACTTGGCTTTAGGGTAACAAGAAACCACTTACCCTGCTGGACATTCAGGAGTTTTTATCTCTTCACAGTCATCATCCACCCAGTGGGTTTCTCCTACCAGAAATTCAAATCAGAGTTTAAGAAAAAAAAAATATCTGTGAATACAGCATCAGATTTCAAAGAAAAATTCAAAAAAATAAAGTCTAAATCTGTCAACAGGCTGTCTCGTCATACTTTCACGGACAATGATCAGGTGAACAAATGTTCTGGCTACATTCTATTCAACAAAAATATCCAAACTGTCACTTCTAGGAGCAGCTCTTAAAACTAAACCTAAAACTTTTTCATGAAGGAAATGGTAGTAAAGCTTTAGCAATACCAGTCATTTAAAACATTTTTATTATTTTAAAAACTTAAAAATTGTTAATATTTTCAGTTTGTCAAAAAAGTACAGCACTGTTTCTGGTTGCCAATTCATACCCTCCATCCCACCAGGTCTGACGTCTCCATGACCTGCTTCTACTGGCTAAAGACACAAAATAATAAAATAAGACTCTTTCTAGGGAAGAGAAACAAATATGATAACTTATAATATGAAACTTGTATGAAATAGTTTTCAATTGGTTTAGGGAGCTGAACAGGCCATGGATCAGGTGAAGCTGCTTATGATCAGGAGCAGTTGATAAAAAAAAGTATTAACAGTCTTTCAGAGTTAGCTTATTACTTTACATAATCAACTATTTTGTTAAGCTTTTACTACTGAATGCTGACTATATATTGGCTCATGACTTGCCCTTTCACAGGTCAACTGAAAAACAAATTATTAGCTAATGAGGCTTACTTCCCCAACCTAGCACTATTAAGGGAACTGTAGCTCAGTTAAAAGAACAAAACAAAAAGCACCATAGAAAATATTGGCAGGAAATGTGTCCTGCAGCAATTCCAATTGACCATGATGGGATGTAGAGGGATGATTTCCAAGGGAAAATAAAGATAAACGCTATCCTCAGGTAAGCAAAAGCATGAATAAAGAGGAAACACAGTTCTCAGATAGGGCTTATTCCTATCAGGATATCAGAGTCACTGAGATTTGTTATTAGGCAATTAAAAAAAGATTATGTACATTAAACAGTAGATGTAAATTCCTCTGTTTTGATACTTGTAAGTGGGAGCTCACAAAAAAAGTCAGGAACTGAGAACTGTATCAGTATTTAAGTAGTCTAAGCTTTGGGTCTCATTGGGAAGAAGAAGAAAATAACCTTGTTGGAAGATGCATATTTTACCTGAATTCCCAACAGAGAATCCAAGTAAAGAAATCCCCACTTTCAGCATTTTGGAAACTGTACAGTTGGCCAAAACGGTGGAGAGGGGTGGAGAGGAAATCAAACCTTAAATTCTTCACCATTAAACAAACAATTTAGAACTAGGTGAAATACAATAGTAAGAGCTTCTAAGGCTTGTTTCCAAGGACCAGAAGACCTCCACAGAATGGGAGACACATAATGCAATGCAGGACATACTCCAAACCATCAGGTGATAATTAAGCCTTCACAGCCTGTCCCCAGATCAGCCAGTTCAGGCTGTATTGCTGACATCATGTGTCTAGAAGGTGATATGGTCATTCCCATCTTGTAACCTGGAGCCCATGCTACCCGATCCATAAATTAAAGCTGTTATATTCTCACAAACACTGTCCTGCAAGAAACAAAGCCTACTTGATGCAAGTAGTTTGAACAGATGCTTTTGTAGTAGAAATGGGAGAGGTTTCTGAGATAACCTATCTAGGAATGCTCAGTTCCTTCTGAAACCATCAGATCTCCCAGCTTTCCTTGTGATGCAGTCAAATGCACCTGAATACCTTTGTATTTTGTTTTAAACTCTTTGCTCATCTGTGCCTAATCTTTGTCTTTCAGTATCTCTACAGGGTTTCTACTGTCAAGAAATTAGTTGCATTCACCTCGACTAGGAGTCCAAAACTCACCCTTTCTTCCTCCCTATTCCCAAAATCAGAACAAAACAAGAAGAGGGTTCCTTCTCTAGAAAAAAACTTTACCAACAGGGCTGCCTACTATCAGGTTCAAAAGATAAGAGGCAGGAAGACCAAAGACATACCTTTGCAAACGACTTGGTAATTAGTGCAACAGTCTCCTCTACTTAAGCAGTCTTCAGAGCAGTGACAAGCATTGTCATCATTCCTGGTTTCTCCACAGCGGTCTTTGGTACATTCCCAGCCTCGAGCTAAAATATTCACAAGTAAGCAAGAATGAGAGATCATAATCAAAATGAAAAGCACTCGCTCAAGCCATAATGACTACATCCAACTTTATAGAGTCTTAAATCTATTGTCCCAGTTTTTGATTTCAAGTATGTCAAGCAGAAATAAAAGGGAGCCTTGTGTCCTGCAGATACAGGAGGACTCCTGCATCCTCACAAGTGCTTCAGCTACAAACAGTTGTTGTAATCCAGGACTTGTACAACTGGAATGCCAGAAAACACATGGAGGAGAGAAGAAAAGAAAGGCTGTTGAAAGATAAATGAATCTGTCTGGAGTGCAAACTAGAAATGTTGGTGCTTTTTGTACAATTCATCCTTTTTTGCCCAAATATTCAAGTCCAATGGGAAACCAATGGGAAATAAGAAAAAGTTGGAAAGAGATTATTGATATTATGCTTCCATCAGATCCTCACAGACAGAAGGACCTTTCAGTACCTCAGTTGATGAGATTCAACACCAACTGCAAAGTTAGAAGAACTTGAAGAAACATGGCACAGTCTTCTTATCTTGCAAATGACGTTAGGATCTAAAGGCTTGTCTAAATGAGGACAGCACAGTGCTGCATTTTAGAATAGGGCCTGAGGATATAACTGTATGGTTTCCCGTATGTTCTGGCCCAAGCAATAAGAAACTTAAAAGATTGCTTTTGACAACATGCAACCAGTTAAAAAAACACCAGAGCAATTTCTCTTACTCCCCATTTCTCCTTGATTTGGGACCTTCTTCCAATAAATATATCATATTTACAGATAGTACATGTGATAATCGTCTTAATAAATACCTATGGTATTATAAGAAAATGTACACAACAATTCTAAGAACTACAGAGGTATCCACACATTTAAGTGGATAATGTACCCTGTGGACTGGAGGCTAAGGAACTGAAAGTCTGTTCTTTTGTAGCAAACATCGTGCCATGCACTGAAAGTTTTCAGATCCTCATATTCTTCAGTCATTTACACTGGGACGAAACAGTCTTAGCTTTAATTTTGGAACTTCTTGGCCTGGAATCAAATCATTTCTTCATGGATTAGCTTACAACTTTTTGGTACCAAGCTATTGAAATAATATCATTATAAACAGAACTGAGGAAGTACTCTCAAACATCTCCCATCCATGAGCAGTGATAGATTTAGTCATTCGACTTCTCTTTTATTTGCTTTGTAAATGTAATTCCTTGATAAAGCAAGGAAATATTTAATGGCAAAAGTAGAAGGCACCTGTGTCAACTCTGACCACTAAGCCAACACTCAAAGAGATGAGTACAACTAATAATTCAAATGCACAATGTTAAGAAACAAAACATCACTCATAACCCTCTTTGAAGTTTCCCTCTCCTGTGAGTCATGAAAAAAGAAAGTGAATGTAGAGCTGTATTTCCATTCCTCAGGGTCTAATGAATGGAAGGTAAACATCTTTACCAGTGTGCTATATGCATCCTGACATTTGGAAATTAGAGTCTGGAGCAATGGTAACAAATTCGGCCTGTCACCTCTGAACAGACCTGCACTGCTTTAGCACTCCCAGCTTCCAAGGCACTTTCACAAATAAATGCAATGAACAATCCAAAAGCAAGCATGAACTGCTCAGTTATTTTATCTCCTATTTATATCAGTTATACACTTTGGAGAAAAAAGGATGGCTGACACTGAGAGACCAACCTCCCATCTTTACTACCTCTTCACTGTAATCTGGAAGGACAACTGGTGCCTGAATATCAATTATTGTTTGTGAATGAGTATCAGAATATCTCCTTTTCAGGTAGTACAAGCAGTAGCCTGCCCTTTTCTGCAGAAACTATGGCAGAAGCCCAGCAACAATAGATGCAGATCCCTACTGCTCCCAGCAAGGGTATGCGGCCTGCATTTTGGGTCAAGACAAGCCCAGTCAGCAAGGGGAGCAGAAGACCCGGGTTATGGCAGGGAGTGCTGGATTATAGCAGCCAGTCCCAACCAGTCACATAAGCCAGACATCATCAGCCCCCAGCAATGCAGGGCAGGAGACCCATCCTACCTGTCTTTAAGCACAGCTCATCAAAGTCGAAGCAGCAGCTGTTGTAGCTCTTGCACAGGTTGTCACAGCGGCAGCCAGGAGGCTCTGCCTCTTGAAGTTCAAAGCATCTGTTTTTGCAGGAGCCAGAGGTACTGATCCAGGGGGAATCTGACAGGACTGTGTGGAACAAAAAACAGGGCAACATCTGTCAGGTCAGTAGCAGTGGGACAGGCAACTCAGCCCCAAGCCACTTGGATGAGTGAAACCTCGGCTGCCTGCTTAGGGAATGGAAGGGAGCAGGGAGAGGAGAAGGGTTGCTTATGGAACCAAAACATTAAAAAATAAATAAATAAATAAATAAATAAATAAATAAATAAATAAATAAATGCAAAAAGGCAGCTTTTTTTGGGGGGGGGGCGGAATGGGGGATGGAAGAGGAAGCAGCATGCTGTGATAACGTTCTGTATAGAAATGGACCTGGCTTTACCTATAACAATCAAGAGATCATTAGCAGAAATGTATTAATATCTGCAGGATCCAATTCCAAGAGCTGCAGCTATTCCTTAGAAGCAGGCCTTTGTTTTCAAAAACCAAGTGACATTTTCATGGTTGGCTGGGCAGTTCGCATAGGAAAGAACTGCAATTAATCTACATGCAGTCAGCAGGACTTGGGTCTGCTGTACTGGAAGGTGCTAAATCAATGTCATGCATGGGTGAAAACCATAAGATGCTCTATAAATTAATGGAGAAGCAAGTAAAGCAAGGCTTTTTGATGAGCTTCTGCAGAGCGTTAAACTATAAAATCTAAACAAAATACTGAAATATATAAGAAGTCAATGTATTTGATGTGTAAAACTAAATGGAAGATGGATAATCTGAACCCATGAATAATGCATTAGACTTCAATAACCTACTAGTTGTGGCCCTTATTGTCGGAGCTGATGTGTGTTTCCCAGCTATTTTCTCAAAACTTATTATCTCAAACATTTTTCCTACCAAAGATTCCTATGTAGCAGCTTGTACAAAGCAGGAAAGTTGTGTGCTATTCTATTGGGGTAATGCTATTTTATAAAATAAACTGAGACAAATTTGTGTTATTCCTTAAAAACAGAAGTGTTCCAGGGAATATTTCACAATGTCACTGGTACTTTGAGGGACCAATTAAAATTAAGTATTTTTCTTCTAGACTATGTTTTGGCTTCAACTTTGGCAAACCTCAGCATGGTTAGCAGTATGATTTCAAGAGAACTGATGCAATGGCACTTTTGGGAAAGAGTTGTTCTGATCTTTCATGTATGTTTTCCCTACTCTTTTACATGGCTGAATGTTTAGTCTCCACATAAGCTGAGAAAAATATTTCCAAACACAATGGCAGTATTCCAACACTTTTAGTGTTAGAAGATAGAAAAGAAGATGGAGAGGAAGGTTAGAGGTGATATAGGTGATATATGTCCCACCAGCTGCCATCACCAGCACTACTGGTCCACTGGCAACAACACGGGTTGGACACCAGCATTAATCACTTCAAGGAACAAACTGGGCAGCAAATCAATCCTTCAGCAAGGTTACAGTGGGTGGGTGGGTGGGATGACAATGGCTGTCATTATGGATCATGATAGTGGGAAGGAACATTCATCTGCAGACTGGTAAAGGTAAAATCAAAAAATCATAGAATGTCCTGAGTTGGAAGGGACCCGGAAGGACTGTTAACTTCCACTCAATATTTTGGTCACCTGGACCTTCTTGGAGCTAAAAGTGGTTTATCTATGCTGGCAATACACAGACCAGTGTTTTCTTTAGTCATACAAAAAGGCCACTAGTCTATGTGAGAAATTAATCACATGAGAGTTGTTTCAAAGCATGTAAACACTTGGGTTTTCAGAGATATGAAGTACTGGTCCCTATTAACGACAGCTGTTTTTTGTCAAATGCTCCTGAATATACGTTACTAAAGAATGGTTCTGTTATTTAACCTCTCCTACTACTTTCCCCTTGGAAGCTAGGTAATACACTCATATAATCACAGATTGAATAAACTGCAAATCTGGACTCAAAGGTATTACATACAACCATAGACTATATAGTATCATGGAATCATAGGATGGCCTGGATTGAAAAGTACCACAAAGATTATCTAGTTTCAACCCCCTGCTGTGTGCAGGGTTGCCAACCACCAGACCAGGCTGCCCAGAGCCACAGCCAGCCTGGCCTTGAATGCCTCCAGGGATGGGGCATCCACAACCTCCTTGGGCAACCTGTTCCAGTGTGTCACCATTGCCTGGATATAGTACTCCAGATGGGGCCTCACAAGAGCCGAGTAGAGGGGGACAATCACTTCCCTCTCCCTGTTGGCCACCCCTTTTTTAATGCAGCCCAGAACACAGTTGGCCTTCCGGGCTTCAAGCACACACTGCTGGCTCATGTCCAGCTTCTCGTCCACCAGGACTCCCATGTCCTTCACCACAGGGTTGCTCTCAAGGAGATCTTCCCCCAGTTTGCATAAATACCTGAGATTGCCCCAACCCAAGTGCAGCACCTTGCACTTGGCCTTGCTGAACCTCCTGACATTCACATGGGCCCACTTCTCCAGCCTTTCCAAGTCCCTCTGGATGGCTTCCCTTCCTTCCAATGTATTGACTGCACTGCTCAGCTTGGTGTCACCTGCAGACTTGCTGAGGATGCACTTGATACCATGATCTATGTCACTGATGAAGATGTTGAAGAGCACCAGTCCCAAGACCAACTCCTGAGGGACACCGCTTGTGACCGGCCTCCACCCTGACACAGAAATTGATCACAACCCTTTGGCTGCATCCAGCTAACCAATTCCTAATCCATCAAACAGTCCATCCTTCAAATCCACACCTCTCCAATTTAGAGAGAAGGATGTGGTGAGGGACCATGTCAAAGGCTTTGCAGAAGTCCAGTTAGATGACATTCATCGCCCTTTCCCATTCCACCAAAACCATCACTCTACTGGCATTGCTCTCTTCATTTCAAAGGAATGAGAAGGGCACCATTTCAGAAGGCAAAGAGACACACACTAACATGGATTTAGGAAGAAGAAGGTGTAAACCTGATTGCTGATTACAGAAGTAACAGCATCAATTCTATCTAAAGGAATGCCTAGCTGTTGTAAAGGGCAGTTCATTTGTCAGGAAACCACCACAACAAATTGCTAACAGAAGCTGTGCAATCTCTGATCTTGGAGATTTGAAGAACAGGTTAGACCAAGATCTGTCAGCAGCACTTCAGAAATAACTGTCCATGTATTGGGATAATGTCTACAGAGCTGGTCAAGCTTCCTTCTAGCTCCATCTTCTATGACTGTAATTAGGGTTTCCATTTCACATAAGGATGGCTTAGCCTAGCTACCTCATTTGTCATTTTTTCCAGATCTCTTGGCAACCTCCCTATTAGCGGTGTGCCAAATTTTCCCAAATTCCATAGCAAATACAAGGCATGCCTCCTGAGTCAATGTAAAACACTTTCCACGTAGCAACACAAAAGTAGATGTGGCTTAACTCCCTGATCTCTGTATGTGTTATATATTATACATTAAGATCATTCCTTTGTTTACCATGCCTGACCTCAACTTTGCAGCCAGACCGTGATTTTCAGGTCGTGCACAATGCCATGGTACAACTACTGGTGCATGCAGAATAGTTTGAAAATATATCATCAGGAGCCCCATTCATGGTTAGCATTTTAATACTGACAGAAGCCCTTGTACAGAACAAACTTAAGCAGTTTCAGATTTCCTTTTAAAATTCCTGCATCTGTCTGCGAATTCTACTCTGACATTTGCCTCCATGCAACAGGCAAAGGAGCCTCTCGCATGAAGATCCTGCTCTTCTTTTCTAATAGATAGAGCTTTCCATATCCCTTTCAAGCATTCTTTTTTGTCCACCTAAGCTCAAAACAACCATCTAATGATTGTCTTTTTTATATATTAGAGATCTATACATTGTGTATACACTATAAAATGAGACCAAGAAAACATTATAGGCATTATGGTACTTCTTTGGCTTGCGTGTACTATGCATAATGGGCTATGGAAAAAAAAACAGATGTTGGATTTGACTTACAGAGGAGTTCTATACTAGATGAGAACTGAAGTTTGCCTACAATCGTGGCATACTCCTAGAGAAACCAAAACTTGGTAATATGTGGCAATGGTTGGTAAAGAGAGTGCTTAGTCAATAAAAACAATTAAACAAATTTGGAAATGAATAAGCCAAGGCAGACTAGAGTTGAAAAAAAAATTATGGCAACCATTCATTCTGAATATTTCCTAACGCTGAGCTTCTGATGAAGTACAACTGGAAGTCATACAACTGCAAGAATCTAAATAGTTTACTTGATCATAATGTTTTTATTTTGTTAAAAATGCACCTCTCCATCATAAGAGTTTACTTGCTCTTCCAGACTCACGCGGCAATAACTTTTTCTTTGTTATCACCTTCCAGTTTTTACTGCAATAAAAGTAAGGAGGCTGCCCAAACACACAAGGGACAAAATCCTCCATTACCTTTTGTCTTTCAGTGTTGACACTTAGACTAGACGATATCAATGTTCAGGTCCAATCCCAACCATATGTGAAATCTTCAACAGACTGCCCCAAAATAACCCTTATTTGGGTTATTTTTATATTAAGCCTTTTTGGGAGTTATCCTGTATTTCTTGCTGTTCTCCTGGGATACTGAGCTAACCTTCCTGCTACTGGAAACAGCACACAGCTGCTGTTCCTAGCCCTGGCAGCATTGAATGGTGCTGGTGTGCTCAGCAGAGTTGGCACTGATGAGATGCAGTTGGTTCCCAGTATCAGACCTTTGGGACTTCAGTGCAAGGCAGCCCTGCCCTGAAACCTAGGCAGCCTCCAGTGAAAGCAAAGCAGTCAGGTGTTGAAGGTATAAAATGTAAATCCTTCACATCACTGTTACACACATTACCCAAATGCTCTACAAACTAGAGATTAAATTAGGAAGAAATTTGATTTATGAGCAAGTTTCTTTAACTATTACATAAATACCAAAAGCAGCTGCCACTATCTTTCTAGTTACCTAAAATACCTCCGCTCAGTGATCAGCAGCCTGACTGTGACTGGTTTCTGTGATAGAAGGGGAAAGGAGATCACAATATTCTTCACCAGGAACACAACAAACTCAGGCCACCAAAAACAAGTTTACAATGAAAATTCACAGGCTATCATTACAGATGGGTACTGAAAATGAAACCCTTTCACTTCAGTTATATTAGCCAGCCCTAAGAACCACAGGTTCCCTTTCTCCTCCCAAAAGAAAAAACAGAGACACAACTCAACTCTACATCTATTTTAGGTTTTGTTAAGAAAAACACTAGTTTTCCATTGTATATATTTTTCCACTCAAACAATGCCTGAGCTCACAAAACCCTGTAGTGCCTCAGAACACAAACAGTCCCTTCTATGGCCCATTCTTGCTCTCCTCCAAAGGTGAACAACCGACCCCTAGACATACATCTGCTGGGTGCAGGACACTAGCACCTGCTCAGCCTCACCACTGTCAGATGTCTGCCTTCTACTGTTCACAAGCTAGCATGACCTCAGAAGCCACAGAAATCCCCAAAGCTTTCCTCAGCAGCACATTCTTGAAAGCGTTACTCAGAATTAGAGAAACTGCTTCAGTAGTTACCAAAAGTAAACTGGCACCCTTAAACTGATAGAGCTGTTTCTTTTAGATCTAAAGGGGAAACCGTACGGAGCACAAAACAGCACAGGAGAGATGAAGCAGCTAAGGAAACCAATCCCTGCAAGACTGATGGTGCTCAATCCTAAAATAGGCTAGATTTTCCATAGTCGCATGCACACAGAGCAAAAGTTTAAGTAAATAGGAGTCCTATAGGTGAGTCCCAAAGGTCAACTGACTCAGGCTCAGTGAGTTATTTCTTCATTATATCCTAGAGGTAAAAGGAACAAGCAAACTACTGTTTCAGAGTAGGAATGGTTTCTAAACACCACACATAACATAAGGATATTGCGATCCACAATTTATACCCATTACTGTACCTGAGATTGGGCCCTCATCCCATTCTTCAGATCTCCTAAAGCGATTTGTTGTAAATCCCATGCAGACATTTACTCCAAAGGCAAAAGCAAATAAAGATATAACCTGCAAAAGCAAAACAGCAAAGAGATCAGACGGTGCAAATCCCCAGACTTCCAAGCCAAGAGCATTACGATTAAAGGGGCAGAGATGGTCCCTGTACATTCGAGCTCCCCAGCACTGCAGTTCCCATCACTGGCACAGCAGCTGACAGAGTCACCGTTTTAGAGTCTCACAAACCAGAAGCAGTTTATGAATAAAACATCTCTTTCTGAAGCTGAAACGCTCCTTTTTGTAGGACCTTATTCAGGAGAGACGGGCTACTCCTCCTTTAAAAGCAAACACGCTGCTTTCCTTCCTTCCCTACCTGGTGGAAGTGGAAGCAGCCCTTCTTAGCCATACTAGAGGATTCTTGAAAAGCCCGTGCAGTACCGTCCCTTTTGCTTTATAGTGAGCGCAGAGCTCTGTTTGCTCTGGGAGTTCGGGCTATTAGCTACAAGTAATCCCACCTGGTGAGGTTGACAGGCTCGTGTGATTTGTCCAGGGGGTGATTTCATCATGTTTCACTCACAAATCGCAGCTCCGAGTGCAAGAAGCTCCAGGCATCATCCCTCGCTGCGCCCTCCCCCCAAACACACACACGCACGCTTTTATGTGGTTTCCTCTGGCAAAGCAGGGCTTTCTTCTCTCGCTGCGGCCAATAGCTTTTCCTGCTCATTTTATTCTCCTCGCAAAAGTAACATGGCTAAAAGAGAAACCAAATGCGTCTCCATCTGGCTCAGAGAAGAAGAAAAAGAAAAAGGGGGGGAAGCTCGCCCAGGCTGAGAAATGGAAATATCCCCACGCCACCCTCCAGTGCCACAAAGCGTGGGGCAGCGACCTGGGCACCGTTCTCGCTGTGCGCTGCCAGCCGGGTCGCGGTGTCCCCACGCCAGCGCAGGGGTAGCCATTCAGCTCCCGCAGGGTGCAAGGCGCAGAGCGATGGCAACGCACACGGTTTTATCCGGAGGGCTGGAAACCACAGCCTTTCGGAAAGGAAGGGAAGTGGAAAACGTTCCTTCTGCCCCACATTTTCCCATTTTCTTCCCCAGCAGCAGAAAGCTAAAGTGTTTGGAGAAGCGCTTCTATTTACACAGGAGACGATAATGCAGAGCAGAATTATGGTTGAAATCAGTTGTTTAAATATTGTTTACCACGGCAAATTATTGACCAGTGTAGTTTGCTACTTTTTTTTTTTTTTTTTTTTTGTCTGATCGGAGCTCCCTTCATTAAGATATTTACTAACAATGGCATTTAAAGGGACAGAATCAAGGCTGTTAAGCCAATGGACAGACTTATCTTCCCTTGCAACCTTGTCATATTGTATAGTGGCACTGAGAAATACATAACAGATTTCTTTAAACCATCTTGCAATACGAAGCACACACACTTTTCAGCTTTGCTGAGAGGTACTTTTTAGCTGCTGCAGTATTGTCCCTCTCCACTGCATAGCTTTGCAGGGCTGAGTCTCCTCTTTGCTTCTCCCAACTCATCTGCCTGACACTCATGGCTTAGAGCTGATGTTTTTTAATGCAGTTCTTTAACCAAGAGTGGATCCATTGGGCAGCTGTATCTTTGCATTGCAAGCTTCAGGGAAATGTTATTGGCATGGGAAGACCCCAATCTTAGCTATACCAGGACACTTCATTCCTACCCTTGCACAGATCAGGGGTGTGAAGTTAAGACTTTTCTAATGTTTGCTTCATCACCACCTTGGCTGAAGATGAAATAGGCAGCTGAAGTACAGGTTACATAATGTGCTGAAGGCAGTCTTTCTCTAGCAAAAAAACAAAAAACAAAAAAAAACCAAAGACCTGTGTACAGTGGTCTAGAGCTAGAGAAGAGTAATAACCAGATTTTGTATTAGCTGTTCCTATAACATTATTCACTCTTAGCCTCTGATATATTGTTGGTTAAATGTCTTCACAAGCAAGTGCTAGGTATTACAGCAGTGCATGTCAGCAGCAGAAAGGAAACCAAGCACACACCAAATTTCTCTAAAATGTCACTTATCACAGCTGATGAAGTTCACAATTTGATGAGTAAAGCATGAGAATCAGAAGATTGAGCTCTTCCAGGTTGGGACCCTCAGATACCAAGTTACCCTGGGCAAAACACAATTGAATTTTCAAATTGAGTTGTCCAAGGCAACATATCTAGCTTCAGTTTCAGAGATGCCAAGCTCATGCAGTTTCTGCATGTCTTCCTAATGTGCAAGTGCTTAGCTCTTTTGAAAAAAAATTAAAAATGACCACCCAGAAAAATGAAGCAAGAAATAAAAGAAATATATATATATAGCAGAATGGGTTTCTCCGGCTAAAAATATAGATATCATTTTTTTTTCATTCATGTAACATCTCTGCAGCTTATAAACTGCACAATTCCATGTTAATGGAGAAGTTCATTTTAAATTTCCTGGCTCACACTACAAGTACGTTATATTAATTAACATCCTTTGCAGTATCCTTTGAGAACTATAGATGACAGTGATCCTGAAACTGCTAATATTTTTCTTATGTGTTATGTAAGACACATTTTCCAGTAGCTCTGAACTGACCGCATCCTCAGATGCACAATCATCTTTTTGTAATAAGGATTCTGCCTGAAGCCACCCCGCAGATGCACAAGGAACCTATTAGCATAAACAAGGTTTAATTATTTTGTTCAGAGAAAATTTCACTGCTGGGAGCACTAGCAATTAACTTTTTAACAATTAATTTCCATTCTACTCATCAGAAAAAGAAATAATAGAGTAGAAATAATATGTTCTTGACCCTTTGGTCACGCAGTGGTTCAGTATGAGTTTTAGGGCTTAAATTAAACACATGACAAAGGGATTTTAACAAGATCAACAGAATACAAAATGCATTTTTATCAATTATTGTCCATTAGCATGGGGATTTAGCATTTATGTCTGCTTAATACATGTAATGGCACTAAATGCTTAACTCAGAATGCTGAACTTCCAACCAGCCACTAGGTGACACTTTAAATGAGTAATTCATATTATGACAGTTCCAGAGTTAGTTTGTCTCTGTTCCACAGAGTTAATATAAGAAGGGCAATTTTTACTGTCTTGTATAAAATTGACTTTTTCTTGGTTTGTTTTGTGATTTGTTTGTGTCTGTTTTTGTTCTTGGTTTCTGTTTTTTAATGAGAAAGGAAATTGCAGAGAAATCAAGTACATTGGCTGAGTCAGTAGCTGGGGATGGAGTAGGCTCTAAAGAAATGAGCCCTCCTAGCTCCTCATCTCCATGGTGCACTGCTGGGAGCAATTAAATAATAAGAGGACCAGCGTGAATGTTTCCAGTGTAGTTAATGGCTACAGGAGTAGCAGAAGTGTGAATTTGATCTCTCCCTCCATATACATCTTTTAATATAGTTGTGGCCAAGAGAAAAAGGCTTGTCAGGTAGAAAAATTTCTTATCACAAAACCTTTTGATAAGTTACAGAAACTCTGTCGCAGAATTCAAGCAATCTCCAAACTGAGTGCCTTCAGATACCTGTACAGTGGAAGAAAATAAGTTTCCAGCAACTGAAGCAAACATGAGAAGATGCAGGCACCTCACTGAAAACACCCCAGCGTTTTCAGCAAAGCCAACATGATGAAGAGACAAAGCCCACCAGTGTCAGAGGACAGAAGGAGAGACAAGGGGGAAGGTGACGGCCTGCAATGAACAGCATCTCAGCAGAGACTAGTCTGGCATTCAGGCCACAGCCATATACAGGAGCCCAGAAACTGAACTGTATGCTCCAGCAAGGGATAAATTTCAGATGGCTGGAAAGCTGTACTGGAAAACAAAAACATGCAGTCCATTCATAAAGGGTAGGTAAGGATATGTGAAGGTGGAGGCAGGGTGTAGAGCACAAGAAGCTGTTAGGAAAGACAAGAATCAGACTGTCTCTTCTTTGGGTTGTTGAACATAAGTGAGAATAACAGAAGTTTCTGCAAGGATCTTTTTTCCTTATATGTGGAAAAGCTCCATTTTGTCAAGGAGATCTCCATCGTAGAGAGCACCGGTCCAAGGGATGAAGGGCTCCTCCACCATGTCTGCTGCTACCCTGTAAAACTGGAAGACCCACAGGCCAGGCTGCACTTGTGAAAGTGCCTGCTTATGAAGAGCCTCAAAACACCACCCAGCAGTGCCTGAGGGCTTAACGAATGCTTCATCAATTATCTGTCTGCTCATCACCATCCTGAAGAGAAAGGTATGCAAACCCTGTGCTCAAGTGCACCCAAGGAGCAGGCTGAGAAAGACTTTCTGGGCCAGAAAGATCCATAAAGAGGCAGCAGACCCTCAGGGAGGATCATAGACAAATTAAAGTCTTCAGAATTGCAGTTCTCTGCAGTCCAACCTGAGGCAAGATGTGCCTGAGGCACCTAAAGGCCCATCAGCATTTCTGAGCACCCTATACGAGGCTCACAGGGAGTGCCCAAATCTAGACTGAACATTACTGAGAAGGAGCAACAAAGCACGTACCATCCTCCTCACTTTGCCCTTCTGGATTAGCTACCAAACAAGATCCTGCATGAAACATAGGAGTAACAGGTCCATACACCTGGCCTAAACTGCTGCCTACCCTGAGAGAGAAGAGATACCACTGACTCAAGAGGATCTGAGTCCCATGCTCTGCTTCATCCTCACTGGGATGAGGACTGAAACCCCAGTGGGTGGCCCAGTGAAAACAGGAGGGTGAAATGCAATACAAGGATAAACTCCACAACACCCCACATCATACATGACAGCTTCAGTGACTGAAGGAGAGCTGTGAGTTTGGTCAGAGCACTGCAGCTCCTGAAGCCATAGCAGGACATTATCAATAGTGCAACACACACACCTGACATTTGTGACCATATGCAAGCAAAGGAAGGTTTGTGAGCAAAGACAGCTAAGTTAAATGAAAAACAGGCAAGTGTAGAAAGCTGTGCGTACACACAGCCTCCCTCCTTCCATCAGTATGGCACCTAACAGACCAGCTGGTCTGACAGTGTTAACGTGTCCTTGAGAATCACATACACAAGAACAAGAGCATAAACACCAGTCCAACACATGCTTTCATCACCTTCAAATATATGAATACCTTCCGAATTCAGTTTCTGGATAATATTATTCTTAAGAAGCAGCACAAGTACTTTTCTTGTGAGTTCATCACAGCCAGTCTTGATGGCTTTATATGGGAGCAAACATGTGCCTACATAACCACTGTTAATTTCCTGATTTTTATACAAAGTGTACAATCTCTTCCATTCTGTGAAAACCACAGTCCTTTAGGAACAATGAGTTAAAGCTAAAAGAGAAAAGAAAAATTAAAAAAAACAGAGCAAAGCTGGTAGTGTTACTTAAAGATGAAAGAAAGCTGGTTTTCTAGACCTCAAACCATGTTCCTACTTTCTTTCTGTAACTTGTATGAACATCCTTTACCATGTTTGGCCCTTTTTCAGAAGAATATCAGCTTTGAACTTCCTAGATATATAAAATGTCTTGTGAGGACTTCTACAATAATCCTGTAACACAGCTCTCCTACTTAAGCATATTTACTCTCAGCCCAAACTTCATTTTGGCACTCTTTCCAAGCTCAAGGCTTGGTTATGATTAAAAAACTTCCAAGTGCTAATCTCTTCCCTTCAAGTAAAATGTGGATATAATTAATACTGCACTGTTTACTTTCAATTTGTTTTCTTTTCCAAACAAGAGTTTCTATTTCTTTGTTTCAAATCTCTTTTTAAAAAAAAAATTGGCATTTGGATCAAGAAAAGTATTTTAATTGATATTTTTCTTGTTGTTAATCTAAAAAAAAAAAAAAATTGGTATTTTCTAAACAGCAAAATTCTATTTGATTTCAGTTTAAAGAGATATGTCACTGAGAATATTATTCTCAACTTGCGTTGGCCATCTGTGCTCTCCAGCACCAATACATGTTCTGGGGAAAAAGCAAAGCGAGATCAGGCTCGATTCCTCCTCAGCCAACAGGGGCATGTCCCCATTTGGGAACATTCTCCTTTTGCTTCTGCAGTTGCACAAGGAGGTATTTCAACACTGAAGAACTGGCTGCTCTTACAGCAACCTGTAAGTGCCTGTACCTATGAAAGCTTTTTTGGCATGGTGAATGGATGCATGAAGGTATGTTAGACTGCAGTCCTGTGACAGGCTGTGACAGAGCTGCAGTTCAACAAAAAAGAGCTATGGGCCATCTGAAGCTTGAACCTACCTCATATGAACACAAGTCTGATTCCAGCTCAATGCTATTTCATTTGCAAAGGGGCTACAAAAGTGGAGTACTAAATGCAGTGGTGCATTTAGTCCAATATAAAGAGAAGGTAGTCTACTAAAAACAAGTCCTGAAGAAATCAGAATAGCTGATGAAGAAGAGATGTACTCTGGTGAAGGAAAAAAAAAAAAAAAAGGAAAAAAGAAAGAAAAAAAACACCAAAACAACAACAGCAACAGAGAAGCCCACACATTTATTAAAAGCTGGCTACACTCCGGATCTTATTCATTGAATGTCTCCATGATTCCTCCTGCAAAGGAGGATACAATAGCAACTGCACAGGCTGCTCCTTCAAGAAAAATCCATAAAATGACAACACAGCTAACGCTCTCACAGATGCAGAACCATTCTGGATGGAATGCTTTGTCATGTAGTTTAAATACTCATTTTATACCACAATCTGAAGATGTTCCCAACCAGGAAGAGGAATTAGGTGTTTGAACAAAACCAGCAGGTACAGTCCAAATGTAAGGCACCTGTCAGCAGTCATAGAATCATAGAATCATCATATGGTTGGAAAAGACCTCTAAGATCAAAGGAGACCTTACTGCTCTTTGCAACTCCCTGAAAGGAGGTTGTGGTGAGGTTAGGGTCAGCCTCTTTTCCTGTTTAACTAGCAAAAGAACTAGAGGGAATGGCCTCAAGTTGTACCAGTGGAGGTTCAGGTTGGATGTTTGGAAAAATTTTTTCTCCAAAAGAGTTGTCAGGCACTGGAATGGGCTGCCTATCACCATGTGGTGGAATCACAATACCTTGAGGTGTTCAAGACACATTTAGATCATAGAATCGTAGAATCATAGAATGGTCTGGGTTGAAAAGGACCACAATGATCATTGAGTTTCAACCCCCCTGCTATGTGCAGGGTCGCCAATCACTAGACCAGGCTGCCCAGAGCCACAAGATGTTGTACTAAGGGACAAGGTTTAGTGGGGAAATATTGGTGGTAGGTGGATGGTTGGACTGGATGGTCTTGGAGGCCTTTTCCAACCTTGTTGATTCTATTATGGTTCTATCACAGAATCACAGAATGGCCAGGGTTGGAAGGGAACTCAAGGATCATGAAGCACCAACCCCCCTGCCACATGCAGGGCCACCAACCTCCACATTTAATACTAGACCAGGCTGCCCAGTGCCCCATCCAATCTGGTCTTAAACACCTCCAGGGATGGGGCATCCACAACCTCTCTGGACAGCCTGTTCCAACACCTCACCACTCTCTCTGTAAAGAACTTCCCCCTGACATCCAACCTAATTCTTCCCGCCTTCAACTTAAAACCATTTCCCCTTGTTATCTACCATTGTAAAGAGTTGACTACCCTCCTGTTTATAGGCTCCCTTTAGGTACTTCCAGGGATGGGCCATCCACAAGCTCTCTGGGCAGCCTGTTCCAGCACCTCAGCACTTTCATAGCAAAGAACTATCATCTAAGTCCAACTGTTGATCCATCCCCACCATACCACAAAACCACATCACTAAGTTCCACATCTACACATTTCTAAAATGCCTCCAGGGACAGTGAGTCTACCACCTCCCCAGGCAGCCTGTTCCAATATCTCACCACTCTTTCTGAGAAGTTTTTCCTAATATTCAGCCCGAGCCTCCCCTGGTGCAACTTAAGGCCATTACCTCTCATCCTATCACTGTTACGTGGGAGGAAAGGCCAACCCTCACCTCACCACGGCCTCCTTTCAGGCAGTTGTAGAGAATAAGGTCTCCCCTGAGCCTCCTCCATAGTGAACAATCCCAGTTCTCTCAGCCACTTCCTGTAAGACTTGTGCTCCAAACCCTTTACAGCATCTTTGCCCTTCTTTGAACAATCCCAGTAGACTGGCTGGCAATCACTTCAGTTCCTCTCACTCCAACCATCCCACCACTCCTACCTAGGGTCACAATGTGAGTTAAAAAAAAAAAAAATTCCTTTCTTTCATTGGTTTTTGCAGTTGGATGAGTTCTGTGCTCTTGTTCTCAGACCTGGGAGTAGTACGTCTGCTGTAGACAGCAGCAAGCTGCAAGCTGCTACTGCTTCTGAACCCTGGTCTGGGTAATGTCAACGTGCAGCATCCCTTGGCTGGAGACAGCACAGAGCAACCTGTCTCTTCCCTCATAGCTCTTTATGTTTCCTATCGTGCATCTGCCACTGCCTCTTTTAACAGCAAAGCACAAAAACTTAAAACAATTGCATATTATTTTTTAGGTCATTTTGGACAGATGGGTCATTTTCCAAGCATCACAAATTTTCCTAAGTTGAACTGTGTCATGCCAGCTTTTTTTTTTTTTTTTTTTTTTTTATTACAGCTGAGTGCAAAGATGACAAATGTAGGAACAAAGGGAAAAACATCCTGTTGGAACAGTACTCCCTGTATTCTCAGGGTGAGAAAAGTATAAGCAACGTTTCAAGAACATAACAATGCAATCCATTGCTGTTTTTTTTTTTTTTTTCCAACCCGTATCATAATGTGTAACTGAATACATTTCAAGCTGTGCAGGAGTGAAGTATGAAAAAAAAAAAAAAAAGCCATGAAGGAAAATGCTAGAAAGCAAAAGCACGCAACTCTCTGCTAGCATAGGTTTACTTAAGGATTATCAGCCTTTTTTCTGTTGTTGTTGTTGTTGTAAATTCTTTTTGCATCTATTTAGCATAAAACTTTGGAACAGAACAAAGAGTCATTTTTTATGGTTTAAACAAGATGACTGCAGTGAAACCAGCCACTTTATTAACAGATTTCTTCAATATTTTGAAGTAGATAAACTTACAGATTTAAGGTTTTTTTTCTAATTCATTTTTTTTTCCATCGAACTGTACAAGATTTTCAGAATTAGTCTGTTCTTCCATTTAATGATTACTGACTGCTGTACAATAGAAGAAGCTCTGCTTTGCTCAGCCCTCACGAAAAGAGATGCATGTTTCCTCCCCACCCAGTAAATCCCTTTTCCACAGCAGACACCAGTAAAGTCAACTCCAAATTATACTTGATGAAGCTTCTCAGAGCAGAGACAGATGTTCCTGGGCATTCATATAGAGGTTGCAGAACAGCTGGGGTTGTTTAATTTTGTATTCTTTCTTCTGTTCATTGCTGCCCCTTCTCCAAGATGCTGCAACATAACACCCTTGAAAGCAGTGCCTGTTCTAATGCAACGTAAAATGGACTTGAGTAGAATAGAGCTCTGGTGAAGAGCTATTTTTCCAGCTTTTTCAGCTTTTTTCCCATCTTTGCCAGCTGAAGGAAAGGCCCACTGTCCTTCCTCACGTCTGCAAGCTCAACATTTATTTCTTTCAGGTGAAGAGTCACCCACTCCAGTTGCCTCTCCCTGTCCCCTCTGCACTGCACCGCAATAACCAAAGCAGTTTCACTGCTCAGCTAATCTTCCCTCCAACTTGGTGTTGAGGAATACTATGATAAAATCATCTTATATATAAAATGAAAAACAAACAAACAGATCTTGGGTAAAGTAGCAGGGATGAGCAGTGGAACCTGACAGGGAGCAGAAATACCTTTAGGTGAAGTCATAAAAGGAGGATCCCTATCCCTGGGGCAAACCTGGATCCCTTTGCATATGACAAGAGCAGGAGCACGTACATGCTTCCTCTATAGTAGCTTAAGTCACAACAGCTGTTCTGCAAATGAGTATCAGACCAAACTGTTCATAGCCCTGTTTGTAGGCAACCTGAACCTGCTGAAACATCTGCTTGGATCTGTAGATGTTTTCAGAAGATACAAGGCAAAAAAAAATTAAACAAGGCTTGTTACAGAGTAAGAACAGAGGGCACAGGTTAGAGGTGTGGGAGGCCTTTGGAGAGGCAGCAGCTTCAGCAAATAAGCTAGACTTAACGCTGCCAGCAATATCTGGAGGCACCCAGTGTCCTACTACAGTCAGAGCTATATTCCAACATCCCTGAGGAAATGCTGGGCTAGCTGGCAGAGAATCATAGAATCAGAGTGGCTTGGGTTGGAAGGACCTCAAAGAACATCTACTTTCCAACCGATGTGATGCAAGGGCAGAAAAGTTAACCTTGAATTTGGGGGTGAAAAGAGACAGTATGTTAGGAGGACAGATCTTTGGAGGCTCCAAAAGAGGGAATATTTCCTTTTTGTTTCCTGTTCTGGGGGACTGCAGGGGATAAAACCATCCCTGTGATCTCTCTTCTACTGTTAATGCTCTTTTTCTGTTGTGCACTAGTGCACAAGTCCAATATAGGCTAAAGGACATAACTGTAGGTGCATTGAATTTATTTGGGGAAGCACAAGTGACCTGAATAATTAATCCTTTTGGACATGTTTCCTTTAACAGAGGTCTTAGATTGTGGCATCAAGCAATTCTTTGGTACAATCCTGTCGTTTACAAAGAATGTCCAAAAAATGTAGTTTCCCTGAGCTGACAGAAAGGAATTCTATTGTTTTGCATATCTAAAAGGCACTTAAGAACTTCTTACATTTATGCTGAATGAAGGGCTATCAGCTCCAAAGGAATTTCACCCAACTTTATAGCAGTGATCCCTTTTCTCTGCCCCTACACTAAGCACCTAAGACTAACCTTGTCTTGAGTTTGCCTGCTGTCTTCACTGCCACCTTAGCTCTGTTGGTAGCAGCTTGTAAAGAAAGGAAAGCAAGAACTCACGCTTTCATTCAAGCTTAGTTATTTACAATGCACTGTTTCATCAGAATTCTTTCTCTTCATCCCAGAAAGCATTTTCAAGATATCGCATTCATCAGTGTCACATCCACCAGGCACATGTAGCCAGTACAACTGAAAAGGTTTTTCCCAGGGAAAAATATACAGCAGGTGTAAGCAGCTATTCTGCAGATATTAAATTCTACTTTAAAATTATCTTATTCTCTTTGCCTTTTTCACTGCTATTTGTCAGCAGTGCTGATTGTTCCTGCCTTGTCTTGCCTTGAGGACTCACAGGTAAATAGGGCAGTTTAGAGCAATCCTGGCAGAGATGAGCTGTTGGTATCTAGTCACTGAATACATAGGGCTGGGATGGGGTGTAGGCCATATTCCTCCCCTCTGCTTTGTTATGCTGCATGCAAAGTGGCCTGGGAAGCATTCAGATCCTGTCCCAGGTTTGCACGGGGTTCTCTGGAAAACCTGGAGCAACTGGCAAAAGAATGAGGTGGTGGGTGAGCTTGTGTGTAAACAACCTCTCCATGGGCTACCTCTGGCCAAAGTGCAAGCAGCACAGCCCAGCAGTGTAGGAAGCGTGCCCTGGCCTTGTCCTACATCTGTCTGATTTTGGCGGGTGCCAATACAAAGCCAGAAACTGGCATTATGCGTTAGGTCAAAAAGCCTGCATGCACAAAGTGTTTTTATCCAGGATAGTTTATATATCCTGAGTCCTTCGAGCATTAGAGAGATGAGACAAAGGGCCTCAAATGTAGGTGCTGTTAAAGCAGCAGAGAGAACAAAACAGGAAATTGCAGTAATGGAGATGGGATGTAGCTGCTGCAGGAGGGAGGGTTTCTGCAGAAGAATGGCAGGAATAGCTCTGGCCATGTTCTGCCAATAATGTGCAGGTTTCTACCAGATGACATGGCAGTACAGAGTAAGGTTATGTTAAAGGATGAGCATCCCTCTAGGAAAAAAGATAAAATTAAATTAGAAAGCAAAAGCCAGCAAAGAGTTGCTTGATAGCAGAGCCAGAGGTGGCCTCCAAAATGAGAAGAGTAAAATCTTTACTGTGTGTCTGTGCCTGGATTTGGTAGCAGGGGTGCTGCAGGGCCTCTGTGAGGAGAGGCAGGGGCTGCCCCACGCAGGACATGGCTGCAGGCCAGCTCCAGGCACTGTCACAGGGCATGGCTGGGCCCTGCAGCTAAGCTGGTGACACCTTGGGGAAAACATTTCAGAAAGGACAACAAATATTGCACAGGCAATGAGGAGTGAGAAAATGTGAAACAGCCCTGCAGACACCAAAGTCAGTGAAGGAAGAAGGAAGGGGGGCACTGGAGCAGGGGTTCCCTTGCAGCCCATGGAAGAAACCCGCACTGGAGTACGTTCATCCACCCTGTCCTTACCTCAACCCGCAGGCTTTTCCATCCTATTTTCTTCCCCTGTTCTCTTGAGGAATTAGAGAGATATAACAGCCTGGTGGGTTCCGGGCAGACAGCCAAGCCAACCCACCACAGCTTCCTCTTAAAAAATCTTCACACAATAGTTTGAAATTAGATAAACAAGGGAGAAATCCTGCAGATTTCTGAAGTACTTCACAATAGAAAGAGTGGAAGGAAGGCATAAAGTTTCCTACAGAAATGGAAGGAGAGTGACTGGACAGGAATTGTATTGAAGAGGCAACACAGTTTCTCTCCACTTGCTTAAGTGAGGAACATCCATCTGCAGTAGAACAGCTCTATTTGGTTCAAACAGAAACAGAACACAGGAGCTACGCATACTTGCTACATTTTAAATTTTTCGTCCAGTTATTCACGTACTGCACTGAATTATTCCTGTATATTCAGCAACTGAAATTTCTAAGGATTTTTTCATTTCTGGAAGAAAATCGGTGTCTTGGAATATGAAGACTGCTAGGACAAAAGATCGCTGACTATGGATCTTCCTGTTGGAATTCGAACAGTACATAAGAGCAGAGTCATTCTCCAATGCCAACAGGGCCCACATGTAATTATGCATTTATATTTTTTTGTGTACTGAAATGACAGTGACCCTGTCATCCATTACTCAAAGTAAGTGGAGCACACAACAGTTTCATGGATTTTGAGACAGTGATAGCCTGTGAGATCTGACATCCCATGAACACAGTCACTATTTCACAGGGTGATGAGCCAACAAGAGAATGCACCCCAGATGGGCTGGTGCTACACTGGGAGCACTGAACCCTTATCCAATGAGTTGCAGTGGGGGTCAAGTGTGTCACCATCTTCACAAACACATGAAACACCAGTGTGTTACTGGTGTGTCAACAGCAACATGTGTTGCTCAATTATTGTAAGTGATTGTTAATTTGGTGAAGCATCATGAAGGAGCACTCAAAATGGAAAGTGGTGATAGCACCAGCACTGCCAGGAGCTGTCTCATGCCACCACCTGTCACAGATGCCTCAGAACCACTCTACCTCCACTTCAGTTCTCTGTGGAAAGGGTTACAAGTAGCACCCCTGGGCTAAGGCTGCTATGTGAGCATTGCTTGTAACAGCTAAAGCTTTCAAGTATGACTGTAACCTATCTTTATCTGTCTGGCATTCAAGCTCAGCTAGCATCCTTTAGGAGTAATTGGAAACCTTCTCTGATGCGGTGACAGCAATGACATAAACTCATAGTTTAAGCACTGTGTTACACCCTCTAAAGTAAGGCAAGATTCTGTAGCATGCAAAATGGAGTAGTCTTGTTTTCTTAACATGCCATACAGATCAACCTGCTAGGAGGAAGCATTTCCACAGCCATGCACTTCAAAAAAAGCTCCTTCTTAATATAAAAATGCCCATAATAATCCCTAAAGAGTTCAGCAGGTCACTGGTAGCCAGCTTGGAGCAGAGCCAGCTTCTTTTGTTTCCTTTAGGTATACAGAGCCCCAGCTGCCTACCCAGCACCCTCAGTGCTGATGGACACTGAAAGGAAGCTTGCAGACACAGAAGTAATTAAAGGAAATCGCAATTAAAATCTAAGCAAATCAGAAGCCAAAGAGACTCGGAAGAGGGAACCAATGATGATTACTTCAGAATCAAACTTTAAAAAAATCATTACAATTCCAACCACACTGAGCACTGCAAGGTATGCATGGTTTTGTTAACTCCTTATCGACTTATACCTCTGATCAGCACTTTGCATCTTTGGCACAGGGAGTTAGGAAAAACAAAAACAGATATTGTAATACTGCAATGATTAAAGAAATTCATGCATTTCTCTCAGGAAAACAAGGATTAGGTAGAGGTGCTTGTAATGGGAACCTTATTTAAAACAGATTGCCTTTGCACCCAACAGATGGTGAAGATTTTATACAAATCAAATGCCAGGTGATGTGGAGCTAAACTCATCACCACTTCTTGACGTGACATTAATATTGCAGGAGGTCACTACAAACAAAACAGACATTTCTTTGCTTACTGGATGCCAATTTTAACACTGCCATACGGTAATGAGATATGAAAGGCAGTTTAAATTTAAAAGGTTAAGAGGGAAGGATATCTGCATAAAGCAGAACAAGCTGTAAGAGATCTACTATGATTTTTTAAATATCCTTACTGCTCTGTGCATTAAATAACGTGTTCTACTTTAATTATGACTCAGAGGACTCCCATCATCACCCCTAAATGCACATCGAAAGGACTCTCAGCTTGCCAAGTCCCAGCCCGAGCTGCGCTTGGCAGAAATACACTCACGCCGCTTCACAGCCTGACTTTGCTTGTAATTATATTTACTTCAGCCTACTTCCACAAGCCAGAAGAAAAACACGGGGCAGAAGGGGAGGGAGGATGTGCCTACCGTACCAGCGGGTCTTTTTTCTCCATGGCTGAGGTTTGACGTAGAAACTTCGCTTCGCCCCGGCCCCTGCAGCGGCTGCCCTGGCCCCGGGCCGGCTGCTGGGAGCTGCCCGGCCGCCTTGGGCTGGGAGCTGGAGTCAGGGTGCCAGCTGCCCCGCAGGACAATGGCTCCATTGGGACAGTGCTTGGGGACAAAGGCACTGCTTTCAGGATTGATTTTATATGCACACATGTGACCTTTGCCTGAAATGACTCTATGGAAAGCCTCCCTGTCCCGAAGATCTGCTTTCAAATGCAGCGGACTGATGCTCTTGCTTAATCTGTTCTTTTTTTTTTTTTTTTTTTTTTTTTGCCACGAATGCCTCAGGAGAGGTCATGTGCAGATAACAAGGTGGTGTCGAGCCCTTTCTAATCATTTAATAGTGCTATTCAGTAATGGATAGGGTTATTTTCTTCACTTTCAAAGTCTTTCACCAGAATTTGCTAGCTGGAGTGCTTTTATCTGCATTTAGGAATTTAACTACAAATCCAGAGAGCCCTAACTTCCAATCTGGTGCCCTGAGCCACTTCCAAACTCAGGCCAGCTGAGTTTTAAATGTGTACATCCAGCTAAGAGCATTCTTTCATTTTTTCCATGGACCCGTAGGATACTTTTTTAAAAATGAATTTCTGTATTATAAATTTAAAGTGATTTTTAAAGTGTTTTTGATGTTTCTTACTTGACAGGATGTAAAATGGAAGCTGTCAGTATTTAGCACACATAAAATCTAGATATTGCTGTAGCTGTGCTGGAGATAGGGGGATGAAGGAGTTTGTCACCATGATGTGGGGATGCTGCAAACACTGCAGCTGTAGCCACTGAAAGGCAGCTCCCTTGGAGGGCTTCTTTATTTCATTAGACAGTTAAATAACATTTTCCATTCTAAGATCTTGATTTTTGCTGTCTACTGCTCTGACAGAGTGGCCGTTTTACTTTATTACTTTTCACTGGCCATTTTTGTGCTGGAAACAGTGTGGATTTTTTAAAGCTATTTTTAAGTTAAGTCAAAATATGCCAACCATTTTTTCTGAATAAAACAAAGGGTGAATACTTTGCTGTACTGACGTTATACGCTGTTCTCTGTTCTTTCCATGAACAAATCACAGGATTATATACCTTCGAAGCAAGAGATTGGATATGGGGGATCAGGGAAGAATGGCCTTTTTAAAGTGAATACATTCATCCATCCCTACCAAATTCCAGCTGGATTTGGTCAAGTCATAAATCTTGTAGAGATCTTTGTGCATGCTCAGCACTGTGTGCAACTTGCTCACACTTAACCACTGAGCTCTCTAGAGGTCAACTTTTCTGGTTGGCTTTGAGCCCCTTACAGCCTGGGGTGCACTGCAGGTTTCTGTCAAGGGAAAGGACTTATAAAAGATGCACAGCCGAAACCAGGAATGGGTCACCCACTGCCAGCAGATTAAGTTGCCCACATCTTCCCCATAAAAAGTGTGTGCTTGTTCACTCTATAGATCCCTGAAACTAAACCTAATCCCTCTGTGAACTCTCTCCATGACCCTCCACTCCATCCTCCCTACTTCTTTATTAAATTGAGACAGGGGAGGTTTAGGTTAGATATTAGGAGGAAGTTTTTCACACACAGGGTGGTGACACACTGGAACAGGTTGCCCAAGGAAGCTGTGGATGCCCCATCCCTGGAGGCATTCAAGGCCAGGCTGGATGTGGCTCTGGGCAGCCTGGTCTGGTGGTTGGTGACCCTGCACATAGCAGGGGGGTTGAAACTTGATGATCATTGTGGTACTTTTCAACCCATGCCATTCTATGATTCTATGATTCTTAAAGCCCCTTCTTTTACCGCTGGTCCTTTGAGGTGTTCACACAAAAAGGAGGACTTGGGCTGCTGTTGATCAGACACTGTCACCATGTGAGGTATGTTACAATACACAGAGACCATGAAAGCAGACAGATTTCAAGTGTTTTAGAAATCCTAAAATGCAATGTCAGCACCTTTGCATGTCAGATCCAATAATCGCAGAGTTAGAGTTCTATGAGTGCTAAGTGCAAACATTTGCTTCTTTTAACTGATTATTTTGCAAGGTCTAGAAGTGAGATATCTGAGCATCCTACAACACAAGGAAGCAAGCGAAGTATGGGAGAAGAAACAAATTAACTGACACAAGGTCTTCCCACCTCATAGCAGGCTGTTCCCAGCATCCTACTCTCTAATGTTTGTTCAAATTCCGTTTAAAAGAGGATTCCCCTTGCTTCTCTTAGAAGCTATTGTGCAGCTTTTTGTATCACTGACAATTTTTTCCTTAGATTCCCAGATCCCCATCTGACTTTAATCTTTTATCATTATGTTTTTGTGTCTTATCGACATTTGGAGGCAATCACAAACCTCCAACCCAGCACTGTTAGTGGGTATTAGCATGATTTAACATTCCCCAGTATATTAATTGAAATCTGAAAATATTTTAGTAGATATTCACCCTGGTTTAACACCACGGCATTCTTGGTAACACAGCTATCTACTTATCTGAGTCACACTCAATTAAAATAAGTCTTAGCCAATTCTCTCATTCTGTATAAACAAATTCAGGCGCTGCCATCTCTAGATGTCACTGGGAGCAGCAGGGCTCAGTTTGGACGAAGCTTGTTTAGAATTAATGACCAGGAACCAGGATGGTTCACATGGGGATACATGAGTAAGAGGCTTTCAGGCCACCACTCTTTCAAAGCCTGTGACCACTGTTGTATTTATCAAATATCCCTTCCCTACAGCTTTGTCTCTGATGAGCTGCAAGCAGAGCTGCTGGAGCTGCTTTGTGCACTTGGTTTAGGCAGCAGCAAGGCACAAGCAGTTCAGCTCAGGACAATGCTGGACATACGCAGGAGTGTTACTGCTACACACAGGAAATTTCCACGTGTGGCAGGCAGGTATTTCCCATGCAAAGGAGCAGCTCAGCTGGAGAGACAAGTCTTGGATTAGGAACTGAAAATCCTCTCAAGTCTTATCTTTATAATGCAAAGCCTTTGAAACATTTGGTCTAATAAAAAAGTACAAGTTCCACATATTCTAGGTTTAAAAATGAATATTGAGGAATTTGATTTTACAAGAAATGCACTGAGGAGAAGACTTTCTGAGGGACATGGTTTCAAGCTTCTGTTTGCATCACAGGACAGGCTATGCTGGAAGGTTAACTAGAAGAATAAAATGTACACTTTCCTTTGCAGGACTCAGAATTTAAGGGGATGATACTGTATGGGACTGAACCTGAAGAAAATGTCATAGAGGCCGTGCTTTAAAGCAACTGCCCTACCCACCAGAATCAGAGTCTGGGATTCTGAACATCCCTTGATCTTGTGCAATCAGAGGGAGCAGCTATATACTTAAATCAAGCCAAACATTGAGCGCCTATATATGGATTTCCAGAGCTAATATTAAGGTCCTGGTTTAAAAAGCTGTGTTTACATATATCCCTGTCTCCTAGAAATAAAGATCTTTTCAACATTACCCCTTTTAATCCCTTCATTTTCTGTATTCATTTTTAAACAGTAGTGTTGCAAATAAATTCATCAGAAAATCAAACCAGCAGTTAAAACTGCCGTGGGTAGGACAGCATTAAAATCAACCACAAAAAAAAACAGTGCTTCAAAAATATTGTACTGTAGATAGTCACGAATAAAAGAAGATTGTGACTTACAAGAAATATATGACCCCTCCTACAGTTAATCTATTCCATATTTGTTGATTGAACGTGAATTACAGTTGAAAAATATCCCAAGGGATTACTTAATATACTGCCTAATCCAGCCGTCCACCCCCTGCAAAGAACAACCTCATGCGGTTTTGCTTCATTAGGAGTTTCTCTGCAGCTCCAGTGTCCCAGCTCAGTTTCACCTCCTGCAAACAGGTCTGAGCATGAAGAAATGACTTCTGTGGCCAGAACTGTGCAGAAGTATGTAACTCTGAACAAGCTTAATTGCACGAGTTGAGCTAATGGAAAAACCATACTTTGCCTGACTACCTTCAAGGCATGGTTGGAGTTATCCCTTCTGAAACCTGAATGGATTATGTGGTCTTGTATCTCTGGCTTTGCTTTGGCATGTTTTCCGTTTTTTAACCCTTAGTTTACAGTATTGTGGCTGCATAACAGTGTTGCTCATACTCCAAAGCTTTACCACTTCTCCTGTTCAACATTTTTCCTGCAATGAAATGATTTGTTTCATATAATCACAGAATGGTAGGAGCTGGAATGGACCTTTGGAGATCATCCAGTCCAACCCTCTGCTAAAGCAGGTTCCCTACAGTAGTCTTGACAGGAAAGCATCCAGGTGGGTTTTGAATATCTCCAGAGAAAGAGACTTCACAACCTCTCTGGGCAGTCTGTTCCAGTGCTCAATCACCCTGTAAGTAAAGACATTTTTTCTCATATTTGTACGGAACTTTCTGTGTTACAGTTTGTGCCCATTGCCACTTGTCCTGTCACTGGGTACCACTGAAAAGAGTGTGGCCACATCCACTTGACACCTGCCCTTCAGATATTTATAAGTCTCTCAGTCTTCTCTAGGCTGAACAGTTCCAGATCTCTCAGCCTTTCCTCATAAGAGAGATGCTCCAGGCCCTTAATCATCTTCATAGCCTTCTGCTGTACTGTTTCTGGAAGTTCCCTGTCTTTCTCCAACTAGGGAGCACAGAAGAGTAGACAGAGGGGATAACCTCCCTCAACCTGCTGGCAACACTCTTCCTAATGCACCCCAAGATACCACTGGCCTTCTCAGCCACAAGGGCACACTGCTGGCTCATGTCAATCTGTTGTCCACCATCCAGGTCCTTCTCTGCAGAGCTCCCTCCCAGGAGGTCAGCCCCTAACCTGTACTGATGCACGCAGTTTTCCTGCATAGATGTAGGAATCAACACTTACCCTTGTCATTGTTTCCAATGCAGTTTGTCCATCAGCAGTAATATTATGACATCCTTTATCTTCAACTTATGTGAAAATGTATCTTCACTTAGAAAAGTCATTGGATCCACAACTTTTAAAGGGCTTCTGTCAAAAAATTAATCTTCTACTCGTGAGCTTTGTTAATCACAGTATGCCAGGCTGTGCACAGCAATGAAGAAACGCTGCTTTATAAATTTGCACTATTTTGGGATCCTCCTCTCTGATATCTAGTGGATATCTGCCACAGAGAACTTGGGCCATGAAAAATGGCCATGAACAGGAGCTCTCATGCAGGAAGACAAGTGCAAAGATGTGAATAATTGTAAAGATCATAAACTCTAGTTCTGTTCTTCTTCACTGGCATGCAAAATGGTCTGCAAGGCTTACTCAGAGAAAGTGTGAAGTTGCTGAGATAGCTTACAGCTTTATCTCTCTGCCATCACACGAGGTACTTCACACCCCAGATAAGGCCAGAAAAGGATGTAGGGAAGAACAGTGTCACTGGCATCTGTCAAGATCCTGCTCCTTAGCTCTAGGGCTGAAACCATGACTCCTTTATCTTGTATCATTCTACACCTTCAATCTTTCTCCTCTCACAGCTGTTTTCTTGCCTGATATCCTGTCCTGAACAGCATCTGTAATCTAAGAGAAGAAACTGCTCCATCTCATTTTAAAGTTTTTGGTCTAGTACAGTATGTACAAGTTCTATTAGATTCCACATTCTGAATGAAATGTATAAATTTCTTAAATGAAACAATAACTTACAAATTGTAAGTAGGGATCAAGTTAATAAAATCTTTCAAGAAACCTGACATGCATATGTCCCAGAAGGGAACAATACGAATTTTAAGGCTGCTTTTATCTTCTACAGAAAATCTATTGTCAGAAGCTGGCAGTCAGGGCGTGAAAATAATTATTTCATGAGTAGTAAGGAATACACAGTTAAAATTTTAGAAAATTATGAACTAATAATGTAACTCCCCACAAACTCTCTCCTCTTTGACAGAGTAATGCACCAGATAACACAAAGCCCAGGTGAGAGCAGCCAACAAACAGAGCCAGCATACCCCAGAGAGCTGTGAACTGAGGAAAATCCAGAAGATGTTAAGGGATGAAAGGCTGATGATGGTACCCAAGAGGTCTCACTGCAGGACAGGGCTGGATACACAGCTGGTTTTGTAGGTCATACACCATCCCAGCCTTCAAAACATGGCAAGGGATCTCAGCCACCCACCAGTTGCTATGCCAGCAAGAAGCTTGTGGCCCACCAGCCATGGCATGACATGAGTTGTTCATATAGTGTTTATAACACAAGAATAACAGCCTGGCCACTATTACAATAATTTGTGCCTTTAATGAAGCCCTGGATTTCCACCATTCTGTGAAGAAAGTATGAAAGTGAACTCATACTTTCATTTCCAAGATTTTCGACTGAGGCCTACAAGGAAAGCCCTCGTAGAAAGAAGCTACAAGGCCCACTTCAATGTGGGTTGGGGCCTTCTGAGTGCTAGGCAGAATGGTGGCAGCCACTCCTGCACCAAGATGCTCTCAGCCCTGGGGGAAAAAGAGAGCTCATGGCCTGCTCAGTTTGGGACACTGCAGGGAGGAGCTGCTGTGAAGTGAAGGCTTTTAGACTATACAAGTGGTCTCAGATGAATTGTACTATTTGAGACTTCTAATTTGACTCCAGTTTGTTTGCAAAGCTTGGTTTATACTCCTGCTTATAATTTATCTTCTGCTTTTGATTTCTCACATCTGTGTCCTTTTTCCAGACCCCCCTGCATGGTTTTTATTCACGAAAGCTTTAAGAGTTTTGTTTTTGTTCTAACGTTTTTGCCTTCTAAGTTGTTTTTATTATGATGCACACCATGCTGAATGCTCTGGCAGCCTGCGAGGGCTGTTTTCTAAGAAGAATAAATTATGGGCATTAATAAAACAAAGCGCTGAGCTTTTGAACATTTGGTTTCAACGTGGAAGGATTCTCTTTCATATGAGAATCATGTTGAGGATTTATTTCTAGGGGGAATTTTTCTGTTATTAAGATCTAACAAAGCAGTATTTTACTGAAGGCTTTTTTGTTTTTCCCTCATCCACTCTGTCATGGTTATTGCAAAGCTCTTCTGCTGTTTCTCATTTCACTGCAAGATACCTATGTGCATATGAAAGGTATAGTGTGCAGGGTTTGCTTTTAAGTTTTTCAGCTAAGTGGGGGAAGGGAGCTTGGGAGGTTTTTGTTTGAGCTTCTTTTGTGGAGAAGGATTAAGGTAAGGATTTGGAAACCAGGGGTAAAGTAGTTCTTTAAAATAAAAACAGATCTCCCCTCTGTAAACACATGCCAAACAAATACACAGATTATGACAAATTGGTTGGCTGTGTTCACAACCGTGCTAGTGCAAAAAACAAGAGCACTATAAGCATGATTTACAACATTTATTTGGACCTCCTTGAAAAGTCTTCCTTTCAGTAGGCTTGATCCTGCAACATAAGCAATTTAGCTCTCATGAGTAGTCCCATTGACTAAAAGCAGGGCGCGAATTTACAGGGTCACCTAAACCAACAGAAGAGTTTTGAATGCAACATTTTCCCATAAGTCACTTCCCATTATACCCTTTTGCCACCTGGATTACATCTCCTTAAATATGCTTTATTGGTCCCATATGCCTTTATTCAGCGAAGTGCTCAATCTTTGATGAAATGGAAGAGACGTAAGTGAGCACCGAACGGCTTTTCTGAGCTGTTGCTGCAGCCGCACTCCAGATTAATGCCTCCTTTCATATAGCTGCTGCCCTGCACTACACTCATGGAACAGCCTCCCACTTGTAGTTCCCAAACATGCTCACCTTCTCTTCCAAATCAGCACTCTCAATCCTCCAGCTCACATCTCTACTGTTGTTGATGCAAGGGAGGCTATTTTGCAGGGAACCATTGAGTATCCAACACCACCGTGTGCTTAAACTTCCCTGGACTTTGGTCCCCTCTGGTTTCCAGGAGAGGAGTCTCACCCACAGACCTGCACGTCTTGGGCTGGCATCCAGCCTGGTACCTCTGCCCCTCCTCCCTTGCGCCTCACTGCCTCTCACTCACTCCAGAAGGCTGAGTTTGGCTGACCAACCAGCATAAAACACTTTTTTCTTTCCTATCTGATTTTAGTTGGATTGGGTCTCCGGCTATTTAGCCAGCTGACTCACCTTGCAAGGCCAGCCACTGAGCTGATGATGCATGGGAATCCCCAGAAGTGGAGCAGGAGGAGGACAGGGTTACCACCTTCAGCAGTATGGGATCAGCTCTTTGCAAAATCACACCCTAATGAGAAAAGAGGCACAGAGCAACTCATCTATCTCCCACATTCTTCTTTATGTCTGTGTTTCACAGTACAAAAGTATGAATATTTTGTTGAAGACTTCCTGAAAACAGAGGCAGTCCTTGCACCTGGGTGGATTTTTAATCTGCGTTTAAACATATTTCAGAGTTAGCAGGCATTAGCTATTAGCTAGTACTATTAAAGATGCAAATAGCTTGATAATGTAGTGCTCCAGATCAAAAAGAGGGGGGGGAACTGTAAACTTTGCAATGTTTGACTTGAACTCAAGTAAAAACATCTGACAGCTTTTATTGGTGTTTGCACTTCTCAGTGATGGGCATCAAGGTAAAAGTGACCCAATTGTTGCTTTTTATCATTTTCCAGCTGTGGTACAAAACCAGGAGTCTGTTAATTACTTCAGACACCTATGGGATCAGGTTGGCAGCAGCAAGGCACTCTGAGCCCTCTCACTGCTGTCATGAAAAACCTCATGTGTTTCCTTCCTCACCGCATGTCTCACAAAGAGATTTACTGCTGTGTTTTAACCGCACGTCAATGAGCCATTCAAAATGTTCAGCAGCAAATTTGGAGACTTATCTGTGACAGCGTTTTCCCACTGATAGGCTATAATTTATAATAAGTGTTTGCATACTTCATTAGTTGCACGATGAGATGAAATACTACAGAATGGCGGCCTAAATGATGGAAGCAATCAGTGGCACTGTGTTCCTACCAAGGAGGGTGAGGAGTAAGCAGGAACGAGAAATGAGATCAGATTTCTTTGCTGCACTGTACTGCTCACAAGCAGCAGCAAGCAACTGCATGGAAAGAGCAAGAAATTGATGTTCATTTGCATGTTCTGAGGTTTCACTTTACTTCTTGCAGGATCTTTTACCATCAATGCCACTTCTGTCAATTGGTTTTCAAAAGGATGCCCAGGCATCTCAGTGAAGACAAGGGCCTATACAGTGAATATATGCAGTGATCAGGTTGGCTTGTTAAGTCAGCTCATAATCAACAAAGGGCTTGAAATATATTTATCTGGATGGTTCTAATGATTAATGATCAGAGTGCACAGAAGCACAGGGCTATTGTTCTATAGGGCTGTGCCACTCCAGGGCACTCCTACCAGCCCAGAATAGAAGTCCTCAATCCGCTGGGAGTCTGGGCTAGGATATGGAGACAAGGGACTTCTTCACTGACGAAAAGGAGTCAAAGCTGTAGATTTGCAGTCCATGTTTGGATGTCAGGGGAAAGTTCTTTACTATGAGAGTAGTGAGGTGCTGGAACAGGCTTCCCAGAGAGGCTGTGGATGCCCCATCCCTGGAGGTGTTCAAGACCAGGTTGGACAGGGCCCTGGGCAGCCTGGTCTGGTGGATGGCAACCCTGCACATAGCAGGGGGATTGAAACTAGATGTTCATTGTGGTCCTTTTCAAACCAGGCCATTCTATGATTCTGTGTGCACAGGATAAAACTTGGTTAGGTTGGAGTGGGGAGATAAACTGTGAGGCTTGGGGTGGGTGAGAGCCCATTCTTTTCTTACATGGTGCTTCTTGTCTCTTGGCACGGTGGTTTTGATGGCTCTCAGCTGCTTTCATGGTGGGCACACAGGAATGGGACAGCAAGGAGCTCCTGCAGAAGCAGTTACAAGGAGTTTCCTGTTACCAGAGATGCTGATTTCTTCTCAGCTGACCAAAGCTCAAATTGAGCTCAGGAGCTCTCATTTTTTAACTTGTGCCCAGAGCGTAATCTTCCTCCATGCTTCAAAAAGCAACCGCCAGGGGCTGTGAGCGTGTCCAGCTGACATTGCTGTAACCTCTTTTGTAACATCTCCGTGTTGCCAGAAGAGCACATAAAACTGAGACACCAAGCCTCAGTCTCTTATGCCTCTTATTAATGTAAATAGCCATACTGAATTTATGAAACATTTAATCTAGGCTAATCCCAGATGAACAGGTGGTAGTACCAGTCTATCTTCCATTTTCTCTTCTCACCTATGGAGATTTTCATACTGTTCAGCGTATGAACACTGTGGTACAAAAATCAGATTTTACCTTTCAGAGAATGTTCACACCACCTTCAGAAAACACTTAATTACTGTGGAAGTCAAACTTTGGTGGTGAGTCATTAGGCTTTGTACATCTTTCAGAGGAGCAGTACAAATTGAAGAAGTAAAATTAAGCACAAAACATGCTCCTCCATACTTCTCTGTGCACTGGTTTCCATGTGTTTGGTGTTTGAAGCAGAAGGGATTAGGACCATATTTACTAACATACCACAGGCTGAGTGAGAGAGGCGGGGGGGAGTAATCCCTCAAAAAAGCCTGTTTGTTATAAAATACCACAAGTAATCAATATACCCAGAAGAGCAAAAGCAGAGTTGGAGCAAGCCCTTAATGTGAACCAGACCAAATAACATGAAACAATCAGCTCAATGGGTGAAGTAGTGATTTGGCAAATGTTCTGACACTGCTTGCCATGGGATTTCTGGGCAGTCATGGTGAAAGTAAGTAAACAGGCCTCATCAGAATAACACTAACATCAGACACTGCAGTGGGGCACAGCTGAGCCATTCATTCAGAAGAGGGATTCCTTCCTTTACCTGACAGTAAATCCCACCCTGTGTTGCACAGCAAAGCAAAGCAACTTGGATGTAAGTAAGTGTTACGTGGGGTTTGCTTCTGTCTAAATATTTTTGAACTGGAGAAAAAGCAGTTTGGTGGCTGGGTTTACACAGAACAGAAACAAGGATTTCCCTCAACTAATCCATATCCATTTCTAGTCTTCAAGAGCCAGTCTGTGAGCTGGCATTTTGGGCTCCTAGCCTTGTGCTCTATCCGTTGCACAAAGAAATTCTGTGTTTCAGTAGAAGGATTACCCAGGCCTTCCTGGGCTTTTCAAACCGAATCAACTTCCTCACCTGTAAGAAAAGTCTAAGAAGTTTAATAGATGTAAAGACTTTTCAAAGTTCACCGTTTAAGTGCTAATTGCTAATCTCCATGTGTCAACCAACATTTCTTTTTTTTTTTATTGTTTATATTTCATTGTAGGAACTCCTCCCATCCCCAGGGAACATGGACTGCACAGAATGGAGATGCAAAAAAGGGATGGTTTGTTGTGTCAGAGAGGGATTCAGTCTATCCAGTAAAAGGAATAAAACACATAAAGTCACTTTATAAACCTTCAGGAGCCACTAATCCAGGGTTCCTTTAATGTCTTCGGACTTGGATGATCTCGTAATACCCAGTCCTTCTATCTGATTAACTATAAGGAGATGTGAGCTTTTTTGGTGACATCAAACTCTGTGGGGGCTGAGGGGAAATTTGAGCCAGTCCCAGAAGACTGGAAATAACAGCAACAGTTGTATACAAAGGTTTGGATTTTTGGATAAGACAGCAGGGCCCATGGGAAACATTCCTGCATTAAAGTCAGCATTTGATTCCAAAATTTGACATCTCCAAGGTGCTAGAGAGCTTTCAGAAAACAAGACCATCACTCAAAATATGACAGGGACTTCAAATTGTTACAAAATCATTTCCAGCAGGCATTAACACTAAACTCTGAACACTGGAGTTTGATGCAGTTCCAAGAAAGGGTTTTGCTAAGCTTCAGAGAGGATGTGCTAAATTTGGAAAGCTGTCCAAAGAGAAAACCAATTATTTTCACCAGAAGTCCATCTAATGTTTTGCAATGACCTTAAAGCAGACAGATATAACAAGGGATGGCAAGTAGCCACTGATGTGAATTATATTGCATCCCAGCTCCAAGGTTGCTTGTCAAACACAAATGGTCATCAAATCTGGAGACGATGAACAGAGTTCAGCATGAAGCACTGAGGGTCTTGTAGCTCAGCTGAGGGACAGCATCCTGCCTTCTACAGAGTTGCTCCTGGCTGATCAGGTGTTTCTCGGGTACCGAGAATCTGATTGAGACAGAGACCAATTTTGTGCTGCCAGAAGACACTCACTTAAGCCAATAAGTCTCCTGAAAATGTTAGTATGTTCATACCTCTGCAACAGCCAGCTTAGCTTGGTCTTAGAAGTATTGATCTGGTCACCTAGATGCAAAATATACTGCCATAAGTGCACTCTCCATCACTCAGGCCAGGGTGTATCCCCATTCCTACTGGAATTTGTCTTCCAGCAAGACACAGATACACTCCTCTGTTCCAAACCTGATGTGTTCTGTGTATTCAGGTGCTTTTTGCAGCCGTGGAGCCTTTACACTGTCCACAGAGAAGCAAGTGGTGCTACAGTCCCCTTGGTCCATCTGATTCCCCTCATCAACACCACACTGCAGAGCAAGTGAGGGGTATGTTCCAGTACTGACACACTTCAGTTAATCCATTTTGCAGTGCTCAATGCTGCTGAGGAGATAGGGGTATCACAGCCCTGCTGCTCCTATGCTGCACAGCTGTGCAATGGGCAGCAGGACCAGATAAATGTGACACCAACAGCAGCATAGGAATGCCCAGCATGGTCCCTGCTTATGAATACCTGACTTTATTTATGGAACACCATTCAAAACCATTCTGTGCTTCAAGAGATACCTTTGTAGAAGTACCCAAGTGATTTCCAAGATATTACACCTTGAGGAAAAAGGCAGCATTATCACCATTTTCAGACGAGACACAGAGAAATTAACTAATTGTAAGAACTTGGCATAAGACATTACTATTCCCAGTTTTTAGAATGCATAGCAGTATGTAAGAGTTCTGTGACATCCCATAACAGGCACGAGCAGAGACGAGCTGCACTGGGGTAAGCACAGACCCCTTATTGTCTCCAGCCAGAGTTATCAGAGCTGCTGGGTTCACCAAATCAGAACTGTGTATCTCAAGCTGAGTGCTGAGTGAAGAAGTTAGAAATGACCTTTTCTGAAAATTACAGCTGAAGTGACCTGGCAGCACAATTCTGTCAACGATACAGTAAAAAGATACAGCTTTCCAGAACAAGACTCAGCTGAGCATGACTGCACTGCTCCTGCCCCACAAGGCACAGCTTTCAGGTCATCTCATCAAAATTTGATACCAGGGGCCCAGATGGTCTCTTGTCCACTTCAATTGCAACCTTAATCATATTCTCCAAAGAGAATACTTTGGTGTGGTTTTTCTGTTGTTGGTTTTGTTTGTTCTGTTTTCTTTTAGAGATTGAATTAGAAGAGCAGTTTCTACTCGATCTCAATGATGTGACACAAACTGCTGGTTCAACAGCAGCAGTTTGAAACTTAGCAGGACTGCACAAGGTAAGACTGGCAGCTCACAGCTGTTCCAGATTGCCTTTTGCCTTTTTTTTTTTTTTTTTTTTTTTTGGTAACATTTACTCAAAGAGAACCATGAAACATTTTAGCAAATGGCTGTGCTGCCAAGGAGCATCGGAGATTCCTGAATCTCCAGTTATAGCCCAATTTCTGTAATGGATTGTGACTCAAAGGGATTTTGTCCAGTCATTTTCACCCATTGTCCCTCACTGCTCAGCTTCTCCACCTTGCCTCTGTTCTCTCCCAGACCATTCTTTAACTTCCATTCTCTGTCAGCTGTTCCTTGTTCCAGCTCCTCGCCCAATGACTTTATTCCCTCGCTCCCCAAGCTAACTTGACTTTCAATTTCACATTTCAGTCACCTTTGGCAGGGGTCAACCTAACCACCAGATTTCTCTCCAGAATGACCCAGGCCAGAGAACCCATTCCCATCTGCTGCCCCTGCCCTGCAGGCAGTGATTTCATAAACTTCTTCAGCCACTGATCTAAGTCTCCTGGCAATGCACGGGGTTTAGATTTCACCATGCTTAAGACTTTTCTGGAAATTGGGTGAAGACTTCTAAACCACGTGAATGGTTTGGGCAATTCTACCTCTAACATCCACTGAAAATTGCAAGTCTTGTCATTATTTCAGGCAGATGTCAGTGGATGATTCAGGACTCAGATACACATAGCTGCCAGCCACTGAGAAGAAGTCCAAGAGAGAGTCCAAGAGATGATAAAATTGAACAGAATTGAAAATTATCCAAAGCTTGTAGCTTGTGTTCAGCTCCCTTGGGAACACACAACGCAAAGTGAGCAATGGATTCCAAAGTATTAAGAAATAAGCTAGCGTGTAAGAAAAATAAGGATCTCCTGTTGAATTAAGGAGTTAGGTCATTAATGCTTGTTCATATTACATTACTCACACTTGAGAGACAAATAACTATCTGTTTCCTTACTAACCCATGTATTTATTTGAACAAATATTTCCCAAGAAGTAGGGAGAGAGAACCATTTCAACAGAAATTAAAAAACAGAAAAGTTTTTTATTATGGTCTTATCATAACAAGCCACTTCACAGTACACCGATGTGTATCATATACAAGCATCCATTGTAAAAAGCTCTTAAGTGTATCTCACTTTAGGGTGCTGACATGTTCACTCATTCTCAGAGGTCATTAGCTCACAATGAGGCCTCTCGTTTCCATATGCCTTACTGAGGTTTTGCTGTATTTCAGAATCAAGCCTCAATATGGGCATTATTGGCTTAGAACGTGATCAGTGTCGTATAATGCCAATTTATGTATGTGCAATATGTAAAAAAACTAGAAATACTTTATATATTTATATTTAATATGTAAATATCATAATATATGTAGTAAATATTATGTATACATGTACATATAGGAATCCTACGATCATTTAAAAAATACTGTTAAAAAAATCTAGGCTCTGTATGAAAAGGACATCATGCATAACCAGGCAGTATCTAATCAGCAGACTGCTCTCATATACATGTACAGTTATAACCATCTCTGTAGGTATCTGAGGGGCATGAAAGGTTGTTTCATACCTTCTGCAGAAAAATTCTTGGAACTCGCAGTTCTGCTCTTCATCTCAATGGATTTTAAGCCTTGACACCCTCAGCACATTCTCTTTGAAGCTATAGAAAAACAAATAAAAAACTGCAGAAGAAAAGAAGAAAATTGGGGAAAAGGAATCGAGGAGACACAGGGGTTTGGGGAGAAGAGAAGGAACATGAGAGCAGACAGTGTGTGTTGTGGCCCTTGTCCACAAAGTGAATTCAGCTTGTAAAAGAAACAGAATTCATATTCCAGTCTTTGCCCCTTCCCCAGCCTTGGTGCTTTCACGATGTGAGCAGACACACTAAATATCCTGAGCAGCTCGCCTAAACAGTAGATGTGCCCAATCAATGCATCAATCAGCAGACATAATGCAGAAGGAGGAGCAGGAGGAATAGCCCTGCCAGTTATGACTACAGCTTGGGTGAGCTCATGTGTTTCTTGTGTACTTTCTCCTGCCTCCCTGAAAAGTTAGGGGACTTATTTTCATGCAGGTCGAAGACTTGAGTGATAATTTGAGGGAAGAGGGGAATGGTGCCCAGAGAGGAACTCTGCAGATGAATAAACGTCCCTGGCCTGAATGATACTGGAATCTTCCTCCAATGAGTGTAAAACCCTCAAGAATATTAGGTACTAGACCAGTAAAATTTTCCACCTCGAACTTCTTTTAACAGTAATCACATTATGGATGCCTTACACTGATGAAATCCTACTTTGAATAGAGTTTAAAGAAATTCCTTAAGATGCACAGCACCCTGTTTTTCTCCAGCAGACAGGAATCTGCCAATGTCACTCCAGTCTTCAGAAAGGGTAGAAGGGAGAACCAAGGAAACCATAGGCCTGTGAGCCTCACTTGTATCCCAGGAAAGGTGGTGGAACCGTCCTGGAGGCCATCTCTAAGCATGTGGAAGACAAGAAAGTGATTAGGGGCAGTCAGCATGGTTTCACCAAGTGGAAATCATGCTTAACCAATCTGATAGTCTTCTATGACAGAGTGACTGGCTGAGTAGATGAGGGGAGAGCAGTGGATGTTGTCTACCTGGAATTCTACAAGACTTTTGACACTGTCTCCCATAACGTCCTCATAGGCATATGAAAAAGTCCTATACAATGAGGGTGGTGAGGCACAGGAACAGGTTGCCCAGTGATGTGGTGGAAGCAAGGCTGGATATGGCCCTGGACAACCTGCTCTAGCTGTGGTGTCCCTGTTCATTGCAGGAGAGTTGGACTAGATGGCCCTAAGAGGTCCCTTCCAACTCTAAGGATTCTATGATCCTAAAAACAAATTTGTATTCATATATTTTAAAATTAACGCAACTGAATGTATTTGGTATTTTCAAATTAGTCAAGCACTCCATAACATAATATACGAACCTCAACCTTTTAAAATGACTGCATCCTTTGGTAAAAATATTAGAGAAACATTTTCTATGCACAGTTCTCCAAATGCAAGAAAACAGTAAGATGTCTGGATGGACTCTGTGTGTCCATAAGGAATGAGGAACATTGTGCTTGATCCTCCAAGAAAGTTAACATGCTGTGGTTGCCTCCAGCCACAAAGCAGGAAGAAGAGCGTGGAAAGCTGAGACAGGAGATTCCAGCCACAGTGCAGAGTATCATCCTGTTCCTTTGCTGGATATCTCTGTGTGATCTGCCTCTCCTGAAGCTGGGACAGCTCTCAGATGATGAGTACATCAGTACATTGAAAGAAGAATTGAAAATAAAGAAATAAGGGAGAGAAACAAGTGAAGACTGCAGCAGCTCCATTGTGTCAGCCCAAACCTATAAGAGCAGTAGGAACAGTGTTAGGAAGGTGAGTGACAGAACTGATGAGCCCTTTGGTCTCTTCCCTGTGGCAGCAAACAATTCTCCAAACCTCTTCCCCCTTCACTACCTCATTTTTTTCGGAGCACAGAAAAATTCCTAATTAGAAGACTAAAACTGGCAACACACTGCCAGGGACTTTCGTGACTGCCATACCAACTTGGAAAGCTGTCCTCCAGTATTTCACAAGCTGCTAAAAACACCTTCTTCCCACGTAGGCTTTGATTTTCCTTCTGGATGGGAGATGAGCTATCACAGCACATATTTATAGCGTCAAACTTCTATACAGTTACAAACCCAAAGATTCAGGAAAATAAGTGATCGGATGCTGAGCAGAACCTTGTGCTGGTCGGTCAGCCAGGACCCCACCGCTTTGGGCCGTGCTGTGATGAGCTGTGAGCCCCTTGCTGCTCGCACTGCATCCCTTCAGGTCCTGCACTGGAAGCCACAGGCGATGGGGCTTGGCACGGCCATCCCCAAACAGAGCCTTACTCACAGCTCCGACACCGGCAGCGAGCCTGAGTCATCGTCCCTCCTTTTCCTGGAAAGGTGAGGGACAGATGACTTCCAAAAGAGTGTTTTTTCCTGAAGTTAAGTTTTTGAAAAAGGGAAGAAATGAACAGGTCCTTGAAATGTGCTTTCATTTGTACAGCTTTCAACTTCTCTCTTCTTTGGGGGCTTGTTTTCAATTATCAAACACTTATTCTTTATAAAAAAGAGGAATTCATTTAGGAAATGAGAAGCGCATTTTCAGAATGAGGTACTTCATATTAAAACTTTTCTGCAAGAAGAGGGGTAAAAATAAATTAAGAGAATAAGAATAATAATTAAAAGATCTGGTGATCTTTTAATTGGCTGAATTATTAGAAAGGTGACCTGAGATCACCGTTTGGAGTCATTTTTGAAGAGCTGCTATTGACCCTTACTCCTGAGACCATCCCCCTTTTATTTTCAGGGCAGCACAGAAAATAAATGTCAGTCTGTGAGTCTGTTTCCCATCAGTGCTCCAAAACTTTTGGTGTGAGTCTGGTTCAGAACACCCAAACATCTCTGAACCTATTCACGAGTGCAGTGAAGGTGGGGACATCTTCAAAATGGAAAACCTTGAGCCCAGTCCCATGCTGTCTGTCAAATGATATCAGATGGCTGTGGAATAACACAGGCTTTATGTATTAGCTGCTATGGCTTCATGCGTATGAAAACATGTGCATGAAAACACTCAAATTATTAGTGCCATTTTACATTGAAAAAACAGGAAATAAATATAAATACATATTTTATGAATATGTATTCATGTAACTATTTATATTAGTATGAAATATAAATATATACAGTGATTAAATTTCATTCTAAACATTTCTATTTACCTTGTATATTTTTCAGGGCCCTTATTCAATACTGATGCTCTGTTAAAAATCAGGTTCTTAATTTTCCGTGAATAAACTGCCCTAGGGAACTGAAAATATTGACATGCCTCGAATTTCCTTACATGAAAAAGTTACACAAATTATCAGATTTCTACAAATACAAAATCAACTGAAACGAAATAGCTTTTGTATTCTAAAAAGCCAAACAGTGCAAGGATATACGCTGCCGTCGTGGATAGCGACCCTGATGCAGTGCTTTATGGGAGTGCACAGCCCTGTGCCAGCTCACCCGAGAGCTCAGGGATCTGCACTCTGCTCTTTCCTCTACAGCACCAGGACAGGTGGGCAAGGAAAAAAAGCTGAAATGAATGCTCACTTGGACGCCGGGGAAAGAAGCTGTGCCCTAAATAGATTTGTAGACGTGCTCAAATATCTAAGAAGAGCAGCACTTACTTTGTGGATGTCTTATTCTATAATTATGCTAAGAAAAGGCAAGAACAGTCTGTGATAAAACTGCATGCAGGCATTTTCATGACACAGTCCTTTACAGCGAATGAAAAGTTCACTTTAAAAAATTGAAATGCCAAAATAAAATTCTCCAAACTTTGACCTCTGCATATTTTTACTTTGTATGTGCAGTGCATTTTCTTCAGATACCACTCACCTACATCACAGAATCAGTAAGGCTGGAAAAAAACACTGAAATCATCCAGTCCAACCATCAACCCCATTACTCCCACTAAACCACATTCCTCAGAGCCATATCTACTCTTGTCTCAAACACCCATAGGGACAGTGACCCACCACTTTCCTGGGCAGCCTATGCCAATGCCTCACCACTTTCTGAGAAGAAATCTTTCCTAGTGTCCAACTTGAAGCTCCCCTGGCACAACTTGAGACTATCACCTCTCTTCCTATCACTGATAACCTGGGGGAAGAGGCCAACCCTGAGCTTCTGCTTTTGTTTCACAATGAGCTACAAAGCAGAAGTTCAAACCAGGAATGAATACTCAGATAAACCACACATGACACGTCCAACATATCAACTCTAATGGTGGAGAGGATGAAGAGTTAATCACTATCCAAATACAAATTTTGTGTGGAATTGACAAAGTTATAATTTTGAAAGAGCCATCAGTTTTTAAACAGAAGAAAAACCCAAGCTGAGCCGCATTCACAGTCAGATCTTTGGCAAACAAAGAGCTCTGTTTCCTACGCCTTCTCTAAGTCCCATCACACCCAAGTAGTCACCACAATAATTAACTGAAAAATAGAAGATCTAAGTGAACACTGAAACAAACTATAACAAGAGATCTTAACCCAAAGGTCTCTACTGTGGCAGGGCAAAACATCCCCCAACCACCCTCTACAGATGTTTGCCAGTTTGTTGCTTACAGACCTACAGGAAGAGGCACATCATTTTCCACCCTAACTTTTATCATTCCACAAAAATATCGTTTCTTATAAATACAGTCAATTCCTTCCTTCTCACAGGAAATAAGAAGAAAAGCTTTAAGCAATATTTTACATGTTCAAAGGGAGAGTTTTTTTCTTCTAGACCCAGAATACACACTTCCTTGTATTTTTTTCTTATATGCAATGCTATCTATCAGTTCCGTGTGGGGAAAGTTGCCCACCTACTACTTCCAAACTGCTGCTCAAAATCACTTGATGGATAATTACTTTCATGGCTTATATAAAACTATCCTGTTAGTCCTCAAGTGAGATTTGCTTTCACAATTGTACCAGTTGCTCAGTATTTCAGGTTGTCTCCTGCTGAATTTAACTTGCTGCCCTGGGGCCATGTGTGCAGCCTGCCTGGCCATTCCGACCTCTGATGGCATCTCCCACTTGTGAGCGCTGCCTGGCTTTGCGTTCCGTCCAACACACCAGTGAACATACACTGATGGAACCAGGACCATGACATAACCACAGAAACCGTGTTGGAAAAGTCTTCTTAGCTTTTTTCCTCTAATTTGCTAGGAGCTGTGTCTTCACCACGTTTCCTTACCGTATATTAAATAATTTGCTTGAAGTCATACAGCCAAACAGATGACGCTAGAATTACCGTGGCAGCTCCCAGTTCTGTGCCCGTATCACTGAACAATACATTTCCCTTCAGTATAAGGGTGTAAATCCACATCTCCAGAAGCAGAAACACCAGCCTAAATTACCTATGATCTCATTTTTAAAACATAAATGCCTCTGCCTTCGCTCTACCAAACAATGCCACCTTTCATTGCACATTAGCCCAGGTCTCCCACAAACACCTTTGGCACTCTTACCTCACTCCTTAGCCAAGGGAAAAAATAGCTAAAAATATTTCCATTGAGCTATTGCTATAGCCTCCTGAACCTCTCCCTATGATTCACAATTCATGATGCTAACAGAACAGCTCTCTGGCTCCAGTTAGGCAGCTGAACAGCACTCACAGTCAGCCCACCCAAAAGATGCTCAGTACCTCATTCTACTCATGCTTGGAGCTTTTCTTGTTGCATCTCTAGTTCACCCAGATTGCAAGAGCTTGCAAGCTTTGCAGGCTACAGAGGACACAAATTGCACCAACCTGGGCTTACGCCAGCAGGAAGAGCCCTGCACGGCAGCAGGCAGCCAGTGCACTGTGCATGGAAAGACTCCAGTGCTGCCCACTCCACCATGGCCAAATCCAGCTCAAATGTATTTTAACGTGTGCTCTGATTACAACAGCTAGCAGCACTATTCACACAGTATTAAAGGGATTTGGCATTTGAGTAACAAATCAGTGTACGTGCCTTACAAAACGCATCTATCATCTTTCAGTTCTACAAAGAATTTGTTATCACAAGAAGTACAGGATTCAGCAGCAGGTATACAATATAAAAGCATTTATTAACTTCCATGAATAAGGCTTTAAAAAATCTTTGTGGGTCCCTGTTGAAAACTCTCTCTTTGCCTTAGAAGGAGAATCGATCTCTCACAGGAATATGGGAAAAATTCTGGAGAAAATATTTAACTCACATACAACCATCTTACAGAAACCAAATGTGGTACGAAACCTGGGCAATAAAAGTCAACTAATACATGGAAATAAAACCTCTGCCTCTACATACAAAAAAAGAGAACACATAAAAAGCGGCAGAGATGATTTATCTCTAAGAGCAAAAGTTTTAAAAGCTTCTGTTTTTAAATAAAACATTTGCCGAGTGTAGATAATACACTGCATAAAACACAGCAAAAAAGATCTGAATGTATCCATCATTTCAAGTCCCAGACCGAGGTGAACCTCATAGCGCATTGTGCCTCTGAATTCACAAACTGATACTGCAGAATGCTTCCAAGAAAACGCCTTTCAGAAGGAGGAAATATATTTTAATCTTTTAATCCTTAAGCTTTCAAAAAATATTTTCAGTTTTAACAAAGACATCTTTCAAAAGCATATTCCAATGTCAAGCTTGAAGAAAATTCTGCCTTTGTCAAAATGATTTGAAAACTTTATTGGATTATTAAAAGCCTAATTACAGGACAAAACATGCATTAAGCATTTTGCTAAAATTACAAAAACATAATTGCAGAATGTCAAATGTTCACGTTCATAATAAATACCGGCAGCTCAAAAGCAGCTCAACTTTTTTTCAAGAGTTTTAGCATCTGAACAAGGAAATTGTTCTATATGCTGTTCTTAAAATTTGGGCATTACATCACAATAGTTAAAGCAAGAAACAATTCAACTGGAGACTAGAGAAAAACTTTGTCTTCTCAGGAGGTCTACTACTCTGGAAACAGCAATTCACCAAAGGTCTGGCAATTGGCTTCTGTTTAAAATATACTCTTCCTCATAACATTCTTCAAAGGATTAAAACATAATTGATTCTGGCAGTACACATGGACAGCATGATGTGCAGGGAGTTGCCAGTGGACATGGGGTGCTTACAAAAAAGGGTTGTTTTCTTTGTTTAAAATGGAAAAAAGAGTGGGAGGTGCAGGGAAGAGTGAGATACAAAATGACTCAATCATTTTTTTTGAATCAGATTATTTCAACAACTGCATATGCAAATGGAAGGCTTCGGATGATGGTGGCAGAGCTTCTGAACTGCTGAGGCAATGCACATATTCCTATTTTCATTAAAAAAAAAAGAAAAAAAAAAGACAGAAGCTACAGTTATATACATCCTTGTAAGCATTCAGAGAATATTGCAAGTTGAACTCCAGAGAAGCCATTAGTATCAGTCTGAAAGTGATGGGGATCGGATTGATCGTGCACTGGCTGGACTGTTAGAGAAAGCAAAGGGATCCTTTTCCTTTTCTTTACTATCATGTTTATGTTTATGCTTATGTTTATGCTTGTGTTTCTTCTTCTTTTTCTTGTGCTCATGGTGGTGATGGTGATGGTGGTCACTGTGTTTTGAAGAGTTGGACTCCTTACTGAACACGGAGAGCGGAGTTGCTGAGACAGGGTGCATGGTCACCTCTCCTGAAGACTGCTCTTTGCCTAAAAAACCAAATTGATACAATGGGCTTAACATTTTCAAACAGAAGAAATTCTGAATGACTATGTCAGATCTACATTACCATTTGGATGTGCAAACACAGAGCCCCTTACTATACCAGTGCCATGAACAACTTCTTTGTTCAGAGACATTTCTGAAGATGCATTTAATGCTTCTATATTACTGATGGAAGGTACTCCTTCCTCCCTCAAAAGTACAAATGCATCCCAGATAATTAGCAATTGTGAAGAGATAAGTAACTGCAAGTTAGATAGGCATCCAGAAATCACACATAAAACACATTTAGAAGGTCAGTATATCCAAGATTAAACAAAATATAGTTGCTCATGGAAACTATGAGAAACTGACACATTAAAGAGTAGTTCTGGGATGTAAACTCCTTTCAGTCAAGAACTAAACTCCCTGCAATATACAAACCTTTCTGATATTGAACAGCATAATTAAACTGATACTTCAAGTACAACTTCTGAAGGAAGGCTGTGATGAGGAGGGGTTTGGCCTCTTCTACCAGGCAACAAACAGGACCCGAGGAAACGGCCACAAGTTGTGCCAGAGGAAGTTTAGATTAGACATAAGGAAGAGCTTTTTCTCTCAGAGGGTGGTCAGGCACTGGAATGGCTGCCCAGGGAGGTGGTGGAGTCGCCGTCCCTGGCAGTGTTCAAGAGGTGCCTGGATGAGGAGCTGTGAGATATGGTTTAGTGCTTGTGGTAGCAATGGCAGTGGGAGGATGGTTGGACTAGATGATCTTGTGGGTCCTTTCCAACCTTGTGATTCTATGACTCTATGTTTCAAAATTGCATTTTACCATCAATTCAGTCTATTTGAAAGATTATACAAAGTTTTGTTCTTAAACAAAAATTCAATAAAGACAATTACAACATCTTTAACAGAACACATTAAAATTTCATTATTTCTCACCAAATGCAATAGGCTCCAGGAGGAGAAGACAAAGGGAAATAACCTAAGAATAGCACCTTTAATTAGTGGAAACAGTTAGAAGCTGGGAGCTGGGAGCTGGGAGGCCTTGAAGTCCTTCAGGTAGAATTTGAATCAAAGCACTTGCAGTGCAAGGGCGTGCTTTAACTACTGGATGTGTATAAAGGCACCATCAGACGCTCAAAGCTTTTTCTGAAGTGGATATTCTTTCCAGCTGCCATGACTGTTATTTTATTTGTTTGGGTGGTTTTTTTTTTTTTTTTTTTTTTTTGCTCCCTCCAGTTTTTGGTGAAAATATCTCCATTCAATAATAGGAAATTATGTTTTATACCTTATAATAGTCTTTTTCTGCATATTTGCAAATGCATTTTTCCCTGTGTGTTTTTTGCTTCTATATTTTACTTCGAGAGCAATAATGATTCTTCTGTAGTAATGCTTTAATCCAGGAAGTCTGAAGTGCCAGCTTGCTGCATTACAACAAGCACCGTGGAAGATTTCCATGCAGCCTTTCCAGCCTTATCAAAGATTAAGAATGGATTCAATCAGGTACACATGGAGGAGTTTTTGGAGGGTGCAGCTCAGATGTTTTTGTGTGCTTTTTCTAATAAAGGTGGAAGAAACAAAATCTGCATCTGTGAGCAGCACTTGAAATTCAAAATAGAAATATAAAATCTTTTATGCAGTGTGGATAATCAGTGATATTAGAATCTCTACTGCTTCAAGTCTTCAAAAAAATCAAAAGTGATGTCTTTCTAGAAATACGTTTGGGCTCAAGTACAGTATCTGAATTTTGTGCATTATAGAATTCTGCTGATGTTATGGAGGTTTTTTTAGAAATATTTAATTCTGTATTCATCAGAATGATTCAAGTAAGGAACTAAAAGTGCAAATATTTATTGCCAGAGCTCATACTGACCCTGTTTTTTGAAGTGCATAATGGCAGACAGAAGATATGCACACAAATTCAAACTTCTGCTTGCTGACTTTGCAGTCATTGCAATGCAGTTATTACAACTCTTTTCTATCTGGAGTAGTTCTCAACTGTGCAGACAGAAAGCAAACACGTAAAAAGCCTGCTTCACAATTTAACTCATGCTAATTATATTTCTCTTCAGGAGTATCTGTATGTAAACTTATCCCCATAACCTAAACTCATTTGCCTAAAGCATACAGCTCTTAGATAAATAGGAAAATTTTGCTTTTAGCTGTTGAAAGCATGCAAAAAAGACAGTATGCAGAACAGTAGAAAAAGGAGCATTTATCTGAGTGAGCATTAGAGAAAGACCTCAGACAACTGAAGTGTGTACTACCTGACTTCATGTAAATATGCTACAGTACTTAAAGGTGGATCCTGCCAGTGAAAAATGCTACTTTTAGTAACACAGAAATAAAGAACATAGCAAAAAACCTAAAACAGAACCTCTCAGCATTCATCCTTAAAAAAATATCTAAGGTACAGAATATGATCTCACAGCAAGCTACAGGCACATATCTTAAAATATACAAGGCAGACTATAGACAAAAACGAAAACCCACATCTGTGACACAAACCCTTAAACCTTCACAGCTCCATTAGTTCTAGAATTTGACGTGGAAACTAAACCTGTAAGTCTAGATGCTACTTTTCTACCAACCTCTAACCCTAAACCAATGTTAAGCCTTTGAGCTTTAAAAACATTACTCAGAACTGTATAAGGATATGGGTATAGGTTTGCAAGGATGGTGTAGCAGTAGCTTCACTGCTGAGTGCCAGTGAATACCAAGGATGCAAAAAACTCTCTTAACACTGCTGCACTGATACCAATACAGGTTTCGTGCTGTTTACTGCACTACCAGCCCTGCTAAGAAACAGTCCATATTATTGTCCTGTAACTTATTTCAGCAAGGTTGTAAAAAATTTGTATTTCAAGCTGTTATGTAAAATATCATTAACTGCAGCAACTTGGAGAGCATATACAACAGTAGTGAAAGTCACTGTAAGTCACTGACTGAAGAGGCGGAGATGAACACCTGGAAACTGGAAGGCAAGAAGATCTTCAGAAAGGAGAGAATTCTGATCCAACTGCAGCTCCAGGACTACTGACACTTAAGGAAACAATCAATAATGTAATACGGTACAACTGTCAATATGAAAAAAATTCATTGCAGAAATCTACTTCTACTGAGCAAATAGGAAGATCACACGTTTTCTTCCGTGAGGTCAATGAGAGTCAAAATCTACTGTGCTTCCTTTATTTTTTAAATGTAAAAATGTAAGCTACCTGGAAAATGTTTTCTTATTTTTAAAGTGTGCTTTGAAATCAGGAATCAAATAGAATCCAATAGATATTGGAGAAGACTTCTAAGATCACCTAGTTCAAACATCCATCCACCACTGATACTGCCCACTAAACCAGGTCCCTAAGTTCTACATCTCCCCTTAAACACCTCCAGGGACTCCATCACGTCCCTGGGCAGCCTTGATATACATGGACACCAGTATGCTGATCCTGGGAGATGGCTCAGAATGGATGCATACAGACTGCTGAACTCTACTGCCAAGAAAACACTCTATGAAAGACTTTACACTTTTGTACCTGTCAAATTCATCTTGTAATGAGACTAGCGTTACACATGCACAGTACTTCCTTTTCAAGTAGGAAAGCAAGGCTAAACAGAGTTTCTAAGGGCATTAAAACCACTCTCATGTCACCAGGACTGAGATTGATGCAAGGAGTCATGAAGAATTCCCTCCTCCTGCAGGAAACCCACTTCCTCCTGGCACAGGCAGTGGGATGGGAACCCGCCTTTCTCAAATAATAGGAGAGGACAAGCCCAGGAGCTCATTTTTGAAGTGGTTAGTAGCATTCCTTGGAAAAGAATGCACATACATGTGTCTGTCCACTTCAATCTCCTCCTGTTTTGAATGTAGATATTCCAATGTAATTATTGGCTTTTTGGTGTTCCAGGGAGCTTGGTAGTTGTTTAAAATTAGACAGGATTACCCTCCCATGGGAGAAGAGATCAGAACCTTTGTGCACACCTTGTCACACGGAACAATACACATGCTGGAGATACTGTGAGGGAGAATAAAATATAAAAACAGATCTCATGGTTTAGTTTTAGGATGAGAAGGTTTTAGATCTTGATAATCTTTAAGCAATATTTTCTGTCATAAATAAAAATTTGCTGTCAGATAATTACAATATCCTGTCCATCGATTACGTAGGGCAAAGTTGTTTTCTTCATTGTCTTTTTATGTTTGTTTTTTCAAGAATCATCAGTGCATGAACAATGCCATTGGGTAGTTTTTTGGCTATACTGTTTTATATTGGACTTTTACGATTTGGTAAAGCATAACTTGAGACTTGAACATGGCAACAAACTTACATGAGATCTTCCAAGTGGCCTCTCCTATATTTCTGATTGTGTGTGAAGAGGGTGGGACACCACAGACTTACAGTCTGTGTTTCTTTGCATTTACAATCTATTTAAAACTGCTGGCTTAAGTATGACTTTTCCAAATGGACACTTGTTAAAAATGATCCAATTGGCACCCTGATTTATTCAAATGTCACCGAAGAAGAAATTAACTTCACAAATCACAGCAAAGGGTAAGGCCCATGGGTCCAGTGTTCTGGCTGAGGACAGCCTGGTGTTCCAGAACCTGACTCCGACCACCTTTGGGAAGAAGGTGACATCAACACAAGTATGCTAACACTTAATATGTCTCTCCCAAAACCCAAAGAAAGCTTTCTAATGAGAAAAATCATGCACTCTCTTCCTAGTAGTTGGATTACAGCTCTGGCCGATGTTTTTTTCTAAAGGGCTAAGACTAAAAATGCTGAAAAGACTTTGAAAACTATTTTGACAAATATCATTTCTCTTTATTTCTATTTTTCATTTTAGGATTGCCCTGGAAACACCCAACACCATTTTTTAATTTCATGCCTAGTTTACGTATCTTCTGAAACATCAATGAAGTGCATACTGAGAAATCACTGAATACAAGCAACCCTAGGCTTCTGTGTTGAAGCACTCTGTCTGAAGAAGCATGATTTTCAAAGCATGCATCTCTGGAAAAAAAAGTTATCCACTGTTCTGGTAGTGCTCTTTTAGCAATCGTACTGTAAAGCTGAGAGTTCAGTTGAGGAGAGGTCTAGTTACAGAAATATCTCCTGAGATTGTGCTAAACAAATCAGTTAAATTGGTTCTGACACAAAAATTTTAACTACTTTCAATTTACAGATTCACTTGACTTCATGCATTTTTTCACTAGATTTATAACAAAAAAGGATGCCTCTGCTGAAGTACTAAAAACCAAGCCCGCATAAAATATCTTTGTAACTGATGACTGTTTAACTAGCTTCCTCCTTTGACTTCAAAAACCATGTTGCTTTGTCCTTACATTAAAACAATAGCTTGACTCTGGTGATATTTTACTACGTTTACTCTAATCTTCTAAAAAATTTACAAAAGAAAACACATACTTAAATCAATATGTCAATTCAGCTCATTTGAAAATTTAGCCTTAATCCATCTTCTTTCTCTGCAAGGTTTATATTTGTATTAAAGCTGCTTTCATGCACTTTAGGATAAAGCCCTTGAAAACACCCTTTTTTGTCAAACACAAAATTAACCACATGCTATTTCAGTGAGGCAAAATTAGCTACAGAACCTCCAAACTTATGAATTACCAGTTTGGAAGCAGTTATATTTTAGGCAGTAAAGTCAACATATGTATATTAGATACTATCAAACAGATACTATGTTAATATTTTATGCTATTAAAAGGCAGTCTAACAGAAGAGTTAAAACAACTTCTCCTCCTTAAAAAGCATAGCAAAAATCCGTCATCGTCAGTGTTGTTCTTTCCATTCAAGCAAAGGAAGTCTGCTGACATATTTGCCTGTAATTCTAATTTTTACGTAACCCCCTTGGCCAGGAAGCCACGGACTAGTGTCTAAATTTTGAGGTAACAGTATTCTGTAAGAATATTCTTACAGCTAGCTTTGATAACTTGGCTGAACAGCAGAGAATGACTTATTCTGTGCTTTTTTCTACCCAGTCAAATCATTACTTCCTGAAACTTCAGACAATACCTAGGATAACCAGTCAGTGTGTGACTGTGGCTTACACAAGTTCAAAGTTACATGTACATCTAGAAGGCAAAGCACTGACCTGCAAGATGAGCAGTGGAAATTTCAAGTGTAACTATTCTGGAAGACACCAAATAGATAAATGGAATAGTCAAAAGGTTTTTCTGATGTGAGTTCTGAATGACAGGATGCCTTCTCAAAGCCCACGGCTGCTGAATGTGACCAGGAAAAAGGCTTCTGGTGTCAGTGCATAAAGATAACACTGCTTACTTAACTGCTCCACTCTTAGCATTTGGAAGTAGTGTTGCACTTTGAGAGGAGTGAAATACAGAATTAAATAGAAAGAATCTCTCTTAATCTAATTTCAAAGAAGTCAATGCATGACAACAAGTCACCTCACAGCTGAAATATGATGTTAAAGTTACTGCATATATGAAATCTGGTCTTGAAATCCTTCTATCTTACAACAGGATAGGGAGCATTACTACTATTTTTGATAATTTAATAGCAAATAAGTATCTGTTTTCATTTTAGAAATGTGACCTTGCACAGTTTTAGAGGTTGAAAAGAAGCTACCAACTTTTTGGTACTGCAAAAACAATCAGCATGAGTTGTTCACTGTCTGAAAAATGCAAGTTTGTTTAATAACTTCTTGCAAAATCCTCAGATTCCCATATAACTATCAGAGTCTAAAGTTCTATTATCTTTAGTAGAATTTAAACCACTTTGTGTATGAACAAAGGTGTTGTAATTATAGTACTGAAACCTGTAATCCTGAAAGAGTAGTAGTACATGGCTGCTTTTACTGCCCTTGCAGCAGGTCTGTACCTTAAACTTTAATATCCATGTGCAGAAGCACACAGAAAAAAAATGCTTTTAAATATAAATAATATTTTATTGGCTTTATGGGATTATATCAACTTGAACAAATCCAAATTATCACTCAGAGGGAGGGGCAGTGCGAGGAAAGTAAAAACAGAATACACAGATAAAGCTGCATTTAGAGCCAACATGAGCTTCCTCCTTGCAGCTGCTCCTTGCGGGATGAGCTTGGCTGATGACCTAACACTTCATGTGACATGTGGGGACATAACCCACAGCTGTGAGATGAAAATTAAGTATGGACTAATTGCTCACTGCTTTCCAAGTAAGAGTCACAACTGAGGCAGATTACAGGATCTCAGATTTGGTAAGAAGATTCTGAAACCATTTCAGAACCTGTATAAATCTGTTTCACAATAACCACTCACTGAAGTGTACCCCCATCCTTTGTCATGCCTGCAAACAATTAACAATTCAAAGGTCCTCAGGGAATACTATCTGTGATTTCTCCGTAAAACCATTCACACACAAGTGTTCTATCTTATTTATGTATGCTTTTATTTTTCCCCATCTGTTTGAAATTCTTTCCCCCAAGTATGATATTTCCTAAACATTGAACTGCCTTTATTTACTCAGTCTGAAATTCATATATTTCTGCTTCTAAGAAAAATGCTATGAATAAGAAACAGGTGAACTTTTAGAAGCCAGGAGTATCTGTAGTGGAACTGTTTGTAAATACATAAGCCACACACACAAGAAAAAATTAATCTGATGTTTTTTAAAGTAATGCTTTCATTAAAAATATAAAAAAATCAGCATTTGTCTCATCTAGCTGGGAGAATGTACTGCAGTGTACAAATACCTAAACAGCAGAGATGAGAAGTACGTAAGTGACAATCAAAGTAGCTTTTCCTATATGCTGTAAGTCTACAAATACAGCTGTGAATGGGCTCTTATTCCACTTCTAATCCATTCTGAATTAAAGCACAAACTTAATATGAAATAATTACAGAGCACAGAGCTGGCTGACAGAGGGTCCCGTAAGTCCTATTTGTGAAGTACTTGGCTTAGTTTTGTTTATGACTTTATATCCCGTAGAGTGTGTAAGTCTAGTAAATCTGTTGCAAAATATCATGTAAGAGTTATAAATACTAATCCTCAGTGGATCAGCTTCACGCTTGAGTGCTCTGGATATGTCATTCTTTGCTGTAACAGAAAATGTAATCATTGTCTGTAACACTAAGGACAAAATTCGAAGCAGCTCTGAGAGGTTTAAAACAAAGGTTGTGTGGCATTACACTCCTACAGGAGTAAGTACATTTTCCTTTTCTCTACTAGGATGGCTATGACTTAGGCAAAATGTTGTGAGCATTGCTACTCCACGTACCTAACAGAAAATCCATCCTGGTGGAACTGGCTGTACAGGCACACATTAACCAAAGGCCATCTGGAATCCAGAAACTAGACCTCCCTGTGTTTTATGTCCCCATATGAACTTAATTTGTTAGCTGAGCAATGACAGCAGTTACCTTTTATTAAAAAACAAACCTTAGTGGCTAGAGCATCTGCCAAGGAAGTACAACGTAAGTTCTAGGCCCAAAGGGAGTATGAACCTACAGCTTCCACATCCCTGGCCAGCACCCTAGGCACCAGCCTCAGCAGGATACTTCATGCAGGAACATCCATTAGTCCTTCTCTAAAATAAGGCCACTAAAATGCCAGAAACACTCAGGTCATAGGGGATGCAGATGAGGTCACTTGCCAGCATAGCTAAGGACACAGAGCAGAGAACTGAGGAACTAATGTTCCAGATGTGGCTGCTAAGGTTTTTTTTTTTTGTGTGTCTCTTTTACATTAGACAAACACTGGATAAAAACAGAAAAACAAGTGAAAGGGTAAGTACTCTGAATCCTACTTCTAGGACCAAACATCTAAATTTTACACACTGCAGAGACTGCAATCTGAAAGTCATGAGACTTAGTGTGGAGTGTGTACTACCCAAGATCTTGAAAGATTAGTTACACAGTCACAGAATCACAGAATGGCCAGGGTTGGAAGAGACCTCAAGAATCATCAAGCACCAACCCCCCTGCCACATGCAGGGCCACCAACCTCCTCATTTAATGCTAGACCAGGCTGCCCAGGGCCCCATCCAATCTGGCCTTGAACACTTCCAGGGACGGGGCATCCACAACCTCTCTGGGCAGCCTGTTCCAGCACCTCGCCACTCTCTCTGTAAGCAATTTCCCCCTGACATCCAACTTAAATCTGCCCTCCCTCAACTTAAAACCATTTCACCTCATCCTGCAGTTATCTACCCTTTCAGAGAGTTGATTCCCCTCCCCTCTGTAGGCTCCCTTTAGGTACTGAAAGGCTGCAATGAGGTCACCCCGCAGCCTCCTTTTCTCCAGTCACTCGACCTCAGCTCAGCTCCACTGCTGCATCTGGTAACTGAACTTATAAACACAGTTAAAAGATTTTGAGAAACAAAACCATTGACTGCTAAGTTGTGACAGGCGAAGAAAGAAGGCAGAAGCTCATCAACAAAGTTCAGTCTGCCTTAAGGTATTTAAGAAGCGTGTTTTTAACAAGTAGTTTTGTCAAATATGTTATGACAAAGTTACTGAAATAGTAATAGCAAAAAGATGCAGTAATGGTATATTTGTAGATGCAGTCTTCTCTACTTTACAAAGCTCTCTGAGGCTTGCAGGTTTTTTGACTACTGAAGTTAAGCTAAATCATTAAGTTGTTAGGAAAAAGAGACTGTTAATTTTTCCAAAGGACAATCATCAACATTATTATTTTTAAGGTCACAACTGTGGCAAAGTTTCACTTAAGTATTTATGGGGTTCTATTCCTATTTTTGTTGTTTATTTCTAAGCTTTTTTACTCTTATAAACCTGATGCACACTTATTTAGATATGTATGAAAGTACACATGTACATAGTTATCTATTAGCATGCTAGAAGATAAAAATATATTGTGCACTGTCTACACACTTCCTTGAAATCAGCCAACATTTATCACCTACCAACAATACATATATAAGAATAAGTAGTAGCAAAAAAGAAACAAAAAAAAAACAAACCAACCCACAACTAATTAAGTTGAAAATTTTATATTATCATTTAACAATAAATGTATTCATACCTGGTGTTGACGGTCTCTCCAACATATTCAAATGATGGTAAATAAAGGCTTGACTGTCATGAACCGTATCCATATCAATTTCCTCCTCTTCTTGAGAGTTTGAGAACTAAGATATTGGGGAAAAAATAAGTAGATGCTAATAATAAATCCTTAGGAATATCACTATGTAGAATTTAAAAAATTTTATTTTTGAGATAAACTGGGGGTGAGAGGGAAAGGAGGTGATATCTACCACTGCAAAGGAATAAAAATTCAATAAAATTAAAAAGCATCAATGTCTACCCTTCTTTCTAATTTACCGTGAAGCTGTATGAACAAGAACATTAACTGTCAACTTTAGTTCTTGCCAGCCAATAAAATATCTGATGGGAAATGATTTTGCCAAAGTAAGCGTAACAACTACTGTACACATATACACAACACGTCTTTTGTTTGAGCACAGCTTTAAGGAAAGCCAGTAGAAGCCACTGCTGTTATTCTGAATACCCTGCATATTGTGCAAGTTGAATTTCCATTTCTTACTCTGATTTTGAGTTTGACTTTACTGTCTTCATTCTTCTCTAGTATTTGCCCTGGCTCCAATGGAGACCCGAGTGGCATATCAGCCTTCCTCTTCACCCCCTGCTGATGACCAGAAATGCTGGATGCTGTTTCCTTAATAAGATGATCATCCTCCTGAAGCAGCATTAAAAGATCAAAATTAGAAGATAGCAAGAGCCACGTTTCAGCCTAAAAAAGACCTGATAGCTGAAAGCACTTCTGAGTAAGTGGGTGATTTGAACAAAGTTTTCCCTGTAGTTCTGGCAAAAAGTATTTTCTAAAACCCTGTATGGATTTGTGCCAACCTCTCTTACAAACATGGTTTCTCTTTACTTCTATTCCTGCTCCCTCTGCATATCTAGCATTGGCATCTTTTCTGTCCCTTCTCACAATCATGGTACTGTTGGTGTGCAACAACATTCGCTGCTTCTGAATGGCCTTTCTATAAATCTGTGCCTCGTAGTCTCTCCTCATTCCAAATCTCTGCTGAAAAGCTGTGACAGCCTCTCACCTACATGTGGGATTTTGCTAAATCTTCTTCTCATTTGCTTTAAAAACAAATGCTTTATTTGTTGAATACAAGTCAGAATAAGTAATAATAACCTGCTATTTTTTGAGTTATTAAAAAAAAATTTTTTTGTTAATTACTGCTAGGATAAGCAATAGAATGAGGGTCAGAGGAATATAAAAATAACAGGAGAGTCTAATAAATTAGACATATAGTCATTAGAACAGGAGACAGGTGTTCCAACAAGTCTAATCCACAAAATAGGGAATTAAAAATAAGTATCTGTAGAAGTAAGCATTATCAAAAGCCCACTAAAAGCTAAATAAAAGCCATATCATAGACTCTAAAGAGCATGGGCTGTTCAGCTGAACTGCTTTTCTCTGTTATACATAGGGTACCCCAAAAATTCTTGCCCTGAGCAACTGAAACTGAATTTTATGAAGCAGGTAACTCTTATGATCCCCAGCACATTCAAGATCAAAACAACCTGTCAGCACTGATTTTAACTCATTTGTGCTCTCAAAATGTACACAATACACTGCTTTAAGGAATCTAGTTAGTTTCATGTGTTCTATCAGCTGTTAATTTTTATAGGTATTTCCCTCTTTTCATTCCTGCTATTTAACTCAACACATAATTGTTGTGAAATACTTCAGAGTAAACTGACTGATGCAAGAGACAGTCTTTATTTTACATTAATCCTTTGTTCTTTTTTAATGAGGAAACTCAATTCTAGGTGTGCTAATATGATCATCTATGCAGAGTTGAAGACTGGAGATGAAGCTAAGGAAAAGATACACGGGATGAAGCATGAACTGAGGCTTATACTAACACTCTGTTTCCAGTTTAAGCCAGCAGTGACACTCAAAGAAGGAGCTTCGTTCCCCTTCTCACATGTCTCTGTCCTGGGCCACCACAGGCATTTGCATAAATGCATGATGAACTGGACTAAGGAAATATCTATTCATAAAGTATTTTTCAACCAGATCACCTCCTGATCCAGCTCACTGTGCAGTAAAAATGGTACTGAAGGAAAAGCAAAGAAGAAGCATTGAGAGGATTTTTTTTTTTCCCCCATCAAGATTGACTGACTCCTAAAGAACGGCAACTTAAAATCTGGCAACAGAATGTCCCATTATTTAATTCTGATGTGTGTGTGTGTGTGTAATAACTTAAGACTTATTACATGTTCTACAAATAAGCAGGATAGCTGTAAGGATATGACTCCATTATCATTTTCTCCCCCTACTGGAAATATCTGGCATGGTACTATGATAATTTGCAAACTGTATACTTGACATGAACTATGGGATTGATAATTATAAACACAGCAATAGTAAAAAATCCCATTCAAAAGGCTGGAAAGAGTAGTTTCAAATGTGATAGTCACGTGTTCATGTTTTTTTCAGGATCTACTCCTAAGCAGCTTCTATCAAACAGAAATTTGAAACTGTTAAGAAAATTACTTATTTCCACTTACATTGGATTTTTGTCTCCTAATCAACTTTGCCCTACAAAAAGACTTAGGAACTATTCTGAAATAGAATAGTGGTAACTATTCTGAAAAAATGAAAAGTTGAACAGCTTGTAAGATCCATTTTCCAGCTACATCATGGACTGAGTGTTAGGACTGAAATCTCAGAAGCCTGTAAGATATCAAACTGAATATATGCAACTTTTCAGAAGTTGTTACAAATCCTTCAGAGCACAGGCAGATTCAAGTGTTCCACGAAGAACTATTAAAGTTCCAACTTTCTATCTCTTGAAGTTGTTTACAAAGAGGTGTATTTTAAGATGTAATAGAATTACTGATTTTGTTTGGGAAAACTGTATAACTTGCCTATAAGCAATAGTCTTAGTCTAATTAAAAAAATTTCATAACAGCATCAAACATTTCTGTGAACCACTTTGTGTCTCATAAACAATACAGGAAAAATAGTTTCATAAAGAATACAAATGAAAGGCGAAAATACCAAGAAGTCTGCATATTACATGCAAAACAGTTAATTCAAAAGAGATATGGAATGTGTAAGCTTTTTAAGTGGAAAGAATAAAGAACAACAAGGTGCAAAGACAGCTTGAGCACAATACAAAATGACATCAGAAACCAATGCATTGACTTAAAGCCAGCTGAATCAGACTCATGCAGATGGTTTGTGCTTACGGTGTTCTGAAATACTACTGGCTGTCCATGATTGTTAGCAGCGTTCACAGGTTCCTGATTATTTGCTGCTGATTCAGGGATAATCGTTGGATTAAGCACAGCCTTCTTTTCTTTCAGATTAAGAACAAGTCCGAGCTCTGGTAGTGGTAAACACGAAGGTCTGCTGAGGCCAAAAAGTGTGAAATAGAGGTCTACAGCACCACAGCGTAATCTCCAGTCATGGGAAGTTCCTAAAATCCAGAGGAGATCATTGTTAATATAAGGTACACACTTCTCCCATGCCACAAGGAAGACAGTTTAAAGCAACTTGAATCCAACAAAGTATGTACATCTTCTGGGCCTAAGACACACCTCCCTCACTACTCCTGCCTCTTTTTCACAGAATCACAGAATGGCCAGGGTTGGAAGGGACCTCAAGGATCATGAAGCTCCAACCCCCCTGCCACATGCAGGGCCACCAACCTCCACATTTAATACTACACCAGGCTGCCCAGGGCCCCATCCAATCTGGCCTTGAACACCTCCACGGACGGGGCATCCACAACCTCTCTGGGCAGCCTGTTCCAGCACCTCACCACTCTCTCTGTAAAGAATTTCCCCCTGACCTTCAACCTAAATCTCCCCTCCGTAAACTTAAAACCAGTTCCCCTCATCCTGCAGTTATCTACCCTTACAAAGAGTTGATTCCCCTTCCATTCTGTAGGCTCCCTTTAGGTATTGAAATGCTGCAATGAGGTCAATGAGGTTTTGTTTATTCAAATTCATCTGCTAGATGCTGTTTTAAATAAAGCAGTAAGTTATAAGATGAATGTGTTTAATATGACAAGATTCAATATTTAGCTGGAAAACTAAGTGTTTTCAATAAAATAAAGAAAAACATAATGCTTTTATTTTTAAAGTTTCTTTTTAGGTTTTACTATTGGACAATTAACTTTTTTTTTTTTTTGTAAACCAAACCATAGTCTCACACAGCACTAGATTTGGTTACAATTGCCTATGCATTCCATGAAATTTAGTACGAGCTTTAAATATGACAGTGATTTGTAACCTCTGAAAACCACACTGATAGAGAGCACAAACCAGCAACACGTGAACTCATTTTTAATGTCTAATGACTACAGTGACTATTATGTCATTTACTTCACCAGATATTCAATACTTTATTTTGTATTCAAATTGGAGATACGTTGCTTTATCGATTTATTTTTCACAACAAGCTCTGTACTCCTTTATATCTTCATACACAAATGGTCAAAGCACGTTTGGCACCCATCAGAATAGAAAGTAACATCTGGTGCAATGCTGCAAACGCACGCTAGTGCTAACTCAGCCCAGCTCTTTACTGACTGCAAGTTTATTGGACATACTGTTCCACAGCAGGAATAGAACTATATCTGGTAAACAAGACACAGATGTGCCAACTGCCGTGTTAATATGGCTGTTCAAGACATCAAAAAATGAAATTGTAAGATCTATCCCTGTATATACTGTGTTTCATGGGCCTAAACAGTGTTTTGAGTAAGTTTAGTCGTTCACACACAACCCACGTACAAGAAATTCTCCTAAGTTTCATGAACAGTTGGGTAAGGAGAAAGTGACAAGAATATTAATTTGGCCATCTCTAACATTAAAATAATCTCCAGAGAATGACACATTCACAAATATTACTGTTAAAACTATTCTAATATTTTAATATTAAATAATGTGCTCAACTAATCAAACTAAATCTTCTTAAAATGTGATGAATTCCCACACAGTATCTCTCTCCTTTTCCAGGAGAAAAGTTAAGATCAAATAAAATTGGTTGCTGAATTTCTCAGCAATCACTAGAAATTGCAACCTCCATTAAATTGATAATGTTTCACACAGAACAAAAAAACTACATATATCAAAGTCAATTTTCTAGTACTTGCTTACTTTAAATGAAAACAACTCACAATTGTGGAATCACGCAGTTTTAAACCTGGCTACTAGTTTGTCTCACATTGATATTACCTTTCTGGACACCCTGGAATGCCAACCTTATGCCTTACAGATGATATATTGAAACATTATGTCATAGTGATACATAGAAATTTAAGTAGTTTAAGTCCTAGGAATCATAATAAGAATGTATACCCTGCTTGTTACATGTGAAAAGAAGTAATGGTTGTAAGAAACACTGCACGCTCTCTTCTCTAAAGAAAAAGGAAAAACAAACTCTCTGATGGGAACATCAAAATTGTTTATTTTCTGTGCCTGACACTTGGCAAATCCTACAAGACTGAACTACTGGTAGTCTCCTGGCTTCAGCCCCTAGAGCGTTGCTGTGAACTTTTAAACACTCAAAATAATGATACACAGAGAACAGACAGCCTTCAATGACCTAAAAAACCTATATAAATGTTTATATGTAATCTGTAGAAATGTAACAGATGTTAACGGGCAGTTTGTCAGGTCTGGATAAAACTGCTTCAGTAATGAAAAACAGGTCAATGGTAAAGATGTAAACCCTTATCTCATTAGCACCTTTCCTAATCACAGAAGGCAAATTAAGCTTGAGGTTCACAATACGCTTCTAAAAACCTCTAATAAATTATCCATGCAAATGATACCCTCTCATATTCTCTGAGAATTTGGCCTAATCTACAGCTAACTGTAAAGAAAAAGGAAAAACATACAGCTTCGCTTGGGAAAACATTTTATGTGAACATCTGGGTCAAAGAATAATTTTATGCCAAAGTGTATCAAAGCACAGTAGAGGATTAAAGAAAATAATGAAAAGCATGTTCACTGGTACCCTGTGTCACTAAGGAAGTTCAGGAGGTATGTGAATGAGAACTGCAGAAATTGAATTTTCCAGTTCTATCAATCTTACAACACTGAAAAAGTGAAAACCAACCTGAATTCATCAGTTTCCAAAGCTGATCTACCAAAGCTTCATTACATAAAGGTGACTCCATGTTCTTGGTAAAAGGTGGGTTCTTGGTCAGCATATCCAAGATCTTATGCCTAAAATAAAAATGATTTTTATTAAATCCAAATCAACACATTAAGAATACAAAGTCTGTTCCGTTTGCAATGTTCTTACAAACCAGATTTCTCCAACACACAACATGCTCAGATAGATTTATTGGTCAATAATTTCAAAACAAAAAGCAAGCCGCAACAACACTTTATTACTAGACATCATTTCTTAAAGTTAGATACAAAACTGTAGGCTGTATTACACCATTCAGTTTAACTACAGTCTTTTTTGCATGCTCACAACCTGGAGTTAGGCTGACAAAGAAACTGCTTTCATACTGACATCAAAGGATTTTCAAATATTTTAAATTTTTATGACTGTGATGCAAATGACAGGAACAAAACCATTGACTTGCAAACCCTTCTGGAAAAGAAAACTGTCACTCTTAAGTTGCATGGGTGTATAAAAATTCTATGCTTACTGTATTTATTTACAATATTTATACACTTGAACTGAAAGCAGATAGAGTTTTCCACTTCAAACCTAGCCTCAGAAACATTTTATCAATGATAATAATTGTGAGTTCCAATTTTAACTATATTCTCTGTATAGGAAGCTTTCCCCATGCTGTGTTATATATTTAGGACAAGAAAACCATTAGTTCTGATTTTTTTCTTCTTCCTTTCAGAATAGGCTTACACATAGCACTCTTCAAAATTTAAACCAAATCCTCTTTAATGAGACTCAAAATGAAATTTCCTTCCTGGACTGAAGCTATGCCTTCACTAGTGACTTGAACTGTACCTACTTTTATTAGCAAGAATGATAGAAAAAAATAGATTATAAAAAAACGTCATAGTTGTAAGATTAAGCGAGCAGCTAAACTGAGAGAAAAAGTAATACTTTTAATCTCTGAAATTCATTGATATAGTTGTAACCATAGAAAGTAAGTGCTGTGGAAGAAGAATCATTATGAACTGAGATGTTAAAAGTTTCATAATGAATGTGCTATAATATACAATCACACAATGCTGAAAATGAAGTTGAAACAGGAAATACTAGAAGTTACACCGTATTGTCATATGTTATCCTTTCACCCCATCTACAGTCTAACAATTGCTTTGCACTCATGGCTGGCAAAGCATTGTATGTATTATGTCTCAACCACCGCATAAATATCACAGTATCTTCCTGCCACATGCAATATCAGAATTGTCTATTCATTCATGATTAGGAAATGATTTCTAACTTCAGATATTCACAAGAGAACAGAATGAGAAAGATAAAAATAATATAAGGGAGAATAAGAACCATGTACAGTATCTTCTGAGGTGTCAACTGCTGAAACACCAAAATGCAACTCCATTTATGTAAAACAACAAGGAGATAAACTGTTTTTTGTCAAGTATCAAGCAGCTAAGCACTGGATCTATTCTAGCAAGTCCTGACCAAGAATTTATGTAGTAGTTCCAGCATTAGCAGAAACACCAATTCACTAACCTTATGTAGGGTACAGGATCATTCTGAACCATTGTGAGCAGCCATTGTAGTTCTTCATAGCTCCTATCAACTGCAAATAATAAAATAAAATAGCTATAAATCAGACAGAAAAAACAGAAGTTTGTACAAGATGGTCATGGCTTCCTGTATTAGCTAGCATTAGAGGTTTGAATTACTGCAGCCGAAAATTCATTAATTATAATGAATTCAAAGGAAAAAATGTAAACCACCTTTTAACTTCACAGCTAAATAGAAATATGCACATAACTCCTTCATGCCCAAGTTGTTCAGTAACTACCAACTCTGGTTCTTAGCACATGACTTTGTCATGAATGCTGGTTAAAAAGATCACTGAGAAAATAACCTTCTTTACTTTAGGAAGTGCACAGTACCAACACATCCAAATATCCTTTCAACAACCTACACTATATTTTCCACACAGAACATAGACAATTCTTATACAAAACAATCAGTGACTATTATCTATAAACCAGGTAGAAAGAGGAAGACAACAGGGCTTACTTAAAACTCTAAGCATACTCTGAAACCCTCCTTAGTTTTTTAAAAATCAGCATACTCTGAAATTAAAATATATTTTGAGTCTTATCAGCATATGCTTCTTAGAAAATGCTGCCTGACACAGAGTCATCTTATTTAAACTGTTTAAATCTTTGCTAAAGAGTCTTTAGCAGGCAACTTGAAAGTTAGCTCTGCTCTTCCTGCAATTCAGCCACAACAGAACTGCTTACACTGAAGGGATAGGACCAGGCTGTTATTCTCTGCCTCTAAATGGGATTTACTAGCTCATATTCTGCACCATTCAGATCACAGTTAGGCAGTTTGGGTTGATTCTGAATGATGCATCTGAACAGACCAGGACCACAGTGGCAGATTTGCCTTAAAAATCTGGGGAATTTTTAAAAGCTATGCACAGGACATGCTTTGAAGGGAGTAGAGGCTGCCTGTGCTCAACTCCATGCACAGTGCTTTTCCTGGCAGCTACCCTGCTTGGAATAGAGGCAGATAGAACATTGCATACAGAAGTTGTTTTGCATGGAAGAAAAATAATATTGTATAACCATGCAGCAAGAAAAACAAAACATGTGTGAACACATTAAATCATAATTATAAGAAAGCTGAAATCATTTTAACTGCAAAAAAAAAAGGATTTTGAAATGGTTTGTGATAAGAGGATGAGCCACTTAGGAACGAATCCTTTAGGCTGATAGTACTGGATAACAGAATCAAGAAGCACAATAGCTTTGTGGTAAGAGAAGTCTTTTTTGACTTCTCTTGTGCTTGAAATACAGTATGCTTTCTTTAACATTTGCCTTACAAAGCAGGCCTGCTAGACTTCCAAAGCTTTGTTACTAACACTTTTAATCTACTCCTCAAATTTGTATAGCAATATGACATTTTGAGGAGCAGTGATAAATTTAACCTGATCTTCAGGAAAATAAATCTTATTAGCCTGATGTCAGTTTCTCAGTTGCAGCAGAGCACCTATGAGACTTGAAATTTTCATTCATGCAATTGGGTAGTCACGGATATTTATTGAGAACAGTTTGTTGTTACCTCTTAGAATATGCAACTTCTTAGAAGTATATATATAACAGCTAATAGTCACTGAATTATCAAAAGCTACCTTTAAAAATGTTAATAAAATCTGTTCACTTCAAGTTTAGATTAACTGCCCAAGTCCTTATATGCTGCCTCAAGCATTTTAGAGTTACCATGTCTCAGAAAAAACTTACTCTTAACAGCAAAGAAAACAACTTCTTCTGTTCCATGGAGAAATTATTTCTTTTAAAGTAACTTGAAAAAAAAAAAAAAAAAAAAAGCAGTGCTATTTCTGCCCTGAGAGTTGATAGAAAAACATGGGAGTTCCACACTGCCCCAGAAAATACAGACTTTTCTTTTTATGGAAATAACAAAATCGGTCTGCTCCCTTTATACAAACTGTTAAAAAGGCAGCTTTGGCACAAGCAACAGGCATTTGATAGCTGCTGTTTCACATCCAGTATGAACTGGAAACCAGGTAACCAGGAATGACGAGAATCAGACATCTTGGCACAAGATGGCCCATCCTTTCTTCTTCCAAAGCCAGAGACTTTGGGCCTTGCTAGACAAACCCTTCTAACTTCTACATGGGTAGCTGGATTTTGTTAGCACACTGAGCTTTCAGAGTTACTTTTACACCAAAAGCTACCTAGTCTAAAAAGAGGAGCAAGGACTAAGTTTGGTTTTATTTGAGGCTGTAATAGAGAAACAACACCAACAGTCAGTTAAGATAGTAGGCTGTGTTGGGAATTATCTGCCACAAAGTCAATATATCTATTTATCTCTGCTATCTCTTCATCAGAAGTTGTTGGTAAGGTAGTACAGAGCCAGGAATTCTATAGCCCATTATTTCCAGACCTCACAGCAAGCTCAGTCAAAACTTCCATTTAGCTCAATTTCTTCAAGTAATCTTTCTACGATTTTTTTACCATTCAAGTTCTCCTGTCCTGTATCTGTAGAGTATTTTGGGCAACTTACCATACCTTACTTACACTTCATCACATTTTGATCAGCTCACATATTACATAATATATTACTTCACAATAATTAGCATTTATCAATGGTCTTGGTCAACCAGAGAGGTCCCAGTGTGCTGGAAGTTTGCCAGTGTGAATCTACAAGAAGAGTTGTAAGGAGGATCTGGAGAACTACAGGCCTGTGAGCCTGACCTTGATGCCAGGAAGGTTATGAAACAGATCATCTTGAGTGAGATCACATGGCATTTGTGGGACAACCAGGTGATAAGGCCCAGTCAGTATGGGTTTGTGAAAGGCAGGTCCTGCCTGATCAACCTCATCTCTTTTTGTGATAAGTGACCCACCTGGTGGATGAGGGAAAGGCTATTGGCGTAGTCTACCTTGACTGCAGTAAAGCTTTGACACTGTCTCCACAGTATTCTCCTGGAGAAGCTGGCAGCCCATGCTGCATACCCATACACTCCTTGCTGGGTAAAGAATTGGCTGGGGGCCAGGCCCAAAAAGCGGTGGTGAACGGAGTCAAATCCAGTTGGTGAGTGATCACAAGTGGTGTTCCCTAGGGGCTGGTATTGGGGCCTGTCCCATTTATTATCTTTACTCATGACTTGGATAAAGGCATTAAGTTTGCAGATGACACCAAGCTGGGATGAAGTGCTAATCTGCCTGAGGGTAGGAAGGCACTACAGAAGGATCTGGACAGACTGGATAGCTGGGTTGAAGCCAATGGAATGGAATTCAACAAGACCAACTGCCCGGTCCTTCACTTTGGCGACAACAAACCCAGACAATGGGTTTGTTACTCTTGAATACTCTTGGGGCAGAGTAGCTGTAAGACTGTGCTGAGAAAACTAATGTAGGGGTGTTGACAGACACTCAGCTGAACACGAGCCACAGTGTTCCCAGATGGCCAAGAAGGCCAGTGGTATCTTGGCTTGTGTAAGAAATAGCATTGCCAGCAGGAGCAGGAAGGTGACCATCCTTCTGTACTCAGCTCTGGTGAGGCAGCACCTTGAGTACTGTGTTCAATTTTGGGCTCCTCATTACAAGAAAGACCGTGTCCAGAGAACAGCAATGAAGCTGGTAAAGAGTCTGGAGCACAATTCTTATGAGAAGTGGCTGAGGGAACTGGGATTGTTCAAGTCTGGAGGAGACTCAGGGGCAACCTCATTGTCCCCTATAATTACCTGAAAGGCGGATATGGTGAGGCAGGAGACAGCCTCTTCTCCCATATGATTAACATTAGGACAAGAGGGAATGGCCTCAAGTTTGGCCAGGTGAGGTTCAGTTTCAATCTTAGGAAAAATTTCCTCTTGCAAAGAGTGGTCAGGGGCTGTAACAGGTTGCCCAGGGAGGTGGTTGAGTCATTGTCCCTAGAGGTGTTCAAGAAATGTTTAGATACAGTCCTAAGGGACATGGTTTAGTAGGGAAATACTGGTGGTAGGTGGATAATTGGACTAGATATTCTTGGAGGTCTTTTCCAAGTTTGGTGATTCTATTATTCTAATAGAAGCACTTCCCCCTAATACCCAACCTAAATCTTCCCTCCCTCAACTTAAAACCATTTTCCCTTGTCCTGCCACTCACAGGGGTATCAAATGGTGCATACACAGTGTGTTACAGATCCAGAATGACTGGTGAATTACAATCTAGTACTTAATTAGTTTTATACATGAAAATCCTTAGTTTCCAATTCCCTCTAGGAAACCTCTCAGGATTGAAATTCAACTTTAAAATGACATTCAAGAGAGCTATTTAGTTTTTTGCTTTTTTTTTCCCCAAAGACCTCCAGCAGTCAACTATATTTATCATGTTATGAAACAGAAACATCTCACATTGGCTGTGTATAACAAATGGCAAGGTAGAATAAACCAACTCATCAGAATAATTTCAGTTTCTAAAATGTATAGTTATAAAATGCACACATGAAAAAAAAAATAAAGAACAGTAAGAAGATAAAGCAAAGCCAAGAACTCTGACTACTAATTACTGCTGAACTCAACTGAATCAAAACCACTACAAATGATGTTAAAAGAAATCAGCAGCACCCCTCAGCACCCCTTACCACTACTCATCATACAGTCTATTCAACGTTTCAAAACTTCAGATGTCTGATTCAATTTGTGAAACAGTGAGAAACAATGCTCACAACTTTGTAACATTTGTATTATCAGCCTTTCTTATCAACACATCAACAAACAAATTCTCAAAATACATGAAAGGGTACCTTTTGTGTAATCAACCACAGCCTCCAATGCTGCTATTCGGACATCTACAAAGTGCCCATATTCTGCATATGACTTGAAGAGAGCAGGATCACTTGGGACATGACCATTCTTTTGAAGCACTCTAATAGCTTTTAAACAGCTAGAGCAAAAGAAAGGAAATTTACATTAGTCTTCCAAAATGCCATCCACAAAGTATAGTCTTTCTCTAGTATTAAGTTACCCCAATCAACAATTATTTCTACAGTATTAACACACAGCACTGAGTAACTCTGAGTTAGGCAGAAACACTGAATTCACTATGTTAAACTCAGATTGATTTAAATACAACTGTACTTGCACAGAAAAAATAGCTCAGATTACTGTTGTATGCACTATAGATATTGCTACAATTATGCTTTTTGCAAAATTTTCATAAATTTCTCACTAAAGAAGCAAAAACATGATCAATTTGTGTGTGCTCTTAACAGTCTACATTGATAGAGATTAATCTTGAACAACAGAGCAGTCAAGACAAACCTAAACTACCAACTTTTGGAAACAGCGAAGTTTGCCATTTAAGACTAAAGTATATAAGCTAAAATCTCAATAACTACAGAAGAGTACACAAAACCAAAAAAGTAGTGACTGCTCTCTTGTATGTGTACAACAAAATTAGTTCTGATGAGCAAAAAGGTGGGCATGAGCCAGCAGTGTGCTCTTGCAGCTTTGAAGGCTGATGGTATCCTGGGCTCAATCAAAAGAGGGGTGAGTACCCAGGCCTGGGGTCTGCAGCATAGTAAAGAAGTGAAGCTATTGGTCCAGAGGAGGGCCACAAAGATACTCAGAGAGCTGAAGCACCAAAAGACTGAGAGAGCTGGGATTGTTTAGCTTGGGGAAGTGAAGGGTCTGGGGTGACCTTACTGCAGTCTTCCAATATTTGAAGGGAGGGGGTCTGACTTTTTACACAAGTAGATGATGTGAGAACAAGGGGAAATGGATTTAAACTGAAAAAGGGGAGGTTTAGGTTAGATGTTACAAACAAATTCTTCACTCAGAAGCTAGTGAGGCACTGGCACAAGCTGCCCAGTGAACTTGTACATGTCCCATCCCTGGGGCAGGTTTGATGTGTTCCTGGGCAGTCAGATCTAGTGGTTAACAACCCCGCCTGCTGCGGGGGGGGGGGTTGGAACTAGGTGATCTTGAGGTCCCTTACAGCCCAAGCCATTCTATGTTTCAGTGATTATGAAACCACACCTGACTGTAATCGTGTGTCTATAGCTAGGAAGAAGCTTCTCCATATTTAGGAAACGGGTAATTTCTTCAAGAATAAGTCGAACATCAGGATTTAAGTTATCCAGTGTTCGTACTTCATTGTTCACGCTGACTGCAGGAGTCACAGAGTTGGCTAGGGCATCAATCAGCTCAGCACGATAGTAGTTGTCTGAAAACTAGATAAAAACCAGCATTTAGATACAAGATATAACAAAATACATTCTTAAAAAGTTGAATAATGTTGAAGCACTGTTACAGAATAAGATCTTAAAACAGAAACCACGTGACAAACTGTGAGAAAGCAAAACAGTTAAATAAATTTGTCCTGAAAAATGGACTTGAGTTCGAGCAAGCAGATAAACTATTTTACATGACATTAAACTTCACTCGGGAATACAACCATATTAATAGTAATACATTGCTTTACAAAAATTGAAAAGTCAAGTCTTGAAAATTTTCCAGATTTAGAAATAAAAGTAATTCTTTCTAAACATAAGCACCCATAACTACTTCCCTCTCTTTCTACTCAGTACAAAGGTTATCAAGGTTAATTGTTGCCCCACATCTCTGAAAATCAGAGGGTTTATATAAGCAGCCACTTCAAGAGCTCCTAAAGCAAACTAATTGATGCCTCTGCTTAGTAAGGAAAATCTTGCTTCTGCTTTTGCTCCTTTTCTCAAGCTCACAGTTCCAAGCCCTTCCCTTGTGCTAGCTGTGGCATTTATTGGTCACATCAATTTACTAAACAACAAGAGTACAGAAAAAAAATTATAAAAAGAAATAAAAATTATAAAAGCAGAATGAAGTACTGAGTTTGCATATCAGCTAATTTAACCTAAGCAAGTCAAAGAGTGACAGATACAGCAAAAGGTTTCTAACGTATGCTTGGAAGGGACATAAGGAAAAGTGAAGTGGGATATTTCCTTTGGTGGTAGAGAGACATTGGTACAACTCAGCACATCCTGTCTGAACTGTACCTCTCCACCTTCTATCATCCTCTTATTTCAGTACTCCTGGCCTCTACACACCAGAAGGCTAAGTCTTAAGAGGCTTCAGGCCTGCTCCACTAAACATCAGGTACTTAACTCCAAAGATTACTTTGGAATCATTCTTGCAGATGTGTACTCTTAAACTAGGGACGTGGAACCTCTTATCTTAGGATCTTAAAGGATCATCCTTTAGATGTGTTCTATACGCTAAGGAACTTAAGATGATACTTTCAACTCAGGGTTTAGTGATGAAACAACACTAAAATGAGCTTCACCTTTTATTTAACTAGATGTAAGTCATTCTGCATACCATTAACAAAAGATTATTTCCTAGCTCTTCTAGACATTCTTCTCAAAAGTGCTTAACATCCAATGCTATATTCATGCAGAAAATGTTAACCCTCGTACACATTTTCTCAAAAAAAAACAAAAAACAAAAACCAGTACGTGTCCAAATGAAGACAGGCAGATCCATAATAAGTCAACAAGCACAGAGCTTTCTCCAAGAGAAACAACCAAGAAATGTCACCTCACACGTCAGCCACAGAATTTTCTTTAACGTACTGTTTAGTTTAGCATATCACCTTTTATCAACTCTCCTAGCTAAGTATTTACATTAGTGGCAGAATACATCATGCAGTGTATTAACTTTAAGATTCTCCAAAAAAAAAGTGAGAGAGTAAAATAAACACATTCCTTACCTTATTCTTCCTGTTATCATTATACTTGATCAAATCCAAAATAAACATTAAAACCTCCTTAGGACAGAGGTTGTGAACATCTCTCAAAAGGGCCATGGCGACTGGCATAGTCTGTGTAATAAAATTAATACTAATATCATTCTTACAACAGTGAAATGACAGTTACACCCTGAAAACAAGCAATTAGATTTGTAGAAACAAATCTCTGACAAAAATTTCTTTCTGAAAGACTTACCATATGCTACATAACTTTCAGTTCAAAAAGCAATGCAAATATTGCTCAATAATCAGTCACAGAGCAGACAGAAAAAGTCATACATGCAAGAAATGACTCAGTTCAAGGCACTGTCTAAAAGGTAGGAAATGGAAAATAATAAAACAAAGAAAATGGTGAAATTCATTCTGAGACTGACATCCAAGTTGAGTGTTTATGTGTGAACCTGGTGTCTATGCCTGATATGTACGATCAAGAGACCCAGTACAGTCAGTGGTGCCTAAAGAATTATTAGACAAATAGGTATTAATCTCACCAGATATTTCTTTTAGAATCCACTCAAATAGTTTCAGGAATCTTATCATGGAACTATAAATTTAGAACACGAAATTAAAAATCTAAGGGACAAAAGCATTAAGACTGTAGTGGGAGAAAATGAACAATGAGAAAAAGAGCAGAAGATGACAAATGATGTTCAAAAAAGAGAAGGGTGGGGAAAAGGATGAAGCAGTTTTGGACAGAGAAATAAAATTTAAGTTTTCTCTGATCAGTAATATGATACTGGTGAACTAAGAATTCAATCATCCAGTAATTATAAAGTTAGCTTTGAGAGAAAAACCACTGTCATTTGTTTTAGTTGTTACTCACTGTACACTGCTAACTACACATCTCAGGAAAAAAAAGTGCATAACATGAAAAGAATCTGCAGCAGCAGCATGATGCTGACAATGAGTGGAAAGGAGGCAGAAAGAAGATTTAAATAGTGCCTTGAATTAAAAAGGCCACCAATTTAAGTTAAAGTTTATAAGATTTTTTTTGCATAATGAAATCAATGCCATTAATGAAGATGGCTGACAAATTCACCTACAAGAGCAGATCATAGAATGGCTTGGGTTGGAAGGGACTCAAAGGATCACCGAGTTCCAACCTCCTTGCTACAGGCAGGGCCACCAACCTCCAGATCTGGTACTAGACCAGTCTGCCCAGAGCCCCATCCAACCTGGTCTTGAACACCTTCAGGGACAGAGCATCTACAGCCTCTCTTGGCAGCCTGTTCCAGCACCTCACCACTCTCTCTGTAAAGAACTTCCCCCTGACATCCAATCTAAACCCTCCCTCCTTGAGCTTAGAGCTATTTTCCCTTGTTCTATCACTGTCTACCCTTGCAAAAAGTTGATTCCCCTCCTGTTTATAATCCCTTTTAAATACTGGAAAACTGCAATGAGGTCTCCTTGCAGCCTTCTCTCCTCCAGGCTGAACAAGCCCATCTCCCTCAACCTATCTTCACAAGATAGGCATTCCAGCCCTCTGATCATCCTGATGATTAGCTTTGTTACTGTGCAGTACATTCTACTTAAGAACTAACTCAAATATTTACAACTAATTATTATGCGTACTATAATCTTCTGAAGAAATTGCTAATTTAACTGCTGCTGTTCAGAGAAAAATGCTAAGAAGTTCTTAATGAAGATGGAAGAAAAGGATATCAAATAGGAAAGAACTGTTATTTTCAACTTTTAACGAAAGCAAAGTGAGACTGTGCTATTCATGTTCCAGCAGTCATCCTCCATAGGAACATTTTCTTTTTGACATTTAATTTAAAGAGTGGAAAAACAAATTTTACCTTTTGCAGAAAGTAGCTTTGAAAGTTCATAAAGTTGTTGGTCTTCACAATGTTTGGACAAGTCTTACAGCAAAACATTCGGGTAAAGAGTGACTTCATGGCTGGTGGTCCTGTCCATGTACTTACCATGGAATTTGCAATCTATATAATTAGGGGAAAGGGAAATCACATTACCATCATTGCTGTAAGTTTAAATTGGCTGTAAAGAAATAGAAATTTCCCCAAATAAGAAATAATAATTGCCAGGAATGTACTGCCCTTCAAATACAAACATATTTTCAACAATATATTATATTACATTAGCTAAGTTTACCCTGCCATCCCCAATACATCTTCTCTACATTAAATGTACATTTTTAGGCAGTTGTTTCACTTGGAAGATGTCTGCATCTAAACACCTTTCCATGACAAACTCCTGTTTTTAATTATTTCATCTTTTCTATTTAGATGAATATTCTGTTTTTATTAAGCCAAATTTTCTGACTCCACAGAACCCAGTGATGGAAGAGGTTTTTACAATACCAACATCCCAAATACACCCTGCCAGTAACCTCAGCCTAGACTTCAACTAGGCTTTAGCCACTCTAAGACTAAAAGACCACCCCTAAAGAAAAATGAAAGTTAGTTACTACAGAATCATAGAATCACAAGAACCTACAAGATCTAGTCCAACTGTCCTCCTATCACCATTAGTACCCACTAAGCTACCAAACCATATCTTGTAGCACCTCACCCAGACACCTTCTGAACACTGCAAATGCCATTCAGCCTTAATTTTAATTTGCAATCAAACAATGTACTGAGACAAATAAATCTAGTGCTATCATCTGTTCTGAGATAAAGAAGTTCTACAAGGACAAACTGTCATTATATGCCTTCCCAACACCCTGAGGTTTGCGTATTTGTGAAATGAAAGCGTGCAGAGAAGAGTGTCTGAGCATGGTGAGTGTGTTAACAAATGGGACCAACACATCATACAGTTAAGAACTTACCACTGTTTCAAATTCTCCACAAACTAAGGAAAAACATGTTTTCACACAGAGGAAAAATGATTTTGACTATTTACTTCCAATTTAGGTAATCTCATTCCACAGGGTATTACACATGCAGTAAGAAAAGCAAGTGGTTACTTGAAGATGGGTAGCAATCAGTATCACCATCTCTCCTACGTAAGATGGAGGCATTACTATTAAAGACATTTTCCTTATAAGTCCTTTCCTTTCCTTTAAAGGAAAGCTAAAGGAAATAAAACAGTGCAGTCCTTTTGCAAAAACAGAAGTTCTCTAGCTACAGATACACGTGTAGCTTTTCTTACAACGTGCATAACAAAACTTCCCACAGAGGAAGCTTAATCACAAAGGCTACTGAGAAACCATGATGACAAACTTATAACTGCAAACAAAAATGTAAACAAAAAATATTACAAGAGACTGCTGCGTTTATAAGACATTCCTGATTCATTACAATTGGGGTACAAGTGGTCTATTGATTTTTTTTCCAATTCTTAAAGGTTCATGCTGCAAAATATCCAAATAAAGAATGGTATTTTCAAATTAAATCAACAGTAGTAAAATCACCATTTTAACTCTATTTCTGCATCTTTCACACAAAATCTGGCTATTTATTTCACCTAAAAACTAACTATCATGAATGGCTCTGGAAATCCTCATTGTTGGGAGTTTATTTTGTTGGTGGTTGTTTTTAAACTTCACAGCACATCCCAGCACTGCAGCAGACCACAACCTACAGGTGGATAAATCAGCCTGCTTATGACTTGATATTAATATCATAACATCTCTACTTTCACCTTTCTCTGTAGGATCATTTGCCATGAACAACTCAGCAGTGTGTGATCTTTTGCATGCTCGCATACACATGTATTTGCTCCATCAATGAGGATTTAATTATATTATCTGGATACTTGATTGAAGTGTTGTTTTACAACGAAGCATGCAGCACATATAGAAAGTGCAATAAATTTGGTTTTATAACTGCATTATCACCTATCATTTTCCTGTATCTATGTACGTTCCCCTAGAATGTTTCAGAAAAGTAACGACAATCCAGCCAAAAGCTGCAAAATAAGAAAAAGAAACTTCTCACTGGTAAAGAATGAAAGATTTGACTTTTCCTAGCAAACATTAGAAATTCTGAAAGTTTCTATACTTGAAAATTGAACTGAGTCAATAGGAAGCAATTCTTGCTAGTAGCCTGATGGTAGAGCTATTAACAGAATGCATCACGTTTTCCTTCAAGGTAGCTTGGACAAGTCTATCTACAGTCCTACCCATCCTTACATGCCTCCTCACCTTGATTTACTATCATAGCCATACTTCTCACTAATTTTAACCATTTCTATCTGTGAGTCAACCACCTTTACCTCCAGTCCCCAGCTGTTTTATTTGCTTTTTTCTTCTAAGACTACAATTTCATACAAATTTCATAGAAATACAACTATCTGCAGGGAAATGCAAAAGATTTCAATGTAAAGACGCACTGAATTTCAACACTTTGACAACTGTTCTTTTAATATTCACCTGTGGAAGGCATCCACACTTCTAGATATTCCAAATGAATTAATTATGAAATACACATATTTTAAGTCAGGTAGCAGCAGTATTGATTCTAACACAAAAACTGGTAGTAGTACATCAATATTTCATGATATTAAAATATACTATCAAGCATCTATTGGATTCTGACTTTCAAAATATGGCCAAAGTGTGTATTTCGATACGAGTATACAGCAGAAAGAACATTATACAGCAACAAACCAACCTCTAGAAACTATCAGTTAGTGTGCCTCTGTGTCAGTAAAAGTATGTCAGTAAGTTACGCCAGTAATGTGCCTTTTCAATATTTCTTATTTATTCTTTTCCAGATGTTTTATAAGGATCTCTACTTTAAATTCTTAATGTTAATTTTGTATCTAAACAAAAAATATCTTCCTTTTTCAAGGAAGGCTACTATCAGGCTGCTGAATATTTAATTGCAGACCAACACTGTATTTATCTTGTGCCCTGTTCAACTTAACACAATACAGAGCAGGAATCCGAATTCACGTAAGACAGACAGATGAATTTCAGAACTTCAGATTTCTCAACAGAGAAGCCAAGGAACTACCCAGTAAAACAAAAAAAAAATAATGTATTTTGGCTCTGAAAAATATTAAATAGAAGTCTTTTATTTCTGCCACTTAATGAAATCTGGAAAAATCTCTTGTGGTTTTCATGTCTGACATCTCAATTTTAACAATTATGAAAGCCTTCTGCAGTCTCCATTTACAGACTAAAATAATACCGCTTTCCTTTCAAATCAGTCAAGTTAAAAATACCTGGCAAACGTTTTTAAGAGGCTACATAATCAAGCCAATTTAAGTACTGTGGTGAATTTTGACCCATTTTCAAATCCTTTAGTGTCTAGCAGATTTCTTTCCTATACCCATCCACACAACCTCACCTTTGCAAGGCAGAAGCAGGCTAGCATTCTCACTCGGTAGAAGCACTGTTCCTGTTCTAGTATATCAGTCAGTGCAAGTCGTGATGCTGGTGTAGGGAACTTTTCCAATGCCAGAATGGCTTCTTCTTGTGCAACCACATCTCTCTCATATCGAAGCTGATACTGCCACATGAAATCAGATTGTTCAAATTCTACCTTCCTCAGTACCGACATATCAGGGTCTATTCTTATCCAGAGCAAAGGGGAATCAGCACTAAGACAGACATGAAAAATGTTAATAGCCTACAACATTTCAAGGCTGTAGAATGTCAAAAGATTTTTTGATTTTTGAATTATTTTCAAATTACTAAGTATATTTGAAATGCCCAAGAACTGTAAAAGAATTAAGGTTAGAAGGAACTTTTGAAAGTCACCTCATCCAGTCTGCTGCTCCTAAGATGGCAATTCTACAGACTCCCAGGGCAACTCTCCAAATCCTAAACATGTCAGTGTATGCCGCATTTCATTATTTTTAACCAACTACTATGTAATCTCAATACGTTTCAACCTTTGTCCTCAGACACCAAAGCTGTCATAGCTGAGAACGTTAACAGATTAAGTGACCTGCATAAAGTCATATGCCCTTTCAAAGGCAGTTCTAAGAAGATAATTAGGATCTAAGTACAATATACTAGATAACTTGAACACAAAATCAAGTTACCAATACTTAATGCTAAAGGCTGTTAAATACAATTTAAAAATCTATTCAGATGTCTATTGTTAATATAGAACTTATAAGAGCAATTTGCGCAGTGAAACGATTCCCTATAAAATTATTCCTATTTTACATGAGGTTTATCTTACAAGCAATAATTCAAAGAGTAAACTGCTCTGCTTCAATGAGACACCATTAGTTTCCATGAAAAGAGTCTACTTTGATCAGCCACTAAACAAACTGTCAACACCTTCAGTGCCTCTGAAAGCAACATTGCTTCAAATCTAGAAGGGTAAAACAAGTATTTACATTGAGCAAGAATTTGCTTCCATAGAGCTAAATGTTTTCAACTGACCTCACCCAGCAGATTCTTCTCAGTATGAAGCATTTCACCACTCATTTGTAAACTAAAATTATTATTTTTTTTAAATTAGTCAAAGAAGTCAGGAACTTGTCTATCTTAGTGCTAGTTAAATATTCTTTATCCAGGTCCAACAAGTGATCTGACTTATGACTTGAAATCTGCCAGTCATATAATGAAGCACAACTTTACTATCTAATTCTTCAAAAAACACACAGCAGGAACAAGGATCTGTCTCACAATGAGAAACATCAGCAAACAAACTTACTCCATAGCAGAAAGGTCCATGTCCACCTCCTCTCCATTCATCAGTGGAATCTTTTTCTTCTTATTTCTATTTAAAAAAACATGGGAAAGTAATCAACAAAAAAGGAGATTCAAAAAATTATCATGCTAGATAAGATATGCTTAAAAATGCTGAAGTATTGTATGTAATTTACCACACCAAAAAATAATGCTCTCCCCAACACACATAAAAACCAGCTGAGCTGTGCATTAGTTTTGTTTGGAAAGTAGTCATCAATACATTCTAGTTGCTTTGAACTCAGCTCCCACAGCATTAAGAAGTACACATCAAATAAACAAAGTACAGTCCAAGGTAGTTATTAAAATGTATCAAGAAACCGAGAATCCATATAGAAAGTACACTATTTTCCTTGCTTATTAGGCTTAATGAACAGCCTTGGGACTCAACTGAAAACTACGCATATTTTTCATGAACGAAGATCCTCCCAGGCGAGGCACCCCAATCAAAAGCATTTTGAACAGTTTCATGAGCCTTCAACTTCTTCACCCACACAAACAAGTTCTTTACAGAATTCAATGCCCTAGACATTTTTATTTATCTATGCTAGCACATATAAACAGCAAGTAATTTTTAATCCTTACCTTCTGCTTTTAGAATGGCAAGGTATATCGTGTTTAAGACTGTTTTCTTCAATCTGTAATGTATGGTTAAATGATCCATCAAGTTCCTGAACTGTCACTTTAAGAGGGCCCTTAAAGTTGAAAAGATTAGTAACATTAGAAATAACACCTTTTATTGTCCCCATGATACTTAAGTGAAGTGTATAGGTACAATACGGAAAATTGACCTTACCACGTATTTCTGAGTCCCAGGAGATGTGTAGTCTTGTTTTATTTCCAATTCCAAAACATTTCGTTTTCTATTAAATGCAAAGCTACCATAAAATTTGACCACTCCGCTCTGATCTCTGAAAAGCAGTATAGGAAATCTACAGCATAATGCAATAGCTATAAATACGATTCTCAAACTTTTCACTTACTTTTTACACTTGTTTTATGCTTACTCCTAGAATTTCCAAGCCCAAGAAAATCAGGAAATGAAAACATATTTCTTTCATAAGAATTTTTTACTTTTTTTGCTTTAAAAAGATTTTTAATGTACATTCCTGTACAACATTAAAAAAAAATGAAAACTATTAAAACAAAACAAAACAGTAATAACGGAAAAAAAAACAACATCAGACTCCCCCACACTCCCACATCTTTGATATAGTCTCAGATAAATGAACCAAGGAGATCTTCAGAAATTTCACTAAGAAATGTTTTAATATAATTTTGAGGAGCGACTGAAGGAACTGGGGCTGTTCAGTCCGGGGAAAAGGAGACGGAGGGGAGACCTTATTGCTCTCTTCCAACATCTGAAAGGTGCTTACAGGAAGAGCAGGGTTGGTCTCTTCTCACTGGTGACAGGACGAGGGGAAATGGCCTCAAGTTGTGCCAGGGTAAGTTTAGGTTGTATATCAGGAAACACTTCTTTACAGAAAGGGTTGTTAAGCATTGGAATAGGTTCCCCAGGAAGGTGGTTGAGTCACCATCCCTGGATGTGTTTAAAAACTGTTTGAATGTGGTGCTCAAAGACATGATTTAGGAGAGGGTTGTTAGAATTAGGATTGTATGGTTAGGTTGTGGTTGGACTTGATGATCTTTAAGGTCTTTTCTTACTTGAGGAATTCTATGATTCTATGATACTCTTCAGTTATTACTACAAGCTTGGGGATGAAAGGGTTGAGTGCAGCCCTGTCAAGTACCTGGGGGTACTGGTGGATGGGAAGCTGGGCATGAGCCAACAATGGGCCCTCACAGCCCAGAAAGCCAATCATATTCTGGGCTGCATCAAAAGAAGCATGGCCAGCAGGGCAGGGGAGGTGATCCTGCCCCTCTGCTCTGCACTGATGAGGCCTCACCTGGAGAACTGCATCCAGATGTAGAGTCCTCAGTATAGGAAAGACAGAGAGACATTTTGGAGTGCAGCCAGAGGTGGCTACAAAAGTGATCCGAAGGATGGAACACCTCCCCTGTGAGACAGGCTGAGAGGGCTGGGGTTGTTCAGCTTGGAGAAGCGAAGGCTGCAAGGTGACTGCATGTGATCCACTTACTTCAGATAACAATGCTGACATTTAGGCATAGGTGTAGTTTCAGTGCACAGAGATAAAATATCTACTTTCCTCAAGTGTTTGGCACATCAAAATATGAACGTTAGAATAATATTTTTGTATTTTGTGTACTTTTGATGATTATTCTACAGATATTACTTTTACACTGATTTTTAGTTAGATACAGATGCATGGATGCTATTGGTGGTGAAAATCCATTAAAATATCTAAAGATAAGCAGTTATTTTTACTTTCTGTTTTAACAATAAAACATGGCTTTGCTGAAGTCATGTACCATTTTAACCTATTGCCACAATAACTAAAACTCCCAATGAAACCAGCTAAATAAAGCAAATTCAAATTTGCCCTCAAAACAATCTAAAACAAGAAACTCTATTTCTTGATTAGTATGACAGACATTTGAAAAATGAACAATTAAAGTTTTATTCTACCCGATTTTGGACTAACACAAGCTACCAAGCTATTAAATGCATTAAACTATTAATCTGTGCTTTAGGTTACTCATTCCATGCTGATTTACTGGAAATCACATCTAAAAGTGCACCAGACTATAGCATTTTCCATGTCAGACTTCAGCATATTTCTATGGGCAGTGTCCTCTGGAATCCCTTTAGTATAATTTGGCCTTAAATTCCACCAGAGTTCTCGTGCTACTTTCAAAATAAAAATCACAGCAATCCCTTATGGTAAAGAACACCTCAAATGATAGCATATGCTGAATGACTACAAAAGGACAGTGATCCTGGGTCTCGCATCTATTTCTAATTCAAAGAATAATGTACTTAACTGTTTAAAGATATGAAATACCTTCCTTCACATTCCTTTAGTGGTGCCAATAAAAAAAAAATAAAATCATTCTCAATATTAACAATCCAGACCAAGAATAAAAAGGATACACCCACTGCTTTATTAGAGGTTGAATGTCCTTGCCAGAGACATTTGAGATAGATTTCAAAAACCCAGATGTGGAAACCAACATCTGACTCCACATGTGTGACTGGAACTTCTGAGATGAAGCAGTGCTAGCCAGACTCAACAGCTTGTTGAAAACCTAAAATGATAAAAAAGGTATTGTTTTAATTGAGCACCTTAATGCACAAAATAAGCTTTTCTTTCCTGTTTATGTGCAAATAAACTAGAACTAAATACAAAAAAAAAACACCTCATCACCTGGCTTCCAAAAAAATATGAAACCATAATGTAGAGGTTAATGAGTATGCTAAGCAGCTTTCTAGGAGATTCCTGTTTGTTCCCTAACTTAAGCTGGCATGTCACATGCTGCTTTATTATGTATGGTTTAATGTAAAATTTAGGAAGAGTCCATACGTTTTCCAAAATTATCTACAGTAAAACAGATCATGGAATATATCTGCTTTTTAGAAACTAAGCATTAATGAGGTTCTTCATTTACCTTTTTGCTATCTTTTTTTTTTTTTAATATTATTAAATTTTTTTAAGGAAAGCTTTCAATCTCCTATATTTTCAGCCTGACAACAGCTGCTGTTAATAGCTTTCAGCACATGGGTGTCCAACCCTTCAGTCTGCTTGCATTGCATTGAGTGAAGAGAAATCATCATTGGTCACATCAAAAATATATAATATAGTTAATGTATAAGGTAACAAAACTCCTTTTCTAATTAGTATTTTTATTAAAACACAAAAAAGAGGACAACAAAAATATATATGAAATTGACAGGTTTGACATATTTTACCAGATGCACAAACAAGTTATGCTTAAAAAAAAAAAAAAAACCTGCATCTGAAACTGACAGGAAAAAGTGTCACCTGGTTGGGTATTTGTAGCAATCTCTTTTTTAAGATAATCACAAAACATTAAAAAAAAAACCTAACCAAAAACCCAAGAAAAACTACATGTTTTCTATTCCACTGTTTCTTCTAATATGAAGATTTCTGCTCCCCCTAGCATGGACAATATATATAGTGGAAAGAACAGAAGCTGGACTCTCATGACTTTATTTATAATTTGATTACATCAACTCACAGCTATGAGTCTGTAAAACAGGTTTTCAGTGTTATAATCAGTCACAACAATCCAAAGAAAAGGAATACTTAATATTAAGAGAATAAGCAATATATTAAAAATATTACTAATTACACATAAAAGTTAACAGTGAACCTTATTCTACCAATTTTATATTTGTTCTATACTTTCGAAATTAAAAATACAAATGGAATCCTATCATAAACTGATGTGATCTTTTTTAATCTCCATTTTATGAATAGAAGCCATTAATAAAGACAGGAAGTTCTCTATATGTCACAAAAACATTTAAATACTGACCTGTAACATAAATTCCATGCTGATCCTATTCTCAATCAGTCTCATGACAAGATGTGCTTTACACTGGAACATAGTGTAATATTCCCAGGACAAGGTATGAGGGTGTTTAATAGAAAAATGTAAGTGTGATGCAGGGCTGAAAAATAACAAGAAAAAAAACTAACATTCTGTTTTGCGTTTTATGGAAAGAAAACTAAAAAAACTTATTAGCAACAAAAATTACAGGTAAAGCAACCATTAGGATCTCTTCTATTGCTTTAACACTATTAATTAAGACATTTAAAATGACTCTACAGAAAGGTTGCAGGGGTGCACATACCTGGAATCGAGTAAGTATTGTATAGACAAGTAATGCAAGCTGTACTGTAACTTCTCAGAAAGACACTGATGGGGTGAAAAAACACAGCAGGGAATTTGTGACTTGAGTCTGGAAACTACTCATGACTTGACATTCTACCTGTCCCACTTCCATTTAAAAGTAAGTACAAAATACTAACATTCACAATCAAGTAAACAATTGCTGTAATTAAAGAAGAGGAGGAGTTTTAAGATTCATAGCAGACTTTTACATGATGAGCCAAAGGAATTATTTTATTTTTGTTAGGAACATTATGCTTTCAATACTTCGGAAAATGGATGCCTTTTAAATTAGATCTCATGCCAAAGAAGGCTATGCAAAACATCATGTTAGCACTGCCACACTGTTTCCATAACTTGAACTTTCTGTGGTGCTCCTTCATACATACCATTTGGGTCTATAAGCAAAATATTTCAAATGATTTAACTCCATTCCATATCAGAAGACAAACAGTGAAATCCTGAAACTTTTTGAAATAGGACTTAGTGGCTGTAGAGCAATAAAACACCAAAAAATCTATTTTAGGGTGTTTTGAAGTTTTACCTTTCAGAACATAAGCAGACCTATAGTCTAGTTTCAAAGTAGAAGAGTAACTGTACCTCCCTTGAAAAATAAGACCTTTTTGCCCCTTTTCAATTATTTGAGAAGGTAAGTCTGAGTTTATTTTAATGATGAACCAAAGTTGAGGAAACTGTATTTTACTGTGCTTGACATTTGAACTTTTTTTTTTATGAACTAATAACGAACATCTTCAGAAATGGACCCATGCTACATCAGGCCAACTTCTTAAGAAAAAGGAATCCAGACCTATTTTATGTTGGCTGATGGAGAATGACAAATTAGCCATTGTAATATAGAAAATAGCAGCTACTTAACATTCCTGAGTTCAAAATAGGGTTGTCCCATGATTCTCACTTACAGATCACCTAACTAAACCATTTCAGGATGGTTCAGATAATTTGTCCAAAGATTTTACGACATTGCAAGACAGAATGAATTAATTAAAGAACAAAAGCAACAGGAATAAGTTTGATCTTTCATGCCAGCAATCTCTGGAAAAAACTAGAAATCTTCAAAAAAACAAGTATATTTAATTTTAACTTATCTTTCCATGCACTTCAATGTTCTATGCCAGAAAGAAGCATTTTAAATGCACAAAATACCAGCACTTGTCTTTTTAACTGCAATTCTTAAGATTTCAGGAGATGGCAAGGACTAAGACAGTTAAAACACCTTAGTATTCTTTTCCTATCCTTTTACTTAACAGGAGATTTCCTTGGCTTTAGTCACAAATGTCAGTATAAACATAAGATTAAAAAAACATATATATTTCTGAATTTAAGCAGTATTACCCATTCTAGGTGTACTGAATATATGAATAAGAACGTGCCTAGGTTTACTACTTGCTCTTTCCTGTTTAGAAACTACTGAAGTCTTCCATATCTAACTTGTTCTGTTATTCTGAACATTTCTGTATTCTAGGATAAGGAAGGGTTAGCAACCATGACACTGAAATGCAAGAAGGAAATTGAGGTTGTGGCTCAGACATCATATAATAATTTGGTCTTGGTATAAAACTATTTGTCCAGCTTCAAAATACTCACTTGATTGACCTTGGTAAAATTCTTAAAAATTACAACCAAGCCAGGACCACATTCTTGGCCTTCTTAAATTTACTCTAAGTGTTGATTGATTTTGTTACTGTTTATAGCATTTAACAGCAAATCAAAACAGACCAGTTCATTTGAATTTAAGAGTTCATTCAGTTGTAATGTACTTCTTCCCATTGTACCTTTTATCAATCATTCAATTCTTAAAGCTGTTATCATCATCAAACAAGAAGTAAAATTAGCAATATGGGCCTAGAACCTTTGTCAACGTGAAAATTGAATTAGTTCTTCCATTAAGATTCAGAACACTCATGCTCTTGGACACACGTCAATCATTTGACAAAAACCCTAATCCTAATCCTATCCTAACCGTGTAAATATGCTTCTCCCACTTGAAATACATCTATTTAACATCTCTTGAAGCTTTTATTTTTACAATAGCATGGTGCTACCACAAAAACTGAAGAAAATCAAAATCAGAGAGGAAGAACACAACATGAGAACGTAATGAAGATTTTGAAACATTCATCTATAGAAGTGTTAACCTGGAGTTTATTTTCTTTCGTTCTCCTAGGCTATGGGATTTTTTTCTTTCAGAAGAAATATTCTGGAGAGCAATGTTTCTGTTGCAATACATATGAACAGAAAGAATTTGCGATAACTGTTCTGTGCAGAAGTTAATTGATATGAGAAGTTACTTTTTTCCGGTTATTTCTTTCCATATTTTAATTTAGTTCAAAATAGGATTATCAACCAATCTAATTTTTATTCTTATTATTGTAAATTGAAACTGCAATAATGTAAATATAGTTGGCAGGAAACATATCATAACAGATAAGTGTAACAAAGAAATGCACAATATATATTGAACACAAAAACAGCAAAGAAAAAAAAAGCTAACTGTACTCTAAAAAAGCCTAAAGATTACTAACCATTCTAGAAATAGCTCAGGCCAAAATTCTGGCTCCATCTTCCCTCTCATCCTCTTACTAAGAAGTATTTTTGTAATAGTATGAAAAACATTCATTATACTTAATTCCCTTCAAGATTTAAATTGAAAGAAAAATAAAACAACAGTGATACAATATACTCAAGATACTTTATGAGACTGGTAATATATGCCTTGGACAGCTGAAGTTCTTCAGCCTTTGGCCTTATGCCGCACAACACACCCAAGGCATATATTAATGGCCCCATAAAAACATACCCTGTAATGACTTGCGGCTTAAATAAACATACTTGTCTTTCTCTTTTCCTCCTCCGAATATTGGATGCAGCAGAACTCCTCCGGTCTTCAGTTCATATGCCACTATTTGATCTAACTCCTAAGAAGTACAACACATGTAAGCGAGTGTAATTTCGGAAAGCACAGAAATTAGTTATAGAAGATAGAGAAGCTTTTAACATCATTGTTCAAGCCATACCTTCTGAAGAAATATGTTTTCAAGCACAGACTAATATTTTAAAACCAGTGATCTTCCTCAGCATGGCAAGCAATAATAAGACAGTTGAAACTGGCAGTTAACTCTTGCTCTCAATCTGGATTATGGGTCAGCCTACAACACCTAAATCTATAATAATCTAAACCTAATATCAACACATCTGAAGAATATTATTGTCCACTGAGTAAGTTTCTTCCGATCTTTTTTCTTTATTTGAATGTTTCCATTCAGAGTAAAGTAATACTGGGTACACCTACATAGGAGACTGCAGAATATAAAAGCTCACCTCACCTTCACCTACATCCAAGCCAGACAGAAGCAGGCTCTGTGTCTGAATTTGTGTGCTGCTGTGCCCATGTTAACAAACACACTTAAGGCAGGATGTTTGCTCACTGTCATCCAACAGTCAACATGGCTTCTGGATCAAATCAGGTCAGTTTTAGCATAAGGAGAGTGAACTGCTGTCTGCAACCCCATGTTAGACAAGGAATTTCCAATGCTGACACATTTTGATACATATTGATTCCTATCAACTTGTATCCTTTCATATACTAACAATATGTTAAAAACAGTTAGGGAAGCTGTGACAGCAGCATTTCTCAGTTGTATGTGGAAGCACATAACTAACACACAGGGAGAGTACATGAACATCTAATACTCAGAAGCAACTCTGCACACAGCACTGGACTCTGGTGTTCTCTATTGTACAACCATGTTTAGCACAGGACTGGTGAGGTGGAACATGCCTTATTCAGGTAAGGATAAGGTACTGGGTACCTGTGTGGGTAAGAGAAGTAATTGAAGCCCACTGGTAGAAAAAATGTGACAAGATGAAGAAGATATGTATCTTTCTATAAATGAATGTCACTGAAAAGAGTGAATGTTATGACTATTAAGTTCCTGTCTCACACCATTACACTTAGAAATATAACCAACAGACAAAACCTTCTTTTTCAGTACAGGTGACTCTTAATGGAAAAAAAAAATCTTAATGAAAATAAAAAGCTATCAACTTTCACCACAGACATCAAAAGTTTTAGGTCCAACAATTCCAACAAGTTCCCCTTCCCATCTCCAAAATCATCCACAGTATGTTCTGATTCAAAGGAAGGTACATACAATGTTGCAATATGCAAGCGCAGAAATATCTGAGCACCAAAGAGTGTCATCTCTTCACTCATCATATACAGTTGGTCAGAAGCAAGACTGCACTGTATCTCTTTCAAAAAGCTACTTGGTTTACTCTTATTATCACACATTCATACTGTGTTTTATGAGTTCCTTGGGAAAGTGAGCTAATTATAATATGAACAAAGAATGGAAGTGTAAAGACAAGTAGCTGTGGGTAAGTAACTCTTCTTGAATGACTTCCTCAGCCTTATCCTTAAAGTCTATCCATATCCTAGAATATGAGAAGACTGCCAAGCCCATATAAAATGAAGTATACTTTCCTGCTCAGACATCAGATTGATCACAGAAGAATGAAATAAAGACAGAGCATCCATCAAAACTTTCAACAGTCCTCAAGTTACATCAGTTTGGGGAAATGATGTTTGTCAGTCTACATGGCTAGATGGTCAGACTCAGACTTGCAGTCAATGGCCCAATGTTCAAGTGGAATCTAGGTACAAGTGATGTTCCTCGGGGATGAGTGCTGAGACCAGAGTCATTTAACAACTTTGTAGGCAGCACGGACAGTGGGATCAAGTGCACGCCTCCCAAGTTTGCAGATGACACTAAGCAGAGTGGTGCAACTGACACACTAGAGGGAAGGGATGCCACCGAGAGGGAGCTGGATAGGCTTGAGAGATGGGCTCATGTCAACCTCATGAAGTTCAACAAGGCCAAGTGCAAGGTCCTGCACCTGGATCAGGGTGATCTAAAGCACAAATACAGACTGGGGGGAGAAAGGCTTGACAGCAGCCCTGAAGAGAAGGATTTGGGGGGTGTCAGTTGATGAAAGACTCAACATAAGCCAGCAGTGTGTGCTTGCAGTCCAGAAGGCCAACTGTTTCTTGGGTTGCATCAAGAGAAGTGCGACCAGCAGGTCGAAAGAGGTGATTCTGCCCCTCTACTCTGCTCTCATGAGACCCCACCTGGAGTACTGCAACCAGTTCTGGGTCCCCCAATACAAGAAAGACATCAAGCTGTTGAAGTAGGTTCAGAGGAGAGCCATGAGCCACGAAGATGAACAGAGGGCTGAAGAGCCTCTGCTCCAAGAACAGGCTGGAAGAGTTGGCACTATTAAGGCCTGGAGAAGGCTCCGGGGAGACATTATAGCAGCCTTCCAGTACCCAAAGAGGGCCTAGAGGAAAGCTGGAGAGGGAGTTTTTTAAGGGCATATAGTAACAGGATGAGGGGAAATAGTTTTAAACTATAAGATACAAGATATCTAGATAGAATAAATATTAGGAATAAATTCTTTACTGTGAGGGTACTGAGACGCTGGAACAGGTTGCCCAGAGAAGTAGTGGGTGCTCCCTCTCCCTGAAGAGTCTCCCTGCAAGTTTTCAGCGCCAGACTCAATGGGCTTTAAGCAACCTGGTCCAGGGGGAGGTGTCCCTGCCTATAACTTGATCTTAAAGATCTCTTCCAATCTAAACCAGTCATAGAATCATAGAGTGGCCTGGGTTGGAAAGGACCACAATGATGATCATCTAGTTTCAACCTCCCTACTATGTGCAGGGTTGCCAGCCACCAGACCAAGCTGCCCAGAGCCACGTCCAGCTGGCCTTGAATGCCTCCAGGGATGGGGCATCCACAACCTCCTTGGGCAACCTGTTCCAGTGCGTCATCATCCTCTGTGTGAAAAACTTCCTCCTAATATCTAACCTAAATCTCCTCTGTCTCAGTTTAAAATCATTCCCCCTTGTCCTATCACTATCAACTCATGTAAACATTCTACAATTCTATGTTTTTCTAACAGGATAAACCACTATGATATGTATATTATCAACTGACTTGAGACAGCTTCACAGGTATTTGTCTACTGTTTTACTATAAAGATAGTATTTAAATGAGGCCAAAAAATACCTTGGTTGATCTAAGCCATCACCGGAACCTTTCTAAGGTAGAGTCATCACAGAATTACAACTTCAGTTCACCAAAGAGATCTCCTTATAGATTTTGCATTCTATTTTAAGTTCTAAAAAGTACTGTTTTTCTGTTAATTTTTTTCTTTGAGGAAAAACTCAGGCAAAAGCTCAAGAAAAAAATCAACTGCACAAAAGTGGATGAAAATTATTATTTGTAAGATAGTTGCAGAAACATACTATGGTTAATGTATTTGGTATTTAGCTTTAAATTTTGATACCATATCCACAAATTATAATATAATTAGGAAATACTACTATTATGTTATTACCTGTTTAATCCAGTGACGATATTCATTAACACCAAAAGTTTTTTTCATCCAAAGGCCATATATGTAACCAGAGATTCCCTTTAGCACCCATTCATCTGACCTATAATAAGAAAGAACCACAAATTATGACACTTCAGAAAGTATTTCATAATGGATAGTATTTTTACTAGCTCAAAATAGTCACAGCTTTCAGCAGGTTATATAACATTCTCTAAGTCAATAGAAGTCTGATGAGCTGTGAACCAATTTATGTAACTTGGCACCTGGATGGGACCAATGAAACTGAAGAGCCAGTGAAAACTGAACTTCAACCACAGAAGTCCAGATTAAAACATAAAAGCAAACTACCTTAGCTGAAACCGTAACAAAACAATGGAAATAGATACGAAAGTTAAAATGACTCCTAATCTACATGATCTTAATTTCTTGATACCTCTCTCAATGCAATGAAGAACATTTGGACAGCAATGAGACAAACTGCCTATCTGCACAATTCAAGGGACACCCACTTAAAAACAGTTGTCTTAAGTTGTCTTAGAGTTGTCTTAAGAGAGAAGAACATGGAGAAGAAGCACAAAATGAACATGAGCTAGAATCCAAAGCATAAGAATGGCAGATATGTGACAGAAATTCTCTAATAATTATCCTCTATGAATGTATAGCTACCAAAGCACAGTACAACAATGAGTAAAGTAATTTGAGAGAAGACACATTCAACCACTACAGTCCTCTGAACATATACATCTCACATTCCTGATCTAAGGGAAAAAAAAAGCTATCCTGGATTTTCATTTACTGAGATGGTTTTTACAGTTACTTCTTCACTTATACTTCTGGTAAAATACAATACACAAAATAAATTTCAGTTCCCTAAATTTTCCACTTTTTCTAGAGAGTACCACACTAAAATACTTACCAGGACATTCTGGATATAAAACACCCAAAAAACTGCTGGGCCAGGGCTTGTGCCAAGCACCTCCTAGTCAGTGGAGTTTCATCTATAATCATTGCGCTGTGCAAGAGATTTGTGCTGGACCCCATAAAAAGAGAATAACACAGTATGAGCACAAGCTTGAAAAAGCAACACCCCCCAAAAAGTAAATATTAAAAAAGAGACCTTGTTTTAAAAGCCAAAACAAATACACTATTTCTTTCACTGATTTTCCAGCAAGAGATCAACTTTTCTTTTTTTTTTTTTTTTTTTTTTTTAAATAACATTAATCTAGGCAGTGTATCTATTATATATACACAGAATTTATCTTTTGGATTCAGAGTACCCTCTCCCAGCTGAAGAAAAGCAAAACATAATCAAATGAGTACATTTAAGCCGATCTTAAATATTTCATGCATGGTGCTTCTAAATCAGAAAACCTCTGCCAATTTTTTGTTGAAGATGTGAATCCAACATCTTTAAAAAATATATAATGAGAAATGCTGTTAAAGTCTGTAATGTCAAAAGACAGCTTTTTCATAGTAGGAAACCCAAAACTCAGACTATAAAAATAATATCAGGTATTTCCCAGTAGTCTTAAAGTTTCTATGCTCACAGATTTAGAAAGCATCATTTTCTCAAATACTAACCTGAAAATACTCATGGATGCATAAGCAGCTACTTCAACATACGCTTCATCAATAAAAACCGTCTTGAAGCAGGAGTATGGATAGCGGCAGGTCAGAATCTCCTCATAAAACTCAAAAACCTCATGAAGGTATGACGTGGTATGTTTGAGCAATGGAAGTAGTTGTGGCAAGCAAAAGTGAGTCACCTACAAAGGAAAAAATTGGTACAGGACTGGTGAATATGTTTAAATCTGTTTACATCAAATTAATTAATGAAAGAGAAAAAAAACCAAAAATGGTACGACTAATACAAATCTATCAGAAAAAAAAGCACTTTCAACCATGATAGTAATTATAATGGCAGAAAAGTGCACCAGGATATCTACCTAAATTGTGAGAGTAACAACAAACAATAGTTTTTAAAAATGTATTCAAAGATGACATCTACCTACTGATGTCTATCATTTAACATAACCTGACTTTTTTTTTGTGACGTTGTAGTCTAGTGTCTTCAGGAGTATTATTTTTCTCTTACATAATAATGAATGAGACACATAACATCTAGTGAAGCAGTGTTATCATTTAGGAGACAACCTAATAGAGCCGAAGCTATGAGTAACCTTCAATATTACTGTTTTCTCCAAAAGGTAACTTCAGCACAGAAATGAAGTTTAGAATGGTTTGTAATGTCAAGTCAACTTTATACAACTCTAACTCCATAGAAATTTATCAGTTTGCTCTTCTCAAGGACTGATTTTTTTTTTTTTAAAATAGTAGCTACCTCTTTAATAAAAAGAAAAGGAGATATCTATAAAGATTATTACCTCATGCATGTATGGATCAACAAGAATTTCAAAAGGTCCTATGGCTAGGGAGATGTTAGAAGCAGCAGTTGGAATTGCCAGCATATAATGAAATGTCTTCTTTCTCATGTCATGGGTATATACAGTTTCCACCAAATCTCCATTTGAAACAGCCACCATTGCAGCATCCACAGTATATTCAAGTTTCCAGGTACACAGCTCAGAATATGAATCAACGCAAGGAAACCAAAATCTAGGAAAGTCAGTGTGTGGCAAAGATGGTTAACAATTATGTTTCACAAATGATATTTCTTTCAAGTTCCAAACTGTATCTTTTAACATTGTCAACACTGACACGCTTCTACTATACGGTAACATGTATAAATATACACTGCTTTCACAAAGCACTGCAAATTTCTTTACCTCCTGAGCTATAGTGACTAGAAAGCCTAATGGTTGGGTGCTATTTCACACTGGTGAGCTCATTTCAAGCAGCAATTAAATTTTCAAGTGTTCAGCTTTACCAAGAATTCAGAGAAACTGTATTTCCTACACTTTGAGATTAAATAGGAACTGTAGTCTAACATTCAAAGACAGTATTCTTACCTTGTAGAATTTTGATAACCACATGAAAAGACATGAGCACCTCTTTCTGCCATGCTGCCCTCCATGTTGGGTACCACAAAATGAAGACCTCCTTTTGGCTGATCCAGAGAAAAATTTATGTGCACCTTTAGGACTTTCAACTCTGCAGCATCGAGACAGAAATCAAAGAACATACATAAGTTATGTGAAAGTTATTTCAGAATAATCATTCAGTTTCAGACTACTGGTCTTTCAAGACTATCTGTTTAATTCGTTTTTATCTACATACAGGTTCACCTTACAAATACATGAGCTTACAAAACTGTGACCTCTTAACTCACAGGATATGAATTTATGAGATAAAAACTTCAATTGGAGTTGCATTTAATCTTCCTATTCCTCAACAATAAAGATACAGCTATTGTACCTTTATCGTGGTTTCGTTTCTACACTGCTGAAGTTACACTACTGAAATAATTTTCTACCAAAACTGCAAGTAACAGGCACATTCTAAAAAGATATACTATTATAATTTGCAGTTTTTTAAAACCTCATTATATTTAAAGCTTCTCCTGTGACCGAAGTGTCTTTGCTTTGGTTCAGTTTCACAGAAATCTCACCCATGAAGAGACAGGCAAGAAAAGAAATTCAAGCAAATAGAGAAGTTTAGCCAAGAAGTGTAACCATAAACTGGCATTGCAACTTTGAGAAAAAATATACTTGTTGGAATATTTTTCTTTCTAGGTTTGCAGGTAACACAATGGGAACTTTAACTAAAATTACAATAAAATAACAAAAGTATTTCCCAGTAAGATGTAACTGACAACAATGCACAAATGTTTTCAAAGTGAGATGGGAAAAAAAATGTAGCTTTATAAATATGTAAATAGAGAGATTCTGGTAAATTATTTTCTTTGTTGACTCATGTATACTTTAAGCAGCTTCAAACACTTATAATTTAGCACCCACCACACTCCATTATACCCATGTATATTTCTGGGCTCAGCACCACCTGGAGTTTGTAAAGGGTGCTGCAACCACTTCTCGATTTTACCAACAATCACAAAGGTATTTTTCAGATTTCAGCTGGAAAGATGAGTGACAACAAAAGAAAACAGTAATCACCATTTCATAAAATAACATAATGATATTTCTATTTATTTAGATCTCCTATTCTCCTATACGAACTCGCAGATAGCAATTCCCTGGCATCTTACATTAAGTTTTCAGTAAACAGTGTCTTTACATTACCATCAACATGTTTCCACAGCTCTGAGGGAACCTTAATGCAGAGTTCACCATTTCCAGCATCTGGGTCCACAGCACTGACTGCAGCAGCATAGGCATTGGAAAAATAGTTGAGATTCCTCCTGTCAGAAATAGCCGTTTAATTCTTAAAGTATACAATGATCCCAATAAAACAACTTTTAAAGTGACATGATTTCTATACCAAATTTCATGGGTAAAAAGGATAGCACTTTTTGGTCCTTGGAAACAATTTAAAAAGAAAAGATCGCAATCATTCATTTATTTTGGATGCAGACGAATTTCTACAATAGAGTTACAGCAGTTTAAGTGACTATATAGCAGCTGACAACACATTTCATTCTAAAGCAGTATCATTACTTTAGTTGTGACTTAGATTAACTATTTTCCTATGAAATGAACAGGCACATAGGCATGTTTATTGTTACAAGCTGAATTCTATCTTCTTATTGTTCAGTATTATCATATTCACATACTAAAAGATTCACCAGTCAAGTTCAGAAGTAGCTTTGCTTTTGCATCTTTATGCTACAGCTTTCATGTTCTTTAAAAATGGATTTTTAACTCTACAAAACATGGGCATGATGTCTTTCTTAATTCTAATCCTCTGGTACACAGATTTCTGTGTGAGGAGAAAGTATTTCAGTTACTCATCACCTCTGCCTTCCAAAAGGAATTCCGAGCATTTAGCTGTGCACCTCTGATGAATCCAGCAACTGTGGGGGCAGAGCTGCAGTCAAGCACAAAGTTCTCTGCAGTGGTGCTGCACCACAATGGAGTAAATTAACTTTTGGCTGTGAACTCCATTTTTCCGTGGAATCTCAAGTCTACACAAAGCAGACATGATCTCATTTCAGGATTTTACTTACTTTCATCTAACCACTCTGTATTCACCACCCACCAAGAAAATGGCATTCAACCCAAACTGCAGTACCTGACTTGGAAGAATGAAGGGTAATTAGCTATGTCAAGACCATCCCAGAAGTCAATACGTGTCAAATACCATGCTTATATTCTCAGCCTTACTCATCTGAAAAACTTAGCCAAACACCAAAATATAGTGAGGACATATTTTCATCCAGTTCTTGATCTTAGGCAATGATAATGCACACATTCCCTGGTACCACTACGAAGACTGAGAATTGCAGGAGCACCCAATTTGCCTATTTAGCTTGAAAGCTTCTGAAATGGGACTAAATACAGGAACACTTAAATCTTAAGTTTCAATACATAACCATGAATTTTTTTTTTCTTAGTTGAAGTGCATCTAAAGGTAGTTGAATGTGTTTACTGGAATATACTTCAACTATATGATGAATTCAAACCAGCTTAAATTTTTTTGGTAGAGAGCTTTCAGTTGGTTTAACTCCCTGATATGACTCACCAAGGGCTCAGAGCAGTGCTAATGCTGAGGCACAGGAGACTATCAGGGGCACCAAAACCACCTCAACTAACACTGTTGTAAGCTAACTTGAAACAGCATCCGACAAAGACAAACATCATTGGGAAAACTGTATTTTAAAAAGACTGCATGACTGAAAACTACCTTCTTAATTAAAGAAATTAGCAAGAGAAAACAGTAACACTTTAATAGATTGTAATGTCTCAAAGATTTTTCACTTTAATGTAAACTTGTTCTGAAAATTCATGACTGTCAATAGGAGACTCTTTTCCAGTACATCAGTAAGGATTTTTTCCAAGTTTGAGTCTCATGATGAATTTGTGGTTAAATTTTAAATATCAATGGATTCATAGACAGGAAAAGGTTATGATTTTATAACATGAAAGGTAGACTCCAGAGGGCTTAACATTTTATGGGAAACAGTCTATTCTGATATTTCTATTTTTGTGAAGTGTTCCAGTTCAAATGGGTGATTCATTGTAAAAGGAATCCATTAAAGACTTAGGAACACAGACTAATCTTTTCATAGGTTAGGCTACTCTCAGGATATAACCATTTTAAACAAAAAACAGAGCATAAGCCAGAAGTTACATCCCAAGAAATAAACATAATGGAAAGTGTGCACAGTGAAATAGTAGTATGAATTCATGAGTTTTCCTGGTAGAGTCATTTTATTAACAGAATAGACACAAAACACTGTTAATTACTGACCAAGAATGTGCTGTTGATTGACTGACAATGAGCAATCTTGTAAAGACATTTCTTTAAAGCTACCCACTGATTCCTAATACCTCCATGCCAACTTTCAGCTGCATTCCTCACTAGTAGGGGCAGCAGGGCTAAGTAACTGCTATGCAGAGCAAACACACAGTTTATAAACAACTTTCTTTCTGCAGTATTCAGCATCAACTTCATAAAATAAGATCTTTGCTCCATATGTAATTCATTACTATTACTACTCTTGTACTTTGCTTCCTAACTACAAATTAGTACTTACTTCTGGAGTCTTACTCTAAAACATAGTACAGAACTAAAATATATTGCATGCTATATGTATGTATGTTATGCACGTACATTTCTTATTAATTTATTAATAAAACAACAATCTGAACGTCTGTCACATTGAAAAAAGAACTTTTCTTGCCCGCAGCTAAGTGCTAGCCATCCCCTTTTTCAAAACTTCTCTACACTTCTGCTAGGAAGAGATTAAGCAATGACAAAGTGCATCATGAGTTTACAACTAGATGAAGAATCCTACCAGTGGAAATGAAGGTTATTTACTGCAGCAAATCACAAAGCAGCACACACTTTGTTCACCAGTAACTTGTCTGTTTTGTGCATTGGTTAAAGGCTGACCCCTGACCTCTCAGATGAAAGACTAGTACAACACATGCCCTGAAGGCTGTCACAAAGATCTTTTCTGCAGCTACTGCTGCTTCCATCTAAACCAACATCAAAACTGGAGGATATCAAAATGTCTTTAAGAATTACAAGCTTCATGTTCAAAAAAACCCAACGAAACAACTAGTTGATGAATTAATGAATGGACAGGTATATGCTGCTCAAGGTTAAAATTATACTGAATAGAGTACATACACACAGGAAAGCAGTATGTGTCCATTAGTGAGCTATACAAAGGCATGTCTTCCTTTATACCAAAGCAATACTAAAATGCAATAGTTTCTCAAACCTGCACCACAGTTATCACAAATGTGTGAAGCAAATATCCCAGCAAGAGCAGGATAACCACAAACTTCACTTATCAGACCAAAACAGAAGTCCTTTTTGCTGTGACTATTTAACAGTATACACAACAGTACAAAAATAAAACAAACAAACAAATACACAGAAGAATAAAATATCTCCTTTGTTCATTTTAACTGTGAAGGGGCTGAGACATGAGTGGTTGTCTCAGTAGTCAAATAGAGGCTGTAGGATTTCTGCATACTACAGCTTGGAAAAATAAATTCCTTATACAGACAGAAATAAAAAAGCTAGAATTTACAGTGAAAACAGGGAAGAAGAGGACAACAAAAGCTGCTGTAACACTACAGCAACAGGTCTAAGACAAGACCCAAACAGATCACAGAATCACAGAAAGGCCAGGGTTGGAAGGGACCTCAAGGATCATGAATCTCCAACCCCTCTGCCACATGCAGGGCCACCAACCATCCCACCTAATGCTAGACCAGACTGCCCAGGGCCCCATCCAATCTGGCCTTGAACACCTCCAGGATGGGGCATCCACAACCTCTCTGGGCAGCCTGTTCCAGCACCTCACCACTCTCTCTGTAAAGAATTTCCCCCTGATGTCCAACCTAAATCTCCCTTCCCTCAACTTAAAACCATTTCCCCTTGTCCTGCTGTCACTCACCCTTTCAAAGAGTTGATTCCCCTCCTGTTTGTAGGCTCCCTTTAGGTACTGAAATGCTGCAGTGAGGTCACCCTGCAGCCTTCTTTTCTCCAGGCTGAACAAGCCCAGCTCCTTCAGCCTGTCCTCATAGGGGAGGTGCTCCAGTCCCCTGAACATCTTTGTGGCTCTCCTCTGGACCCTCTCCAACAGCTCCCTGTCTTTCTTGTACTGGGGGCTCCAGACTTGGACACAGTACTCCAGATGGGGCCTTACAAGAGCAGTGTAGAGGGATATGCTCCAACACTACTTGCAGGCTGGAAGCAGTACTTAAAAGATTCCAATCCCTTCTTTAAATGCATGAGCTAAATGGGATTCTCTGCCACCTTGTGTACGGTGGGCAAACTTATACACATTGTTTTATACTTTACAGTGAACTACTTTCTAACTTTTCAACATTTTTTTTTCCAAGACAGTCAGGTACTGACTGTTAAAAAAGCAGTGATGCCCGGAAGACTCAAGAAGAAATCAACACCTGACCTATAATAATCTAATAAGGCTTTCAGTTTTATCTGAATGATATTTTAGACTGATGGACAAACTATCAATGACATAAAAGCTAAAAATACATTTTGTATGCTAATTAAAGGTTTATATGAACAGGAGTAATGAAAGATAGAAGCTTTCTTTAAGTTCTGATACGTGAAAACCACAGTCTGCTCTCAGCCTACTGTGTTTCACCTGGCACGTCTCACCTTCAGATTTCATTTACTGCTCTTAAACAGGATAACTGGGAGAAGAAATAAAATTTTAAAAAGCTATGATGTGCCACTGTGCCATTAGGATGCTAAACAATGTTCTTTCTCCACAAAATGATAACAGTTTCACGATTTCATCAATTATCTCTTCTGATTCATTTCTTAACATAATTGAGTGCTATGACTGTTTTAAATGCTTCTTTCTCATATCTTCCAGATGATCACAGGAGGTCCCTGCCAACCCAGAAGAGTCTCATTTCATATCAGCCGCTGTTAAACAGCTGTAGCACTTTCAGTGAAAGGCCTTTAGTAATTCTGAGAACTGTAAACTCCACCAAGCCATCCAAAAGAATATGTGAAAACATGGACATCCATTTCAGCAAGGTCAAAAGAGAACACATAGCCATTATGCTTCCCTTACCAAAAAAAAATGGACATGAGATTTTTATCAATGTCTTTATCAACAAGTAAAACCAGCTAATACAATAGGTGATGCTTCACAACAGAAGAAAACACAACATCCACGGAGTTTAAAACACTTCACTTACTGCTTTGACTCATGGTGACAGACCTCCAGCGTTGGATCATTGTAGATGAAAGCTGCTTCCAAATCATTGACCCTTACTCTGTAAATCCGGCATTGTTTACTGTTAAGTTTGATTCTATTCAGGTTTGCAACTGTGGGAAATATTGTCAGTTCCACGTAGCCCTACGAAAACACAAATCAACACTTCCTTTAAAATCTTTGCCAGTTCACCAAGCAAAGATATATTAAAAATAAAACAAATCAAATGCATTTCCAGAGGAAAATCACAGGTAAAATATTAATTTTGTACCTAAAAAAATAGTATTTTCCTTGTATATGTCTAAAATACATTTTATTTCATGTAATCTACCAGGTGAATTTTCCCAGTTACAAAACAAATAATAATAAAAATCAGAACTTGAAAAGGATTGATAACTATATTTATTTTACTGGAAAATATTTGCATCTGCTGACTAGATATCAAGTTTATTACCAACCTTTTTCATGCCCGTGTTTTAGGTTTTGGCATCTAAGCTTGAAACAATGACTCTTAAAATCTAAGTAGATTCCATTCAGCCATACATCTACATTCACAAATAGTCTCAAAGCCTTGAGGCCTCTTCAAATCTCATGAACTCACGTGCAAGCTATGAATAACTTTATCCTTAACACCAACTAACGCTGTTAAAAGTTAATTCTTGACTGCAGATTGCTTTGTGGTATTACCGACTTTCCTTTGGAAAGCTTTGTTTTAGAAAGCTTTTCCACACAGAGGTTAGAACAATCACTATTACGAAGTATTTCATTTGAGCATCTCTACAAATGAAAGACTTAAGAGAAAGCATAAGAAGCTGATAAACATAATCAGCTTGTGTGTGCAGCTGTTACTTCTAAAATCATGAAGGAAACCCACACTTTCCATTTCTTCTTTCATATTTTATTAAAACATACTTACTACAACAGACTTTCTCTGAAAATTTATGTTGTTGATACAAACTACCTGGTGAGTCGTGCTGGAAAAAAAAAATTAAAGAAGTAAGGTTTTGCACAATTATCAGTATTTAAAACAATATTTCAAGAGTTATAAATTAACAGTGATCATACAGTATACGGTATAGACAAATTCTGCATACAGCATGTATTTATAAGGAGAGAATTTGCTATGCCCTATGTCTCCCACTTAAATAATTTATGCTGCATGCAAGGCCAGAAAAGTTCCAATAAAGGCAAAGTGCAGCATCATATCAATATAAATGGCACTAATAACATACAAAGGTACCTCCACAAGCTTTTGAACATTGTATAACAGTATGTAAATACACAGCATTACTGATAGCTTGAAATCAAGTTCTAGTATTAAAGCAATGGGCAAATAGCTGTGGTGTCCCTGTTCAGTGCAGAGGAGTTGGATTAGACGGCCCTCAGAGGTCCCTTCCAACTCAGGATTTTGTGATTCTGTGATTCGAATACTGGACATGGGACTCAGCCCTAACACTTGCAATCTGCAGCACCTGGTAAGTTGCTTCTCACACATCATTTACTTAAGTGGGTATGATGTGCAAAAAAAGATTATAGTATGCATTTTTACAGTTAGAATGTTATAAAAATGTATTAGACAATTGTGATATATTAATCAAGATCAGTACTGTAAACAAGTCAAACACATTCACTTAAGTTTTGAGTTGCATATTAGAACTCCTGGTAAATAAAACTCTAATTTCCTAAGTAAGAGATAAAATAGTAACTCCAACTTTTAAAAACTTCCAGAACTTATTTCTATATATTTTCTGCAGTTGACAGAATCAATTCAACACTTCAGAATACTGACTGAAGATACAGCCTTATACTGACACAGCTTTTATGCCATGTCACACACTGTACAAATATACTCATGACTGTGCATTAAAAAAGGACTTGGCTCCAACTGAGAGACTTGAATAAAATTCCTTCAAGAAAATTATAAAAATCTAGTATTCAGTGAATTCAAACATCACCTACATACCAAAATCCCTATGATACCATCAGTCGTTCTGTTTAAAGTTATACAGACTTCTAAGGAAATCACAAACATAAAAAAAGTACACAAATCATGGAATCACAGAATGGCCTGGGTTGAAAAGGACCACAGTGACCATCTAGTTTCAACCCCCCTGCTATGTGCAGAATTGCCAACCACCAGACCAGGCTGCCCAGAGCCACGTCCAGCCTGGCCTTGATGCCTCCAGGGATGGGGCATCCACAACCTCCTTGGGCAACCTGTTCCATTGCATCACCACCCTGCGTGAAAAACTTCCTCCTAGTATCTAACCTAAACCTCCCCTGTCTCATTTTAAAACCATTCCCCCTTGTCCTATCACTATCCACCCTTGTAAACAGCCGTTCCCCTTCCTGTTTATGTGCTCCCTTCAAGTAGTGGAAGGCCACAATGAGGTCTCCCCCGAGCGTTCTTTTCTCCAAGCTGAACATCATGAGAACATGAAGATTCTCTGACACATGCAACCAATTTCTTTATAATTTGGCTATAAACTAACTGTAAAAAATGATCATTTGCTCAGACCTCTTCAGCACAAATGCTCGCTTTTATTTATAAATATACTTGTGTTCATACATTAAAAAGCCTGTGAGACTAGAGGGCCTGACACACCAGTAAGAATGAAACGTGATAGCATTATCTGTGGTGCTGATACTGCCTGGAGAGATCTGTAAGCTCTGAGGAGCACAATGTAAATTTCTTTGCAAGATGAGACTGCATGCTTTACAGCCTTTCTGTCCATGAGATCACACAAGACAAACCCCACAAGATGCATGCACTGAGAGCAAGCTTCTCCAGACTGGAGTTTCAGCTCCTCAGGTGGAAAACAACTGCTCAGCCTGCTCCAAACGCATCAGGATCCTAAGTATAACAATCTTTTAAGAAACAGATACTTATAATTTGTACGGCCTTGGGCTCTCAAATCCTTTGTCTCCTTTCTTCCTGTTCATCCTGACCAGCAGCACTGCGACACACCACAGGCTGTCAGAAGGACACCGGCATCCTCCTCGCTCGGTGGCTCCCGCGGCTTTTCCCCGTGCCACGCTGCAGGCGATCCCTCATCTCCACAGTGGGTCCGTGACTGACGAGTCAGGCATCTCCAGCTCGGCTCAGCACCATGATTACAACGCCAACAACGCTGTCTTTTTACATAACCCTTTACGAGGTAACTCGCAACCCCTCCGTCTGCTGGGGCACGACAGCAGCTCACACGGCAGCTATGGGAACCAACCGGATTAATGGAGAGCACTGAGCGCGGAGGGGCTGCGGAGCGGCCGGGCGGACACAGCAGTGCCCCGCTGACAGGACACCCGGCCGGGGCAGGGGAGAGGCGGCGCGGGGCCGCCCGCGGCTCGGTCTTACGGACGTAGCTCCGGCCTGGGCTCCCTCTCGTCCGGGGTTGCCGGGCAGGGCCGAGCGGGGCTCCCTCAGCAGCTCGGCCGCCTCCCGCCAACGCGCCCTGCCGCGGCAGCCGCCGCCATTTTGTCGGCAACCTCTCACCCCGCCGGGTGAAAGGTCACAGCCCGAAGGAGCGTTGCTTCTTTAAGAAGGCAAAATCTCCGGAAAACACATTTTGTTTTTCAAAGCGGCGCCACGGTGACTCTCTAAGGCAGCCATAAATGAAAAAAAAAAAAAAAAAAGAAGAAGAAAACACGCCGAAAGTAACCCAAGAGGCGTGGGGGGGGAGGTCAGGTCCTGTGCAGGCGCATGCGCTCTGCGCGCCTCTGGCGCAGCCCCGAGCGGGATGTGTGCGCATGCGCGCAGCCTGGGCGGTGGGTGCGTCGCTGCGGCGGCAAGATGGCGGTTGGTCGCCAGCCGCGCAGGGCGCCGCGGGAATCTCTGCTGCAGCTGGATAGAGAAACCGTGCTAGCGAAGAGCCTGCCTTTTTTGTTTCCCATCCGCATTGTGGGTTTATTGCAACAGCAGTAGCGCTCCAAGGGAAATGTTAACCCCGGCGGCGTGTTGGGTCTGATGGCAAGGCCGAGGTTAACTGACAGCTGTGTGAGGTGCAGCCAGGGTAGCACGAATGCGGAGGGACAGTAACGTGCCCGGCTTCAGGGAGGCTCCAGCTGCACAAAGCCAGCACCTCAGCACCAAAACCTGGTTGCTTTCACACATGTGACCCTTGGAATGCACAAAGTTGAATTATCTGTGGGCCAAACTCAAGGACATACCCAGCAAAGATCGATAGTAAGATAGTAAAAGACTACAGTCCTGCCTTTTGATTCCAAAACCAATTTAAGATACTAACAATGCTGCCTGAAACTTGGCAGGGACAAAAAAAATTAAAATAATGATGCAGTCTGTCACTCTTCCTTCACACTCTAGTTGCCCTGTGGAAAGATTTGAGTTAGAATTACCAGAATACAAAATTTAATTTCTTCATAACCTGCAATTGCTTGTTAAAGCAGATGAATCAAAACTTGCTTATATGTTAAAGTTAATGCATCAAAGAAGCTAATTCGGTTATTTTCACTTCTTTAGCAGTGTCTCATTTTGAACCTTTAACAAAGCACACCAGAAATACTGTCAACAATAGGTAGAAAAATCACACGTTAAAACACTTTAGATAATATTAAATCATTAAGTATTGTGATACAGAACTACTCCTGTAACACTTAAATTCTTGTTTCACAAACAAGACCTAGCATAAATATACTGTTATATCACAGACTACAAGACTATCAATTGTTTTATGTATTTCAACTGAAGAACCACATATGGTCAAATTGAAAACAACTTCAGGTTTTCAAATTCTGACTGCTGTTGATCTCTGAGAGGGAACACCAGTGCTATTAAAAGAAAGGACCACAGCTGTTGAAACCAGACAGTGAACAAGGCAATTCTTCCAGGAACTGAGCCCAGCTGAGCCTCTCTGCAACTGGTCAAATAGCACACTTCTATGCTTTAGAAATATGGAACACAGGGAATCAATCCTGCATCAATACAGAAGAATAACCAAAGCTCAGGAAGTAGCTTTTATTCAGCTAAATCCCAAAATCCAGAAATTGTACAAGTATAATTATTTGATTTTGTTTCTTCCATCTCCACCTTGCATTTACTAAAAGTACATTTGGTAATGAAAGTGTTTCACTGACAAACGCAAACTGCTTTTAATAATCAAGAAACTTCAATTACAAGCACTCAATTTTAAGGCTATATCATAGCAAATTTCTAATGAATTGCTCCAAGCAAAATAATATTCCACCCTAAGTTTTCAAGGCACAATTTTTATGTGCAGTTATTTTCCATACCAGAATCATAAAAATTTGTATTACTAAGTTTGGCAAGTTCTCTTTAAAGCAAAGGCAGTCTTCTTTAAAGGATGAATTTTACATCAGCTACATTCTAATGACAGTTTATAGGAACTTCGTAACATAATTTTCTCATGTCTTCAGACTTGATTTTACAAAACTGATTATGCATTTTTTTCCTTGTAATATTTAAAAGGCCATTTTGCCAAATGTTGAACTATCAAGAGTTTGTGTCAACGTTATTCAAGGCCACAAAAAGAGCCAGCTTAGTCTCAGTTAACAGTAATTCATTCATGAGCTTGTGAAGGTATGAGTATTCAAGATGTCAACATAGCAACAAAATCCGCACGCTTAAAATGCTCGCTAAAGGACAAAAGACTAAACATTTTGTTTTGCTGTTAAAATCAATTTGATTCAATTATTACTAAGGTTTTAATTTTTAATGAGAGTCTTCAGTTTATGCATAGACAGCTAAAGCATATTCAAGAAACTTCCAGCATAACTGTAAACACAAAAAGAAAGAGACGAAGGTGGAAGTGTGCTGCAGACACTATGGTTTCTTAGAAGAGGCAAGTTCTTTCTCATTCTACTTAGCTGTGCAGGAAACTAAATTTGTTCACAACGTTCAGCTGCTTCAGTTCAAGAATGCCACATAACATTTGTTGACAACTCCTTCCCCCAGGAGGGGGATGAAGAAGCAACATTCACTGTTACTCCATATGATATTCTCAGTTTTTAAAACAGTATTTTTTATGAGATAGGTCTTCTGGAATTGTAAACTTTAATACCATTCTGCATTGAGGAGCGAGCATATTTTGTCAGAAGTGCACCAACCGTCTGCTTCTCTGCACATAAGTCTCTACAGAGGAAATAAAGCAGATGACATTAGCATTAAACATGCTTTCATACATGATGTTCAGTGAAATGACTGTAAATACGGCTATAAGCTGGACTTGGGGAAAAAAAGAAAACCACAAGAGTAACTCTCTGAATGCTCTGAATTACCTAAAGTTTAGAACTTGGCTTGAAATTTAAGGAACAGGAAAGACCATGATTTCCTTGAGAAGCAAGGGTTTTGTTTTGTTTTAAATTATTATTACTGATCTCTAAAACTAGCTTTGAAATAATTATATTAAAGTAAATTTAGAGCCACCCAAAAAATTAATGAAGTAGCTTCTGGGTTACCATTATTTATGCCTGTCCACATGCATCCTGGCTTGGTCTTCCACATAGCGTTGTAACGTAGGACAAAAAAAGGATGCAGTACAGAAAGCACTACTGCAATACAGCTCTTGAGTTGTAAATATGGAGACTAAATAAAGATTCAAGATATTTTCTTCAACTCAAGTCATCAAGATCAACTTTTTATACAAGTTCAAATCCAACAAATATAGCTGCAGTTCCCATGAGTGGGGATTCTATTCATGTAGAATTTGAAGCAATTTCAAACACAGTACTTCAGACATAACTACATAGCTGAAAGTCAGCCATGCAGAAAGGGAAGAATACGAACTCCAATTATAGCACAATTCTGCTTAATTGATTTCTTTTTTTAATACATCCTTACTGGATATAAGGGGTAATATCTGCTTCTGTCCACTTTTCCCGTATGCTGAATAAGCTGTTGAATCTTTCCTGATTGTCTTCAGGTAAGTCTTCTACTTTTAGCAAAAAGATGGTCTCTGGTCTCGAGGCTTTATCCACAAGGGCCAAACCCTGTAGATCATCATCACAGAGAAAGCTTTAATTAAAATGAAAACAACTGAACTTTCTTCATTCTACAGTGAATCCATAAGAAGTTACTCTCTCTATCTCCAAAACCTCCTAGAACTCACTGCTAGCTGCAAGGAGGATGTCAGAAATAGTACTTAAAAGCTGACAGAAATACAATCGATCCCCATCAATCAATAAAATCTATATATAACACTTAAGAATTCATACTTTATATTTTTACCTTAAGCTGATCAAGACTTGTTGACATCCCTTCAGGGACACTTTGTTGCCAGACTTCATGAAACTCTGATAGATTGAATTTAACTGCATTTTGCAAAAGCATTTGTGCTATAGCTCTGCATATTTTATCTTCACGCATTTCAAAGTAAACTTCCCCTGCTGAGAAACAAAAGACACAATAGCTTGGACTCTTGCTTTTTTTGATAGTAGAACAGAAAACAGCCTCAAATTTCCATTCCGTTCTAGTCTTCTTTAATGATATCTTCTCATGCTGAAGAACAAATCATCTTCTTTTCCCTTTTTCACAGTAACACTTTCCCAGTTTTCATTCCTAACTCTGAATGACTCGTATTAAAGTGTTTGCTGCCTCAGTTGAACAATTAGAACTTTTATTTCTGCAGTCATCCTTGTAATATCAGATTACAGGAATAAGGAGAATTTCTTTCTATTCTCACTTGGCAAAAGTTCTCTGAAACTCAGTCATACTACCTGCCACCTTTTCAGTCTTCCTATAATTCAAAACTATTCCTTGTGCAATGTGCCTCAATATACTAATCAGAAAAGGACAATCTGTATCACTACAACTGCTCTCCTGTGTCCTGTAAGGTGTGCAATTTCTACTTTGTCAAAGGCGAGATGAAAACAGCCATGGAAAAGAATTTAAATGAAGGCACTGACCTATTATGTACATAGGTAAGACAGGCAATGGAGATGTCTGCTTCTTACAAGATGAATTCAGGGAGATCTATAATCCGTTGCACAATTAATAGCACTATCAGTTGCTTAAATACATGACATCCAAGATCTACAGTATCTATAAAGAGATTGCATTCAGTTTTTACAAGCAATCTATCTTCAGTCACAAAACTATTGTTTGTAAACATCTAACATATCACTTCAGGTACTTCATTAATTTTCTCTTGTGTCCCATACAATTGAGCAGCTTTTTCCTACGGAACTTTCTCTAACAATTTTACTAATTTTACTGTTTACTTCTTTCTTTTACTTAGTGTTTAGTTTTAGTGTAGCACATTAATTTGTTTGAGCATCCTCATAAAGTTTTCAGTTACTCAGTAACTATTTTGTTTTTCAAATTTAAAACATACGTGCTCTTCCAAACTTACCATCATCAGTGTATTTCCTTCCATAGCTTAAAAGAATATGCTCTATCATCTCTCTGAGAAAAAAAAAAAAGGAACCGTGTTATCATTTCCTATCTATATCATATTTCATGTATTTTTCACAAGTGCTGTCCCTCAGTCCATCTTCAGGCCAGTACTCTTCAGCATGTGTATCAGTGACACAGACAGTAGGATCAAGTGCAGTCTCATCAAGTTTACTGATGACACCAAGCTGAGTGGTGCAGCTGACAAAATAGAAGGGAGAGATGTCATCCAGAGGGACCTTGTCAGGCTTGAGAAGTGGGCACACAAGAATCTAATGAGGTTTAACAAGGCCAAGTACATAGCACTGCACTTGGATTGAGGCAATCCCAGATATGAGTACAGACAGAGAAGAACACATTGAGAGCAGCCCTATGGAAAAGGTCTTGGAGGTCCTGATGGACGAAAAGCTGGACACAAGCCAACAGTGTGCTCTTACAGCCCAGAATGCTGGGCTGCATCAAAGGAGGAGTGACCAGCAGTGCAAGGGAGGTGACAGTTCCCCTCTACCCTGCCCTCAGAGGCCACACCTGAAGTACTGCATCCAGGCATGGGGTCCCCAGGTATTACAAAATAATAAATTGCAGTCTGTGGGTCTGTACATGAAAAACATTTAAAAGAAATAACGAAACAGCTTATGGTGCTGGCTTACATCAGGGAACCAAGTAAATGGACACCACGTTTGGAACTCATCTGTACTCTAGAAATCTAATAGCAGTGTTCTCCTAAGTAGATACAACTGAGAGCTACTAATGCCCTTGCATATTTTAGAGCCAAAGAAAGTTTATCATTAATGCCCTAGTAAATGGAATCTAGAGTTATAAAGCAACAATTCTAATAACTAACTAATAATGATTTAACTAATAATCATTAATCATGGCTTAGACAACTTTAAGTACTAAAAGTAACTGCTTACATGGGCTCTAGAGGTCCAAGCTCCTCAAGACATGTACGTAAAGGAACCTTATTCAAAGACCAGGACTCTGAGTCTATCAGCTGAGTCACGTGATTCAAGAGTTTCATCTCATAGTCAAATTCTAAAACTCTCCAATATCCTGCCAAACAGAAGAAAAAAACATCAGTGTTAAAAGGAAACTTAAATACTTTGACTCAGTTCCTCTAAAGGAATATTACAGAAATCTGGGTATTCCCATCCTGAGATAAGATGTGGAAAAAACTAATACTTTAGGCAGAAAACTGCCTGATCTAGTGGGGTGCAACCCTTCCCATGGCAGGGGGTTGGAACTAAATGATCTTTAAGGTTCCTTCCAACCTAAGCCATCCTATGATTCTGTAAGTAAAGAATACTCTTTAAAGACAAATACCTTCAATTACACAGGCACCTATAACCTGCAGCTGGTGCAGTATTTCCTCTTCACTTGCTTGAATCAGACTTAGCAAATCTTCTGTTGTGTACTGCAACAAGGAAAATAAAGGAGATAAAACAGGTTATTCTTATGCCAATTATGCTTCAGTAAGCATGTAAAAGGCATTATGCCATAATGAAAGAAAGAAGACTGATGACGTTTTCCCCAAGACTGAGTTTTCTAAGTTTTACGACTTTCTGGAACTTCTCCTGTAATTTACAACAGTTTCTCAAAGGGTGATTAATATAAAAATCAAGAAGTCTAACTATAGAGAAGTCTTTGTGCTATGCATTCCCAGGATGTCAAACTAGCTCAAGTAGGCATAAAAAATTAAGTATCACAGCAAGACTGAAAACCGAACGCGTTCTATCTTTGCTAAATCACGTAACTTCAAGAAACTCTCCACATAAAAGGGGAAATCACAAATCTCTTTCAGTGCTGATTCTTTTATTAATGGAAAACTGACAGCTTACCAGCTGGTCAGTGTAAGAGCTAGTAATTACCAATGTCTAGTAGATTTAAAATTTAATTCAAAGCAACACTGTGAAGCATCAGCAAAGCTATTTTTCTAGTTAAGAATCATCATTATCATAGATAGATAGGTAGATGATGGAATGTTTCTTCACTTTAATCTGTCCATTACCAACTACAAGGCAGCAGACTTACTTAGATGACTTACTTTTGACACTGTTGAAGTCTGATCTTTCACACTATCTGGCCCTTCATACGGATCTTCCATCAGAAGCTTCCTCAGTTTCTTCAGTTTAGGTCGACATCTCCTTAATTCCCAAAAGTTGTTGGAGAAGCCAGCAATCTACAAGAAAACACACGGACTCTTACAGCATTTTAATCTACGATTCGGATTCAAAGGAGCTTAACCAAAACATTATCAGCAAAAAGTTTTCATCTAGTCACTGAAAAAATAATATATTAATGGAGAAACTACTTTAAAGATGAAACAACCATTGTAATATTTTCAGTCAAAAAAAGATTACCAATAGTAATAAAGAATGAGCCTATAGCTGGTTGATAATACACGTTTGCAGTGAACATGACTAAGGGACCAGTTCATCTCTACATACAAATGATAGTCTGTCACACAATCACTGACTAGAGCTTAGTATTAGGATAAAAACCCTTCCTATATTACCCTGTTTCCATCTTCCCTCCTTCTTCCCATGGGTGGGATCTACTCATGCTCTTTTTACATCTCAATACTTGAAACTTCACATCATTAAGATTAAGTAAAACAGACATTAATAAGAGAGTAGGGTACACTTCCATGCAATAAATACATCTCTGTTTCAATTAACACATCATCTCTATTTGTTATTCTGGTTCCATACAGATTTAAAAGGTCCAGAAGGAAGCTGAGGTGTAATCAATTCAACTACACTAATCTAACAAATCTTGATCATCCAAGTAATCCTGAGGTGTTTCATAGGGAACAGCTTGCTTTTACTAGAAGATTCTTTTAAGAACAGAGAGTATCAAAGCCTTCCAGCATTGATTCTGCTGCAACAGCAGTGGGGACAGAATGGCAGAGGTGGAACAGGCTGCAGGTTTATGACTACTGTCCCAAACATTTGCTCCTTGTAAAAAAGCCTCCATGAAAAAGTCAAATAAATATCCTAAATGCTTTTTCAGACTTGTTTGTAAAACTCATCCATTTAAAAAAGAAAGCCATAAAACAAGAAAACAGAACTTTGAAATAATGTTCCATTTAAATCAACCACAAGTAAACAACTTGCAATGCAGAACAAGTCCCATTCAAATTCTGACACTGAGCAAACTCAGTTTTTAACCCACTGTTATATAGCTTGCTTACCACAAATTTCAGCTATTTTTTTTAAACAGAATTCTGTTTTCCTTTCTCCATGTCAAATAGCATTTACATAAGTGTTAGATTCTTTTTCTGCCAAGTTCATTTCTGAGCAATCTTGAGGTAAATTACCAAGACACTCAGCCCAGAAAAGAAAATAAATTGCTCTAATTTACACTTCAGAGTTCATAACTAAAGCCAGTCTGTGCAAGCTGAATGAAATGGCAGATGCTCTGGCTGTAACCATCAGTCTGCCAAGTGGTGCAAAGCACGATCATGAGATTCCAACAGAAGGGCAATGAAGCCCCCAAACTACCCAACAAACGCAGTACTTTTTGCTGTGTCTCACAGTTTGCCTTAATACACCATGTAACGTTAAAAAGCTTTCAGAAACAGAACTCTAGAAATTACTCCTATATAGGTCACATTTACATTAAGCTGACAGATATGACTTCAGAGATTAGTGAGATCACTGAGAATAACTAAAGAGAATATGGAAGAAAATTATTTTCTCATTAATCTATTTTTGTTTGAATTAACTTTTTCCACTAGCTGGACTTATGACTTCATGGAAGAAACGATGATGTTGATATTGTGATTATTATATTCATCTAAGGACAAGCAGGGTTACTCCTCAGTGATGTCATTATATCCATTAGAGCAAATAATGAGCTAGTAATAATATTTTCCTAACTATTTTCGGAAGAATTTTATTAACTACACTTCAGAATAGCAGAGAACAATGAATTCTTTGAACTCAGAGCTCTAAAAATCACCCACTCCAACAAATCTCCCCAGATGCTATTTGCAAAAAGGGTAAACTTTGAATATATTTCTGTATTTCAAACATAATAAAAATGACATGGCAAAATCTGCCTTTTGGGGAAAGCACTCATAAGAATCAATGTGCAAACAGCTTATTTTTAAAACAGCTGCCAACACTGAGAAATCAGATATTCTTTGAAATCTTTTAATACCTACCACAAGTAATTACTATCCACTCAAAATAAACATAAGTTTGAACTTCTTAGAAACAATAATTAACATACATTACAGATGGAGTTCAGTTGCCTACACAAGAGCCCTAGAGCCATTTTGGTCACCCAAAGGTATAGCATGCCCCTTGTGTGTAAGGCATGTTTGTAAAGACATCTCCTGGGGCTGTCAGATATACAAAGAAGCTACAGGAGATCTGCATCCTTCTGGAGTGGCAGCTTACAGCTGGCCCAATACCACAAAGCACCTAAAATGGCACAAGTCTATGTTTAGGCAACTAAACGCCACTCAAGGTTTCACGTAAGCATCTTGGAAAAAAAAACACAAAAAATTACAGAGAATAAGGGATTTGAAAATTAAAGCAAACAAGCAAAAAAACCCAGGTATACCTGTGAATGAATAATATTACAAGATGCTTGATCTGCATTCAGCTCTTCTGGAGTTTTGCAGCCAGGAATAAACAGCAGCATATTTGAGGTATCTGCTATTTTCATGTCGTAAGTTTTATCTTTGCTGCACAACACTGCTTGTTCATCCTTTTCACCACGGATTACCAGGCTGAAAAAAAAAAAGCACAAAAACATGCATTTGTACCTCTATTTCTCTATTTCAGGATGAACATATATTAAACTCATCTGATATTTTTTCACATTTACAAGTTGGTAAAGAAGCTACAAACCATAGTTCTATTTAGTAGTGGCAGTCACGTTATACCAAAATGTAAAGACGTAATTAATCTAAATTAATCTAAAATATCTTTTATGTTTGTTCTTTTCAAGTTTTCCAACTCTGAAGGACAGTATCCAAGGCTTTTTTTTACACAGATCATAGCCTAACCTCCTCGCCTGTCTATTCACACAAAACCCTCAAAACAAGGGGTTGTTGATGCTTAAAGTTCATGAACCTTAGAAAGTAGATTATGACTAAAGTTGTTGTTTACTGAGGACTGAAACTAGCCCACCATAGAATGGGAAGCAAATAGAAACTGCTTATTGCACAGCGTCCTTCAGATAAAACAGTGTCCTTAGAGAAACTTACATATTTTCTTGTAACTAATTCCAAGCAGAAAAAAAACATAAATAACTAACACTTCCAGATAAGAATCAAGGCACAGCCCCTTCTTCACCCCACAAACTTGTAAACAGAGATTTTAGTGAAGACACAACACCAACACAAAAAAACTCAGCTGTGCTCCAAGAGCATACTCAGCACCACTCAGGTCTGAGGACTTGGAAACCACCAGCACCCCATCAACTTTCCAAAGGGTACGAACAGCCCTACTAACAGACATCACCCTCTCCACTCAGAGGGTAGTGAAGCACTGGCACAGCTGCCCAGAGCAGCTGTAGGTGCCCCATCCCCAAAAGTGTTCAAGGCCATGTTAGATGGGGCGCTGGGCAGCTGAGCTGGTGGGTGGCAGCCCTGCCCACAGCAGGGGGTTGGGACTTGGGGATTTTTAAGGTCCCGTCCAAACTAAGCTATTCTATGATCTCTGAGGACTTTAGAGGGAATTCTAGTATTGTATCATTTAAAACATTTGCGTTACGTCAGTGGCATTGCAGCTGGTAAAGGAAGAAATATAAAACTGTACCTGTACCTTCTCTGGTTTTGGGCCACAGTTGGAAGATGTCACCAAACCATCCTTCCAGACACAGCAAGGGCAACGCATGGCCTTCGCTGCCCTGTTTTGTAACTTACTGATACTCTGCATCCCACTCCAACAATGTGCTACCTCCCAACCTCCCAAGTTACAGAATCATAGAATCACCAGTGTAGGAAAAGACCTCCAAGATTATCCAGTCAACCGTCCACCCATCACCAATATTTCTGTGTCCCCCAGAATAACATCTGAACGTTCCTTGAACACTTCCAGGGATGGTGACTCCACCACCTCCTTGTGCCACAGCCTGACCAGTGGGATTCTTTTAAAGATGCCAGCTTTTTCCAAACCAATTTCTATGCAACTGTTGACAGATGCCCAGCAACAAATTCTTTCACTGCAAGAAACTTCATCATTCAAGTTGCTGCCCTGGTCAGATGGAATGCAGTCTGCCAGCAGGACCTGAGCTTGTTTATGGCGCTGCCACTCAGCCGCACCCTGTAAGAGCACACGAACCATGAGGACACTGACCATCCTACCCTCGTTTTTCTTATTGTGCAAGCTCAGGAGAACTATTCTGATGAAATAATCGTGGAATACCCCGAGCTGGAAGAAACCCAGAGGGATCAGCGAGTCCAACCGCTGGCTCCACACAGAACCGCCCAAAACGAAACCATCTTTCCGAGAGCATCGTCCCAGACTCCCGTCAGAGCGCGCTTGTTACAAGCCGCGTCCCTTCACACCACCGCGGCACTTACGCCGACAGACGAGCAGCGCCCGGCACCCCGCGCGGCCCGGCCCGTACCTGCGGCCCGCCTCCAGCTCTGCGCACAGCCCCGCCTCCAGCTGCAGCAGGCAGCACTCGCCGGCGCCGCCCTGCGGGCCGAAGCTGAGGCAGTGCACGGCCGGCAGCAGCTCGGCGGGGTTCAGCTTGGCCGTGCGCAGCGTGGCGTCCACCTCCGCGCGGCTCCGCATGGCGCCCGCCGGCCTCCGAAAGCGGCGCCAAAGCACAGGGGGCGGGGCGGGGCGGGGCGGGGCGGGGCGGGGCGGTGCAACGCGGCGGAGCGTTTAGGCGTGTGCCGCCGGCCGGGCGTGCTGCGTTGATTCTGTGGTTGCCGGAGGAGCGGGCGGCTGTAGCCGGTGGGGCGGGCGGCTGTACAGGGGGCTACTGGGAATCGGTCTTCTCAAGTCCGCTGTGTGAGGCTTTGTCACCTATTCTACGTTCAGATTTTGTTTCAGTGGAAGCTGGAAATCAAGCCAGGAAGCCTGAGGCACTTTTAGCTTTGCTTAGTCTCTAGTAATGAACAGGTGCTCACTGGTACATGTACAGTCTTATTTCATTTCCTTGAACAAAAAGCAGAAAATCACTGTTCCATCAAGTAAAAGTTCTCAGTTACTGCTTAAATAAGTTTAATTGTACTAATTTTCATTTATATCTTAATTTGTGCAATTTTCCAATCACCTTGCATGCCTGCTGCTTCTCCTTTCTCCTTTTCTCTCTGCAGAATAATACTAAAGAGAAATCAAGGAACTGAAGCCAACACTGATGGAGTTTGTGTCTTAACAAGCTCTGTCACTTAACAGATATCTAACTGGAAGAAAATCACAGAATCCTACTTTGAGTTGGAATGGAGTCTTAAAGACCAGCTAGTCTAACTCCCCTGTGAGAAGCACGATCTAGCATCTACAGCTAGATCAGGGTGCTCAGAGCCTGTATAGCCTGACCTGGAGTACCTGCAGGACAGGGCATCCATCCCCTCTCTTGGCAACCTGTTCCAGAGCCTCACCACCCTTACTGTAAAAACACTTTTCTCTTGCATCCAACCTAAATGGCTTTTCTTTTAATTTGAAACCATTTCCCCTTGTCCTATCACAGCAGACCCTGCTAAAGAGTGTCTGTCCCCTTCTTTCTCATAATCCCCCTTTAGTTACTGAAAGGCTGCTCTCAGGTCACCTCAGAACCTCTCTTCTCCAGGCTGAACAGCCCCAGCCCTCTCAGCCTGTCCTTGTAAGGGAGGTGTTCCATCTCTTGGATCATTTTTGTGGCCGTCCTCTGGATGCACTCCAACATGTCTATGTCTTTCCTGTACTGAGGACTCCACATCTGGATGCAGTAACTCCAGGTGAGGCTTCACCAGTGCAGAGCAGAGGGGCAGGATCACCTCCCTTGACCTGCTGGCCGTGCTTCTTTTGATGCAGCCCAGGATTCGGTTGGCTTTCTGGGCTGTGAGGGCACATTGCTGGCTCATGTCCATCTTCCCATCCACCAGTACCCCCAAGTGCTTTTCAGCACAGGTATGCTCCATGCTTATATTCCCCAGCTTGTCCTGGTGGCAACATGATTGCCATGACTGAGGTGCAAGACCTTGCACCTTGATTTGTTGAACCTCATGAGGTTCTCCTTGGCCCACAGCTCGAGCCTGTCTAGGTCTCTGTGGATGGCATCCCAACTCTTGGTTGTATCAACCACACCCCACAGCTCAGTGCTGTCTGCGAGCTTCTGAGGGTGCGCTCAACCCCACTATTGTTGTAATTGATGAAGAAATTAAAGAGCACCAGTCCTATTAATGACTCCTGAGGGACACCACTTATCACCGATCTCCATTTGGACATTGAGCAACTGACCATCACTCTTGGGATGTGATCTCACACCAATGTGAAGCTTTGAACAGCCTGCATCCTCAGCAGGCCTCAGAGGGGAGGCAGGAGTTAAGTCAACTATCAAGCAAGATTAGCTTTGATACAGTTTTTCAAGTGACTAATGTTAATGGAAATTATTGTTAATGGAATCTTGTCGACTAACATTGACAGAAGTTAGCAAAGCACAAAATGGATTGCTGAAGATTATTATAGTCTTGCCTTTGAAGTTTCTGGCAATGTATAATATTTCCTAGGGCTCATCAAGGGCTCATCAAGGATATAAACAGCAAGAATGTGAACACACAATAAATCAGGGACAGCTGTGACAAATCAAAGAAAGTAGGTTCAAATAACTCCAAAGCTCCATAGCAAAGATATGAAACAATGAACTGTGAGATAACATTCTTTGTAATGCTGCACATCACCAGTATCAAGCTCTAGACATCAGGCGTGACATTAGGAGGATGACTTTCTAGGTGTGATTTCAATTCATGTATTTGGAAACTATAATAAAATCTGGGACAAGATTGGGCTACATATAATGGGGCATTTAAATGTCAAAGATGATTGAAACACAGTACGCAGTAGAAACTTCTGAGTGACCCTCAAAGCACAGCATAGGTGGCTATGAAAATAAAAGATAGCAAAGGCAGCGCTGGAAAAATTGGCACAGCGCTGAAGTTGAACACCATAACGAGTTATCAGCCTGCTGATAATTACACAGTTCACAGTTACAGCTACTGGAAAATATTCCACAAGAGAGGCTCAGCTTGATTAGAGCCTCACAAAACTTAATTCAAGGGTTAGGCTTTTTTTTCTTTTTTTTTTTTTTTCCCCGTTCAAATGCCATCTGCAGTATTTAACATTAATGAGAACGTTACATTTTTGCCTACTGAACAACAGTTTCTCATTGCTGGGAAGTATTTATCAGTTGACATGTCCATCATGTTTCAGTACAGAAGGTGGTCATGGGAGCTGGATCTGTGGATGTGGCTGCAAACCTCTGAATGACATTTCAGTGATTGTCACAGACTTCTGTGAGACAATGGCAGAATAACTGTCTACACGGAGTGTGTTACATTTCCATCTTAAAAAAATAGAAGCAAGGAAAAAACAACAACCCGACACCAGGCTATTACTGTGCCACTGTATAAATCCATTGTGTGTGCCTATCTTGAATAAAGCATGGCATTACAACCTGTGAGCTGTTACACAAGATACAGAAGAGGGCCTCCTGAGACATCTGATTTTCACAGAAAAGAGACTAACCTGGTTAGATCATTTCAGTTTGGACAAATTTAGAAGAAGATACAACAGATGTATAAGCAATTATGAATTTAAGGGAAAATGTGCATCTATTCTGTGAGAAGTGGCGAATACCACTGAAATGAACAAGTTATGGATAACAGGATAAAAAAAACTTATTATACAGCACATCGTGGAACATGGGAGATTCTGTGGAAGTCAAAATGAATGACCCCTTCTGTGGAATGTAATCCACATAAGAGTTAGAAAGAATCAGAAAGGTTAACCTTTGTGATGTGTTTGTCTATTAATCACAGCATTCTGGCTCTAAGTCATAACTCAGTACCCTACATAAACTCAGACACTCTGAATCACTCTTCTGCTCTCCACTGTAATTGATTCTTGAGTAAGAAATGTTTCTTTTTCTTTTTTAACAAATGAATAGATAGCTAAAATAGAGACCAGCACTTCATGTGTACTATGTTGTAAGCGTTGATTACTGTGTATTCTCATGTCCTTGTAAAATACTGATATCTGAGGACGTCAGCCAGGAAAGCACCACAAAGCAGAAGATAAGTCCAAGACTCAAATGGGGAAAATTTCATACAATTATTAGAGAAATCAGAGAGTTCATTGCTAACTGGGATAAGCACTTCCTCTTCTGCCTCAGTGGGGTAACAGAGAAGTGCAAAACAGTTACATTCAAATTAAGAGAAGATAAACATGTAATCAGACCTACATATTAGTGTGAACAATGCAATGGCCTAGGTCAGCGTGCCTCTTATTTAGTGGTCATGAAGGGAACTCTTGCCATAAGCAATAAAGCAGAAGAAAGTATAATAGATACACTTAATTATTATATATATATATATATTTCAATAGTGTTTTATAGTGTTTTGTGGCTAAATTTCAGTCTGGAGATCTTACTAATAGTGACGTTATAAACATCATTCTGTATCATCTGGCAAGTTCTCACACATGGCCTTGTTTCCTGATTAACCAGTATCTGCACAGTATGTACTAACCTCAGGAAATTTTATTTTGTCAGTTTACGCATTTGTAGTTCTTGAGATATTGCTAGGGCTAAACACTGCAAGTACATCACAGCAAAAAGTTCTGCAAATGTGCTCATTACATCTGGACGAGTCTGAAATTAAAATAATAATAATAAATGATAAATGAATGTGAGAAGAAAATACAGGTAAAATACAGCATACTTTGCAAAATATAAAATAGTCAGGAATATGCTTCCAATATTCCATTTGTGGGAGAGCATGCAACAGAGAAGTGCAGTGACACAGGAAAATGACAGTGAAAAACAACAGGATGAAAATTCAGATGAGTACCATGAAGGCAATGTCAGAAAAGCAGTACATAGGAGGCCCTTACACACAGCAAATTAAGATGAGCACATCTTAAAAATTCTGTCCATCGAAATCAGTGTTGGCATGATCAAGAAACTGTAGAACAAGTATCTGTTTCTGTGTAATTCTTTTTTTTTTTTTTTAATAAGTTAGAGGGTTTTGACATTTTGCAAATCCCAAAGAAAGTGGATGAGTATGGAGAAGGAGATCATCCAGTGCTTACATTTGTAAGAGCTCGAGTAACTCAGATAAATGTATAATATAAGAATAAAAAGGACAGGGTGAGTGGAAATTATCAGTTGAGAATATTCTGTGGTCTGGAAGAATTAAAAAATAGTAATAAGGAAAGATTTCTCCTCTTATGGCCTAGAAACTCTCTTTGTAGCAATTAGCATATATTATGATTCATTGTTCTACAGAACAGAAGCTTTTTAGATTGATTAGAGTCCCATGGTTCATAAATCATTCTCCTTCTCTGGCTCATAGTCCCAGAAGACCTTAACTAGGAAAAGCTGAGAAGTTTATTAGCATCTTTTTTAATTACTTTGAAGAATTCTGAGAATTTAATTAGTTTTAACCTAGGTTCATGACTGTGGTATAACACTGTATACTGCATATGTCTTTTTTATACAATGACCCTGATTCTCTACCAGTACCATACTTGTAACATATCTGCTCCTTATTGTCCATTGAATGTGTTGGCAGTGAGCTGCAGCACCTGACAAAGCACCCCTGATTCTCTATCATCACCCACATTAAACCTTGGGCTGTAGCCTTCCAAAAATTTCAAGAATGACATTAATTTGACCTTGTCATTCTCAGCTTTCCTCCTGGTGCCGAATGACTGGAGGAGCAGACTATTTCCCACCCACCCTGCTCCCCAACACGCTTAGGACACCATCTAGAGACTAGATTGTCCTTTTTAGTCCCACATTATCTGCTTGACAAGAAACTGCAAAACCTCTGCAAATATGTCAACATGTTATTCTGAAAACCCTAACTATCTGCAGTATTTTTTTCCTTCTGCTGAATGCCAGATGTTGTTTTGGGGCGAAGCATTTTATTTTCCCATTGTGTCAATGAGTAGTTGGAATTCTCTTACACACTCTGTGAGTAATGATTAACACTGAGTGGCTCACAAGGGACATCAATGTCTTGAGTTACTGAACAATTTGATATCACGTGGTAAGATATAATCAATGAACAAGAGTAACTGTTTTCATTTCACAGATGTGTTGGTGGACATCTGAGATTATGCCCAACTCAAAAAATAGCTTTATTGCCTGTGCAATTAGGAGAAATCCTTGTAGTCTCATCTTCTCCCATCTACATGCCACAGTTCTGGCACGGGCCTTGCCTAACCAAATTGCATTTCTTTAGGAAACTGTCGAGTAAATAGATGATGAAGCTGATCTTGTGTGAACTGCTTGAGAATTGATGCAGTGTAAGGCCTGAGGTGAGATGCTGCCTGTCAAGCCTTCCTTGGAGATCTACATTTTAATAATTTTTATGAAACATCAATAGCAATTATGAAAATTAGGAATCTTTAACTGAAAAGTCTGTGCAAGTTTTGTTTTTAAGCAGTTGAGCGCTGGGGTCTGCCAAATTTGTTGTAAGAAATGTACAGGTGTGGCCAACTCTCTTCTGTGTTGGAAATATGCAGTGAGAGTGTTTTGAAATGCTTTCTATACCCTTTTCTGACTTTTCTAACAGTGACAATTTGAGGGCTCCTCTCCAGAGAGCAGTCAATGAGGGCAGAGAAGAAAGGTCTCATGGCTGCTGGTTGCTGTGGAGACAGACAGCTTCCCACTGTGAAGACAGTGTAATATAGGGAGGAAAAGCTCTGATGGACATCACAAAGAAAATATATTCCTTCCACCTTCTGTCTCAGCTTGGTTCTGTTGCTTCAGTCTTTCTTCCAGCTTCTCATCACTGCTTGATTCTCTCCCTCTTTTCTTCAGCTCAAGTCTCACTTCTTTATTATATCTTCTCCCCATTCCTTTTCACATTCTTTCACGTGCCTTCTCTCCTCATTTCACCCCACTTTCCTGAGTGTATTTGTCTTGCTGAAGTTTTCTTTCCAGACAAAATCACTGATTCTTTTCTCTTCTGCTGAGCTATTGAGAGCAGGACGGTGCTCCCGCTGCAGGTCAGCCTGGACAATATTGCTATTAGGTTCTATATTTCAACAAACCAGAATTTGTTCTTATGCGAGAAGATTGCTATGGTCTTGCTTCATCCCAGCAGAATCTGTATGTGCCTCCTTCCACCAGCTCCTGTGGCACCCAGTTTCCTGGATGCAGAGCTACAGCAAAGCTGTTTCTCTGTAAGGATTTCTGGTACTCTGTAGTGCAATAAAAGGACTGGTTATAGCTGATCATTTTGAAATATCTCAGCATGATGCAGTATCTAGTTTGTTTTAGAAGTATGCTCTCCTAAACTTATCCCAGTGCTTCAGCACTCCAAGAGATCTTTAAATATTTTGAGAACACAAGACAAACACCTCCTCCTTGTGAGACACATTTGTGAAAGAGAATATTAACTTACTAGTATATTATTGGCTTTATTTTTATTACCTTGAGTAGTTATTCTGGTGTTCAGTCTTTAGAAAAATAAGTGACAGTTGAGCATGTTTGTGTTTGCAATCCTATGCAAAGATTGTGTTGTTTAAAGATTTGTCATAGAATCATGGAATCACAGAATCGCCTGGGTTGAAAAGGACCACAATGATCATCTAGTTTCAACCCCCTGCTATGTGCAGGGTCACCAACCACCAGACCAGACTGCCCAGAGCCACATCCAGCCTGGCCTTGAATGCCTCCAGGGATGGGGCATCCACAGCCTCCTTGGGCAACCTGTCCCAGTGTGTCACCACCCTCTGTGTGAAAAACTTCCTCCTAATATCTAACCTAAATCTCCCCTGTCTCAGTTTGAAACCATTTCCCCTTGTCCTATTCACTATCAACCCATGTAAACAGTTGTTCTCCCTTCTGTTTATTTTTTCCCTTCTAAAATTACTGCTTCTTTTAACAATCCTTTCCTTTGTTGAGCATTAGTTCACAACGACGTTCTGACAGGTATTTTGATACTCAATTGCCTGCAAGGACCACTGGGTGGCAGAGCGATCATGCACATAGTCGAAGCATTGAGTGTTTCACAGGGACCAGTTACGCCAGTGAGAACAGCTGCTGGTTGTAGCTGTAGATCTGATACCTCAGGTTTTAGCATCACAGGTATCCTGCAGCAGTGGTAGCATGACTGCAGTGTCTGTGCCTGTGTCCCAGAGGGCCTTCCCTCCACCTGGGGAGCAGGCCTGTGTTCCTTAGTGCCATGTGCTGCACAGCCCTAGCCAATGGCAGGACAAAATGTGGTTTAGTGGTGCCTGTGTAAGGAAAGCCTGAGTAACCTGGGTCTGTTCATCCTGGGGCAGAGAAGACCGACTTGGAGATATGATCAGTGTTTACAAATATCTAAAGGGAGGTGAGAGGAAAACAGATGAGGCCAGGCTCTTCTCAGTGGTGTGTAGCGATATAGGACAAGGAGTATTGGCCTAAAACTGGAACATAGGAAGCTCTGAACTAACATGTGGAAGACCTTCTTTATGGTAAGGGTGATGGAGTACTGGGACAGGTTGCTCAGAGAGGCTGTGGAGTCTCCTTCTATGGAGATACTGAAGACCCATCTGCGTACTTGTGCTACCTATCACAGGGAACTTGCTTTAGCAGGGGGGTTGGACTCCCAGGTGTTGCTTCTCAAGAGAAAACAATTTTTATTTAAATGTGCATAAGCTTTCAAGGCTGGATTTAATGCAAAGTCAAGCTGTCAGCTCAAGCCACGATGGTTTAATCAAAACTGTTTTCAAACTCACAGCCAGATACCAGGGCGTATGGATTAACACAGAGGTGGAGGACAGCCTTAGGAGCTTTTTTTACCACTTTACCACTTAGAATATAGGAGTTGTCTTCACACTTGAGATGTGGTTTAAAAGAAGCTCCTTCTCAGCTGTTAGTCATGCCTGCCAGCTGACTCACACCTCCCAGCCCCAATCTGGTTACTACAAAAGTCCTGAACTGTAACCTGGGTTAAATGTGTAATGTGGCACAGTTCAGGCTGCATGAGTTTGTAATTGCTATCAATTAAGTGCATGATAAAATAAGAGAAAACAAGGCAACAAAAATGAAAGAATTGTTCAAAGAGTAACATTCCTAACAGTTTTTCAGGTGCTTTGTGATGTTCAAAATTAGGAATTATTACAAAACTGCTGAAGATGCAAAATAAGACAAATTAGAAACTATTCCAGACACATAATAGATATATAGAGGGACTTCAGTGTAACAGAACAAATCATCAAGAGTGCAGAAATCAATTACCATATTGGCTAACAAAAATGTGAGTTTAGCAGAGTGCACTATCAACAGTTATCGAGTCTACAGGTCTGATATGGATTTCTCTTTTTTTTTTTTCTTACTGAAGCTGTTTATTTTCATAAAGTGTTTCTCCACTGACAGGAGCAAGCCCTAGAACATGTATCTGCCTCATGATAGTGCTTTAGACACCAGCCTGCATACGAGTCTCAGTATCTCTGACCCAGAGAGAACCTGGCTATTTAACATGAAATGGAAAAGCTGGGTAAGGATAGGCTCAAAAAGCCCCTTTTAGATCATCTCTGCATGTCTCAGGATCAAAGTGTCTTTTTCTCTATTTTTCATCTTGTTGTTATAACGATTGCCAGGTCAGCGATACATGAAATGTAAGGATCTGAACAGATACAAGTCTCACTCGTGCTGAAATGTTAGACATTAATTGTGATAGATCCTCCTGTTATCTCACCATGGTGGCTTTTGCAGGAACTTGGATGTTATATTGCAAAAAGAGAAGTATAAAACATGCTTTTTTTTTTTTTTTTTTTTTTGTGTGTGTGTGTGTGTGTGTGTGTGTGTGTATGAAAACTTGCTGACTTTTCCTGTGGTTTATCACAAGACTAAAATTAGCCTGGCCAGATGCATTCAGCCCTTTGAATCACACAAGCACTGATTCTTCTAACCAGTTTCTAGCAGACAACTTAAATTGTTCAAGCTCAGAGCAGCAAATGAACAGCAATGAATGTAATCTATGCACTGCCAAGAATGGGAAATACTATTGTACATAGCATGAAAAGAGGAGGACAGGCCGGACAATACCTGGTAGTTTCTCTGCTTTCCTTTGCCAGACCTCTGGTACTAAGGAAGTTAACTAGCTGAAACACAAAGACAAATAAGATCTCTTTGCAAATAAGCATGGGAATATAGAAAAAAAAATTAAACAAAAAAACACTGAAACCACACACACACTCCTTTTTCCAAAGTGTTGGAAAATCTGCTTAGAAGAGAGACCAATTAAAGGCCAAAATCATATGCTTTTCTGTCTTCTTGAGTAAGAAAAGAACCAGGTGCTTTTAAATGTGATGGCTCTTACACAAAATATGCTAGGAAAACAAGAACAGCAAGCCAATCGAACAGCTCGTCTGCCAATGCCTTTTATCCCTGAAGTGCTTCACCATTTTTTGCATGCCTTAATGATTTCTCCATCATTTTCCTCTTTCAAAAGCTCTAGTCATCCCAGCAATGAAAGATCAATCTTATGTGAACAATGCCACAGAAGGAAGAAGTGTACATAAGAACACTGGTAAATTGTTCATATGAATGTCTCACTTTAAATTAAGTTTGCATTTAATTAATTATTGGACTAAGGAATTAGTTTATCTAATCTTAAATTAATTTATCAAGTCAAAATTTAGGTCACAGATGTAATATTCCATAAACAGTGTTCTGAAAGCAGTATTTAGTATTTAGTATTAGTATTTAGTATGTAGGCATTTATGTTTTACCATTTGTATATTTACTCAATGCAATAAGAAAGTTTACACAAATCACTAGAATTGCTTTTAAACTTGAACACAGGGTCATGTCCCAGTGCCACGATCTCTGGGGTTCAAATGTATGGCTTTGTGCCTTGCTGTATGTCAGAAAGCCTCTGCTGTCACCACCAGTGGAAGACTTGAGTTTCCCCAGTGCCTGTGCTACCAACTCTGCACCAGACAAATGCAGCTCTCATTACTCTGGATGTTGTAGAGGATGAATTTTAAGATGTCGCTGGGCTCCAGCTCAAAGGTTTGTCACACTTTTGGATGAGGAATGCCTTAACCTTAGCTAGCTACCTTAACATCACAGGATCATGGAATATTTCAACTTGGAAAGGATTCATATGGCATCTTGGCTTGTACCAGAAAAAGCACAGCCAGCAGGATCAAAGATCATCCCTCTGTACTCAGCTCTGGTGAGGCTGTACTTTTTTTGTTCAATTTTGGGCCCATCACTACAAGAAATACATCAAGGCCCTGGAGCGTGTCCAGAGAAAGGCAGCAAAGCTGTGAAGGGTCTGGAGCACAGATCTTATGGGGAATGGCTGAGGGAACTGAGGGTTGTTCAGTCATAGAAGAGGAGGCTCAGGAGAGACGCTGCTCTCTACAACTACCTGAAAGGAGGCTGTGGTGAGGTGGGGGTCGGCCTCTGCTCCCAGGTAGCAGTGACACATGACAAGACAGAATTGCCTCAAGTTGTGTCAGGGGAAATTCAAGTTGAATGTTAGGAAAAATGTATTCTCCAAAAATGCGGTCAGGCACTTGAACAGGCTGCCCGGGGAGCTGGTGGAGTCACCATCCCTAGAGGTGTCCAAGAAACATTTAGGTGTTGTACAGAGGGACGTGGTTTAATGGGAAATATTTGTGGAAGGTGGATGGTTGGATTGGATGATCTTGGAGGTCTTTTCCAACACTGGTGGTTCTACGATTCTACTATTAATATGGATCACTGAGTCCAACTCTTATCACTTAACTGCAGTCACGCTAAGGTAAAATCCAAGTATGCATTCACATATAAAATAAACAGCAGTTCCTGAAATTGTTCCTATGTTTATACAAAATATATGTGTATATATTCATCTGCTTCCCAAAGTTTACCTTGAGGAAAGTCTTTCTCCTTCTAAGTAACCTTGCTGTAAAGATCTCATGTGCTTTCTCACCTCTCAATGCAGTGTCAGGGTCCTGGAGGTCAGTCTGCCCTGGGAGGGAGGACCAGGACAGTCTAATCTTTTGCTAGATCTCATATTTCTATAGCAGTTTGTGCATTAAAAACATACAAGCTAGAAACATCCAAACAGGTCAATTTATGTAGCTTAATTCTTGCTCTTGACTCTGAAACGTGATCCTTTGGGATTATGTCAGCTAACTGTTGAGGAGAGACATCAGGTTTGGGATGATTGATACCTAATCCCTTCCTTTGAAGCACACTGTAGCTGTAAGATATTTCAGTGTGAACTTGTGGAACAAATTACAAATGGGATATCAGTGTGGAAAGGCAAACATAGCAGCCTATGAGCATTAAATAATTAAGTACAGGAAATTGCACTGACCTGTGAGAATAATCTGATATGCAAGGAAAGAAATGTGTTTCAGGCTGCAGTTCCACAAGCACCCAGAGTCAAGCTGCTGGCTTGTCACTGCTGAAAGACAGCTTCTTCCCCTTCTTCCCCTTCCTCTTCCTCCTCTCTATTCCTGCTCTCGGCCAGCCAGGCCCACTCCACCCTATGAGATCCACAGCCACCTGCACAGCTCTGCTTACTGGCCCAGAAGAAACTAGCCTCATTCTGTGGACTTCTCTGCCCATTCAGCAAATTTAATTGCAGCAGAGGTGGTGAAAGTGTGGAAACCAGTGTAAGTCCCATTGCAAGGATGTGCAGCCAGAGCTGAGCGGGGTGGCATTTCCCCCCTTTTAGAGGTGGGGAACAGCTGAACCAGCCAAACTCAGGTGATAAAGTCCTACAATAACATAAATGTACAATAACATTCTCTTGAGATTTCTTTGTTTCAGCCACACGATAAAGTGCTTGATACAAATTACTGTGCGAATTCTTGATCTGAAATATAAGGTCAGATGAGATGGTTGTTTCAATTCCCTTTTTATTACTAGCTCCATGAATGCGTACTTCATGTACTTATAGTATGAGCGGGATTAGAGGGTGTTTGCGAGTATTGACATAAATGCATATCTTCCAAATTGACAAGAGGCAAACTCAAGCTGCAGTGTTTGCACTCCTAAGTCTTCCCTCCTTGGCCCATTCTATGATCAACATGAAGGCAGATTAAGTTTTTCTTCACCCACCTCCCATTGGTCAGTAGGGTTCTTTCAGACACACTGAGACATTCCCTACAGTGACTGTGCTGGGCTAAACCAGAGATGCACCTGGTCCAATATTCATCTCACAAGAGGCTGTGAACAAATGCTAGGGAGCAGCAGAGAAGGCATATATGGAACTTCTTGCAAGTGCTCGCCTGGCTTCCAATTATTTTTAGCAGAGAATTTCCTCAGCTGGACGTGGCTGCTGTCTGCTTACTAACCCTCCTTGGACTTATTTTCCAACTACTTGTCCATTTTTTCCTTGACTCCAAGTTGTTGTTGTTGTTATTATTATTATTATTATTATTATTTTAATCAAGAGCCCCTTTTAGTAGTAAATACTGTAAATCTGCATGGGGTGTTTGAAGATCCACCTCCCCTTTCTTTTCAGCCTGGTTTATACTGGGTTTCAATTCCTTCACGTGATTCCTTGTTAATACTTATCCTTGTTCTGAAACCAGTCTTGGTCATCAAACTATGAAAATATTGCAAATATGAAGCAGATACATTTTGCCATGCACACTGTGTGTGCAGGCAGAGAGAAGTGCATGAGTGCACGATCAAGGTGTATCTTAATTATGCTTTGCTGCAAATTAAAACCCTTCTTGGACCACTGCAGAAGTGGCCTTGGACTTGTTTCCATTCTGGTGCTTTTTTCCACCAGCAGCGCTGACAAAGGGTGCTCATGACCTCACGCTTCCCATCTCCAAGACTGAATACTGCGAGAAACGATTTTCAGCCCCCATGAATTCTGCGGCCGCCGTCGCCGGAGGGACAAAGAGGTGAGGCGGCACGGAGGCAACGTGTGAGAGCGGCCCCCGGGCCGCAGGTTGATGTGCAGGGAGCCGGGCGGCGGGAGGCAGCGGCGGGGACAGCGCGGCCGGGGGCAGCTCCGCGCAGCCCATAGCCGGGCCATGGGGCGCAGCGCAGCCCCCCCGGAGCCGCTCCCGTGCCGGGGGCTGCCGGCGCCTCCGTGCCGTGTGACAGCCGGGGGGGGCCGCTGCTGCCTCGGCGAGCCGTGCCGCGGCGGCCGCAGCCATGTGTTTCTCTCCCCGCCCGTGACACAATAACACGGGAAGCGGGGCGGGTTTTGGAGGGGGTGGGGGGGGAAGCGAACCGAAACGGCGCTCCGTGTCCTCCAGGTGAGCGCGGCGGGGGGAGGCTGCCGGTGCCTCCGGCCACGAGAGGGGGATCGGAGCTGCGGCGGCAGCAGCTGCGGCCGGGGGGGCGGGGAGGAGGGGGCCGGAGCCCGCTCCCCTCAGCTCGAGGCGCTGTGCCCGCAGGCGGCGGCGATGGAGGAGGGCATGAGCAGCATGCAGCAGAAAGCGACCGAGCTGGAGCACATGGCCGAGGTCCTGCTGACCGGCGAGCAGCTGCGGTAAGCGGTGCCGTGCCCCTGCCCGGGCTGTGCTGTGGGACCGGGGTACCGGCGGGCGGCGGGAGGGGTGGGAGTGAGGACGTGCCCCCTGGAAACCGAGCACCTGCCCGGCTGCCCGCCCGGCCCCGGCTGCTCGCAGCCCGCAGCCCCCGGACCGCTGCGATGTCGCGGCAGATGAGGGGATCCCCGCGGGGAGAGCGGGGCTGTGCGGCGCCGAAACTGTTAACTGCAACGCTTGACTCAGTTAATTTTTAATTTCTGGGATGTGTTCGGTTCAGTCTGAACCCATCCACTACGGAGGAGTCTAGGAATTGTAAGGTTTTTGGCTTGTCAATGAATCTTGTGATTCAGGAGGAAATATCCCATTATTATTACTGTGTGTTAGATGTGTAACTAGGAAGAGAATGGAAAAAGATGTGCTCAGTGGCTTTTGCTTGAATTTTCTTTGAACTTTTTGCTCAGGTGCCGAACAAACACTGCAGAATGGTAGCAATGTTGCTTGATTGGGCAGGTGCCATCCCTGCTGCTGCTACAGGCACTGACATTGGTACTGCTAGCATTGACATGGCAAGCACCATTGGCACTGTGCAATGCACAGCAGTGATAGCCATATTCAGGCAGTACACATCTCTGTGGTTTGGCTCAAGTACTTCTCTATGCTTGAGATTCTTCATCTGAGCAGCTTGAAATGAAACCTGGAGTGAAAGGATCATAAAATCATAGAACAACAAAGGTTGCAAAGACCCATTCTGTCCATCAACCCATTACACCATGCACAGTAAACCATGTCCTGTGGTGCCACATCTACAGGTTTCTTAAACACCTCCAGGAATGGTGACTCCACCACCTCCCTGGGCAAGCTGTTTAGGAAACACCAACATGCAGGCTTTGCAGGGTGGACTTGGTGCTAAGAGGTTTGTTAAAGTGCTGACAAGACTCCTACAACTTCCAACTCACCTCACAAAAAGCTGAATATTCAGTTGTAATACAAAATTTCTATTGAGATTTACTTATGACCTTCTGTATTCCTTTAAGTTAAATGTAAAAACAAAAGCTTTGCAATCGTTCCCTAAGGAGAGGATTGAAGAACTTCAACAAATCTGGCTCCCACAGTCAGCTTATTACTGTCACAGTCAAGGATGACACTTATAATTTCATAGAATCATTAAGGTTGGAAAAGATGTCTAAGACCATCTAATCTAGTGTTGACTCATCACCACCTTGCTCTCTAAACCATGTCCCTAATTTTATTAAGGTAATTAAATGTGATCCTATTTTTGGCCAAGATCATCTTCAAAATAATTATTTCCCATCTTGGTTTCATGAAGTTACCTATGGGCATTCCCTTCTGAGTACATTGGAAGTGGCCTAGATGACCCTGGACTGGTTTGATAGCACAGCCTCCGTTAAGCCTAGCTACTGCAGAAGAGATCTGCTTCCCCTTCTCCTCCTGCCCGTGGTTCCTATGCAGTGCAAGCTCACATCCTTGCACCTTTCCATTGTGGCCACCTAGCGAGCACACTGGTTTTGTGAGATGATGACTGCCAGCATCTCACAAAACGGGTGAAGATGGGTGGTGGGAATATGGAGCCAGAAGGAGGGAAAGGAGGTGGTGGGGAAGAAGCAGATCTCCCATTCTGGCAGGAGGGATCTATTGGATCAGCTGGAGCTGTCCTGGGAAACTGCACCCTGAAACATCTATCTTCCCCTACCTCTGGTAGCTTCGTTCTGTTTCTCTGTGGGATGCTCTGTGCAAGGGTTTTCCAAACAGTAACAGCTGCAGAATAGATGACAGAAAACTGGCTGGTAGACAAGTTTTGGCTAACCATGCATTTAAAGTTTCCCTTTTCTTGTCCAAGATAAGTGTATAATTGTTAATGCTAAATGAAAACATGGAGGGCTTTCAAGATCAAAGTTTGGTTATCTCAGAAGCCTCTGGGGCAGACAAACAGACGATAGAAAACCAACACAGTCGCGCATTCAAGGAAACGTACTGTACTCTATTCTTAGTGATCCTTGCAAATGCCAGATAAGTCCTCTTGGGAGTGATGCAGCAGGACAGCTGACTGTGTATTTGGGTGAAAGTGCACATGGGCAGGTGTTGCATGCTGCAAGATGAACGCATAACTTGGGAGTAAAGTGTAAGATGAAACTGAGCATGGTGTTGCTTACATATAAGTAAGAAAATGTATGTATAAATACTCTTCTACTAGACTAAATAACATGTGTCTAAATGCAGATGCTTGTGATAGCTGCTTGATTAAGATTCCTTACAAAGTCCTATTGCTCGTCTCACCTCAGCCTCATGCATTGCCTCACTGGCCCATTTCTGTGGTCTGCTTGCTGTGTGACTCTCCTTGGTTGTGACTTCTTTATGCAGCGAGGGCTGAGCTCATTGCAGCATCACCTGGTGCTGGCACTGGGCTGTCACACACCAGCTTTGGTCAGCAGCAACTCGTGGGAGATGAGGCTGTGATGTAAGTCCCAGTCTGTGGTTCATGGATGATATGATACATGGAAAAATAAAGGACCTTGAGCTGTAGGTTAGCTGATATGGTAAATTTTCACATCTGGTAAGGTCCTCTGCCTCTAAAGCCAGCAGCTGGCTAAACAAATACTTAACCAACTCTTTCTGTTGGTTAATAGGAACAGATTTTTTAAGGTGAGGACTTCTGAAGTTTGGGTCTTGATAGGTCTTCTAGTTACCAGGCTGGTGGCCATGAAACAAAGCTGAAGACTCCCTGATCCCAGCAGTGTGGCCCTTCAGGACAGACCCTATAACAGCCTCAGAAGACTAGAATGAGAAGTCAAGTGTTTGTATGGGCATGGTCTGGCTGAGGGCTCTTCAGGCACTGATAGCTTTGTAAGGGGACAGACCTCTGGGGCTGCCTAAAAGCACGAGCTGCCCCCACATCTAGTCTTCCCTGGCTCAGCTACACTTTTGGACACCCTATGGCTATTCAGTGGTGAGCTCTTTCATTTGAGAATGGCTGCAGTACGGATATCCTCAATAGGTTACAAATGATCTGAAGAATGATCTCCTGAAGAAACTTGTGCTAAGAAGGAGTGTGTGGTGTTTGTCTTCCTGGAGACATGGAAAGCCATTAGAACCCAGCTCAACCCAGTTGAGTCCCACCTTCAGACACCTGTCTGGGTGCAACCCTGGAGACTGGGCATGCAGTACATCCTCTATGGATGCGCCTGAAGGGAAGTGCCTCAGCCATGGTGCTTTGGGTAGTCATATAATCCTAGAATGGCTTAGTTTGGGAAGGGACCTTAAAGATTATCTAGATCCAACCCCCATGCCACACACAGTGTGGCCAACCACCAGATGAGGCTGCCCAGGGCCCCATCCAGCCTGAACTTGAATATCTCCAGAGATGGGGCATCCACAACCTCTCTGCAGCCTGTTCCATCACCTCACCATCCTCTGAGTAAAGAACTTCTTTCTAACATCTAACTTAGATCTCCCCCCTTTTAGTTTAAAGCCATTCCCTCACTATCAGACTGTGTAAAAAGTGAGTCCCCTTCCTGCTTGTAAGCTCCCTTCAAGTACTGTAAGGCTGCAATGAAGTCTCCTCAGAGACTTCTCTAGGCTAAACAAGCCGAACTCCCTCAACATTTCTTCACAGGAGAGGTGCTCCAGCCCTTTGATCACCTTCATGGCCCTCCTCTGGATCCGCTCCAACAGCTCTGCATATTTCTTGTGCTGGGGGCCCCATGTCTGGATGCAGTACTCCAGGTGTGGCCTCTGAGGGCAGAGTAGAGGAGGACAATCATCTCCCTTGCCCTGCTGGTCACCCCTCTTTTGATGCAGCCCAGGATAGTCACAGCTAGACATGTGATCCATGGGGGGTGTGTAACAGCACTACTGACATTGATCATGGTTTTATCTGAAGCAGGGCAATTCTAGACTCATTTCCCTGCCAGCAGAAGGCAACGTGTTGTGCCCATTTCAGCACTGCTTGGCGGAAAGATTAAAGTCTTGCTGTTGGAGTTTGAGCATTGACTTAGTTACAGTTGGCAACTGAGAGTGGTTTTTTCAACAGGGATGTTTTGATGTACTTGCTGACTGCCTGTCTTACAGCCAGAGTTGACTGATACTTCATTCAGCAAATAATTACTTCTTGATCCCAGATTGCTGTTGAACTCTGTTGTATCTTCTGAGAGTCTCTCATTTCTCTTATAAATGTACGCCATCGTTCAGGTTGTCTTCAGGCATCAGTTGACCAAAAAGCAAGATTTTAAAAAGCACTTATTTTTTATTTTTATTTTATTAGAAATTGCCTTTGTGTACACGTTGGAGCTCTCTGAATTAGGTGTAACTGTAATGATACTTAATGCTTCTTCTCATCAGATTTTTAGATGTGCCTTTTTCACAAGCTTATACGGGAGGCAGCACCTTCCCAATTCACACTTCAGTTAATTGTTTTAGTAAATAGTTAGGAAGCTTTTAGACGAGCTTTGTGTGAGTAGTACCCATAGTTCAGCGTCTTCTTTCTTTTTGCTTAGGAAAGAATGAAACATGTTTCTTATATTCTTCCTGGAGAGACAAAATGTAAGATATGGTTATGAAAACTTCTTAATACATTAGAGTGCATAACTATCAGAGGCATTAACTTCTGCAGTATGATAGCACTTACAGGTCCATAAACTTTTTCCTTACTTGGAGCAGTAAGCAGTCAACCTTTTTCACTCTGGTAAGGGTCAAAAGTTCATTGGCATTCGAAGATGCAATTAACCCAGTGGCGCATAGCAGTAACAGTTACTAGAGAAATGCAATCAAGAAATCATGGCATTAATGTATTACTGTAACATAGAAATATATTAAGCATATAGTTACATAATTTATCAAACGCTATCACTGTGCTTAGAACAGCATTAACACTCCAGTGATGCACAACTGTGACAGTATAGAGACGCAGTAAAAGGAGCGTGAGGAGTCAAGATACAGAAGTACCCAGGGTCACTTCCCCTACAGACAAGTCCAGACTGATTGTCAGATATCAATCAATCTTACATGCCACTTCTGGAGATAGAATTAATTGAGATTAGATTTTGTGTTCTTCCTAAGCCTAATACTGTATGTACTTTTTTACGCCCTGCACCACGTTCATGCACCAACTTTAGTTCTCCAGCAGTGGCTGCATTTCCATTAGCGAAGATCTTCCTAATTGGACTCAAAACTGACCCTGAAAAAATAATTTTCTTTTGTCTCACTTGAGAAGGTTCATGTCTGCTTACTTCTTCAGGGCAGATAGGTCATGGGAGGTTATATCATCAGATCTTTGTGGAACAAAGTGCTCCAGAGCTTTCTGTCCAACTAATTTCACTGTCATTAATTTGTTTTCCAAAATCAAGCAGCCAAAAAATTGGCAGTCTTCTCTGTGAAATTCCACCAGAGGAATGCCCTGCAAGGAGGACTATGAAGTGAAGGTTGGGAAGGTTGCAAAATGGAGTTCTTTGAAATCAAGAGGCTCCCTGCTAAATCAGTACTATCGTAACACATTTAGTTATACATTTTAACTCAGGTAAATTAATTTTATAAATGTATACATTCAGTTTTTCTAGAATCTCTGATATCTGATGTACCTTCTCATGTCTTTGAATCTTGTGTGTTTGTACTAATTTTAATTATGTCGGTGGTGCCATATACATATATGATTCAATGATCAATGATTTATGGATCCCTTCCATCTCAGGATTCTATGATTCTCCATTCCATGATTCTGTGATACATGTGAGTATGTACGTATACATTCATATAGGCATATATGTGTGTATATACACATGTATACACATACACACATATATGTACCTAAGGTTCCTGGGCCAGCAATCTCAATTTCTCCTGTTTTTCAGTAAAATTTCTGATTTTTCAGCATTTCTGTAAATTCAGATGGAAGGCTGTCATTTGTTCGGGTCTTTCCCTTAAGCTGTTTCAATAACTGAGTTGCTCCAGTCAGCGGCTCTGAGTTAAAGTAGCTAACAATGCATGTGCA